>NC_141675.1:116156671-116860171 GCF_028749965.1 Puma concolor
TTTCCCGCTTAGTAGAAAGAACCCTGTTATTTTTTGACCATCTATAAACCTGTATGGATTTTTTTTATACTCACCTCTAACTCTTCATACTTTTCCCTAAAGCAGTTTTTCAGGGTTTTGCTGTTTTCTCAGATTCCCTAATTCGACTTACTTTGCACATATGAGCTTCTGTCTCAGTATTCTCCTGTTATTTTTTTAATTCAATATTTCATGCAAACAAAGAAGCATAGGTACCAATATAAGAAACCCTTGTGCCCACACAGAGTTTAATACTTCAACATTACAGATAAACTTGTAGCTTCTTTCGTTTACACCTAATTAATCCCATTCCCTCACATTATTTCAGAGATGACTGTTACTCTAAATTTGGTGTCTAGGACTCTTATTATGGTTTTACAACTTTATAATATATATAACACCGGGATGCCTGGGTGGTTTAGTCGGTAAAGCGTCCGACTTTGGCTCAGGTCATGATCTCCCGGTTTGTGAGTGGGAGCCCCACATCTGACTCTGTGCTGACAGCTCAGAGCCTGGAGCCTGCTTTGGATTCTGTGTCTCTTCCCTCTCTGCCCCTCCCCTACTTGTGTTCAGTCTCTATCAAAAATAAATAAATGTAAAAAAAATTAAATAAAATATATATAACACAATAAAAATATTTGGTATTGTTTTGCATGTTCATGTACCTATGGAAATGGAAATCTGATATGTATGAATTCTTGCCCCTTGATATTTTCATACATCACTGTATTTTAAGAAATGTTTTGAGTTATATATAATTCTCATTAATTATTTTCTGGATTACATTTTAAAATACATGTCAATACATACATTCATATGTCAGAGTTTCTCTAATGTATATATCAACACTATATTTGCTGGATTATAGGACAGATTTTAAGTTTCACATTATTGTATATTGTTGAATTGCTTCCCAAAGTGTTTTAACCCTATTTTCCTTTCACTTTTATGAATAATGTTACTCTGCCTCCAGTCTGAAATTTTGTATTTGTGAACTTTTCCATTTTTGTTTAGAGTGATGGATATGAAATGATACCTTAGTATTACTTCGATGCATGTCTCTTTGATTATTACTTAGGTTTTAACCATTTTCAAATGTATTACCCATTGGAGTTTTCTCTATAACTTGCTTATTTTTTTCTTTTATTCTTTTTACATAAACTGTAATTAATTTGTGGACTTAGTTATTTATTTTGCATATAACCCTTTTTTTCCAAGAGATTTCTATCTGTATATGTACATTTCTGTCTATTAATCTACCACCTATGTGTATCTATCATAAATATTCTCTCACACATCTATTAATTTTCACTGTGTTTGCTGTTTTGGCAAAGACTTATATTTTAATTTACTCTTATTCTCTTTTGAGCTTCATTTTTTAAGGATTTTATTTAAATTTCAGTCACTTAACATACAGTGGAGTATTAGTTTCAGGTGTTCTATATAATGATTCAACATTCCCATACAACACCCAGTGCTCATCACAAGTGCACTCCTTAATCTTCATCACCTATTTCACCCATTCCCCCACCCACCACCCCTCTGGGAGCCATCAGTTTCTTCTCTATAGTCGAGAGGCTGTTTCTTGGTTTGTCTCTCTCTCTCTTTGTTTTCCCCTTTACTCATTTGTTTTGTTTCTTAAATTCCACATATGAGTGAAATCATATGGTATTTGTCTTTCTCTCACTGACTTATTTCTCTTTGCATAATAGTCTCTAGCTCCATCTGTGTCATTGCAAGTGGCAAGATTTTGTTCTTTTTGACGGCAGAGTAATATTCCAGCGTGTGTGTGTGTGTGTGTGTGTGTGTGTGTGTGATCTCTTCTTTATCTATTCGTCAGTTGATAGACATGGGCTGTTTCCATAAATTGACTAATGTAGATAGTGCTGTTATAAACATTGGGGTGCATGTATCTCTTTGAATTAGTATTTTTGTATTCTTTGGGTAAACACCTAGTAGAACAATTGTTGGATTTAGGGTAGTTCTATTTTTAACTTTTTGAGTAATCTCCATACTTACTGTTTTCCAGAGTAGCTGCACCAGTTTGCATTCCCACCAACAGTGAAAGAGGGTTCATTTGTCACCATTTTAGTTATCATTTAGGTATCTGATTATAGTTGCAAGCACTTCATATCCTAAGGATAACCTGTGTTTTTATAATGATGAAAAACAAAAGTAAATAAAATTCTTGCCATTTCAGGACTTAGCTGTCAATCTTTCTCCTCCATCTCTTCTTGTACAACCAACTCCACGGTATGTGGGAAGAGATGTGGGAAGAATCAGAGAGACAATAGCAATAGATAAATGAAGAGACTTTGAAATTCATTTACTCTTTCTATATTTTACCTTGCATTATAGAATCAAAATGATAGCATCATTATCACTGATAGTGTAGATGGATATTATTTGGAGTCATAAAAGATAAAGACCTTCTAATATAACTATTAGACCTAATGGACCTTCTATTCACTATTTCCCCACATACTTATTAATCTAATACAAGCCCATTAGAGCTCCAGACACTTGGTAGAGTGATGGTTAAAAAAAACAATTGACCATCTGCATTGGGTGAAGAATTTCAGAGAAAATGAACTAATATGTCTGAACTTAGGCAGTCTATAAGTTTTTGAGGGTTTACTACTTTTCAGACAGTCTTCTTGAGGTTGAAAATATCTAGATATAATATATATGTAATATAATGTACAATATACAACAGAACTTAACCACAAAATTCTAATGAAACATTTTAGCCTATTTTTGCAAATAGATTTAAATTTTTAAGTGAAAAAAAATTTAAATCTACTTGCAAAAATAGACTAAAATATTCAATTATAGTTTTATGGATAAGTTCCACTGTAGAGTTGTATATTAGAAGCAAGTGATGTTTCTAAGCTAGAATAGAAAAACTTTTTTGGAAGAGTCCCAGAAGGTTCTCAGAAGAAACCATGATTAAGCTGAATCTTAAAAGATTAGTGGAGATTTGTTTTTTTTAGAACAACACGGGCAAGAGTTAAATAGACAAAGGACATTTCTAACAGAAGTAAAAACATATACAGACAGAGAAGCATTTGACTGGAACATCCTCTCAACCAGGGAGCATGAGATAGCTTTCAATAGAGCAGAAAAAGAAACAAACAAAATGATAATCCTTTTTTGAAGTTATTTGATGAAGTGAAATTAAAAAAAAATTCTACATTCAAAGTTAGATAAGAAAAAATAAGACAAAGTAGGATTACAACATGGATCTAACAAATATCAATTAATCAAAAGAAAGAAATTTCAACCCACAGTTATTTAACGTAGAGAGATAGGGTAAAGAATCTAAGGCCAGGAAGCCAAAAACTTGAGCAACAATCCCACTGGCCTTCTTAAAATACTAGTTAAGAAATGTACACATATTTTCTGCTTAATTTCATTGAAGAAAACATGTCACAAAGATGTGTGTGTGTGTGTGTGTGTGTGTGTGTGTGTGCGTGCGCGCGCGCAAGAGAGTATTTGGCTAGGCAACTCACTCTCACAAATTCCTTACTAAGGAAGTTGGAGCACAAATTACTAATGGGAGTTAAGCATCTCAATCACAGTATCTGGCTTTGTATTTAATCTTTACTTGTTTTGAGTCTCTCTTTCCTGTTTGAGCATAAGCTTCACAAAATCAAGGAGTCTGTCAATGAATACGCTTTATTTTAATTTGGACCAATCCGGCTGATTCAACCATATTGGTACTTAACTAGGTCAGACAGATTTCTCATTTAAAAAATTATTACTAACCTCTATTTAAAAAATTTCCATTTAAACTAGCAATTTGGTCTTTAGAAGAGTTGTATGATGCAAACAACATGGAGTCTAAGCCATTATTATTTTAAATGGTATGTTGCATATATGCAAAGGCATTGTATAGTCACAAGTAGATGCTTTGCAACAAACATAGCGGGGCCTTTATTATTTTTACAGGCTGGACCTTTAAATTCTGGTTCTCACTTTTCTTTTTTTTTTTTTTTTAATTTTTTTTTCAACATTTATTTATTTTTGAGACAGAGAGAGACAGAGCATGAATGGGTGAGGGTCAGAGAGAGGGAGACACAGAATCCGAAACAGGCTCCAGGCTCTGAGCTGTAAGTACAGAGCCCAACGCGGGGCTCGACCTCACGGACCGTGAGATCACGACTTGAGCCGAAGTCGGACACTTAACCGACCGAGCCACCCAGGCGCCCCTCTGGTTCTCACTTTTCTAACTCTAGGGCTCCCTATATGGTTTTGTTTGTTTTGTATTTGTCAATTTATACAAAAGAATTAGTAAAACTTAAATTTTTAGTGTGTATTTCCTCCCATGGAACAATTTTAACTTCTAACCTGGCCATTTTGAAATCTTTAAGAAGAAATTACAGAAACACTAGATAAAAATTATTTATATCATATATCAAAAAAAGGAAGTAAGTGTCTTAACTGACATGTTGTTTTAATCTAGGAATATTATGTGGCTTAGGAAAAGATATACTTGTCATTATAGGCAATGCTAATGTCTTTCAAACATGAGTGAATCTAAGTTACTCATACAAATATAATGTGATTGAATTTGGGTATATTTAATTTGCTTACATTCTAATGTTAATGCAATTAAAACAAAATGAAATAATCATTTTAGTGAAAATAATCAATTGTCTCCATTTATAACATGTTATATAAAGTTTTCTCTACAGAACAATATTTGAGGTGAACCGTGTACTCAAGATGTTCAGTAGTGCTTGCTCAATAAAATACAATGTACTTAATATATCTAATTACAGAAAACAGTTAAATCTTTTTTAAAACTGTTTATTTAAGAGAGAGAGAAAGCATGCATGCACAAGTGGGGGAGGGGGAGAAAGAGAGGGAGAGAGAGAATCCCAAGCAGTCCCTGACACAGGGCTCAATCCCATGAGATCCCTATGAGATCATGACCTGAACCAAAATTAAGAGTCAGATGCTTAACTGATTGAGCTACCCAGGTGCCCCACCAGTTAAACCATTTAAAAAAATACTTTTACGATGAACAGGGTTTTTTTAATGTTTTCTTTAACATTTATTTATTTTTAAGAGACAGAGTGAGTTGGGGAGGGGCAGAGAGAAAAGGAGACACAGAATCAGAAGCAGGCTCCAGGCTCTGAGCTGTCAGCACAGAGCCTGACGTGGGGCTTGAGCTCACGAACTGTGAGATTATGACCTGAGCCGAAGTCAGATGCTTAACCAACTGGGCCACCCAGGTGCCCCAACAATGAACAGTTTTAAAATCAATTCAGAACCTAAGGGTCTTTTTGCCTGGTTCTGATTCAAACATGGCAATTTGAATTAGGAGCTATAATAGCACCAATCAACATAAACAGCCATTTTAAATTCAGTGTTTAAACCATACACATAAGAAGACAAAGTAGAATGTTCTAAAAGGTTCAGAGTGTACAATCTCAGTTATACAAATGATTCACTTTAAAATGTGATCTTTCCTGGGGAGTGGGGTGCAGGATGGGTTGAATAGGTCATGGGTCTTAAGGAGAGCACTTGTGATAAGCACAGAGAGATGTATGGAATTGTTGAATCACTATATTGCACATCTAAAACTAATAAAGCACTGTATGTTGAAAAAAATGTGCTCCTCCCATTAAGCACTTTTATGCATCTGTGTGCACACGATTTTACCAACCTGTTTTGATATTTTCTTTCCATATGTCTGCTTCTCCACACTTCGTTTTTAACCTCCTTGAGGACTGTCAGAGTAAATGGATGAATAATCTTTGTTCCTCAAGTAACCAGCTGTGTCTGGCATGAAAAATATCTGAGAACTAAACTAAACTACATCACAGAAAGAGAAGTTATGATGGTGGTAGGTGTCTTCATAGTTTCAAGAAAAGATGAATCAGAATGAAGAGGGTGGTTTATTGAATTACACCTCAGGAAAAAAAATCAGAGAGGAAGTCCAAAGAGACTGTAAAATCTTAGAGTCAGGCATTTAAGAAAATGGAACAAAACTGACACTTTGGGAAGAATTCTTTGGTTTTATAACTTTCTCATTCTTGGTATTTTGATCCCCTATGTGTTTCCCTATAATGACAGGAAACAAGCAAACAAAAACTAAAAATCAAACAGAATTTTTGCCTATTTGTAAAGAAAGCAAAGAAGTATGGCACGAAGCGTTCCACGTCAGAGGTTTTCGAATTGTGTACCATAGAATGCCCTTTGGGCCCATTTGGAGACCACTGGGGCCAGGGGTGCTCAGCCCTATGCTTTCTGCTCCAACCTCTTCAATACATTTTTAGTAGCTGAAGTTCATGATAAGACTTCATTTAAAGAAAGAATTCCTGCTTTAAATTTTGAAAGGCAATGAAGTTGTTTCTTCTCCAGAACTCATTATTATTTATGAAGAGAGAGAAAGCCTGTGTGAAGTAAACACTTCATCTTTAATTTGAGTTTCACTAACTGAAAACTTTCCCAGTATATGAATATTTCCAAATTGGTTGTAAACATTAAATGACTACACTATGATTTAATAATATTTTATCAGTTTCACATGAATAATGGGATTTTTATTAAGTCATTAATTTGTCATAGAATATTACAGAACTGTCAAATTACACAAATAAGCTTTATTCTCCAACAGACACACAACAATTTTTTTTGGCAGTTATTTAAAGGGTTTTGAAAATATGCCCCAAGGGGCGCCTGGGTGGCGCAGTCGGTTAAGCGTCCGACTTCAGCCAGGTCATGATCTCACGGTCCGTGAGTTCCAGCCCCGCGTCGGGCTCTGGGCTGATGGCTCAGAGCCTGGAGCCTGTTTCCGATTCTGTGTCTCCCTCTCTCTCTGCCCCTCCCCTGTTCATGCTCTGTCTCTCTCTCTGTCCCAAATAAATAAATAAACGTTGAAAAAAAAAATTAAAAAAAAAAAAAAAAAGAAAATATGCCCTAAATAAAACTGATAGCTACCAGTCAATATTTTATTAGCCAACACAGAAAAGTCATCTCATTTTAAGATATTTGTTTCTTAAAAGAGAAAACATCATATTTTTTGAAAAATCTGTGAGAAAAAATATATCTTAAGGTCTTAGTAGAACTCATCTTTTGTGGTAGCCTCAAGGCACATGGTATGGAGAGTGCAAATAAGATAAGTTTATTAATATTGAGTTCATTTATAAGATAAATAGAAAATATGCTCTATCAACAAAATTAGAAATCTGTGAGAATGCAGTAAATGGATGATCCATGACAAAAGAAATACAATAGATGGTAATATATGAACTTCTATAAGTTGTTTATTAGCGGTTCTCCCCAAAAGGCCTATAATTTGTCAAGACTGTCTACTGTTCCATACAACTTGTCAATATCTTCAAATGAATAGGTGACATCTGCAAGTGCTGATGGCATATTTACAGATGAGACAATGAGAGTATTGCAACGTCTTTCCATTGTTTCTTCCTTTAAACTAAACCTTGAAGATTTTCCAGATTACATGTGACTCTTTTACCTTAATTTCTTCTTTAAAGGTCAGAATAACAAGAAGGGAAATTAGTAACAGTGAACACACTAGGTAATAAAGCATAATTGATATATTTCTCAAATGTCTATCTTCCTCTAGCTTTCTCCCTGCAAACTAAACAAATGTTTAAAAACTGTAAGGGACTAAGTAAAACAAAAGAAATAAAGCATAGGAAAAATGTGTCTAGATACACATATTAAATGAAAACAAACTATTCTCACATAATGGTCACTGTCAAAAAATATTTTCTTTGATGATGGAAACATGTTGATCTCTGCATGTCCCATAAGCACTTGAAATGTTCCCAGTACAGCTAATAGATTGAGTTTTCAATTTACTTGATTTTAATTAATTTTAATTTATATTTAAATAACCACTGTGGCTAAGGGCTATCATATTGGACAGTTCAATGTGCTCCTGTGTGAGCCAATATCTATAATCCATTTTTTTGGAGGCCAATAAAAGTATCTCAAAAAGCTATGTATCAACAAATCACGTAAGGAATTCTTTGCTACTGTCCTGACTGATTCTCTTGCTTCTTCTGATTGCATCATAGACCTTGGCTTTGTTTTCATTTTATCCATTACACTGATCACATTTCTGTTGAGCACTCTAATGCTCTCTTTAAGTGCTCTCTAAGATCCAGGCTTGAGTTTATCCCTCTGGTTTTTGTAAATACCATCTACCTTAGACAGCTCATAGCACAAGATAGAAACACAATAAATAGACATTGAATAATAAATACGTATAAAAGAATATGGAAAATAAATGAAAGACTGGACATCTTGTTTAGCTTTTAACTGATTTTTCTAAGTAAAAGTTTTCTCTAAAATTTATTTAGTTTGTATAAATATATATATTATATATACACATATGTATATGTACTATATATTTAAGTACAGCGCACATAAAGTATTAGACATTCAATGTCCCTATTTCCTGGAAAATTTAGCTATATTCTTTCTCTCTTTCGCTCATTATCTCATTCCCTCTGTCTCTATATATGTGCTTATTTGTCTTAATAAAAATATAAATATAACTTATAATTTAAGAAACTTTATAATATAATTTATTAATACTTTTTAAAAGTGAGGGGTACCTGGGTGGCTCAATTGATTAAGTGCTTAACTCTTGATTTTCGCTCAGGTCATAATCTTTTTTTTTTTTTTTTTTATCATTTATTTATTTTTGAGACAGAGAGAGACAGAGCATGAACGGGGGAGGGCCAGAGAGAGAGGGAGACACAGAATCTGAAGCATGCTCCAGGCTCTGAGCTGTCAGCACAGAGCCTGACGCGGGGCTGGGACTCACAGAGTGGGAGATCATGACCTGAGCCGAAGTCGGACGCTTAACCGACTGAGCCACCCAGGCGCCCCTGGCTCAGGTCATAAACTTACAGTTCTGGGATGAAGCCAAATGTCAGGCTCCTTGCTGGGTGTGGATCCTGCATAAGTTTCTTTTTCTCCCTCTCCCTCTCCCCCTTCCCCCGGTCTCTCTCTCTCTCTCTGTCTCTCTCTCTCTCAAAAAAAAAAAAAAAAAATACTTTCCAGAAGTGGAAACATGACATACTCACACAATAAGAAGTAAAGGTATTTCTGAATTCCTAACACATAAACATACAGACACATAATTTATAACTTTTTAATTCTACAACTTAAGCCATGTGTCATTGGTAAACAAAAACATAAAAAAAAAAATCACATGTTGGGGCGCCTGGGTGGCGCAGTCGGTTAAGCGTCCGACTTCAGCCAGGTCACGATCTCGCGGTCTGGGAGTTCGAGCCCCGCGTCGGGCTCTGGGCTGATGGCTCAGAGCCTGGAGCCTGTTTCCGATTCTGTGTCTCCCTCTCTCTCTCTGCCCCTCCCCCGTTCATGCTCTGTCTCTCTCTGTCCCAAAAATAAATAAACGTTGGAAAAAAAAAAAATCACATGTTTAGTTATCAAATAGCTGTTTCATTCCTGGTGAAATGAAATCCTTAAGTGATTTGAGCTCAAAACAGAAAAATATACAAGCAAACAAAGAAGGGTAACACACCAGAATCTCTGATTTCTCACCCAATAGAAAACAGATGTCTACAACAAACAGAGCTCACCATATGGTCAGATCATAATATCAAATCTTTGATCATTGCTGCTACTAATGCAAAATAATGTATCAGTTGTAAATGAACCAAAAAAACCCCATGAGAATAGACAAATAGTAGAGAAAGACTAAAATTAGAAAAACAAAATCATCAAAATTTTGTTTCCCTTTGGACAGAAGGCTGGAAAAGATGTTACTTGACTCAGGCAGCCCATGAAATGCATCACTGTGGAGATAAAGTTTATTCTGGTTAGTCAGATCAATCTATTGGTCATCTTGGTGGGATTGCCAGACTGTTAAAAGATAAATATCCTGGAAAAAAAAACACAGGTCTTATAAAAATATAAAAATATAAATTCAGGGAATGAAAATTGCAGAGCTTCTGTAGAACCAGATGACGCAGAAAAATATGCACTGAACAGCAACGTGTTTCACTTGAAGGACAATTTTTCCTCTGCCTTAGTCACCTTTTTTCCCCCATACACCCTGGTTCTGCTGTGCAGGGCACTAGCTCTGGGAGAAGCCATCCCATTCTCTGGAGGAAAAGAGATGCAAGGCGGAAACTGCTCCAGTGCCCAGGGTCCAAAGGTAGCCTTGATGGTCAAATTTCTTCCTATGTGCTTCTAGCGACTGATGGGGATCCAGTTTTAACTCTGATTCCTGGTGCAGCTACTTACCTCAGCATGTATATTTTCCTTGTTTGTTTGGTTCTTTTACCCCCACGCAACTACCCATAAAATTGGATTTCTTAGAAATCAGTAAAAGACAAATTGAAACTAGGTTTATTATATTAATCACTCTGACAGTATAATTTGGTTGTGTGGGAACCCCTTTTATTGTTCCATTACACATGGTTTGCTCGTCTTTACTGTCCCTAACATCCCTGTGTAAATAGACCACAGAGTTGTGTACCCACAGTCTGTGATTGAATCAGAACTCTAATCTATTAAAGTCTTTGTTGTGTGAATGAAGAAAATAGTTAAATATTAAAGAACAAAAAGACTAGTAAATGTTTTTTCAGGGTAATAGTTGCAACTGAGACGTATTTGTTTTGTTTTATAATAGTCCATGCATTAATGACAAGCATTGAAATAGACATTTTTTTAAAAAGTTATTCTATCATTTGAAATAAAGTCATGATATAAGAAAAGACATAAACGTAAATAGTAAGCAAAATCAAGAATAAATTCAATAAAATAAACAATAAATTCAACGTACCATAGATATCTAGTGCTAATTTCATTCCACATTTCTCAAATTATTACATATGAGAATATTGGTCTCTAAAAAACAGAAAAATATTATAGATCATGGCTACTAAATGACAACTGAAACCTGCGACAAATGTTATGATTCTGGCCTTTTCTCATAAATTTACACTTACTTCCCTAGTTTCAATATTTCAATAATTGGAAGTCATAAATGCCCAGGGCAATCATAATTTTAAACATGAAAGCCAAACATGGCCTAATTTAACATACCAAATTATAACACTTTATGTTGAAAGTGATATATTGAAGCAAATACATTTCTTGAATAAATTCATTTTTATAACGATGAATTATGATAAGCACAGCTATTGTGATTCTGAATTACACTGTAGTTATATCACGTAGTACACATTGACCTCTGAGAATTAGAAACTAATCATTGCATTTGCTTAATGAATTATGTACACTCATTTTGACTTTATTTAAAACCAGATATTTATAGAAATTTAAGTTTTACTGCCACTGTGTCCTTATAATTTGTATAATTCCACAATGAAATGTTCTAATGCAGCTTACTAAGCATTACTTATAATGTCTACTATAGTCTCAGTCAATAAGATGTGGTAAATTCACAATAAAATGCTTATAAAAGCTTGATTGTTAATATAATATTTAAAAACGAAAGAATCATGTACGAGGTGAGTCAAAAAAAGGACAACTTTTATTAGAAACAAGATGAAGCATATTTTGCTTTACTCATTTTCTCTGAGTTTCTTAACAACCATGGTAAAAGAAAATTAATAGATTATGTACATGCTAGTATCAATTATAATGGGCATATTTATTTTTCAGAATACACAAACATTTTTATTTTTGTCACTGAACTCAAAGAGAAATATGCTGTACTAATTTTATTTAAAAGTTTTAAACAATGTTATGAACCATGTGTTTAATCACAGGTTTATAAAGATTTCAAAAATATTCTACTTATTGAGTTTTTTTTATAGCTTCTGTTACTATGTGAGCATATTAAGTGACGATTTTATGGATCCGTTTTCCTGAACTTGTATAGTGTAGATAGGTAGCTTTGCTTGTGATCTAACTTATTGGAATGGCAGATTTAATTTAATTCAGTGGAAGAATTGATGGTTAGCATGACCACTTGGCAATTCTTTTCAGAGACCATTTGTTTGTAGGTGCCATTCCAAGCATGCTTTAAGATTCAGTAGTGGTATTTCCATTAACACTTGTAGTAAAGCTATTTGTTCTAATAGAAAATTGTTACTGATTCATAAATACATACTTATTATCTAATAATGCCAATGTGTATTATTATGTGTACAATTATTATGTCTACAATAATACCAATGTGTAGGTCTCTCCAATGAGCCTACTCTGTTGTCCCACCGGACAACAGATATTTCTACAGAAATGCCTACGTCTGTATTAATTTAGTTCAATTATTTTCCCCACAAATAAAGTAATTATGATGGACCATTATGGAGTCATTTATTTTATTGTTTTTTAATACTTTTTTACGCCTTCAAAATTATTTTTTTCTGACCTTCTATTTGCAATTCTTTCATTATAGCCATAGTCTAACTACTGTGGGTGGTTAGACTAATGGCTCTCAACTGAAATTTCCAGGTGACAGTCACTGGAGGTCCCCTTTTCTGGAGGTGCCTGACAATCATACTTCCTGATTGTCTGTGTTCAGTCATTTACTGGTGGATTGACTGAATGCATTGACAATATGGTGTGCTACAAACCCCCATTTCCTTATCTCAAAGTGGGAAAGACTCTGGAGATACCTGTGTCACAAGAATAAAGCTGAATTTCACCTGAAATCACATTCTCAAGGAACTCCTTTCTCCTCTTTATTCTGCTTCCCTACTCCTTAAATCAATTCCCTGAGCGTACCCTCTCAATAATTTCCAAACTAGACTCTGAACCTAGTGAATCCTACATAAGACATTGATGTTCTGAAAGATTTGAATGTATTGCTGCCACCATTTTCACTCCATCATGGTGCATTTTTCCTACATCAGGCAGAGTTATCATTCAAAAAATAAAATCTGAGCAGTCATTTCTCTAATTAAAATTCCATTACAGTGAGAATGATATAAAAGTCCTTACTAGGGTTTATAAATATTGAAAAAATCTTGGCCCTGGTTAATTTTCTGCACTAACTTCCTGTTATAATTTTAATTCCTAAAACCCTACCTATAAGTGTTGCCTTGATGTGTCTGAAAAATAGGAAGCTTGTTCCTGCCTCGGTGCATTTGCATTGCACTTAGTGAACTATTTCCCAGGGCTTCGCCTCTTTGCTTCTCACTATTTCCTTGTCAGAACACCTTCTCACCGTTCAGATCTCTCCATAATGTCACCACTTTAGAATGGACTCACTTGAGGACCATATCTATCTAACATACTCCCTTATATTCAGTGACATCTTTCTTGTATTCCTGAATTTTTATTGTAATTAACGTGTTTAATGGAAAAGTTACTCCTGATCATTTTGAACACTATTTTACTTACACGATTATCTCCAAATCCCTATCAGTATTTTATGCACCATAAACAACCAGTGCATTTTGTGGAGTAAATAAATGATTCAGCATCAACCAAATCACTCAAATAGATTTTAAATGTTAAAAACAGTTTTTAATTTAGAGGCTTTGAAACCTGAAATAAATTTTTCAGCCTGCCCATATTTACTATTTCTTTTTTGTCATAACCATCCTTCTTGCTTTTCCATTACAACTTGCATCATATGGGGACATGGAGGAAATGTAACTTATTGTACTTGTAAAAACAAATACGATTATACTAGTAGTGTGGGTAGTATTTCTGTATCCACATACTATATAAAGAATGTTAAATTATTCTCTGAATAAAACATATTTTTGTTGTTAAATTTAATTTTAATAACAACTTTCCCCTTACTTCTTCAGTGAAAATATCTATCAAATTTGTTCACTTTATTTGTATTAGTGGGAAGTAAAATACAGTTATTATTTCATCAATTCATAATAACCCCATAACCTATGAACAAAAAAAAAAAATCTTTCTATAGGAATGTGCTTTTCTTTACTTCATTTATTTTCTCCATAAATATAGCAATTATCATGATAAATAATGTAGAATGCCACTGCTTTATTGTTTTTTAATAATACCTTGTTTTTTCCTGTGAAATGTATTGTTCTGGCTTAACTGTTTAAGATGGCAAATTGATTCCTATACATAAAATCCAATCACTACAAAATTAATTAAATGACAAAGAGAAAGTAAATACTTGAAAATATATGATAACATCATACACGGTCAAGAAAAATCTAATAATGTAGTAAGTCAAGAGGACACTTACTCTTTAGCATGATATTTGTCTCTGCAAGCATCTTTTCAGATTCAAGTAACTTTTCCCCCCTCATCACCTTTTAATCCTACAAGTGATAATGAATCCAAGATGTTACAATCCTGGGGTATTGCACGATCCCTTGTTGCTTTTCCTCAATCCTGCCTTCACTTTCATAATTTCTTTACTAAGCTATTTTAAATTTATCTCATTTGAATGTGCCATCTGTTTCTTGTCTGGACTCTGTTACATTATTGAACTGATACTTTTTGGCACAATGGTGATCATATTTCCTCACCAACATGCAAAAAAAGTACAACTTAATAACAAAGTCATTAAAGTAAACTTACTTAGAGGTAGGAAAACATATTTCAGAATAATGTTTGAATCAAAGAGAAACTCAAACTATTAAGAAAATTAGGATAAGGATGTTAAATAAAAACATTTATAAGTTGTTAGCCAACTCTATAAAGAAGAGATCCTTGTAGATTAAGAAATCCAGTTACATACAGTATCTACTTTGATTTGTCTAGATTTTCATACATGATCAAATGCAACTATATTTATACCTATATTGGTTCTTTTGTCCTTTTACAGTATAATAAGCATTATAACCACATTTCATGGCTTGCAATTAGGTTGCCAAATAAAAAAGTGTTTGTGTATTGTTTTTTAAAATATCCTGTAATTAGACTTGTTGTTTTCAATTTTCTTGGAACAGGAGGAGCTTTGTTGTGGATGTTGCTTAACTATCAAGGAACATGTGAGTAGAGTATTTTATCTTCTAGACAAAAATCTTTAATTTCTTCATTTAAAAAATCCTCACGATGGACTTGTATCTTTTTGAAATCACTTTCAGCAGTATTTTCTTATGAAATTTGTTTTCTTAACCATGATGCGATCACACAGGCACCTTCAAGGGACCTCTGTAGCCGTCCCTGTTTATCTGTCATCACCACAACCGAAAATAAATTGTGGAGGGCTTGCTCATTTTCCCAGTGGGACTGACCCTATATTGGCTCTTTATATTGAGGACCCTCTGGATGACTTCGTCTAATTATTCATAAGTCTTTGTTTATATAAATTTGAAGTAGTAATTTAAACTAATGTGTCTGTGTGTGTTTGTATATGTGGTGTCTTTATTGCCACTAGGTATATCAACTTGGTCCTAATTAGACTGGCATGAAAATAAAAAATTTAAAAATCAATTACTTTTCCTCTACCTAAATTTCATAAAATAGATAAGTGTTTGAGTTTTTATTATGATTAAGAAACTGAATACCATGTACAAGTTCTAAATTAGATTTCATTTGGAAATTGTCTCTATAACATATTATGATAAAATGAGTCCAAATAGAAAATTAGAATGCTAACAGAAGGAAAATCATTGTTTTTATCCTAAAAAGATGTATTTACTTCATGAAAATATATTTTTGTTCTTTAAAATTAGAAGTCTTGGGGCGCCTGGGTGGCGCAGTCGGTTAAGCGTCCGACTTCAGCCAGGTCACGATCTCGCGGTCCGTGAGTTCCAGCCCCGCATCGGGCTCTGGGCTGATGGCTCAGAGCCTGGAGCCTGTTTCCGATTCTGTGTCTCCCTCTCTCTCTGCCCCTCCCCCGTTCATGCTCTGTCTCTCTCTGTCCCAAAAATAAATAAACGTTGAAAAAAACATTTAAAAAAAAAAATTAGAAGTCTTATCTTTTTAAGAGAAGTTTTCTTGAAATGAGTTCTTAATTTTGTGTCACTTTATATGCCCTTGTTACCTTTGTCCAATCAAATACTCTAACTATAGCCTTTTTGATTGTGTTCATAATTTTCATACATTATATTTCTTTTTAAACAAGCTTAATAAGTAACTTAAAAATGTATTTATTGTCAAACTTACCAATTAAAAAAAGACATTTAATATTAAATGTTCCTATGAGTTGCTGGTTCTAGTAGATTTTTCTCCCAAACCTTCTTCTACTTGATCTCAGAACTATACAGTTTCTAGAAGAGAAACCACAGATTAAGAACAACTTTCAAGTGCAGGAATGTAAATGGTACTGACACTTTGGAAGACAGTGTGGCTCTTTCTCATAAAACTCAACATACGTTTGTCAAATGATTCAGCAATCATGTTCCTTGGCATTTACCCAAAGGAATTAAAATTGTATCCAGACACACACACACACACACACACACACACACTCACACACATACAGCCCTATACACACAAACCTGCACGTGGATGTTCATAGCAGTTTTATTCAAAATTGCCAATACTTGGAAATGATCATGAAGAGCCTTCAACAGCTGAACAGATAAATTGTGTTACATTCAGACAATGGAATATTATTCAGAGCTAAAAATTAATAACTAATCAAGTTCGAGCTCATGAAAAACATAAAGGAAACTTAAATGCATATTACTAAATGAAAGAAGGCAGCCTGAAAGTTTACATATTGTGTGATTCCAACTATATAACATTCTGGAAAACGCAAAACTTTAAAGACAAAAAAATGATCAGTGTCTGCCAGGGTTACAGGGTCTAAGCACAGATTTTTTAGGACATTGAAAATATTTGTATGATACCATAATGATGACTACATGCCTTTATGCATTTGTCTAAATCCACTGAAGGCACAACACCAACAATGAACCATATTGTAAGCTACAGACTTGGGGCGATTATGGTGTACCACTGTAGGAACATCAGTTTAACAAATATACCACTCTGGTTAGGGAAATTGATAATGGGGAAGGCTGTGCATGTTTGGGAGCAGGGGATATGCAGGAAATCTATACCTTCCCCTCAATTTTACCATGCACATTATTGTATTTTCTTTAAAAATATAAAATATTAATAAAAATAATGACGATAAAGTAATTGTATTATTACTGTATTACTCATATTCAACTGGCAAGAATTTAAACAAAAGAAATCATACATTCATATAAAGAGGTGTATACTAATGTTCATTGCATCTTTATTTGAAATAGCTCAAATGTGGAAACAGCCCAATATGTAAGTATATTTATAAATTTTGGTGAAGCCATACAATGGAACAGTACTCAGAAAAAAAGGAAAGGACTATTGACACAATAACATGGATGAATCTAAAAATAATCATGCCAAAATGAACAAATCAGGAGACTATAGATGCTGGAGAGGATGTGGAGAAACGGGAACCCTCTTGCACTGTTGGTGGGAATGCAAATTGGTGCAGCCGCTCTGGAAAGCAGTGTGGAGGTTCCTCAGAAAATTAAAAATAGACCTACCCTATGACCCAGCAATAGCACTGCTAGGAATTTATCCAAGGGACACAGGAGTACTGATGCATAGGGGCACTTGTACCCCAATGTTCATAGCAGCACTCTCAACAATAGCCAAATTATGGAAAGAGCCTAAATGTCCATCAACTGATGAATGGATAAAGAAATTGTGGTTTATATACACAATGGAATACTACGTGGCAATGAGAAAAAATGAAATATGGCCTTTTGTAGCAACGTGGATGGAACTGGAGAGTGTGATGCTAAGTGAAATAAGCCATACAGAGAAAGACAGATACCATATGGTTTCACTCTTATGTGGATCCTGAGAAACTTAACAGGAACCCATGGGGGAGGGGAAGGAAAAAAAAAAAAAAGAGGTTAGAGTGGGAGAGAGCCAAAGCATAAGAGACTGTTGAGAACTGAGAACAAACTAAGGGTTGATGGGGGTGGGAGGGAGGAGAGGGTGGGTGATGGGTATTGAGGAGGGCACCTTTAGGGATGAGCACTGGGTGTTGTATGGAAACCAATTTGACAATAAATTTCATATATAAATAAAAAATAAATAAATAAATAAATAAATAAATAAATAAATAAAAATAATCATGCCAAGTGAATGAAGCCAGACTGAAAAACATACATACTCCATTATTCCATTTATATAAATTTCTATAAAATGAAAATTAATTTACAGTATCATCAAGCAGATCAGAGAAGATCAGTTGTTTACTTGGAAAGTGAGAATAAGAACAATTCAAAGGATGAATTTTAAAAAAGCCACAATGATATATTTTGAATTGTTTTAATGTCATTATCTTGATTGTGGTTATGGCTCAAAGGGTGAATAAATAAGTCAAAAACACATCAAACTGTATACTTTCAACATGTATAATACATCTTGAGAAATTATAACTTAGTAAATCAGTGAAAATGTGTGAAAAAGAAGGTTGAATCCTGATATATGAAATAAATTAAAGTAAGCATATGTCTATGAAGTAAAGATTCATAATCTGGACTAGAACTTCTTTCACAAGGACTCCTGGTACTCCTTGAATTAAAATACAAGTCTCTTTGATGAAAATGATGAGGCGTTCTGCTTAGAAATATTGTATTTAGAGTATAATCCTAATTTTAGAATGAAAAATAAATTACATTCACTCTGGAATGGTATGGAAAACAATGTCAAAGAGACACTCTGAACACTGAGCAAGACATTAGTTTAAGCAAGAGATTACCACAAATATTTACTTCTCACTACTAACTAACACTGCGGAGTGGTTGACTCATGATTGGTCTTAAGAAAATACCCTTTCTCCTGAAGATGTAAAAGAAATGGTTCTTTAATTTTCTTTTGTTTTTAACGTTTACTTATTTTTGAAAGAGTGTGAGTGGGGGAGGGCCAGAGACAGAGGGAGACACAGAATCCGAAGCAGGCTCCGGGCTCTGACCTGTCCGCACAGAGCCTGACATGGGATTCAAACTCACAATGAGATCATGGCCTTAGCCAAAGTTAGACACTCAACCGACTGAGCCACCCAGGTGCCCCTAAAAGAAGTGGTTCTTAAAAACAGGACACTGCTGTTTGGGTAATAGAAAAATGCTTTTTAAATTTGCTTATCTCCAACACTACACACACGAATGGGTAATCTGTATATATCAGGTATGTTCTAATAACTTGCTACATCAATGTGAAACACTACAAATACTGGAGATTCAGACTTTTTCTTTTATTTTCTTTTTTTAGCCCAAAGTGAAAACCCAGAGGTAGAATTGTTTAATCAGAATCTGTAAAACTGGCACTATGTGCTTCAATTTGTCACTTGTCAACAGTTACGCCTTTTGGCAAAATAAAATTTTAAAACTGAAAAATATTTGTGAAAGGTAAGTAAAAAACTCCAAGTTGTGTAAGTTCGTAAATTTTAAAGTTTCTCAAAAATCAGTAATAAGACTACCTGATTTATTAAAGACATGTGCATGTAGAATCATCCTATTATTTGATATTGCCAGGTATGTTCACTTAATGAACACTTTAAATGTTTTTGTAATGTTTTTGTTGAGAATATCAAGTGGGTTGATAGAGGGTGTCTTTGAATTTTAAAATATTTTTGATAAATTTGAATCTTTTATTAATAGCTCATATATCTCCATTTTTAAATGATTTCTTTAAAATCTCTGAGCAATTTTTGAAATTTTAGTGTAGAGCTCTTGCACTTTGAAATTATTATTTTTTATTTTTATGTTCTTATAAACACACAATCTTTTAATGTTCAGTATTTTGTGTTGGAATATATAAATACAATTAATTTTCAGTATCGCCTATGTGTTGCATGACCTTGCTAAATCTACTTCATAATTTTGATAACTTATTTATACATATTATTTGGATTTGCCTATATTTATAACCACGTCGTGCCAAAAAGGAAAGTTTTACCTTTTCATTTCCAATTTTTTTTTAATTTTTTTTTAACGTTTATTTATTTTTCAGACAGACAGAGACAGAGCATGAATGGGGGAGGGTCAGAGAGAGGGAGACACAGAATCCGAAACAGGCTCCAGGCTCCGAGCCGTCAGCACAGAGCCCGATGCGGGGCTCGAACTCACGGACCTCGAGATCGTGACCTGAGCCGAAGTCGGCCGCTGGACCGACTGAGCCACCCAGGCGCCCCTCATTTCCAATTTTTATGACCACCCCCATTTTTTTTTTTTTTCTTATTTCACTTACTAGGATCTACAGGACAAATGGTAGAATAAAACAGACGAGACTGGACATCTTTTCCTAATTTCCAAACTTGGACAAAACAGTAACTTTCACCATTAAACATAATGTCATCTGTAGGATTTCCAAGCCCAATAATTTTTTTCATGGATATTAATAAAAGAATTTAGTTGTAGACTTAAAATTACTTTCATACAACCACTTAGAAAATTTTCAGGATTGTAAATATGTCAAAAATGTATGATTTATCGAAAAACAGAGTAAGAAAAAAAACGGATGTTTACTGGGCCAGTGTATGGTTCTTCTATGGGCAGGAAATTAGCGTATTTCTTTGAATTTTGAGATTTTCTGTTTATTAATAATATTACTTAATAAACATAAAAACATGCTTAATCCACTGAAAAATTCTTGATGGTAACTAAAATAAAAATATCAATGTAAATAATCTCTAATGAAAGCTAAAAAAATCTTTCAAATTTTGGAGAATTCCAAGTGATCCAAGCACTTCCTCATAATTTCTCCTATCACCAAAACTTGTCCTCAGGATACTGGGACCTGTTTTACTCATGGGCAGCAGAGGGGAAATCCCTGGGCACAATACTTTTCCACCTCTTTACCCTTAGCTCTTAAACAATGACTGGAAGGTGAGGAAGAATGAATGTACTATGGCCTTTCTCCTCTGATGGGGACAACTCTGAGGTGTGATTGCCATGTTCCAGAGCTCTAGTCATACGTATCAGCAATGGATTGGTATTTTGCATCAGTCAATATTTGCTAAGATCCTTGCTTTTGATGCTTGACTAGAGTTACCCAACGTATTATGCATTTGTTAGAGACATTAACTGATGGTAGTGCTAGAAAAAATATGAACATCTAATAACATTTAGACATTAGCTAATTAACAGATGCCGTAATTGTTAATGTTATTTAGAAATGGCTATGTCATTTAACATTCTCAGAGTGAATGTAGAGCTAAAACTCTCTTCTCTGTGCTTCCAAATCACTCTTTAATAATTTTTCGTCATTGGTTTATGAGATTATTTCTTTTATATTTTACTAGTAGATACTTGGAAGCAGGCAGAATGTCTCATTTATTTGGAATTCAGTACATATTTTTTAAATTCTTTTTTGGAAAATGAACGAAGACATAAATGAATGGATAAGCCAGGATTTGTGGCTCATGTAGCCTTGAGAGCTAATAGACAAAATTGAGTCTCAAAGTCATAAATCTAGAATCAAAAAAGTCACAGTAACTGGAGTGTTTGGTCAATTGCTCTTTGCTTCTTCTTCCAATAGATATTACCTAAAACTGCGATAAAACCTGTTATTTTTACAAACAACCAAATGCTCAGAGGTGAATCTCATCTGGATGTATTTTGACTTTAGTGATTTATCATTATACCACTTTTAGAGTTTAAAGTTGATATGTGGATTGATGACAAAAGGTTGACATTTCTTAGTCTTTGACTAACTGTGTTAGGGGTAATAAAAAGCAGCAATACACAAGAACTCAAAATACTCAGTGCTTCCCTAGTGCAGCTTTGGTTCCAGTATTTCTCTGAAACATCCTGCTAACAGACTGACAGTAAGCTAATTTTAAGTGAGTAAGATAATGTCATTTGAAAGCCAACAGAATGTCAGGATCGTTGTATATCATGAAACTGAATTGAGTCATGGGAAAAATCCTTCCAGTGAAAGGAAGAGAAATAATTCTGAAAGTAGTATTTTAATTTTTATAAAATATAGTTATTTTATAGTAAAATCAATGATACTGACTTTATCTTATCACATTGATATGTAAACATTATAAATTATATTTAAGTGTCAGTATACCTCTTTTCTTACACTGTAATTACATAATATATTTTTCATGCAGCACACCAAAATGCCCCATTATCCACTTTTCTGTTTATAATGAAGCATCACTTTCGTAATACAATTTTTTCTTAATACACTTCTTTATTACAGTATAAAATTTCCATAATTGGAATACCCGTTTAACTCTAATCTTTTTTTAATTGAAAGTATGTGAACTATAAAATAGCAAAATGTACTATATCTTCAAGAGATTTTCTTTTATCTTCCTGTGCATAAAAGAGCACTCCAACAGTCTAATTAGTAATTGTGTTAATAGCTCTGGGAATATATTAAAGCACTAAACTTTTTGGTAAGACTAACAAATAATGGCAGCTGTTTTACAGATGTGTAAATTTGCTAGTAAGTGTTAGATTCTAGTGGGTAATTCTGGTTGAAAGAGAGGGTAAATAATATTTGCATGTTAAGCAAGTTAAGATTGTATTACAGAAATTGCACATGCTATAGAACATGTCCTTAAACTGTCCTGCGTTTTAAACTTCTATATGTAAATAACAGTGGTTAGCATAATGTGTTCTACTATGCAAGTTTGTAAGTGTAGACAGACACACATGCATTTATACCTTTGAAATTTAAAACAATATGCTACTTGTAAATTCAAATATTTCTAAAAGCAATAAAATGCAGTATTTACGTAAGCTTGTCTGAAGCAAAATTCAAAAGCCTGCTTTTTTTTTTTTTAATTTTTTTTTCAACGTTTATTTATTTTTGGGACAGAGAGAGACAGAGCATGAACGGGGGAGGGGCAGAGAGAGAGGGAGACACAGAATCGGAAACAGGCTCCAGGCTCTGAGCCATCAGCTCAGAGCCTGACGCGGGGCTCGAACTCCCGGACCGCGAGATCGTGACCTCGCTGAAGTCGGACGCTTAACCGACTGCGCCACCCAGACGCCCCCAAAAGCCTGCTTTTTAAAAGCACAGTGTGATCCACCTCTCGCTTTCTAACTGCATCCCCTTCTTCTCTTAATTTTCTTACTTGCTCCTGGCCAAGTTTGCAGCCCCTGTCTTTTTCTAGAATGTGTTGAACTTTCACTTTGCCTTGGGACCTTTCCATAACTCGCCCCCTCTGTCTGGATCACTGTATCCTGAGATAATGCTGCTATTGCTCCTCAGTAAAAACTTTCTCAACCCTTGAATTTAAAACTACAACCTGTTATTCCACCCTCACATTTCCAAATTACTTTGCCATGCTATTTTTTCCAAAGCACTTGTCTTCCCCTTATATCTTGTAAAATTGATGTATTTGTTGTGTTCACTGCATATCCGTTGGTCCCACTAGAATGTAGTTCCGTAAAGACAAATTTCATTTTTAAACAAATGTATCACAAACTCTGAATAAAGTATTCAGTACATAATAGATGTTCAAATACATATCAAATGAATAAATGAATTTAAAAAAAACATTAAAAATCAAAGCTTCAGTTAGACAATAGATAATAAAATATGATGAGAGCCTAGGTATTTTTCATGTTAAGAAATTACATTAACTATCTAGTTCCATAAGACTATTCAGAAACTAAAGTTAAATATATTTTCAGACTGAGGTTTTTTACTTATTTTCTTAGAAATTCATTTTTAATAGCTTTATGATTACAGACAAATATACAACATTGGACAACAGTGTGGGGAACAGTGTGGGGACAAAGCTTACATTTCACTGAGTTTGACCTGTAAGTTGAAGGGCTGGAGAAACTAACCATCCAAACAGAAGTCCTCAGACACTTTAATCATGGATCTATAAACATTACATTCTTTCCCATGAATGTAAAGCTGCTTTTGGATTTTTCTAACTGAAAATATTCCACAGTAAATTAGAGATGCCCAATGTTGTTTCAGTTCCATTTGTAGTTAATGATGGATGGATTCAAATGGAGTGAATCACAAGGTGACAAAGAAAGAATTTTTGATATGTATGTGGAAAATAATTTTGAGATAAGAGAAGATACGCAAGTTGACAGAGAGTTTTTGAAAAGGTTTTTAAAAGATCGAAGATATAAAAAGATATAGTTAGGGAATAGTGAATTCACCAGCATCATTAGTTCCCATGGGCTTGCCAAGGAGCCCTGGAAGATTAATAAGGAAAAGTAAAGTATGAAGGGAATTTTATGCCAAGCTAACCCTGTATTGGTTTTATCTGGGTGTTTTTAAGTACAAGAAGGTGAGAATTTCTTGGATAGAAATGAAAAGGACATGATGAACATTTTTTTTTTGTTACACTGCATACATTTTGTAGGAGAGTTTTTTTTTTTGTACACGTTTGTTTCATTGTTCGATATAAAATGCTAATTAGAATAAAGATGTAAGGTGCATTTAAAGACAAATTTTGAAATGTAATATTTAAATTGGAGGAAAAAAGCCTAAGTTTCCAATCAACAAAAACAAAACATAACACTGCCTTTAGTGTTTGCAAAGTTGGTACAAACGTGTTAAGGAACTTGTGTTGATCAAAAAGCCATCAAAAGCAGTGTTATAAATAAACATTAAAAGTTCATTATTTAGCTCAGTGGAGTGCTTTTTAAGTTGATTTTAATGCACAATTTGGAAAATGTATTTAAGTTAAGTGATGTGTTGGTTTCTCTCTTCTGGAGTTTATTAGTTAATAGCAACTGTGTTTCCTACACACTATTGGTTTGATCTTTGGTTATGATATATTTTGGCTTCATAAAATTATTCTACAGTTATTTAATGTTCAAAAACAGTTTTGTAATGGTTTTATTTTATCTAGTATTTGTCTTTCTGATATAGTAAGTTCAATATTAAAACCAGTGGAGTCACTTTCATGATACTTTAAGATACTTTAAGATACTTTTAAGATACTTTAAGATACATTCCATTATCCATTACTTTAGATACATTTAAACCAACGTATCTTTTCAAAGATGACAAATTGAGCAGTTTTCTGCTACAATTTTTAAGTTTGTGAGAGATCACTGGAATCGACATGGGTATGAAATATAACTTTTCAGTTATAGAAATGAATTTTATAAGTGTGCAATGTAAAGTGGCCTTTAGTTAAATTTTCACACACAACACACATAAGGCATCTTTGAAAGGGATATCCACCTTAAAATAAAAAAGTAGGTGCCAAGCAAAAAGAAAATGGAGTGATCATTTTGTACCATCAATTCACTATTCTCATTGTAGACTTTCTTTAGGAGGTCAAATAAGATCAGGATGTTGTAGTAATATAGAGGCATAGAAGCAAAACCAAGTACATAAATTAATATATTGCTAGCTCGTTTCCTTCTTCCCTTTAAGATATTGAAGAAAATCGGGACGCCTGGGTGGCTCAGTCGGTTGGGCAGCTGACTTAGGCTCAGGTCATGATCTCGCGGTCCATGAGTTCGAGCCCCGCGTCGGGCTCTGTGCTGACAGCTCAGAGCCTGGAGCCTGTTTCAGATTCTGTGTCTCCCTCTCTCTGACCCTCCCCCGTTCATGCTCTGTCTCTCTCTGTCTCAAAAATAAATAAACGTTAAAAAAAAAATTTAAAAAAAAGATATTGAAGAAAACACAAAGATGAAAATTCTCAATAGAAACTGCTAATACTGTCAGATGCCAAGAAGAATTTATATTAATTAAAATGAAGTTAGTGCTCTGAAAAAAGGTAGAATAATTTGGAAGTAAAAAAGTGGGGGCGGGTTTCTGCAATGACCAAAATAACTAAAGCTAATACAGCACCACATAAAAAGGTGAAGTTGTCAGTAATACTGTGCTTTGTACATTGATTCTTCATTCTAATTTCCATTAAAGAAATATGTCTAAGTTGGATAAGCATAGCCATTTGGGCCCCGCCTCTTGGGATGAGATTTTAGACATAGGCTCTGGTGAAAAACACAAAATGAAAGTCCAGAGCACGCTCCCGGTTGCACATTTCCATTCCCTTTCTACAAAGAAAGAACTGGATTCCTTTAAAAAGTCCACTAATAAAGACCTCCATGAGTAGCTGGGAAAACTGGCAAACGAAATCAAAGTCCTCCTCCATTAAACAGGAGATGCAAGTTAGCACCTAATAGACACTGGATATTTGAACCGGAATGTTAGCTAGGATGGCCTTTGCAGTTTGTGATCTGAGAAGAGTATTGATTGACGTGAGGGAAGCAGCATAACAATTCCAAACTCAAGAGGGTAGGCTTTGACTGTGGGTACTTATCTTGGCTCTGACTCTTGACATGCCTGTTTTCTCATGCTATAATCTTACACATCACTAATATTCTTTGACCATGTTTTCTCATTGACAAGATTTTTAACACGTAGAATCGTGAGTCAAATGCGTGAAATATATCTGCTCTGTGGCTAGCATGGAGGAAATACTTGAGGAAAAGCAAATGCATCATCAATGTCATCATCATTATTGTAAAAAGCAATCCTAAGACATATTTTAGTAAACTGAGAGGTAGATCATGGTAAAGAATGCATTAAAAAGACAATTTACATATTGGAAAGTTGTGCAATTGTCCTAGTAATAAAAACAGAATCTAATTTACTTTACTGGTTACGAAAAATGATTTCTTTTGATATACAATAAAATAAACATTTCTAATTTATTTGCGTATTGGTTTCCATGGGACTGATTGAGTATCTAAAAACAACACAAATTTATTATATTATTATCCTGGTTGTCAATTCCTGAATAGGTGTCGTTAGGCTGAAAATCAAGGTGTTGTCAAGGTTGTGTTCCTTCCATGGGCCCCCGGGGAGAGTTAGTTTCAGGCCTTTTTCAACATGGAAAGGCTGATTTCTTAGTTTTTAACTCCGTTTCAACATTTTCAAAGCTCATAGCTTCATGTTGAGTTTTTTTATGTTGCTATGAAATTGAGACATAAAGCCAAAGTGATTAAATCATCATACTCAAAAAGGAATAACATTATTTGCATTATTTGGTTTTAATTTGTACTTATTCTTTTTGTATTATGAAAATAAGAATAGTATAATAATGTTTCAAGAGAAACATTATAATACAGACTATCAATAATAAATATTTCAATTACCTGCTATTACCATGAGATGGTCAATAATAATATGTTGTATTAAATCTTTCTAGACATTTTTTTTAGAAAATTACTTTAAAAAGTCATCATAAAACATTATACACATATGTTTAATATAATTAAGGATTTGTGATAGAATAAAAACATACCTCATCATTTAAAAGCTTGCATTCTATTATTTGTAGGTGTGTGTGTAGCTTATTTAACCTATCCTAGAGTTAGATATTTAGGCACTTTCATTTTTATGCTACAATGAGAATGCTATGATAATTCCTATTCTAGAGGACTTGTAGTTTATGTTAAGGCTGCTAATACTCCCTAACTAGACAAAAAGCCTATGAAGTCATCCCAGGATAGATCTCTGCAATATAACGAATATATACAGTGTATTTATTATTATTATTATTATTATTATTATCATTTATTATCTAGAAAACACACAATGTAAACAGGTAAATAATAAAAGAAGAGTATTACAGAACTAGGAAAATTAAAAGTATTAGTATTATTTTAAAAATACGATGCAGGCGGAGAAAAAAAAATACGATGCAGGATATTTATAGAAATTGCTCTAAAAATCTCAAATAAAAAAGCAAAAGTAATGTGGATATAAGTTAATTGAAAGTAGCTTATCACATCACTGAGAAGAAAAAACGAAAGACACTAAAGACATTGCTTTTTAAATTTAAGGAAAGAAGAATAAAAATGAAAAAAAAATTAAGTTAAAGTTAGTAACAGAATAAAAAACAGGGTGGAGACTCGAAATCCCCAAATGACAGATTTAACAGATAAATTTGGCAAATGAGGCAAAAAAATAAAGCATGATACATAGCAAAAATAAAATGGCAGCATAAGTTCAAATCGACAAATTATGATACTAGGTTGAAATGAACTTTGATAAAATAAAAACTCATATTTGGGGAAAAAAAACTATAGCTATATATTCTACATAAGCGACAAAAAATGAAATTGAAAGTTTTTTAAATAGTCATTAAAAAACTTTCACTTTGGCAACTAAAAATATTGTAAAGAACTGGAGTGTTAGCATAAGATGAAGCAAAAAAAATCAAGTAATAAATAATAACAGAAAAAAAAAGAAATCCCATGATTGTCTAATACTGGCATAATGGAAAATCCTCCAGGATGATATGACAATCATAAAACTTTGTGCTCAGAATAACATTGCATCAAAATCTTTAATTTAAAAAACTATTAGAGGGGCGCCTGGGTGGCGCAATCGGTTAAGCGTCCGACTTCAGCCAGGTCACGATCTCGCGGTCCGTGAGTTCGAGCCCCGCGTCGGGCTCTGGGCTGATGGCTCAGAGCCTGGAGCCTGTTTCCGATTCTGTGTCTCCCTCTCTCTCTGCCCCTCCCCCGTTCATGCTCTGTCTCTCTCTGTCCCAAAAATAAAAAAATAAAAACGTTGAAAAAATGAAAAAAAAAAAATTTATAAAAAACTATTAGAAATAAGAACAAACCTTGAAAAAAAACTAATTATTGAGGATATATTCTTCAGAAAGTAATTGATTATTCTAGCTGAAAAAGGCCAGCTCCTGCAGAATCTTAGCCCTACCCACATTTCCAAACTCCTCTTTCCACACTCTCTATTTTGCTGACATCTCTAATTACAGTGCCCTTTGTAATGTGGGCTACAAATGATGAGGTCGTTCTTGCCTCGGGGTTTTTGTCACTTCTGTTCCTTCTACTTCAAATTATTGTCCCAGATTACCAGATGGATTTTTTTCATATATCTGCCTCAATTTGACTTCTTCAGAGACAATTTTCTCTGATAACTATGCAAGATAATTTTTTCAATGTAATCTGTTTTTTATTATTTTCCCTTAGTATAATGTCAAAATCTGACACTACATTGTATGTGAGCCTGTGTGTTTAATTTTTGTCTCCCTCTTGAATGTCAATTCTACAAGTATGGGTATTCTTTCTGCTTTATATGTTTATATGTCCTCAGTCCTTATGACAATGTCTGACATATAATATCAGTAAATATGGAAGGCTTGAAAGAAAGAATAGAGCTGGGATTCCAACAAGAGAGAGACTTTTATCAAATGTAAAAAATAATTAAATATGGCAAGGAATCATTGAAGCAAATTAAATACAGATCTGATCCAGTTCTAGAAAACTATCTTTTATTCTAAGTATTTTATTTTGCATGGATATTTTTAATTGCATTTTTCTTTACATTAATTTTTACATCTGGCATAATTTTTATATTCAAAACATTGATTTTTACAAAATTACTATTAACAAATGAGAAAT
This sequence comes from Puma concolor, assembly GCF_028749965.1. Classification (NCBI taxonomy): domain Eukaryota; kingdom Metazoa; phylum Chordata; class Mammalia; order Carnivora; family Felidae; genus Puma; species Puma concolor. The sequence continues at coordinate 116,185,948 of NC_141675.1, forward strand.
ATATTTTAAGAGAAACTGGGTGCCTGGGTGGCTCCAATGTTCAGCGCCTAAGACATGGTTTTGGTTCAGGTCGTGATCTCACGGATCATGTATTCGAGTCCTGCATCAAGCTCTGTGCTGACAGTGTGTGGAGCCTGCTTGGGATTCTTTCTCTCCTTCTCTTTCTGCTCTTTTCCCACATGCACTCTCTCTCTCAAAAAAAAAAAAAAAACAAAAAAAAACTTTAAAAGTTTTTTTTTAAATTAGAGGAAACCATTTGTAATAGCACAGTGTCAAAGTATCTAGAAATAGTTATAAGAAGAATGTCCAAAATTTATATGATCAAATCATACTACTTTATTGAAAACCATTAAATTATTAAATAAATACATTTAACTTGAACGTGAAGAGAAACAAGTGTATTTTAAAATTGTTGATTCTCCTCCAACTGATCTATAGATTTAAAACAATTTCAATAAAAATCGGTATAGATTTTCATATACTTACAAGAATAAAGGGCTAAATTCACTAGCTACTTTTATGGAAGAATAGAAGGGCAAATTTTTATTTTGAAATATTAGGGCATATTATGAAATTATAAGGTGTGAACCAATCTGGTACTGATGTAGGAACAGACAATTGATTAAGAAATAATAGATATCCCTGAAACATACCTAAATGTATTAGAATTTGTTTGCTGCAGTTACACCATGGCAAAATAATAAGGAAATTAAAGAATATTCCATAAATACACCTAAAAACTGGTTCTGTTGCCAGAATAAAATAAAAAGAAAGAAAATTGAAGCCTTTTTACAGTAGAAAGAAATTAACTAAGCATGTACACTGACATAAATATCAAAAACAAGTCTTCAAAACTTTTAGTAGACAATATAGGTAGATAACTTTCTATTGATTAGTACTAATTATCTAGCAATAATTGTAAAAAAATGATTATTTGACTACATTTATATAAAGAATTTATATTCATTAAAAGACATATTTAAGAAGGAAAAAGACAAGTACCTAAGTGGTTGAAGATAACTGCAACACTTAGTGAAAAGGCTGGGTGGGGGGGATGTTACAAATTTTTCAAAATGGCCAACAAAGGTCAAAATCCAATAGAAAATTAGCAAAATAAATGAAAATATTTTTAACAGAAGATGAAACATATAGAACCCATCAATATATAGCAGTATAGTTAACCTAATTAGTGATCAGGGAGATAAAAATCCATATTACAATGAAATGCCATCTTACATCCAATAGTAAATGTTAAGAAATATGAAAATTTCCAGCATCTGAGGGTATGTAATCAACAGTATCTTATATTCATTGTTGGTGGATGTGAAGTTGGCACAATTACTTTAGAAAAAAGTTTGTCAATCTGTATATTCTTATATACAACCCAAATTTTTTACTCCTAGATATGTATTCAAGAGAAACTCTTTCACTTGTATACAAAGAGATGTAGGAAAAAAATTATTGAGCAGCACTAGTAGTATTAACAAAATATTAGTGAATTGGAGGCAGAATCCAAAGTCCCATCAACAGAATAGCCTAATGAATTTTGCTATATTCACAAAATAGAATATAACCAGGTGTTATATTCTAGTTATTAACCAGTGTTATAACCACAGTTAATAACTGGGCAATTAACTAGTATAAATAATATAAAAGATTAAATGTATTAAGAAAAAAATGTCAGATTAGTATATATTAAATATCTGTAATGAGAAGTTCTTACAGAACTTTACATATAAAACTATAATCAAATCAAATAAAAATTAGTTGACAAAATAATAATTCTAAGACAAATAATATCCTGGAAGTAGTGATTCTAGCATATATGATGATCAAATGGTTCCTTTCACACACACACACACACACACACACACACACACACACCTCTACTATGCTTAAAGGTGTAGAGACTTACTTTCTTCTATTTCTAGCCAAGATGGATTAAATTTATCTCCATCATAAACAGCTGGAAAATAAATTTTATTAAATGACAGTTCTCAGACATTGCACACAGCAGTGCTTACAGCAGAGCAATCCCTGATAGAAGACAACAAATTAGGTAAGTCATACTATAGAATTTCCTAGCGTTCCGTTGTCAGGCCAATAGAACCTAGTGTTTTTCCCAAGTTAAAGAGACTGACTTGAGGGTTCAAAAAGTCAAAAATAGTTTGAATTTGTAGCCCAGAAAGGAGGAATCTCTAAAGAGATGCCAAAGAAGAAAAGGGCAGAGCCCCAGTTATCTCCAGAGATTTCCCTGTAAGAAAGTCCACAGCTGAATACTACAAATAAATTAGCAAAGCATCACCAGTCTTCTGGAAAACGTCTACTAATGTAAAGGTAAATAGAGTTCCTGAAAAAGAAGAGAGAATGGAAAGTGATAGAAAACTATTTTTAAAAAAAGGCCAAACATATATTTTTCTAAATGTGATTAAAAATGTTAACCCCCAGCTTCAAGAAGGTTAGCAAACTCAAAACTCAATAAACATGAAGAAAACTCCATGAAGGTATATCATAATCAGCATGCTCAAAACAAGTATTAAAGAGATCCTTTCAAAAGCAACCAGAGAAAATGACACATTAAAAAGGAAAAAAAGATAACAATAAGGGTAGATTTCTCTTGAGAAGCAATGCAAATGAGAAGAAAGTAGAGCAACACACATTCGAGTGCTGAAAGGAAAAAAAAGGAAAAAAAAGAAAATACCATCACCTTACATTCTATGGGAGATAAAAATCTCTTTTTAAAATATACATGAAATGAGGCTTTTTCAGATATTAAAAGCTGAAAGAATTAATCATCAAGGAATCTGTAATTTAGAAAAAATTAAAGGAAGTTCTTTAGGCATAAAAAATATATCATATGCAAATCTAGTTCTACACTGAAGAACCGGCAGCAAGAGAAATGGTATATATGCAAGTAAATAAAAAGTACTTAGTACTTTTCTTAACTTTAAATCTCTTCAAAGATAGACAATTAAAAGCAAATAAAAATGAAACTTAGAATTTATATTATATGTAAAGTAAATGTAAAACTGAGAGTAAAGTATTAGAGAGATGAGACGGAAGGAAGGATTAAATGATAATTTTGGTGAATTCCTGGAGGTCCAGAGTGTGGACAACCATGAGAATGGAAAACCTGTCCAATTTCATCTATGAACTCAAATAGGTTCTTGTACTGAAGAGTCAAGAAAAATCTCCTGGTTTTTCAAGCAGAGGCAGAAAAAAAAAGCAACAAGTTAAAATACACCTAGAGTATTCTACATAATAAAGCCCTACACTAAAGAGAGAAAAGATTTTACCAGAACCTATTCATAGGGAAGAAGGGCAGTTACCAAACTTCAGCCCCTTTTAGTTTTCCTGTCTTATATACAAGACAACAACATCCACCACAATGAGGAAGAGGAGGGGCATGAGGAGAAGCAGGGAGAGGAGAAAGAGGAGAAGAAAGAGAAAAGAAGAAGAAGAAGAAGAAGAAGAAGAAGAAGAAGAAGAGCTAAGAAATATTTGTGAATGTTTCAGTGCAGACACAGAGGTACAGTAAAAGACTGAGATTTAATCATAAGGTTATGGAAGATAACCATCCCCCCACATTTTACAATTGTACCAATAGGCTTCCAATATAAAAACAATGGATTATGGGTTAAAGAGCCATACAGTACAGACTCCAATTTTTTAATTTATTTTTTTAAATTTGTTTAACATTTATTCATTTTGGAGAAAGGGAGAGAAAGAGACAGAGCATGAGCAGGGGAGGGGCAGAGAGGGAGAGGAAGACACAGAATCCAAAGCAGGCTCCAGGCTCCAAGCTGTCAGCACAGAGCCCAACATGGTGCTCAAACTCACAAACTGCGAGATCATGATCTGAGCTGATTTCAAATGCTTAACCGACTGAGCCACCCAGATGCCCCTAGACTCTATTTTAGAAGTTCTTAGGGTCACAAAAATATCAGGGTAAAGAAACCAAATGAGGACACTATAGAAAAATAAAGCCTCAGGCAACTACAGGCATATCAACAAAAAACGCTCCTAGTCAACAACACAACTCCTAGCCAGATAAACATAAAACCTCACAGGACAAGCTTATTTATCTCAGTTATTATTACCAACGGAGTATACTTGACACTCAAGAAAAAATATTACAGGGCTTGAAGGTAAGAAAAAATAGCTTAGTAAGACAAGGCAGACATCAAAAATAGATTCAGTTATAATACAGATTTTGAAATTGTCAGACAAATAATATATAATAATTATGAATAATATGTTAAGGGATCCAATGGAAAAGGTAGACAGCATGAAAGAACAGATGCTAATGTTAGCAGAAAGAAAAAAAAAAGGAAAAGAAAGGAAATGCTAGAAATCGAAAACAAGTTAATAGAAATGAAGCATGCTTTTGATAGGCTCATCAATAGCTTGGACATAGATGAAGAAACAATCAGTGAGTTGAAGACAGGTCAACAGAAATTTCCAAAATTTAAATGCTAAGAGAAAAAAAAAAGAATGAAAAAAAAAAAAAAAAAAGACCAGAATATCCAAGAACCTTGAGAAATTTTTTGAAAGAATAACATAAGTGTAGTTGTAATGCTGGAAGAAGAGAGGAGTTAAGGAAGTATTTGAAGTAATAATGCCCAGAAGTTTTCAAAACAATATTAGGCACCAAATCACAGATCCAGGAAACTTTTCAAAGATCAAACAGGCTAAATACCAAAAAATCTATCCATAGGACTGTCACATTTGAACTCTAGAAAATCAAAAACAAAGGAAGATCTTAAATAAAGCCAAAGCAGAAAACACCCTATCTATAGAGGAGCAAAGATAAAAATAGTAGAGACATGCTGTCAGAAAGCAGGCAGTAAAAAATAAAAAGAGTAGACTGAAATATTTAAAATGTTGAAAGAGAAATACCAACATAGAATTCTATATCCAGCAGAATTAGCTTTTATAAGTTAAAGAAAAAGACTTCATCAGTTTACTTCACTTATAAGAAATTTTTAAAAAGTTTTTCAAGCAGAAGAAAATGATATAAGTCATAAACTCAGATCTGTATGTATAAAAAGAGAAATTGTGGGAGGAGTGAGTGGAAACATAATAAAATATTTTATTTCTCTTATTTTTAATTAATATAATAGTCGTTCAAAATAATAATAGCAACCAAGTATTTTGTGATTATATCATATGATAAGTGAAATGGTACAATGTTATAAGGAATGGAACACTCTTTTTTAAGGTACCTGAATTATACATGAGTCAGTATACTACTATTTAAAAGAAGATTCAGATTAGTTGTAAATGTGTATTGAATAGTTAGGGCAACCACTAAAACAAATTTTTTGGGGGTGCGCCTGGGTGGCTCAGTCAGTTAAGCGTCCGACTTCAACTCAGGTCACGATCTCGTGGTCCGTGAGTTCGAGCCCTGCATCGGGCTCTGGGCTGATGGCTCAGAGCCTGGAGCCTGCTTCCGATTCTGTGTCTCCCTCTCTCTCTGCCCCTCCTCCATTCATGCTCTGTCTCTCTCTGTCTCAAAAATAAATAAACGTTAAAAAAAAAAAAAAATTAAAAAAAAATAAAACAAATTTTTTTTTATAAAAAAAGTACAACTGATGTTCTAAAAGAAGAGAGGGAATGGAATTATATAGAACATTGAATTAAAACCAGAAAAGACAGAAAGAAAGGGGAGGATAAAATGGAATTAGGAACAAGTGCAACAAACAGGAAATAATTAGAGAAGGCAGACATTAATCTGACTAGGTAAATAGTTATTTTAAATGTGAATGTTTTAAGTACAGCAATTAAAAGACAGGGACTTTCAGAGCGGAAGAAAGAATATGTTATTTAGAAGAAACCCACTTTGTATGTAAATACACTCAGAGATTAAAAATAAAGGGATGGAAAGAGATACTTCATGCAAATACTAATCAAAAGAAATCTAGAGTAGCTATATTAATTTTAACTGAAGCAGATTCAGAACAAGGAGAATTTTCAGGGATAAAGAGGGACATTATACAATGCTAAAGGAGTCAATTTTCCAGTAAGACAACAATTATTAGGATGTATGCACCATCAGCATGCCAAAATAGGTGATACGAAAAGTGATAGATTTTCCAGGAGAAATAAACGAATCCACCATTAGAGTTGGAGGCTTCAACAACCCCTCATAATATAATTGATAGACCTGGCAAGGCAGAAAATCAGTGAGAATATAGTTGAGCTGAGCAACACCATTAATCACCTGGACCTAATTGACATTTATAGACTAGTCTATCCAACAACTGCAGAATCCACATTCTTCTCAAGCTCACACGGAGCATTTACCAAGACAGACCACATTCTGGGCCATAAAACACACCTAAATCAATTTAAAAGGACAGAAATCTTACAAAGTATGTTCTAAGACCACAACAGAATTAAACTAGAAATCAATAACAGAGAGATAGCTGGAAAATCACAAAATATTTGAAGTTAAACAATATACTTTTAAAAAGGCCATAGGTCAAAGTCTCAAGAGAAAGTAATAAAAGAGCAAATTAGATGGAGGACATATAGAAACTACTATATATGTAATTATTCAGTAAACTTAAAACTGTTTTTAAAAAATAAGGTCTTTAAAAATAGTGATAGCTAATAAAGACACAAAAGATTTACAGACAATAACAAAAGACCTGACATTAAAAAAATAATGCTAAATAGGGAAAAGAGAAGAAACACTAGATGGGACAAATAGACAACAAATGACAAGAGATTAGCTTTAAACACAATTGATAATAATATTAAATGTAAATGACTTAAAGACTATAGTTAAATGGCAGAAATTATCGAATTAGACTATGAAAGCACAAGATCCAACTATATGTTCCCTACGGTAAAAAATTAAAATTAAAACACAAATGCATCTAAAAACAGAAAAATATACAACACTCACACTAATTAAAAGAGAGCAATAGTGGTATATTAACATCATTAGATTTTAGAGAAAAAACTATTATTAGCAATAAGGAAAGTCATTCCATAATGACAAAAGGGTAAATTCATTAATAGGACATAAAAAACCCCTTAATGTTAATGCACTACTAACAGAGTTTCAAAATCAAGAACCAAGTGGTGTAAAAATTCAGGGAGAAATAGATAAAATCCAATTATATTTCCATAATCTCATACCCTTTTTTCAATAATTAATAGAAAAAGTACACAGATAATCAAGGACATAGAAAACTTCAGCAATACTAATTTAACCTAATTGATAATTACAGAACATTGCATCCAAAATCAATAGAATGCATATTCTTTTTAAGTTACTTATAATATTTACCAAGGTAGACTATATTCTGGGCTACAGAAACAAGTTTCACTAAATTTAAAAGGATTTGAATCATACATAGCATGTTCTCTGACAGCAACTAAATGAAAGTAAAAATCAAAATCAATAAAATAAAGAAAGCTGAAAAACTCCAAAATATTTGGAAACCAATTAACCCAATTAAAAGAATCTTGGATTACAGAATATATATGAACAGAATTTAGAAAATAGAACTGAATGAACATGAAAGGATGACATCAAATTCATATGATGCATTTGAAATAGCTCTTATAGAAAACTGTGGCAAGAAATGCCTCTACAGACCTTCCTTGCCCTACAATGGGGTTACATCCTGATAAACCCACATTAAGTTGAAAGTATTTTAAGTTGGAGTTGCATTTAATACACCTAAACCTACTGAACATCATCGCCTACCCTAGCCTACTTTAAACTTGCCCAGAACACAGAGTCACCTACAGTTAGCAAACTCATCTAACACAAAGCTTATTTGTCAATAAAGTGTTGAATATCTCATGTAATTTATTGAATACTACACTGAAAGCGAAAAACAGAAGGGTCCTCTGGGTACAGAATCATTTTAACTGTATTGATCGTTCACCCTCAACGATGGCATGGCTGACTGGGAGCTTCCGCTGGCTGCCACTGCCAGGAATCACGAGAGGACTGTACCACATATTGCTAGCCTGGGGGAAAAAAATCAAGATTAGAAATGTGAAGTACAGTTTCTATTGAACGTGTATTGCTTTTGCATCTCTATAAGGTAAAAAAAAAAATCATAAGTTGAACTATCATAAATTGTGGAATTGTCTGCATTAGAAAGGAAAGAAAAATAGGGGTGCTTGGGTCATGGGATGGAGACTGTGGGGCTCCATGCTGAGTGTGGAGCCTCCTTAAGATTCTCTCTCTCTCTCTTTCTCTCTCTCTCTCTCTCTCCCTCGACCTCTCTTCCCCTGCTCCTACTTTCTCTCTCTCTCTAAAATTAAAAAAATAAAAAGAAAGAGAAAAAAAAAAAAGTCTCATTTCTCATTTAATGACCTAAGCTTCCATCTAAAAAAATGGGGGAAAAAAAGGAAAGTAACATAAATCAATAAAAGCAGGAGAAAAATAGTAATGAAAAATCAGAATGCTCTGCATTAAAAAGAAAAAAATGAAACAAAAGTTTATTCTTTGAAAAGTAGCAATAAAATTGATAAAACTCTACTAGACTCATTTTTTTTTTAAAGGAGAAGGCACAAATATTTACACCGTAAATGAGAGAAGGCATTATGGACATGAAAAGAATCATGAAATTATTGTAAACACATTTATACCAATTATTTTGACAACTCAGAAGATATCAACAAATTCCTTGAACAGCATGAACTAACAAAGCTCACTTGTGGAAATTTGATAACTATCTATGGAAATTATTGGACTTCCCTGCAAAGAAAACTCCAGACATATAAGTGCTTGGCTTATGAATTCTATGAAATATTTAGGAAATAAATTATACAAATTCTAAAATAATTTCTCCAGAAAATTGAAGAAGAGAAAAATACTTCTTAATTTATATTATAAAGCCAGCATTGCCAGAAAAGACACTAAATGGGGTGGGGAAGAGGGGGAGGACCCATACCTACATACCAATAACCCTCATGATCAGAAAAGCAAATATTGCCAATGAAATATTACCACACTTAGTTTCACAATGTATATAAGATGTTTAATATATCACAATCAATGTTTTCAGACCAGAAACATAAGTCTGGTTTAACATTGGAAACATTAATCCATAGCATTTAATACATAAACAGAATAAGAAAAATAAAAGGTTGTTTCAACATAGTAGAAAAAGCATTTGATAATATTCAACAGTCATACTTGACAAAAACAAAGAACATACTCATCCTTATAAAATTCAGCCACAAAAGACTTGGAGCTCACATTACAATAAAAGTGAGTGACTGAATGCAATCCTCCTATGATCAAGACACGCTATATAATATCTAAAATGTGACCTATTTAGGAAGATATTTGAGCAAAATATATGCAAGTCCAGTACCTTCAAAAATGAAATCATTGATAATAACAATTAAAGAAGAGCCAAATTAATGGAGAAATATATCATGTTTATGGATTGGAAAACTCATTTTTGTTAAGATGTCTATTCTCCCAAGCAATGATTTATTGGCCAAGGCAGCTTCAATCAATATCCCAGCAAGCTTTTTTAGAACTTAGCAAAGTAATTCAAAAATTATATGAAAATACAAAGGATCTAATATAGCCAACAAACTACGAAATAGAAAACAAAATCTGAATTCTTGCACTAATTTTAAGTCTTATTTTATTATAAATCTATACTAATAAGAGTGTGTTGTTGGCATAAAGGCACACATATAAATCAAAAAACATGGTTAAGAGTCTAAATAGAGCCATAAAAATATATAGTCAATGAATCAACAAAGGTGCCAAAACAATTCATTTACAAAATGATAGTCTTTCCAACAGAACGCTGAAACAATTGGACAGAGAAGCACTGAGTAACTTGAGCAAAAATTAACTCAAAATTGATCATAGCTACACAAGAGCTAAATCTCTAAATATTGTTGAAGATAAGAGAGGAAAAGTGTTGGTGACATTGATTTTTGCAAGATTTCTTAAATAGAGAACAGAAATCATGGACTGTAATAGACATAATCAATTAGTTGGTATCATCAAATTAAAAAGAATTCCAAAATACATATTTGACAATAGGCTCATATCTATAATATATAAAGAATTCTTATAATGTAAGCAAAAGAAGCCAATCTAAATTGAAAAGTGGACAAATGATTTGAACAGACACTTTACCAAAAAAGATACACAGATGACAAATAAGTAAGTTTAAAGATACAACATCATTAGTCATTAGGGGGATGTAAATTTAAACTACAGTGAGATATACTACACATTCCCTAGAATGGCTATATTAGAAAAAAAAAGATTATGTTATTTAGAAGTGAAGATATGGAGAAACTAGACATCTTACCCATTAATGGTTGGAATGTAAATTGTACAAACACTTTGGAAAGCACTTTTTTACTGTTTCTTTAAAAAGTTAGTTCTTAGAGATACATTTTCCATATGACCATCCATTCCTTTCCTAGATATTTACCCACAAAAAAATTAATGCACATAGCAACACAAAGACTGACAAAATGTTCACAGCAGCCATTATTTGTAATAGATCCAAACTGGAAAGAACCTTCATACTCATGAATATGTGAATAGATAAATAATCTAAGGTATATCCACAAAACGGAATACTACCCAGTAACAAAAAATGAATAACTTTTTTTATAGGAAATATGGATAAACGTCAAAATAATTATCATGAGTGAAAAAAGTCAAGCCAAAAATAATACATAATTTTTCATTGTCTTTCATTGCCTTATATACAATTCTGAAAAATGCAATCTAATCTATAGTGTAGAAAGCAGATCAATGATTAGGATAAAGAGGGAAGGGGAGAAATGGTTAAGTTTCAAAGGGGTAGGATAGAACCTACCTACCTGGGTTGATGGTTTCACAGGTGTTTATATATTTCAAATACATGCAGTTTATATATCTCAATAATGCTAAAAAAAAGTGTGAAAATACAGGTATTCTCAGTCATTGTATGACTTAGAGTATTAAGGTAGTACAAACATAATCTGCAAAATTATACTCCCACCTCAGGACATAACTTGTTTATATTTACTTTAAACTGCTAACTACAATTTACATTTAAATGCTTTTGGAATGCTTAGCGCACATCACAAAATTAAAGCTTTCAAATAACAATGTGTGATATGGGTAAATATGTTTTTCTTATGAAGATACCAAAATTAAATTTTTTTAACCAAGGTTTTAAATAACGTTTATTCACTTTGACCCATTTTTCAGCATCTAGCAAATTAATGGAAGAATAAATAATAAATATCCATAAGAAAAATTAGAAAATAATGATTTGTCTTTTTAATCTGCAAGAATAGCCTGGGTTACTATATATGCATAGTGATTATCTTTACAGTGATTATTAAGGTAGTCCAAACATAATCTGCTAAATTATACTCCCACCTAAGGACATAACTTGTTTATATTTATTTTAAAATGCTAACTATATTTAAATGCTTTTGAAATTCTTAGCACACACCACAGAATTAAAGCTTTTAAACAAAAATGTGTGATACTGGTAAAAATATTTTTCTAATGAAAATACCAAACCATTGATATCTAGCTTTGGTGTTTTAAGTACCACAATGAGGAAGAATTGTTATCAAAATTTAAAAAATAAATTTAATGAATATTTTAAAAATTGTTGAAAGTAACTGCAAATTCTGAAGTGAGATATATATATATAGTTATATGTAGATATAGAAGGTATAGATATAGGCAAAAAAAAAATATATATATATATATATATATACATATTCTCATTATCCTTAAAAGAATTTATGCTGGGTTCTGATGAGAACAGGTAAGAGAAAACTTCTATTCTGGTCTGATTTAAATGCCTTCTTATATTATTCCAAAACTGCACATCTTTTTTCTCTTTGTCTTGACTTTCTTGCCTTGTGCTGATCTGCACTGAGATATTACTGCTGTGAAAGTGAAAAACATATACAATGATAAAAAATATTAAATATTTTTGCCTCTCTGGTGTTTCTAAGGGATTTTCATTTGTGTAGTTCAGATCACCAAGGCTTTTTTGTATAACATGATGGTTTGGTTATATGATGCTAAGGTGGGGAGAAGAGAAAAATTAGAATTGATAATTAGAATTAAAATAATTATTAGATAATTAGCCATCTTTACTATCATCCTGGACTAACTGATAAACAACAACTTTTCTTGGAGCCATCAAGAACTGAAGTAACTGCCATCCTGCAGTCCTGAGAGACAGGCTCATCCAGGGAGATATAGAAATCAAGATCAATTCAATTAGAGCAGAAGATCCTGAGGTATAAACTAGTAAGAACATTAAATCATAATTTTGATGAACTGCTGAAGACTGAATTTAGACCAGCACGAGACCAGAAGAAATGCCTGGGGATTCAGACTTAGGGGTTTCCTAACACTTTCCTGAGGTTACTCTCAGAAATTTTTATTAGTTGGGGCACCTGGGTGGCTCAGCCAACTAAACATCCAACTTCAGTTCAGGTCATGATCTCCTGGTTTGTGGTTTCAAGCCCCTCTCAGACTCTGTGCTGACAGCTCAGAGCCTGGAGCCTGCATCAGATCCTGTGTCTCCTTCTGCCCCTGCCCCTCTCCCACTCATGCTCTGTATCTCTCTCTGTCTCAAAAATAAATAAACTTTTAAAAAAAAGAAATTTTTACTGGGAATATTCACCAAATGTTTACAGTGATTATATATGTACATATATATTCAGAATAATATATATATATATATATATATATCTTTTTCTTACCTCTGGCAGGAGAAAGCAAGAGTAAGCATTATGAAAAAATCTCAGAGACTTCTCCATAGCAATGGGCTACTCTCTCTAGGGCTAAGGACTTAGCCAGCATATTCTGAAATTTGCTCTTGGGGTGAGGAGCAATTACTCTCAATTTATACCAGTTTATACCTTTGTCAATTTATACCAGTCTTGCTGCCTCACTAAAGCTGTGGGACACAGTCATCAGGGTTCGTGGCTTCATATCACTTCAGAGAAATTGATTGGGAATACAGCAGCCAAGGAAGAAAAGTAGAGAGCAGTAGGGGAAAGCTATGGAGAATCACTTGTGAAGGATAAATCTTTCAGACAAAGGTGCAATACATGATTAAGGTTTAATCAGAAGTTCACAGTGTTCTTCCGTTTTAAAGTATCAACGCAACACACATAGGGCTACAATATTATAATACATAAAATAAGAATACATTATAGCTGAAGAATACATGGAGAAGTACATGAGGAAGTCAATATGGGAGACAAACATAAAGTTAATACAGGAATTTGGAGCACCTGATATTGTCAAAGAAAAATTACATTGGATGGGGTTAAAGAGGCAAGGAAGACTTTATTTAAGACTGTTGCAGAAGAGGAGAGAGACTGAACTCATCTCTGTTGAAACAAAAGGCAAGAGAGTTTTTAAGCACTGGGGTGAGCTAGTGGAATTGTAGTAAAGTATTTTATTTATTTTGGAATTTATTCAAAGTAAGTGAAGTTTATCATTTAAAAATAAATGCAATCTATCATGTTGTATCAACTGAAACAGAATAATCATTTTACAGAATCTAACACTCATTCATGATAAAAAATCTTCACCAAATATGAATAGAAGGAGAATTCCTCAACATAGTAAAGAATATTCACAAAAAACCTACAGCTAATATTATACTTAATGGTGAGAAACTGGATGTTCTACTTTATTATTAACAAAAAAATTCAAGGATTTCTTATCTCACCACTGCAGTTCAACATCATACTTAGGCATAAATCTAACAAAATGTGCATAGGGTTTATAAGCAGAAAACTTCAAAACTAATAAAAATAAACCAAAGATTTAAATGAAAGGAAAAATATTCTGTGCTCACCTATTGAAAACCTCAATATCATTAAGAGTTAATTCTTATCAATTTGGATTCAATTCAATCAAAATCTCAGCAAGTTCTTTCATATATAGTGATAAATTATTCTAAAATATTTATGGAAACCAAAAAGCCAGAATAGCCAAGAAAATATTGAAGATGAAAACCAAAGTTGAAGATCTCACATTATCAGATTTTAAAACTTATTTTGAAGATAGTCTAATATAGAGAGCATAGTATTGGTTAGACACAGAAAAGAATGGAAGTGTAGAGATCCTAGAAGTAGACTAACACAAACATGGTCAATTAATTTTTGACAAGACACAAAAGTGATGGAAAGAGGGTCAATTTTTAACAAATTATACTGGAGAAAGAAGCAAAAAGAAGAGAGCCCAGACACAGATTTTGCTGCTTTCACAAAATTTAGCTCAAAATGCATCTTAGAAGAAAGTGTAATTTGCGAAACTCTAAGGGTCTGTTGTAGACTCTGGGTCTGGAGTTGTCTCTTGTCGAGCAAGAAAATAGGACGCAGGATTAAAAATGCAAGAGAGGCAACTCAGTCAGTAGAGCACAAGACTCTTAATCTCAGGATTGTGGTTTCGTTCCCCACGTTGGGTGCCAGATGGTGACCCTGACGGGATCCGAGGCAAGAGGACTACAGGCCATCATGGAAAAGGAGCCAACATGGCCAGAAGGCAGGGTGACACAAGGACTGCAGGACATCATGGAATGACTAAAGAGCTCCAAGGGGGGGAAAAAAACTGCACTGGTTCAGTCTCTTCCTGAGGAGGTAAGGAATAAAGCCAAACTAGGTTAAATATCGCTGCTGTGGAACTTTTTGAGAGATCTATCATGGGAAACTCCATAGCCCCTGAACAAAACTGCTGTATTTGAATTCTTCAATTACTAGGGGAGACAGCAGGGACTACTCTAAATTTTAAAGCTCTCCTTAGATTATTGCTGGCAGTCCAACAAAATTGCCTGTGATTCCCAGAACAAGGAACTTAAGATCTTGATGTGTGGGAACCAGTAGGGAAAACACTGAAGACCAGGCATTCTGAAGGAGCTAATATCCCCCCTGAGGTAATCTTCACCTGGTCCATCCTCCACACTGCCCTTCTCTCCTTGAGATCGGGCAGTGTATACGAAGGCATAGAGTTATCTAAAAAGGAGGAGAAACCTCAGCCCCCCTATAGTCAGACCATGCCTCTGGTGCCTCTACAGGCATAAGATACTCTCCCTCCCTCAAAAGGGTGGGACAATATCAAGCCTCTAAAAACCTCACCAACCGGTTCTGATAAAGTCCTCACCCCAATGCAAAAGTACATTAAGGAAGCCCATAAGGCTGTTAAATTCCAGCAAGAAAGCAGGGCACAGGATTAAAAGTGCGAGAGGGGCTAATGCCCGGGAGGAGACCAGAGCCCCCAGTAAGGGTCCTTGCTCGTTTTTATTAGGATCAGAAGGCTTACAAATGTGGTGATGGACGTGCACAAAGAGACAATGAAATCGTGAACATTAACTCATGGGCATGAGGGAAAGGGGGTTTTGAAGATATGTGGTATTAGGGGTTTGGGTCAATAAGAAACAAAATCCTGGAACTGGTCAAAGGTTGTTTACAGCAGATGTGAGGCGCCACCTCTGTTTACCTACATTGGTCTAGGGGACTAGAAAGACAGAGCATGCTACCTCAGGGTCAACCTTTCTTTTGCTAATTAGCTCCACCCTGGACAACTTCCCCCACTGTGGTCTATAGCCCTATCTCCTGGTTCACCTAATTTAGTCCTTCCTTCCTGTGAAAGCAGCTTTCTGCTATTGTACTAACTTGGGGGCCATTTCCGCCCTGAATACCTCATCTTGTTTACCTCATCTTGGATGTTTTCACCCTGAGATTCCGTTCCTATACCTTCATCCTATACTGGGGGCTTTTGCCCCATTTACCTAATCTTATTAACCTAATCTTGTTTACCCAAACTTGGGTGTGTATATTCTATGGCTTTCTAGTTCTTTATGCCTTATTAACCAGTCAGTGCAGGCTCAGGGAATTCCTAAGCTTATTCCCCACAAGTGTCTAGAAGAAAACATAAGAGAAAATTATGTTGACCTTGAGCCTGCTGATGAGTTTTTATTTTTTTTTTATTTTTTTTTCAACGTTTATTTATTTTTGGGACAGAGAGAGACAGAGCATGAACGGGCGAGGGGCAGAGAGAGAGGGAGACACAGAATCGGAAACAGGCTCCAGGCTCTGGGCCATTAGCCCAGAGCCCGACGCGGGGCTCGAACTCACGGACCGCGAGATCGTGACCTGGCTGAAGTCCGACGCTTAACCGACTGCGCCACCCAGGCGCCCCCTGATGAGTTTTTAGATAAAACAACAAAAGCATAATCCATGAAAGAAAATAAAACATACAGTTGACTTTATTAAAATTTAGAACCTCTGCTTCATGAAAACATCATTAAGCCAATAAAAAAAAGCCAGCTAAAACTGAGAGATAATGTTGCAAAACACATCTAATGAAGGACTCCTATCCAAATTTACAAAATATACCCGGTATTTTTAGAAAATTAAAAATAAAAAAAAAGAAACGTGGGCCAAAGATCTGAACAGACACCTCACGAAAGAAGATCTAGAAAGGGCATGTTAGCAAATGAAAAGATACTCAACATTATTTGTCTTTAGGGAATTACAGATTAAAACAATGAGATCAATGAGATACCATTATTCGTGTATTAAAATGACTGAAATCCCAAATACCTGACAATAACAATTGCTAGTGAGAATGCGGAGAACAGGAACTCTCATTTATTGCTGCTGGGAATAGAAATGGCACAAACACTTTGGAAGATCATCTGGCAGTATCTTAAAAAGCTAAAATATGGTCTTAGTATGCAATAGAGCAATCATACATCTAGGCATTTACTCAGTTGAATTAAAAACTTGTGTCCATACAAACACTTCTAAGCAAATTTTATAGCAGATTGTATTTGTTTTTTTTTTTTTTTTTTAACAATTGCCCCAAGTTAGAAGCCATTAAAATGTTCTTCAATAAGTGAGTGGGTCAGCAAACTATGCATATCCATACAATGGGATACTATTCAGTGACTAAATAGACCTGTTCTTTCAAGACACACAAAACCTGAATGAATCTTAAGTACATGATGCTATGTAGAATATGCTAGCCTGAAAAGAATATATACTGTATAATTTCACTCACATGACATTTATAACTTCTCACTCTTTATGTAAAGAGTAAGTCAGTATATTACACATATGGATTCCCTTTTTTTTCAACGTTTTTTTTTTTTTTTTTATTTTTATTTTTGGGACAGAGAGAGACAGAGCATGAACGGGGGAGGGGCAGAGTGAGAGGGAGACACAGAATCGGAAACAGGCTCCAGGCTCCGAGCCATCAGCCCAGAGCCTGACGCAGGGCTCGAACTCACGGACCGCGAGATCGTGACCTGGCTGAAGTCGGACGCTTAACCGACTGCGCCACCCAGGCGCCCCTGGATTCCCTTTTTAAAATACAGTGTAGAAAAGGAAAGAAAGAATGATTTTACAATGGAAAAAGTCCAACAAACACCATCTCAAGAATGTGCCGAGTCAACATGAAGGGTGGCAAGCCCTGCTGTTAGTGCTTCCTTTACCTCTGTGGACTTGCTCCCCAAAACCCTTAACCTCGGAACAAACCTCAGAACAATCATGAGGAAAACATCAAACAGATCTCAACTGAAGGACATTCTACAAAAGAGCTAACCATTACTTATCGAAATTGTCAAGGTCATCAAAAAAAAAAAAAAAAAAAAAAAAGAAAGTCTGAAAAACAGTCACAATCAAAAGGAACCTCAGAAGACATAATGACTAAAATACAATATCGCATCCTGGATAAAATTTTGGAACACACACAAAAAAGACATTTGGTAAAAACTAAAGAGATATGAATAAAATATGGACTCCAGTTGATAATGTACTTTTATTCATAAATGGTGTCAAATGTACCATATAAATATAAGATCTCAACTGAAGGACATTCTACAAAAGAGCTAACCATTACTTTTATGTACTTTTATTCATAAATGGTGTCAAATGTACCATATAAATATAAGATTTTAATAATGAAAGATATTGCATATGGGATAAATGGGAGTTTTGTTTTATCTTTACAAATTTTCTGTACATCTAAAACTATTCTAAAATTAAATGTTTATTTAAAAATAAAGATGCAAGAAGAAAAGAAAAACCTTATAACTATTAAAAGAATGAGGGGCTATGCCTTCTACATCAGTTTTGTATTGGGGGCAATGAAATTAATATACAAATTACATTGCACAAGCCTTGAGGGTGTTTTTGTAATCAGACAACAGGATAGCTTCTTTCCTTTAACATATAATTTCTTTGAATCATTCCCATAAGCGATGGACGATCCTTAATAGTAGGGGATGGTCTGGAAACCATATATTTAACAACAGTACAAAAAAAAAAAAAAACACACATAATAAAAAAAAGGAAGGTTAAAATAACTGATAATTATGTCTTGCTTTTTAATTAACATAGGGTAAATTTCTGGTAAGACAGGATGACAAATTCAAGTTGATTATTTAATCATTTTTAATACATACTAATTCCATGGTTGTACATTCAGCTACCTGGGATATGTTTTTGTAAAATCTGTTAGTTTATGGCTTTTATGTAAATTTCCCATCTTATCTTCATTCAGAAAAATGTTATCAATGATGTATAATTTATTTACTCTTTGGATAAACGTAAAAATCTATACAAATCCCTTTAAGATATTCATATGTAATTTTATCACTTAATCCAACCATTCGAAGTGTGACTCATGTTCTATGCTTTATTTCTATTACTGCCCAAACAAAATGAATGAATAGCTCAATTATTCAAGTAAATTATTCTTCAGAATGATATACAGTAGAGATATATGCTTAAACACACACACACACACACACACACACACACACACACATATATACGCACACATTTACACATAACCTACTTCCACTTTAGAGGACAAGCTCCTGCAGGAACATATTGATTCTTTTGCCTTTTAAATATCCCAAGACCTCTGAGCTGTCATTAGTGACTTTAGTTTTTGTGGAGTGACAGTATGCTTGAGGCCTCATACGCGATCTGTGAAATCTAAAATTAGACTTCTTGGATTTGAATTTTATCTCCTTTACTTACTACCCATGTGACTATGGGGAAATTGTCTAATTATCTATTTTCTTGTTTTAAATTTTTTTTTTTTTAACGTTTATTCATTCTTTTTGGGACAGAGAGAGACAGAGCATGAACGGGGGAGGGGCAGAGAGAGAGGGAGACACAGAATCGGAAACAGGCTCCAGGCTCTGAGCCATCAGCCCAGAGCCCGACGCGGGGCTCGAACTCACGGACCGCGAGATCGTGACCTGGCTGAAGTCGGACGCTTAACCGACTGCGCCACCCAGGCGCCCCTATTTTCTTGTTTTTAAAATTAAAATATTAAAAATAACCTATTCATAGTATCAATGAGCTAATTGAATATAAAATAATATGTGAATACAAAACACATAACAGAATGCCTAACATAGTTAATATACAATAAATGATAATTACTCATTATTTCCCCCTAGTAGTTTATCTCACAACATCATCATCATTTGAGCCATTTCTGGTAGTAAGTATCTATATTCATAATGATAGGCATGGCATTTGGTAGTACTGGAGTTCTGAATAAGTAATATGAATGATTTTAACATAAAAAAAACATATCATCTCCATGGGGCACCTGGGTGGCTCAGTTGGTTAAGCATCCAACTTCAGCTCAGGTCATGATCTCACAGTTCGTGAGTTCATGGCCCACATTGGACTCTGTGCTAACAGCTTGGACCCTGGAGCCTGCTTCTGATTTTGTATCTCCTTCCCTCTCTGCCCCTCTCCTGTTCACTCTCTCTCTCTCTCTCAAAAATAAATAAACATTAAAAAAAAAGAATTAAAAAAACCCAAAAAAACAAAAAAAACAAAACATATCATCTCTAGATAATAGGGTGCCTAAAGGTTGAACTTACATTCTGAGACCAAAGAAGTTGAAAAAAAAAAAAAAATTAGCTCCTGTCACATCCTTATATCAGAAAGAACTGATTGTAATTGCCAACAAATGGGCATATTAGTATATTACTTGTGGTTAGAAAAAGTTAGAGGTACATTACAGCCAAACACAGTTTTTTGTGATCATTATTTAGAAATTGGAATACTATCAGGATGCAGGAATCCATTTTTCATAGTCAGAAATATTGGTTATTGTTCAGAATTATTTGCCCTCAAAACTTGGGATGCGATGGATCCTTTCCTAATTGTTTCCTGTGCTGCTTTGCTCATCAGTGGCTTAAAGGCATAGTTTTTGTTTCCTGGTTTTGGGGTATTTTGTTTTGTTTTATTTTGGGGTATTTTGTTTTGTTTTGTTTTGTATGCTGGTACTGCATACAGAAAGAATAAAGCTTTTTCTCATACATATTTTCCTCACTTCAGATCTTAGTTATAGGAAAAGAATTTTACATTTATAGGAAAAGAATTGCATTCTCTCTGTCATATAGAGATTAGTAAATGTTTAATAATAGACTCACCAAAAAGAGCCCCAATTTGTAGTGTTTTTTGATTCTTTGAAGAAAAATCTCCCACTTCATCAATTTCAAGCTACCAATGTGATGCTGAGGAACACAGGAAAAGATATTTTGCAAAATTGAGTCTTGTAAACCATCGCAACCCAGCTCCCACACATTACTCTGTGTGTGTGTGTGTGTGTGTGTGTGTGTGTTAAATTTCCATGTGCCAGGATTTGTTTCAAATACTGGGAAGATAAGAGAACAATAGAAAATGTCTGCCTTTGTGATACAATATATATAGTCTGTGGGGAGATACAGACATTAAACTAATAAATGAATAAATAAATCCAATAGTTTCCAGAACACTAACTATATAAAGGGGAAAAAAATGGTGTGATAGTGACTTGGGGGATTTTATGGTCAGAAAGATTTTTCAAAAGTTATGTCAGTAAAGCTTTTTCTGTGAAAGTGACATTTGAACTCAAATTTATGTGATATCAAGGAACAAGCCTTACAAAGTGTTGAGAGCAGTATGCTCAAATAGCCCTGGGGTAAGAACATGCTCAGTGTATTTGAGGAGAAGCAATAAGCCTGCAGGGAGATGGGGGTCATTAAAGGAAACTGAACATTGAAAAAATAAAAAAGAAACCTGGTGAGACAGGTGGGAAATGAATGGGTAGAGTTGTAAAAGGTGAAGTGGGAGGAATGGGATTACATACAACCCAGTTAAGTATGATGCGCAGTTTGAATTTTAGTGCTAGAAGGCCACGGTATATGAGAATGGATCTTGTGCCTCTAGAGAAACAGGTTTAGGGAGAGATTCCAGAAATATATAAGGAAATCTGTACTTGGTACTGAAAGAAACTGCAAGTTAACACAGAAGCCCTTGTTCTCCCCATTTTCTTCTACTATCTAGCATTAAGGTAATGAGTTTAAAACACGGTAATGAATGACTTGAGATTTCGATGAACAAGCAAAAATTTCATTTTATAAATAGGATAAAAATTTGCTAGAGGTAAATTGTGTACCTGTACTCTTACGGCAAGATCGAGCTCTGTATCTAAAGAACATCACATGTTGGCCATATATTGGTCACATATTGAGATTTTCAACTAGTTTTCTAAAAAAAATATTTTCACTTATTAACATAATTGTTCTATGAGATAAAATAACTTTTTAAAAAAATCTTTCAAAATCAAAATGAAGACAGTGAAGATCAAGGAATTCTGGTGCCTGGACCACATCAGATATAATCTCGTCTTTTCTACTTCTTCTCCATGTTAATTATATTACACACTTCTATGATTTATGTTTATTGGAGGTATCTCAACTCTTTTTCAGTGTTATTTGTCTCATTAGATATAAAATAATGGAATTTAACAAGCTAGTTAAAAATGGATTCAATTGTCATGTTTAAAACCTGCTAAAGTCGTAGTATAGTAGTTTTTACTCATAGCTCTCTACTTCTATGTACTGCTGTTTTTGTGAAATTTTGTTCTGTGAATATATGCATTATTCAAATTATAAGAACCTTTTCAAATATTAAAGTCATCCTACAGAATATTAAGTCATATCCACAGAAGCAGCAGTGAGTTTCTACTTCATTTTTTTATGTAAGAATATTCTGGAAATATTTTATTTCATTATTGAAGTAGCCTTCACTTAGAAACTTATAAATGTCATTTGGACAGCTGTGCTCTGTGCTGCAGTATTTCAATGAGATATCATATAATTAAATTATCTTGATTATCCTTCAAAGAAATGAAGAGCTCAAAAGTTTGAACCATTAATAAGAATAATTTAAAAACTAAGGGGGAGAAACTAGATGTCATGAATGATTTTAAGTGTCAATCTGTGATACCGAATAAGGTTTATAAAATTGGTATTATTTATTTATTCCGTACCTATCTCTTATCTGCACTAAATATAGGTGCAATACATAATTCAATACCATACAAACATTCATTAACACTAGAATTTTCCACTTCTCACTGCTGCCCAGGTCTGCTTAAGTCCACTACTTCTTAGCTCCTCATACCTTTGGGAGAAGGAGTTTGCAGTCTAGTTAGTAAGAGTCTAGGTTGCCTACCATCCACAATTCACAAGTAGAAATACTATTAATTTTCAATACTGTAAATTAAATGGTACTTTGATTTCAATTAAGAGATTTCCCCCATTTGTAAATTTACATTAAAAACCCTCCTAGGAGATGATATAATGAGAAGGTGAGATTCAGCATTCTTGAACCCCTGATGCTAATTCTATTATAACACCACAAAAGGAACCAGTAACTGTACTTGGATTTAGGACACACTTAAGAGGAGGATATAAAAATATAA
The DNA here is from genome assembly GCF_028749965.1 of Puma concolor. Classification (NCBI taxonomy): domain Eukaryota; kingdom Metazoa; phylum Chordata; class Mammalia; order Carnivora; family Felidae; genus Puma; species Puma concolor. Next base: position 116,208,725 of record NC_141675.1, read on the forward strand.
AACCTTCCATTTATAAGGATGGAAGACAGTTTACCTGCCTTCAAAATATTCACAATTTAATGTGGAAGACACTCAAATAAATAATTAACTATTGCTCTATAGGCACGAAACTATAGGCAAGAATATCTTGTTATGCTTAGGTGTATAGAAACAGAGGAATATTTCACCTGGATGTGATGTTTGACTTTGACCCTGAAAGGGGAATGAACTTTTTCTAGCTGTAGAAGAAGAAAGAATATAATAGGATAAGAGGAATAAGTTTGAACAAATGTTTAATGTACATGGCTATTTAGGTAATCAGAGGAAGAAGATACAATATGGTTGGGACAGGAAGTGAAGAGAGAATCAAGGCATGCTTTGAATAAATGAGGAACACGTTTTAGGATAGCAATAATGTCCTGGAATTAAAAGGAGAAGAGTGAGGCAAAGAAAATTCAGATATTTCTGTATGATAGATTATGTTGGATCCTAAACGGGAAACAAATAAAGATTAAATTAAAGAATTGGTACACAGCTAACTGAAAAAGAATAACACATATGTATGTTGCTCAGAATAAAAGATTTTAATATATGAATTTGGAAGTCATGTTATAGAAAATATACAGTAAGTTGGGCAGAATATATCCTGAAAATGCACTTCAACAGGATAATTTGGTAAATTTTGGCTTAAGATAGTCTCTTTATTTCTGCAATAAATAGTATTAGAGTGTTGAATTGAAAGGGAGACAAAGAAAGAGGGAAGATGTATATAAAGCCCTCAGAGACTTACTTACTAGGTTCTTCTTTTTGAGATTCGAATAACCAGGAGCAAGCTGAATACACAACCAGGAACAGGAAATGAGTTTCACTTAAAATCATCATTTGGTTAAAATAAAAAATGGGAGCAGTGGATCAGCCCTAGGATAGACAGGGTGATTACAGGGTATTTCTGAGTCCATGAGGTGGTAGATATCAGAATATTTCCGTATAAAATATTTTCCCCGTATAAACACATCTGAGGAGTTATAACATTGTGTGGGAGTCAGACCAGTGTGAGCTTGGAGCCCTCAACAAAACAGAAGTCTGAGTCATTTGCTGATCAGAGACATTTTTTTGGTCGTAGTATCTGTGCATGGGGAAAATGCAGAAATCTTTTCTCTCCTCAATTCCCATTTTACACCTGTGCCACCAGGGCAGCTCGTATTACCCCACAAATAACCATACTTGTGTTGTTTCTAAACTTCAGGAGAGAGCACAGTGACAGAGCAGTGTGAAAGCCAGTAGCACAAGCATACCTTGGAGATACTGCGTTTTCAGTTCCAGACCACTGCAATAAAAGGAATATTGCAATAAAGTGAGTCAAATGAATTTTTTTTTCCTGGTGCATATAAAAATCATGTTTACACTATAGTGTAGTCTACTCATTATGCAATAGCATTATGTCTAAAACACAATGTACATACCTTCATTTAAAAAATACTGCTAAAGGGGTGCCTGGGTGGCTCCGTCAGTTGAGCGTCTGACTTCGGCTCAGGTCATGATCTCGCGGTTTGTGACTTCGAGCCCCACGTCGGTCTCTGTGCTGAGAGCTCAGAGCCTGGAGCCTGTTTCAGATTCTGTGTCTCCCTCTCTGTCTGACCCTCCCCCGTTCATGCTCTGTCTCTCCCTGTCTCAAAAATAAACAAAAAACGAAAAAAAAAAATATTGCTAAAAACTGCTAACCATTATCTGAGCTTTCAGAAAGTCATAATCTTTTTGCTGGTGGAGGGTGCTCTTTTTTTGTAACAATAAGGATTGACTATAAATCTTGGAAGACCATACTCTTGTAAAGCAAGACTATACTAAGTACATAAGTTGCCCAAATAAGAGGCAAAGGTCACCATCAAAACAAACAAGGGAGCTGGCTTGAAAAGCAACCTAAGTAGAGGGCTGGCTGAGCTTACTTTGTAAGAACTATGAGAGAGAGCAAGGCATGATAAAAATTAATATGTTTGTGTTTGTGAGATTGGCATGTTGACAGTAGGAAAGGGAAGAGGAAGAAATATAGAAGGACTGGTCAGAGGGTGCTGTAAAACTTCTCATGGAAAATGGGAAAAATAAAATACTTCATCAGCGAAGCTCAAGGGTATGAGCAGAAAATGTAGGGAAAAAAAATACTGCAAATAAGGAAATTGACAACAGAAGATCCAAAAAGTAAAAATGACTTCTGAGAAAGCTTCCTATAGTATATGAGAACAAAAGGGCAATGAAACTCATACATGATCAAATTGTCATTAATTTGGGAAGAAAGCTGAGACACCTAAAAAATAATTCACTCTAATGTTGGGTATGTAATGTTGGGAAAGTTATACCACTACGAGAAATATCATAGTAAGTTGGGCAATTAAAAAGGTAGCCTAAGCATGGGAAATATAATAAAAGTTATAATGTTTTGCACCAACAACTGACACAATCAATACACATTACACAGAATCGTTTCCTCATGCAGGTGAAGACTGAGGGCTTGCTACCCTCAGTAGGATGAATTATAGATATATTACTGGTTTGCAATAAATTACTTTGATAGGGAAATGCCCTGGCATTTAGGGGGCAAGTAATTAATTTTCTACAAGTAAGAAGGCTATATTTTAGAGAGCAGTGAGTAGGGGAATGACAGAGTTCTCAGAACTAAATTCTGGAACTCAAATGCATTTCCACCTAGCTTCTGTTTGGATCCATCCATAAATATTTGAAAATATGTTCATTTGTCCACTAAAATCCAGAACATGAAACTCTATGGAAACTTGACAACTAAACATAAGAAAGCTCAGGTGTATTCCTTACAAAAGAAATAGAACTTCACAGACCTGGACTTTGGTTATCTATCTAGTTGCATGTTTTTATTCATTCAGCAATTTGTGTTCTGTATACCAGATAGGATAGGATAGGATAGTTCATATCATTATACTTATGAGCAATAACCAGAGTAACTTATAAAAGTTGATATCACATAGATGAAATTAGAAGTTAACTTTTTAAAATTAAATTAAAATTCATTATTTTATTCATTTAATTTTATTATTGTATTGTATTGTATTGTATTGTATTGTGTCATATTTATTCTTTTATTTAAATTCAAGGCAGTCACCATTTAGTCTTGTCTTCAGGAGTAGAACCCAGTGATTGATCTCTTACATATGATAACCAGTGTTCATCCCCAAAAGTGCCCATCTAAAAGCCCATCACTCATTTAACCCATCACCCCCTCCAGCAATCTTCAGTTTGTTCTCTGTATTTAAGAGTCTCTCATGGTTTGCCTCCCTCTCTGTTTTTTCTTATTTTTTTCTTCCCTTCCTCTGCCTTCATCTGATTTTGTTCTTTTTTTAATTTTTTATTTATTTTATTTGTTTTTGAAAGAGAGAGAGAAAGACAGAACATGAGCAGGGAAGGGGCAGAGAGAGAGAGGGAGACACAGGATCCGAAGCAGGCTCCAGGCTCTGAGCTGTCAGCACAGACCCCAATGTGGGGCTCAAACTTACAAACTGTGAGATCGTGACCTGAGCTTAACTGACTGAGCCACCCAGACATCCATCTGATTCTATTTTTAAATTCCACATATGAGTGAAATCATATGATATTTGTCTTTCTCTGACTGGCTTATTTTGCTTATCACAATACACTCTAGTTCCATCCATGCTGCAAAAGGCAAGATTTCATTCTTTTTGATCACCAAGTAATGTTCCATTTTATATATATACACCACATAATCCTTATCCATTCATCAGTCGATGGACATTTGGGCTCTTCCCATACTTTGACTATTGTTGATAGTGCTGCTACACTGGGGTGCATATGCCCCTTCGAATCAGCATTTTTGTATCCTTTGGATAAATACCTAGTAGTTGACTTTATTTTAAAAGAAATATGAAGAGAAATTGTCAAGCCTGGAGTCTGTTCAGCCTTACTGTCCATGATGATGTTTGAATTTGGTGGTGTAGGTAATGACCATAATAGGATATCATTTTACATCATAAAAAGTTTTGAAGTTGTTACATTATAGGCACATTTTATGTATCATCAAAAAATCAGACTATTCACTCCATAATTACTAACAAGTATGAAGAGGAATTCTGAATATTTTACTTGTTGGGCCTCATTTGAATTCTCTTGAAAAAGACATTGTAAAATCTTAACAAAGTTTTCACTTAATCTCCCAATTCTTGCCACTGCAGGTATCCTGGTCTCATGGGAACAGAAAATAATCCCAATATAGAGCTTTCTTTACAATCAAGCTAAAATATATAACAATATGCATGTTCAGACACTAATCAACAAGAATTTGTTAATAGTGCCATCCGTTATTTGTCATTATGTTTTGATTATTTCAGTCTGCCCCCAGGAATTTCAGCTGTATCTCAAAATTATTCTCTAGAGACTGAAGAAAATATGTACATTCTTAAAATAAAGAATATCTTAAATTTGGGAGAAAAACAAACCAGAATATCTATTTCTACTTCTATGAAAATTTTGGATTTTAAAATCTAAGCAAATAGCATATTATCTAGCCCATTTTGTTATACTGTGAACTTATTTGTTTAAGAATAAAACCCTTCTCGGGGCGCCTGGGTGGCGCAGTCGGTTAAGCGTCTGACTTCAGCCAGGTCACGATCTCGCGGTCCGTGAGTTCGAGCCCCGCGTCGGGCTCTGGGCTGATGGCTCAGAGCCTGGAGCCTGTTTCCGATTCTGTGTCTCCCTCTCTCTCTGCCCCTCCCCCGTTCATGCTCTGTCTCTCTCTGTCCCAAAAATAAATAAACGTTGAAAAAAAAAAAATTAAAAAATAAATAAATAAATAAATAAAACCCTTCTCTTCTTGTTGTAGGTAAATCCCTTAGCACTTTATCATGCCTTTTGTAAATATATTGTGAAAAATAGCTATGAAACATACACTAAGTAACCTTTATACTTATTGTATAATTATATATTTCAGTAAACCTTGTATTATGAGATGTTTGGGGTTATGCTTTGGAAAAAAGAAGTAGAAAATAGTTTTCTTGTCTATAACTATTTGGGTTTTTTTAAATTTTTTAATTTTAATTTTTTTTTTTTTTTTGAGAGAGAGACAGTGCAAGCAGGGTAGTGGCAGAGAGAGAGAGGGAGACAGAATCTGAAGCAATCTCCAGGCTCTGAGCTGTCAGCACAGAGCCCAATGCAGGGCTTGAACTCATGAACCATGAGATCATGACCTGAGCTGAAGTCTGAGGATTAACTGACTGAGCCACCCAGGCACCCTTCTTATATATAACTGTTTTTTTTTAATTTTTAATTTTTTTTTTAATTTTTGAGAGAGAGAGAGAGAGAAAGAGAGAGAAAGTATGAGCAGGGGAGGAGCAAGGAGAGACGGAGACAGAATCTAAAGCAGGCTCCAGGCTCCAAGCTGTCAGCAGAGAGCCCAAGGCTCCATCCAGCTCATGAACCGTGAGATCATGACCTGAGCCAAAGTTGGAGGCTTAACTGGCTGAGCCACCCAGGCTCCCCTCTTGTCTATAACTATTTGAACAAGTATTATGTCCACGTTATTTCTGTTTATATAATAATTCTCTGAGACCTCGCATGAACAATAAGAAAACATGTAACCAGAAATAAAAACCTTAAAGCATACTTCTTTACAAAACTTAAATTCATCAGGACAAAGTAAGATAATTTCTCTTTTATTTCGTAAGGCACAAATTCCCTAAATTAGATGATAAAATCAGAAACTTCATGTCTCTTTAGGAAAAAAAATGATTAAAATAAAATCAGCGTAAATTAATCCAACATGTGAACAATATGATCAGCTAATAAGTAATTCTTAAAATGAATATGAAAGAAAATTTTGAAGTATAAAGAAAACGGTGGAAAATTAATAAATAGGTTAATATTGCCAAAAAGGTTTAAAGCTTGTTTTTACAACAATAATGCATGATATAAATTCAATAGTGAAATTATACATCAATCTCTATATATTACAATGAATGTGATACGTTATGCAAAAAATTTGATCTTTAAAAACATATATTGATGTTTTTTCTGCACAAAACAAAAAATATCATTGTGCATATAACTGATTATCATTAGCATTATTATTTTTACATTTATATCATATTTACAAGGACTAAAACTGAGAGTTATTGAATTTATGTAGCATGTTAACTAGCAGGAAATGGTTAGTCAAGATACGTTTTATGGTGCAGTTTGTAGAGCAATAATATGTGTGAAATTCAAATGGAAAAAGTGACTTTATCAAGTCAGATGATATGAGTAGCAACTGCTTCTACAGTTTATATATATATATATATATATATATATATATATATATATATAGTACAAAGAGAATGTATACAATAGATTCAAGGAGAATGTATAAAAGAAATTGTATGTAAATATATAGTTTCCTATATATACATTTATTTGTCTTATCCTCATATTTTCTGGGGTATATAAGAATTATACATCCACATTGCTACAAAAGGCCATATTTCATTCTTTCTCATTGCCAAGTAGTATTCCATTGTGTATATAAACCACAATTTATTTATCTATTCATATGCTAAGTGAAATAAGTCATACAGAGAAAGACAGATACCATATGTTTTCACTCTTATGTGGATCCTGAGAAATTTAACAGAAGACCATGGGGGGAAGGGAAGAGAAAAAAAGTAAGTTAGAGAGGGAGCCAAACCATAAGAGACTCTTAAAAACTGACAATAAACTGAGGGTTGATTGGGGGTGGGAGGGAGGGAAATTGGGTGATGGGCATTGAAGAGGGCATCTGTTGGGATGAGCACTGGGTGTTGTATGGAAACCAATATGACAATAAATTTCATATTAAAAAAAATATACATGCTACTATGTAGTAGTATATTAAAATTGAACTGACTTTTTTCAGTCCACTCTTCCCCAATCTACTACAGTGTTTTTTCCTAAAATGCAAACATGGTTAAATCATTCCCCTCATAAAAGCATTCAGAGATGGATGATCCATTGGCTTAGAATAAAACCCACAGTATAGACAGAAGCATAGAAGGCCTTTTATGATCTGACCCCTGCCTAAATCCGCTGAGCTAATTTCTATACATCTATATATCTATATACATATGCCTATATATAAATAAACACACATATTTTTATAACCCATAGAGTATATTCTCATTGTTGCTAATCTATATACATATTGTTTTCTCTATTGTCCATCGAATACATGTCTTGAGCCTTAAGAATCATCTTAACGGTCAATTTTTTTTTCTTGGAACTTTTGCCAATTGATTGCAGTTTAATTGTGCTATTTGTTCTAATTCTCCATTCGTAGTTCTGCCCAAGTACTATCCACTACTATACTATTCTGTCCAAGAACTATACTATTTTGTGATTAATTTGCTTTTCTCCCTACCCTATGGAAAATTGGAATGGTGTATTGTATGCCTTACTTAACATTCCAGTTCCAGGAACAGTAGATATTTCAAAATTTGTGAACATTGTAAATTTACATCTATTGAGCATTTCATTCACTCTTCACAATACCTATAATGTTGGTTACTATCACTGTAATTTTATAGATAAAAACTTTTTAAGATCACAATAATGAAGATACTGAGATTTGGACTCAGTTTTTGGTAATGCCAAAGTTCTTTTTTTATTATACTACATTGCTAAATTAATGTAACAATAAAATTTAGCAACTCATTTTGCTTTTTTTTTTTTTTTTTTTTTTTTTTTTTTTTTTTCCAGTTTTTAAAGTATTATTAGAACTCATAATTTTTAAATATACAGTATTATAATTATATACATAGTTTGATTGTATATACAATGCACGTAATAATGCTTTGATCAACATCTTTATCTATAAAGCTTATCCTTTTTTTTTTTTTTTTTTTTTTTTTTTTTTTTTTTATTTTTATATTCAATTTTTATTTTTTTTTTTTTTTTTTTTTTTTTTTTTTTTTTTTTATTTATATATGAAATTTATTGTCACATTGGTTTCCATACAACACCCAGTGCTCATCCCAAAAGGTGCCCTCCTCAGTACCCATCACCCACCCTCTCCTCCCTCCCACCCCCCATCAACCCGGAACTGGAGAGTGTGATGCTAAGTGAAATAAGCCATACAGAGAAAGACAGATACCATATGGTTTCACTCTTATGTGGATCCTGAGAAACTTAAGAGAAACCCATGGGGGAGGGGAACAAAACAAAACAAAAAAAAAAAAAAAAAAAAAGAGGTTAGAGCGGGAGAGAGCCAAAGCATAAGAGACTGTTGAGAACTGAGAACTGAGATCATTTTGCTTTTTATCTCATTGATGATGCTATTGCTTCACCAGAAAGTAGACTTTCAATGGCAGTATTAGAGGAGTAACTCTTCCATATTTTCTAAACTATAAGCTGTTTGCAAAATCATGGTACACCTTAGGTAAGGCAAAACCATATTCATGGTTAGAGGCAGTAAATCAAGGCTGATCTACTTATCTATCTTTGATTTATGATGGATGAGTTCTTTCTCCATGGATGTTTGAGCAAAGTTGTTTCACTCACCCACGGATGATTTATTTTGGGTGATCCACTTGTCCAATGAAGATTTATTGCAGAGGATCCACTATCCAGTGTGATTAAATATGTGCATTTGGCTTGTCCAGAGGTAAGCAAGGAAAACTGAGACACACATGCACATTTTATCACAGTCTGAAATCACTGAACCAGCAAAAGTAAGGCCAGCAAGTAAAAACCAGCAAAGTAAGGCCATTTCTTGCGAAATTTTATGTGGCCCCCTTTCATTAATATATTTTTATTTTACTATGCTGAATTGTTAAAATATTTTTCTCAATCTAATGGGCTAAAATATTATTTTAAATGAAATTTTGAGCAAATGATGTTCTCATCTATATTAGTGCAGAAAGTTATAAACAGATTTTGTAATGATTAAGAACCATGTGAAATAGTTTTGTTCAGTATGTGAACTAATGAATGGTTTCCATAAACATGTATTTAATGATTGATTCTTGTTACTTGTCAACCATTTTTAAAAATCACTATGTATTTCTTTTCCCCCAAATTTCAACCTGTATTTATGTTTTTATATATTTTTCTTTTCAATATGCATATATGCTCCCTATAGAATTTTATCCAAATTTTGAAGAGATCATTTTCTTCCCAAAACAACTCCTTCATATATTTAGGCTCTGAATACTGAGGCAGATTTATTGGTAACTACTATAAGGATTGAGGCACAATTGAGTGTTCGCTCATCCACCAGCAATGGTCAATGATCATATTTAGCTAACTTGTAAAGTATGCTTTCATGTGGTATAGGATCAAAAAGTTCTAAAGAAATCAATATACATCTTCCCTATTCTTTCCCTTCATGTACTTGACCTCTTTATCTATCATGGGAGGATATTAGCTGAGGTTAGTACAATTTCATTTCAAGAGTACTGTTGATCTGTCTAGTTACTTATGTTCACCTAGATGGCTGAACCTTGATTCATGTTTTATTCTAATTTCTTCTCGAGATTCTATGGTATGCTAATATATCTTCAATTCCCATGTCTATAGATGTATCTATATTTATATCTCATCTATATTATTACATATACATCTATCATCTATCATCATCTATCTATATTATCTATCATCTACCTATTATCTATCTACCTATCTATCATCATCATCATCACCATCATCATCTATATCTATTTTTCTTTAAATTTTCCTTGTAAAACATAGTAAATATACTTTCTTATAGGTTTCAGGAGCTAAATGACTTTCATAGTTTACCAAAATAATTGATAATTGAAACAAAAATCACCAGCTCTTTAAAAACTTTAACATTTGTTGTTTTGGTTTCAGTTTTTCTGTAAATCTTCTTATTTATGTTTTCTTTCAATTTTTCCATCACAGTTCACTGGAAGTCAGGCAATGTTGTCTCCTAATTTGATATGAAAAAGTCCTAAGAGAAAGGGAAAACTTTAACCTATGCCTTTATACTTTTATACAAGGTGTATTTATTTTTAACTGAAAGGAGTAATATTTTCCTTTTCTTTTTGGCTGTTAAGAAAAACACAGAAGAATTTGCTTTAGTTTGCATATGCTAGTTACAATTCTTTCCTAATTATGCCATTATTTCTCTGAACCTATGCTTTCGAGAAACATATTTCCCAGAAGCATTCTATTTTGACAACAGCTCTCAGAAATGGCTTTTATTACAAGATTTCCTTTTCCTTTTTCTTTGTTTTAAATTAATATGCTTTAATTTTTAGAGCAGTTTTAGTTTTGCAAAAAGTAAATAAATAAATAAACAAAAACTAGAGTTCCCTGCCCCTCACATACACTATTTCTCTCCCCACTATCAGCATTTTTCACCATTATAATATCAAACAGCATAGCTTCATTACCTTAAAACTCCCCTGTGTTACACATATCTATCCCTTCCTTCTTCACTCTGAACCCTTGCTAACCACTGACCTTTTATTTTCTCCATAGTTTTTCCTTCCCCAGAATATGTCATATAGTTAGAATGCAGACCTTTCCAACTGAATTTTTTTAGTTATCAATATGCATGTAATGTTCCTCTATGACTTGGTAGCTTTCTTTCTCTTTCTTTTCTTTCTTTCTTTCTTTCTTTCTTTCTTTCTTTCTTTCTTTCTTTCTTTCTTTTTGTGGTTTTCAAGACTTTATTTTTTAGAGCAGTTTCAGGTTCACAACAAAATTGAGGGTAAGGTACATAAACTTCCCATGTAACCACTGCCCTGCTATTTTGTTGCAACTGAGGAACCTATTTGACAGATCATAATCACACTAACTCAAATGCTCATCTCTTCTTGAGACACAATCAGAGACACGTCCAACAATAATATTTTACTAAATATCTGGGCATCCCTTAGTCCTCAAGTTGACACATAACATTAACCATTACAATGTTCTAGGAATTAGTACCTGCTATGAATGTTGGTCATGTATAAATGACTTGCTGTGAATGTGGCTGCATGAGGAGATGTTGGCAGCCTTAAATGCATTATCTTATAATCATAAATAGAAACATTAACATTTCTTGTCATTTGAGGTAATATTAATCTTATTGTTTACCTAAGCTTTAAGAGAATCCAACTGATCTAAATGTCCATCTATAGCGTACTTGAAAAACAAACAATTGATATTCATGAAACCCTTTCCTTTGGTTAGAAAGATTGAATAGTATGCCTATGTGCTAACAGGTCATTTGGTTGTATGGACAAATACAGAATTTATGATATATATTTATATAAACACACATACTGCATGCCTCAGTAATATATGTCTCCTAAAGCATATATGCATATGATATGTATTTTATATGCATGCATATTTTACACATTGGATGGTACAGGAAGTGATTTGGAGGAATATACACTAACTGGACAACAGTGAATGTGTTTAGAAAGTGTGGTGAGGACTGAAATGGGAAGTTATTTAGAGTTGCCCTCATGTTGACCTATTACTTAGAAAATATTTAAAGCTTAGAACGTATTAATGTAAAATGGCATAATTAAATATTACAGAAAAATAAAGAAAAAATTATACTATAGAGAAAAGATAAAAACTCTTCAAGATAAATACTTTGTAGAAAATGTGTGGATAGCATATTGCAAGCTATTGAATGCTTAGGGCAGAGAATAGGGTAGGAAGAGAATTTTCTTTATGTGCCAGTGAAGCAAACGTTTCTAGTCACCTCCATAGAGGTTTGACAATATAGGCTGTCTGAATTATCAGAAAAGGCAAAGCTTGCCTGATTCTCAGGGATCCATCAACCTCTGGCCATCATTAGCCTCCTATTTGATATTTCAATTTAGAATACCCTAGGCTAAATTTATCTTTAATAGTTGAAAAGTTCAGGGTTAACATAAGAGACAAGTAAGTACCATTATAATTTAAAAACCACTTAATACACTAAAGTAGGAATTTGCCAAATGGTACCCAAGAGGCCTAAAAAACTTAATTCATTTTCTAGAAGTACGTAAATTAATCCCAGGATCTAGTTAATAAACTGGGAGTCACTATTTCAATTGTAGAAGGAATTAATATTGTTAACAAATTTAGTGGAAATAATCTTTGTTATTTATCTTTGTTTAAATTTCATTTTTAAACATTACTTATTCATGTTTTCTTAGGACTTTATTTTTTTTGTCACATTTTTTTTCAAGCTAATAATTGTTAATACTATTTAAGTTGTGAGCAAGAAATAAATCATTACTAGCTTCACACTCGTGGTATTACGTTACAGGCTAGACTGAGTCCTCGCAGTTCAATTAATAAACCTATTTTAAATTTTTTTTTTTCAACGTTTATTTATTTTTGGGACAGACAGAGACAGAGCATGAACGGGGGAGGGGCAGAGAGAGAGGGAGACACAGAATCGGAAACAGGCTCCAGGCTCTGAGCCATCAGCCCAGAGCCCGACGCGGGGCACGAACCCACTGACCGCGAGATCGTGACCTGGCTGAAGTCGGACGCTTAACCGACTGCGCCACCCAGGCGCCCCAATAAACCTATTTTAAAATTGTCTAGTGGAATATGCATTCTGCCACAAGTTCTTTCTGGAAACTCAAATGTATTGTATTGATTTAAACCCTTCATGTTACACGTGGTTTGATTTGTGTTAGGCAAAGAGACAAAGACATGTCAGAATAAATTTAAGAAAATATAATTTTAAAACACATCTCTAGGGGTGGCTGGTTGGTTCAATCAGTTGAGGGTCTGACTTGATTTCAGCTCAGGTCATGATGTCACGGTTCATGAGATTGAGCCCCGCATCAGGCTCTGCACTAAGGGAGGCTGCTTGGGATTCTCTCTCTCCCTCTCTCTCTGCCCCTCCCATGAACACCCGCACCCTTTCTCACTCTTTCTCAAAATAAGTAAATAAATAAAAAACTAAAACAACACACCACATCTCTAGTAGTGAAACAAGTGGGAATAATTAATCACATGATCCAAGTTAATATAATTCCAATATTTAACACTTTCCTGTACTTGTTGATATACAGATGCTCCTTGATGATTTTGATCTTAGAATTTCTATGCATTATAATTACCTTATTTGCAATTTCAAAACAATGCATTATAGAGCTCTAGAAAATATCAGTACCCTGCAATGTAAATTTATATAATAGTTTTTATTTCTATGCTTGTTTTTGATAAACCAGTTAATGAGTTGAATCCAATTTTTTTTCCACAATGTATTCTCCAAGTGTGAGGTAATATCAAATCTCCCCTCACTAGCCCACCTTAAAGATTTTGAATTTGCCACACTCCACAACTGTATGAGCAAATTTCTTAAAAACAATTTTCCCCTTTCCCTTTCTCTCTCTCTCTTTCTTTTTCTCTCATGTGTATATATATATATATATATATATATATATATATACACACACACACATATATATATATACTTTTTCTCTCATGTATATATATATATCATACAAATGAAAGACAGGTCATATATATATAATGATATATATATATAAAACATTTTATATATAAAATGATATATAATGTATATGTATTGTCTCTTATTGGTTCTGTTTCTCGGTAGAGTCCTGATGAATACAGAATCTCCTATTGCAGATTCTTCCGAAGTTTAGGGATAATATCCAAACTACTTATCAAGACATATAAAATCTCTTACTTTGTTTTTATTTTTTTTATTTATTTTTTTTTTAATTTTTTTTCAACGTTTATTTATTTTTGGGACAGAGAGAGACAGAGCATGAACTGGGGAGGGGCAGAGAGAGAGGGAGACACAGAATCGGAAACAGGCTCCAGGCTCTGAGCCATCAGCCCAGAGCCCGATGCGGGGCTCGAATTCACGGACCGCGAGATCGTGACCTGGCTGAAGTCGGACACTTAACCATCTGCGCCACCCAGGCGCCCCCCTTACTTTGTTTTTAATGTATCTAACTTTGGTGCCTATTCATTTACCATATATATTTAATAATACCATACCAATTGATTTGACATTTCTTGATATCTTATATTCTTGTATTTTATTATTGATTCACTTTTGTCATGCATTTCTTTTGTCATTCATTTATTCATACAAAACACAGTTTTATGGAACTGTTATTTGCTAGAAACTGAGCTGATCTCAATGTTTGGGAAAGTAAGCCATTCATTTATTATGCCTGTGCTAGATGGAAGAAATACTATTTTATCGCTTCTAGTCAGATCTGTACAATATGATAACCACTGGCCTCACGTGTCTGATGAGTACTTGATATATGTCTAGCCTGAACTGAGATGTGTTGCAATTATAAAACACACTGGACTTCAAAGACTTAGTAACAAATTATTAAAATTTATTAATTTTTCACAACTTACTTTTTTTTCTTTTTAATGTGGCTATTAGAAAATGTAAAGTCACATATGTAACATATATTTTTTTAAGTTTATTAATGTATTTAGAGAGACAGAGAGCAAGTGAGCATGGGGGGTTGCGTAGAGGAGAGGGAAAGAGAATCCCAAGTAGGCTCTAAGATTCTGCATTGTCAGTGCAGAATCTGACACAGGGCTTGAACCCACAAACAATGAGATCATGACCTGAGTTGAAATCAAGAGTCAGATGCTCAACTGACCGAGCCAACCAGGTTCCCCTGTGACTTGTATTTCTGACTCCTTTGACTTCTCTGAGTAATGCTTGGCTGTATAGTCATGTCTTCTCCATCATCCAGACCTTATTTCCCAGATGTTATATGAGACTTATTTCATTGTGTTCCAATATGGGTATCAGTAGTTAGTATGGCTTACAGTTGACCCTGGAACAACATCAGGGCTACAGGCACCAATCTCCCATGCAGTCGAACAGCCATGTAAAACTTGACTCCCCCAAAACTCAACTACTAACAGCCTATTGTTGATCAGAAGCCTTATTGATAACATAAAGAGTTGATTAAAACATATTTTGTATATGTCTATATACTGTATTCTTATAATAAAATAAGTTTGGGAAAAGAAGATATTATTAAGAAAATCAAGGAAAAGAAAATACATTTATTATATTGTACTGTATTTATACAAAAACAATCCACGTGTAAGTAGACCCACATAGGTCAAACCAATGTTCAAGGGTAAACTTCGTACTATTTGTGTTCATCCTTAATAAGCTTATTAAGTGAGTATTGTAAATTTTTCCATTTTACAGAAGGAAATACTGAATCTAAAATTGTTTGATAAATTCTTTTTCTATCATCACGTTGTATAGTTGTTGGAATAGAATTCCAAAGACAGTTTGAAACCATAGCACAACCAGTATCACCTCATATTTGCCAAAACACATATTGGATGAACAAATTTAAGTCTGAGGAGCAGATATTAAGTTCACGTACCATGATTTACATATGCAGAAATTCAACTTCATACATTTTGTACATGGCTCGGAGGACAAGAAGTATTATGTAGGCTTTCTCTCATCTGAACCATGGCATCCCATCATCTCTGGTCTTTTTGGCCTGCCCCGTGTTGCTATAGGATTCCTGGTGAGGCATCTGGTTCTCACAGTTAAAGCGGGCCATTAGGCATAGTCTACCTCAAGTTTCAAAGTATTGAAATATCTTGGGTTTTTCTATTCACACAACAAGAACATTCTTTTCCCTGAGCAAGGACATTTATTGTGTAATTTGCTGTTTATTTGACCAGCATGATTAAAGGGTTGGATTCCTTGGTCTCTTTTCTGAATTTAGCAAATAGATTAGCACATTCCTAAAGCTTCTAAATTTCTTCAGATTCTTCCAGCCTCACACCACGTAAAATAACACCTTTACTCTGTATATAGCAGAAATTTCCTTTATTACATTCCCCACATGACTATTCTGAGTAAACAAGCTTTCTGAATCCTTTGCTATTTGGAATGCTGGGATATACTAGTATTTTTTTCCCTACTTAAATTTTTTTTTTAACGTTTATTTATTTTTGAGACAGAGAGAGACAGAGCATGAGCAGGGGAGGAGCAGAGAGAGATGGAGACACAGTATGTGAAGCAGGCTCCAGGCTCTGAGCTGTCAGCACAGAGCCTGACGCGGGGCTCGAACTCACGAACTGTGAGATCATGACCTGAGCCGAAGCCGGATGCTTAACCGACTGAGCCACCCAGGTGCCCCTTTTTTCCCTACTTAAACCTAAGACAATTTTCAAAGTTCCTTTTTTGCGCCAGTTATTTTACAAGTAAAAACTGAGCATTGACTTATTTTTTCTCAGCTGAATTAATATATACCTTATCCTTAAAGGCTTAATCGCTTGAGATATACAGGGAAAATAATAATCATAATCATAAAAAATACTTTGAATTAAAAATGCATTAGGTGTGGGCACCTAGGAGGCTCAGTTGGTGAAGCACCCAATTCTTGGTTTTGGCTCAGGTCATGATCTCACAGTTCATGAGTTCAAGCCCAGCACCACCAGCACAGAGCCTGCTTGGAATTCTCTCTTTTCCTCTCTCTGTCTCTGACCCTCACCCACTGGAGAGTGTGAGTAGGCGTATGCTCTCTCTCTCTCTTTCTTTCCCTCAAAATAAACAAATAAACTTTAAAAAAAGATGCATTGGACAATGTGTCAGAATACTTTCCATACTTGTGGGCTGAGTTTTCTGCTTTTCTTTCACTGTTCTATTTTATCTCTATTAAAGGATCCCTAAGTCTGTGTTCATTTGTATTTGAAATTTTCTCTCAGGTTTTATTTGTTATAATTACTGTTTGTTTAAAACAATCTGCCCCCACTATGCCGGGTGAAGTGATGTCCTGGATGTTAGAAAATTCTCGTCATTTTCTGAGAGTCAGTACTTGGGTGATGGGAAAAATCACCTCTCCATAATTTATATCCACCTCACAGCTTTAGGATCTGGATGAAAATACCAACATTGCCTGCCGCCTTCTACAATCAAGATGCAAGAAGGAAGTGTCATCTGATCTTGATGTTCTTCCCAGTGAGTAATCCTTAAATGTCATCAAGGGTCCCTGCACTTTTTACCACAGGTAGACTCGGCTTGAAGCATCATCATAGGCACCTGTAGTCGTCTTGTTCTGCAGCTTCTAGTTTGTTTCTACATAGAATTAGGAATTACTCAAAATTATAATCTCCCGGTGACATTTTGTCATTTGTCTAGTGACACAATTGATCAGTTGATTTATTCATTTTGGAATACTTTTTTTTTTCTTTTTTCAATGGAGTTACAGATGGGAGGGAGAAAAGATATTTGTATTCATTTTGCAGTCTTGATACATTCTCCAAACAATTTTATTTGTATTTTCTAAAACACAAATTTACAATCTCTTGAACTGTTTAAAATCCTTATTGGCTGCCTCTAGCCCCCAGGGTAATAACTAAACTTAATAGCACATCACACAAGACCTCCATGATTTTCCAACTTCTTTAGCTTAAACTCTTGTCAGTCTCAAACCCCATCCTCTATTAGTCACAGTAGACTACAGAGTTTATAATTCTTAAAATCAATATGCTCCTTCTTTTCTTTTATGGCAGTATTTTTTGCCTGCTCTTTGCCTGGCTTAAATTCCCTCAAGTTTTATGACACCACTATAATGCCAATCTGACATTACAGGATGAATTCTTTGACTTTTCTCTCAACCTAATGAGATTCCTTCTCCGTGCAATTTTAACATCCTAGGCATATATCCATTTCAAAGATGTTATTACATTATGTTGCAATTTTTCACATAAATGTCGACTTACAAGGCTGTTAGCTCCTTAAGCAAAAGCTATACCTTAGTTGTCTTCATAGTTTCAGTGCCGAGAGTCTTACTGTATATGTGCTAAAATATTACTGAACAATTCAATGAGCCATGACATAGTCACAAAATATTGCATATATGGTAATCATATCAACATAGGAGGATAGAATAACGGTGTCTCAGTAACAATTGATTTCAGAAATACTGTGTCATACCAAAGTTAATCACAGGAACTTCGTTTTAGGTCAGTCTCCACTGTTTGTTTTTGTGGAGACAGAATGGCTTTTGATCAAATCTGAAAAGGAAAATGAAATCATTCTGAGGTGTTATCTTCATCAATTAGAATAGCCTAATCAACTTTTATCTTTGTATAGAAGTATTCCTGAAACTTAGTCATCTTATACCTCTTCTCTGGAATGTCTTTGAACTACCTTCCTCTAGTCCAATGCTTTATATATGTCTTGTTAAAGCAAAAAAAAAAAAAAAAAAATATATATATATATATATGTGTGTGTGTGTGTGTATTAAGGTTCAATGTTACCTTATAAAATAAGTAAATTTTTATTAATAAAGATCACATTTTCCATTTTCTAAATAGCTAAATATTATTTTTCCAATCAAATCTACTTATAATTACATTTATCTAAAGTTTGTTTTTCTATTTTTACTAAAGATTTGAATTTCTCCTCTGCCAGAGAACCTCTTGCCTAAGGAAATATATCTACTTATTTATTAATTTAATATAAATCTCTTATGAAAATAAGAACTTTTGTCAGTGATCACCAATGCTTTGAAAGTTAAGAAGGAGAAAAGGCAAAATACACTTGGAGATAACATCTTTGAAATACAGATTATTTAGAGACCATGTATTAATATTATATTGGAGTCCTCCCCCAGATCTACAAATAAGTTGAAACTTTTAAAATACTAAAATCAGGGGCACCTGGGTGGCTCAGTTGGTTAAGCGTCTGACTGCAGCTCAGGTTATGATCTTGCGGTCCATGAGTTCAAGCCCTGCGTCGGGCTCTGTGCTGACAACTCGAACCTTAAGACTGCTTTGCATTATGTGTCTCCCTCTCTCTCTGGTTTTCCACCACTTAACGCTCTGTCTCTCTGTCTCTCCCTCAAAAAATAAATAAACATTAAAAAATTTAAAAAATAGAATACGAAAATCAATTAAGCAACTGATTAATATCCTCATAGTCAAAATAAAACCTTTCCTTAGGTTTCATGGCATACGTAATTTAGAGTTCACTGGTATCCACCGATAAAAATAATCGTATCAATTTTTGTCTTCATCATTTCCATAACAGACTCATGGTAGAAGATTGTTCATTGCTTCTGTCAAATCCAAAAAGTAAATTTGAGGAAGTATCAAGTAGCAAATGCAGCATAATTTCCAATGTAAATGATAACTGGGATTATCAGACATGGAATTGTGAAGATAAGCTTTTCAAGGTATAAACACATATCTAATATTGTGTAGTTTGTGCTAACATGAAATATTTATTGTCAAAGGAGAGATTTTATTTCTCCATATAGTTTTTTAAATGTTATAGTTTTTGAGCAACATGCACATCTTTGTCATAGCTTTGATATAAAGTTCACTACAATTCCAACAGAGGTCTTGGACATGATAACAAGGAAAGGAGAATATGCCCCTGTTGGTGGAGAAATTCAGTGGAATTTTGAGGGCCCACTCTACTCTGCTGGATGCTGAATTTTTGTGTCAGGCAAACAGAATTTTATCCACAGTGCAAATAACAAGGTCTAACAGTCCCATAGTGCTTTTCCCGTGCTCAATTATGGTTTAAGTGCTTTCAGATGTCAATTCATCATTAGAATCATACTCATTTTTAAATAAGAGTTGAAGTAACTACTTTTTTTCAGAGAAGTGAATTAATTCACACAGAGTTAGACAGCTAAATTAATTCAAGGATTTGAAGAAGCTAGGGAGTCTGTTTCTAGAAATGTGCTTTTATATCTTAAGCCATATATACAGGTTAATAAAAACAGATAAATTGAGTAAAAAAAACAAACAAAACCTTATTAAAATTCCTCCCTATCTAATTAAAAGATTGAATAAAAAGAAACACATCTGCTTAGATATGTTGAAATTTAGACAATAGGGAGATATAGTGTATATATGGTTAAGTTAACTTATTTTGAAACCTGAAAATTTATTTCTTCCTAAATAAAAATACCACCAAATTGTCAGTATGCTCCTGTTTCTTTCTCACAGATGTGAAAGTTGCAATGATATTTAGTAATTTGTTTATCCTACCTGTGAAGAGTGAAGGAATTTGTCGATATTCACATCATAATGAGTTACTTTTATCTAAGACTAAATTGCAATGGTAAACTGAAATTTTTAACAAAATATAGAAATGTTTACTCTATTGCCCTCGGTAAACTTTTTTCTCATTCAGATGTCCACTGATCTAAAATGTTATTTTTTCCAACTAGACCAGTACTTTTCAACTTACACATGGCATAGCATAAGTATAACATGGCAATTTGTATAGGAACATTGAAGTAACCTGGCACAGATTTTTGAGGCAATCATATGTAATTTAGTAAAAACATATTTTGCTTGCCATCATAGCAATAGAGAAGACAACTGAAACGCAAACTTTTGAATGTGTTACATACCGAATCAGATTACAATTTCAAAAAATTTTCATATTTGAAATATGATTATTTACATACTTTTACTGACCAAAAATCTTTATATATATATATATATATGTATATATATATACATATATATATATATATATATTTACATTTATTTATTTTTGAGAGACAGAGAGACACAGACATTGAATAGAGGAGGAGCAGAGAGAAAGGGAGACACAGAATCAGAAGCAGGCTCCAGGCTCTGAGCTGTCAGCACACAACCCGAAGCAGGGCTCGAACCCGCAAACTGTGAGATCATGACCCGAGCCAAAGTTGGACGCTCAACCGACTGAGCCACCCAGGCACCCCGTGACCAAAAATCTTTTATGTCAGGTTTTATGCTTGAAATAATGTCTTCAAAATCTTGATAATTCCATTCAATAGTACACTTTTTTTAAATGCAAATTTTTGGGTAGCATATGGAAGAAAATCACATTATAGCTCTGATAAAACAAAAACAATGAATTATTATTAACCATACTTCCCAAAGGAAAATTGCTGCTTTGAACTTTGTTAGTAAATATTAACCTATATTCGAAACAGTTCTTTAATATTTCATTGCATTTAAATGTCAGTCAAAAGTATAGGTTATTGCTTAGTATCATTCAATTAATTTTAAACTGAGGAAATTCACACTGTTTTCAATTCCTTTTTAACTTAATACCTTTTGATAAAACAATATATTTGTATTAACCAATTATACTGTAAGAAAGAAAAGAAAGCTGTGTTTTGATGAGCACTCTCTTGATCTGAAGATGATGAGTCTTAGATGATTGGTTATGTTATTTTGATAGCATGTAATATACAATTTAGGTCAATAGGCAGGCTTCAGACTCTTCTGTCATTGAAGCTGAATTGCACGTGTGCGCACACACACACACACACACACACACAGTTTTTCCATAAATTGACCTAGTTCTCCATACTATTTAATCATCTTCAAATTTTTAATATATCATTTTGAGTAATTTATTCAAAATAATTTAAGAAATTATGTGGAGAATGAACAATGTTCCCTATTCAATAAATCTATTGCTATTAACTGAGCAACACATAATCATCTACTATATTTGAGAAAATATCTATTTTCAAGGAAAACATTATGGATTTAATAAACTTCAGAGTAGCATCTCTCTCATTGATTCATTACCACTATATTAACTCATACTGTCATGTAAATGTGGCACCTTTTCTTTTCCCATTGATTCATTGGTCCCAAACAAACACTAGCTTTTTTTAATTATTATCATTACTGACCTAAGCCATGGACTATTCTGGAAATGCAAGCCAATCAGAGTCTAATTAAAATAAGTCAGTATTCGATTTGTATCAAGTTGAAAATTCAAATATTCCCATGTTTAAGTTTCATAAAATTTCTATTAGTTTTTCAAATTTCATAAGCACATGAAATCATT
This sequence comes from Puma concolor, assembly GCF_028749965.1. NCBI lineage: Eukaryota > Metazoa > Chordata > Mammalia > Carnivora > Felidae > Puma > Puma concolor. Next base: position 116,230,515 of record NC_141675.1, read on the forward strand.
TTCTAGAGTATATAAAACCTATTGAATCAAAAAAGTAAACACAGAACAAAGCTAGGAAAGATAAACAAAACCAGAAACATGGATGAAGAGCCTAAAGGTCTATTTTCTTATTTTGACCAGAAGAAGCAGAGAAAATTAGGTTTATAAAAATACGTAGCAATTTTTACAAACTTATTTCTTGTATCTGATTGTGTTGCATTGTGCTTTCAAGAAGATCAGTTCTAGTTTGACCTCTATTAAATCTCAAAACATCCAATTGTTTTCAATGCCATCATTGTTTTCTTTCCCTATGATTTTATGTTTTTCCCCCATGCCATTCTTTACAAGGTTTCTAGCGTTATATATCTGTAAAATATCATTAAGTGGATGGAAAATTGAAGGAGATTATCTCACTTCCCTATAACAACTACAGACAAATACTGCATTGATATTTGGTTTAGACTCTCAATCTATAATTATATTCAAATTGTAGATAGATACCTTTCACTCCCTGTGAATGAATGCAAGTTGCTAGTGCAGGAAACAGATGTCAAAATAAATTGTTCATATCAAAACAGTGCAAGAAACTCTAACATGTACTCTACTAATACCACTATAATGATATGCAAAGGGCATTTCATCACTCTGTTCTGTATGAAATCAGCATGAAGAGGAAGGAGATGAAGAAAACTTAAGTTTATATGACCTGTCACCAAACCAGAGGAAGGATTGTATTGATGGATCGAGAAATAGGCACTGTATTCTGTGTCTTTTTGTCTCTGCAGATATCTTGTCTATCTGGTCACCAAACAAGTTGGCATATGATACTATGGTCTGTATCTTGGGAAACTCATGGTTCTGGAAGATGTCTCCAAACAGGAAGCAATAAATAAAATCTATGAACGGGGAACTCCCTGCTCATCAATTCACCTTTCTTCCTTGACTCTTTGGGAACTTGATTCAGGAAGAGGAATGCTTGACACAAATTTCTGATTACCTATGGCATCTGTACTGTCCCCACAGATCCCCAGCCTGGAAAATAAGCTTTCCATTTTCTCTTCCTCTCTACCTATTGGATACATATGATCCCTATACAATATATGATTCTCACAGTGTTGAAGAAAGGCTCAGGTTTGAGTTGGTCAAGTTTGACACTTGATATGAAAGCCAAGGGAACCCTAAAGAGGAGGAATTAAAAAAGATTGAACCCAATTGTTTTAACATACCAAAATATCATTTCTGTTCAGGTATAACCAGAACATTAGAGATTGCTTGAGGATTCATAGGAAGTTGACAGTGAAACTTCAGCCTGGTATTCTGATATCATTGCTTAATCTGTCCTACGGTTGCTGATTTTACTGAAAGTTTTCTTGCTTCAGGGGGCTATCAGTACTACTCCAGACCTGCCAAGGCACATGGAATGGAGATGAGTATAGCTGGATAGTAAGCAGGGGATATTTGTTCAAGGCCTGGTGAGGAGTTTAGACTTTACACAATTTTGAGCAGGTTGGCTAGTGTTCCAATTTATTCATGCTTCTCATATGGGAAACATACTATTGGCAATAATTTAGTTCAGAAAAAAGCAAACAGTGAAAAATAGTAGCCTAGATAAATATGAAAATAATATAAGCCATAAGAAGTTGTGGTAATTTTTCTAACATACATTTTGGTAAAGAAGACACATTTTAGAATTGTATGAATATTGTCATGGAAAGAAAGTAAAGAAGGATTGCTCGGATGTTTTGCCCTAAGCAATGAGTGAATGGTAGTGCCAGTTGATTGGGAGTGAGGGTGAAATGAAGACATGTCAGATGCATATGACCCTTTGACTTTCAAGTGGAGATATCAATTTATATAAGTAGGTCTTGACAGAATCACAAAAGCTTATAAAGCTATTTTTTTCTCTTAGGAAAAACTTAGATATGGAATAGAAACATGATTGTTGACTTCAATTTTCACCTTAACCCTTAATGACACACTGCATTCTATTGAAATTTGAGTTTGAAAACTATTTACTTTATTCTGATTGGCAAGTTATTTTCATAAAAGGCTTACAAACAGTTCCAGAAAGTAAAAGGATTATCTTTCTTTTCACCAAGAAACCTATGTTTTTTTAAGTCATATTTTTATTTATTTTAAAAGGCAGACCATGCATCCATTGACAATGAATGGATAAGCAAAATGTGGTATAAACATAGGTGGAATATTATTCAACCTTAAAAAGAAGGAAAATTCTACTAAGTGCTAAACATGAGTGAAACTTGAGAACACTATGCTAAATGAAATAAGCTAGTCAGTAAAGAACAAATACTGTATTTTTTCCCTTGTATAAGGTACTTACAGTAGTCAAATTTATGGCGACATAAAGCAGAAAAGTGGTTTTCAGGGGCTCAGGGGAGGGAAAATTGGGTGTTGTTGCTTAATGGAAATAAAGTTTCAGTTTTACAAGATGAAAGGGATTCTGGAGATGGAAGGAGGTAATGGTTGCACAAGATTATTAATGTGTTTAATACCACTGTATTAACTTAAAAATGTTACTTAAAAATGGTTAAGTACTTAAAAATGGTTACTTAAAAATGTGTACTAAAAAATGGTTAAGATGGTCAATTTTATGTTATGCTAATTATACTACAATAAAAAATGGAAAAAGAATAAAAAATAAGGGGAGCTTGCAACAGAAAGACCCCATATGTTTATTTTTAGAAAGACTACAAAACTATTTGAAATAATTTTCAATGACTTTTACTGGTATTTTTATAAGGCAAAAAAACCCCCACACAAAATGAATAAATTAATATATTTATTAAGACCAAGTTGTTTCTTAAACATATACAAGGTGTTGTTGGTTAATAGAAGAGAGGAGTAATACAGCGGTTGATTTGTACTATAACAACCCTTTCAGCATGAAATATATACATAGACAATACATACAATACAGACAGACACACATACACTTGTATATATACATACATATGTTTTGAAATGTAAGATTTATTATTTAGGTATCGTTTTTATTTTTATTTTATTGTGCCCTCACAGACAATGAGATAATTGCTATTGAAAATTTAGTTTGTTGCTCCCAGTTTCCAAGAGGAAAGAGAATACCATGCCATGTAGGACCACATGGCAGATGCCCCAGGATCTGTCAGGAGGCAGCAAAAGCAATGGGAAAGCATGGACAAGAGGCTGTATTGTGGTTTCCATGGTAAAGGCAAAGGGAAGTCAAGGTGGTAAGCGGCATAGAATTGCCTAGTTTTAACTAATTTCAGTGGGCATGGAGGCTGTCTTGAGTTATCTGGTACCTGGCTATGGGATAGTGCTGGGTCAAGAGATAGTGGCTCAACCTTTGAGAGCTTGATTAGGAGGTAGTTGGCTACTATGGGCTCTGGATTGGTTGGTTTGCGCGTGAAAGGTGCACTCCATACCTACCTTATACGTGTCATCCTTTTATCATCAAAAGTATAATGAAAAAGCCAAAAGAGAAGAAAGACAGTTAAATTACAAAATCTATAAAGCAAGAGGAACCGAGTGACACTGTTGAATATCTGCTCTTTCATGGGGTGATTATTACTGAGAAGCTAACCCAATGCTGGGATAATATAAATTCTTTTAAAATACATTGACTACCTACCCGGTACCAGGAACTATTATTTGCTAGAAACAGAAAGATGAGTAAAATGCTCTCTGACCTTCAGGAGTTTACAAGTTCTAGAGACTACCAGTAAGCAAACAGATAATCACAATGATACTCAGGGCTTAAAATGGCACTTGTGCATTTCTTGTTCACATTGTTCCTCAAGATCTTCAAAACATGCAGGGCTTTTCACAGCTCTGCTCTAGGTAGCTTCTATATTGTGGAACAAAATCAACAAGTTCAACCCCAGAAAGCCTGATGAAATTGCTAAATGGCTATTAAAATTTTTGCTCAGAGTTGGCAGACTGGTCACTTCTGCTCTTATTTCCTCGGCCAAAACAAATCACACACCAACTTAGTTGTTAACGTAGCAAAACAGTATAGTTCTCCTACTAGAAGGAAGTAAAATTACACAGCAACAATCAGGAATATATATGTATATTCTCTCTATATTTATATAGAATATATATAGTCTCTCTATGCATATGGAGAGAGGAGGGTCAGGCAGTATATCGTTATTGAGGACTACATTGGAGAACAACAAAGTAATCCATCAATGTAAATACCTAGTTGGTTACTTTAGGCCTTATTTTTTTCCTCCAACAGCTAATGTTATATGTGTCTCTTCATGGATCTGTCCCAGAATTTTACTGGACTCTGTACCCCGGGGTATATTTTTGTAGGGTAATTTTGATCAAGTAGTCTTATTACAAAATCTGAATGACATAGCACAAAGTTTTCTCTTCTCCACATTTCTGTTGGCTTTTTCCAACTTTCTGAAATTGGATAATTTAATAGTATGAAGCGGTGTGTTACATTTTTAAACTGCCTGTTCCTGATTTTGTCAGTTTCACTATCGGTTTTCGTGTTCTTTTTTGGCTTGTTAGCAGAAGTTCCTGTATGTTATAGATGTTCAACATTGTCACTTTTAGATACTACAATTATCTTCTTCCAATGTCATTTGTTAATTTTACCATTCATGACCATATCCTTTAGCTCACTCTCACATCCAGTCAGCCACTGAATATTGTTCACTCTTTTGCTCTATGTCTCTCAAATCTATCTACTTCCATCCATCCCCTCTGCCTATATGTTAATTTAGTTTCATATCATTTATTGCTGGATTACTGTAGTAACTTCTTACATTTTTCCCTGCCCCTTTTTACATCTTCAATATATTTTGCATAATAAAACCAGAGTAATGGTACTGTAATAAATAAGAAAATAATAACAGGGACCATCATTTATTTAGTGTTTGTTATTTGCCAAACACTATTTTAAGCCCTCTACCTGTATTTAGTAATATATTCTTCAAAACAATCCTGTAGGCATGTACCATTAAGACTCTTATTAATATTTGAGTTGAGTAAACGAAGGTTGAGGGCACTATAGCAATATGACTAATACTAAGAACTCTAGCACCATACTGCTAGATACGATTATTTATTGTTTGTAAACTATCTCGGAAACTAACATTCTAATCGTATCATCCTACAAGTTAAAAAAGATTCATGTTTTGGCATTACTTGTAAGGAGTTTCAAATTTCACCTCTCCTTATATTCTAGTCTGAACTTGTTATATGTCTTCTTGTGTCTGAAAATCCATGTTGAGAGCTGCTTTCTCATGACTCCATGTTTTGTGTTTGCCATTCTTTCTTCCTCGAATTCTCCCTTCTTTCCCATATCCATCTGGCTCACGTTTATTTAACATTCAGTAAAGAGTCACTTTCTTTGGGAAACTTCCCAATGTCTACAGGAGGTACTCCTCTTATGTATCTTCACAGTATCTCTGAATTGTCTTAGCATAGAATAGATTTCACTGTATTTTAATTATCTGACTGCCTTCCTTTCTGATATATTAGCTTTTTCAGTTTTGAAAAGACAAAGATCCTGTTTTAGTGTCACCTGTGATCCCCAAACAAATGCTATGCCTGTCACATACTAGGCACTCAAGAAAATGTTGTTATGGAAAGAAAGGAAAAAAGAAAACCAAAGAAGAAAAGAAGGAATCAGATCAAATCCAATTTTAAAATTATGTAAATAATTTGAAAAGTTATATAAAAGTGTTTCATCATGGAAAAGAGGGTTCTTAAAATAATAACAAGATCAACAACACCGTGCACAAATGAAGAAAGTGGGTAGAGATCACAGTAGGAAATGGCCTGCTGCTGAAACAGACTTTCTCTTTGAGAATGCAGGCCAGAGCCTAGTCGAAGCACAAATTGTGTCTTTCATGTTCTGTTTGTCTGACCTGGTTAAAAGACATCTGTCATGTGTGAGCTGGCCAAAGGACATCAGCATATGCCATTTTCAAATCAGGGATAAGCTGCCAGGATCAGTTCTGGTTGCTTGCCCTTGCCAACATTTTGTGAGATACACGCTTGTTTCTCCGTACAGTTGCCAGTCTCCTGCCTGCTGTGAGCCAGAGACCGAACAGGTTCCACCTGGACCTCTATGCTGCCTTTCTTTCTGACATGTCAGGTCTTCTTATCTTCTTTTAACATCTTTACTAACAGCAGACTGAAAAATAACACAAATAACATTGGGTATGCTGCTCATTCTTTTATAATCTTGTTACTTTAAAACCAAACAATTAGGTTTAAAATAAAATGATTTATCTCCAAGATTGACATATATCTGATGATAATAATTTCTTTTTTTGTTAATTGGTTCAGTAAGAATCAAATTTATTTTCCAAGTTATGGATCTTTCTTGAAGATACAAGGCAAAAGGAGTTTGTTATAATGAGGAAGAGAGTTCAGGTAATAAGGTAAATTTCTGTCCGTCTCTCCAGGTAAGCAGCTTCGATACTTCCTATAGCTGGTCATCACCATATACAGTTGTTACCCTAAATATGCTGCAAATGCCACCATATGCAGTTGTTACCCTAAATACGCAGGCAAAGGAGAGGAAGAGGGAGCTAGATTTACTCAGCCTTGTATTCACCAGCCAACAGCATCCTACCAGCCAAGAGTCTCCACCTGATCTGGATGTAAAATAAAATGAATTGCCCATAAAAGGAAATTTTCCAGTCACTTGTTCACAAATCTGTGCTTCCTTCATACGGTTTCAGGTAAAATTTTCAGCGATCTTGTTTTCCCCAGCTTTATTGAGATATAATTGACATATAAAACTGTATAAGTTTAAAGTATACAATAATTTGATGTATGCTAAGGGACTACCACCATATTAGTTAACACACCCAACGGTTTACATAGTTACAATTATTTTTGTGTGGCAAGAACTTTTAAAATCTACTTTCTTAGACACTTTCAAATATATAATATTGTTAGCCATAGTAATCATGTTGCAAATTATACCACCACAATTTATTTGTAACTAGAAGCTTTTACCCTTAAAAATATTCTTTTTCTTCTTCTCTTTCTTTCTTTCTTTCTTTCTTTCTTTCTTTCTCTTTCTCGCAAGAGCAGGGGAGGAGCAGAGAGGGAGAGAGAGAGAATCCCAAGCAGGCTCCATGCTCCGCGTGGAGCCCAACGTGTGGCTAAATTCCACAACTCTGAGATTATGACCTGAGCCTAAATTAAGAGTTGGATGCTCAATAGACTGAGCTACTCAGCCACCCCTCTTTTCCCTTTTAATGAGATCATTTTTGGAACAATTTTGGGAGGTTTTGCAAATTATGTGTGACTTTTTTCAGTCTTTATAAAAATAATTAATTTCAGGGGAACCTGGGTGGCTCAGTTGGTTAAGTGTCTGACTCTTGATTTCAGATCAGGTCATGATCTCAGGCTTCCTGGGTTCAAGCCCCGAGTTGGTCTCTGTGCTGGGGGTGCAGAGTCTGCTTGGAATTCTCTCTCTCACCCTCTCTTTCCCTGTCTCTCTCTCTCTGTCTCTCTCTCTTTCTCTCTCTGCCCCTCCCCTGCTCACACTCTCTCTCTCTCAAAATAAATAAATAAATAAACTTTAACAATTAATTAATTTTAAATTAATTTTGATATGGCTATGCGTATTCTGTTGAGCAATGCTTTCAGAAATAAATCAACAATCTCCCACTAGAATGAAACAATCTGAATTGCAAATGAATAGTTCAATTTAAAGTGGAAAAGCATTTTGGGGTAAATACCTAGTACTAAAATTGCTGGGTCATAGGGTAGTTCTATTTTTAACTTTTTGAGGAACCTCCATACTGTTTTCCAGAGTGGCCGCATCAGTTTGCATTCCTACTTCCACAAACAGAGTAAGAGGGTTCCCCTTTCCTCACACCCTTACCAAAACCTGTTGTTTCTTGTGTTGTTGATTTGAACCATCCTGACAGGTGTAAGGTGATATCTCATTGTATCTTTGATTTCTATTTCCCTGTTGGTGAGTGATGTTGAGCATCTTTTCATGTGCATGTATATGTGGAATTTAAGAAACAACATAAATGATCATGGGGAGAAAAAAGAGAGGTAAAACAAGAAGTAGACTCTTAACTATAGAGACCAAACTGATGGTTACCAGAGAGGAGGTGGGTGGGGGGATGGGTTAAATAGGTGATGAAGATTAAGGAGGGCACTTGTTATGAGAGCACTGGGTGTTGTATGTAAGCATTGAATCACTAAATTGTACACATGAAACTGATACTATACTTAAAATTTATGAAATTTAAATAAAAATAAAAATATAAAGTGGCAAACCACATGATTATCTTGATCAAGAAAAGGTACTTTATTCTATTCAATATCCATTTTTGATTAAATCTAAACACAAGCACAACTCAATGCATTCTATGTCATAAAAATGTGTCAATATTCAAGTAGCCACAATATTAAAGTTTTGAAAAAAGAAGTATTATTTTGTAGTTCTAGGAAATCCTATTATAAACTTTAGATAAATAAAAATAAGAAATTTAATTTTACAGATAAAATGTTTCCGTAAAAAATAAATTGAAATGTATTATTTAATATATTCCTTAAAATTTTTTAATGTTCACTTATTTTTGAGAGAGAGAGACAGACACACAAACAGAATATGAGCAGGGAGGGGGCAAAGAGAGAGGGATACAGAATCTGAAGCAGGCTCCAGTCTCTGAGTTGTCAGTCTGATGCGGGGCTTGAGCTCACTAACCCCAAGATCATGACCTCAGCCGAAATTGGATGCTTAACAGACTGAGCCACCCAGGTGTCCCTAATATATTCTTTTTAATATATTCTTTTTTATTGTTAGTATAATTGAAATGTAGTAGGTGAAAATATGGAAAAATCACAATCCCACTCAGAGAACATAACAAGGTCTTCAATATGTGAAACATTACAACGTTTCTCTCTTCACTGTAGGCTTCTCATGCTGATAAGTCAAAATCCAAAGAAAGGACTTCTTATCCTGGAAGAGTTAATTGAACATTATTTACTTCATATGCTAAGGTTACTGCTGCATAATCAGAGGAGTGAAAAGATTGGAATTCAAGGACTGCTGGGGGTACGTATTTGTGTTTCTATTCCTTGTGATAACAGTCATAGGTGCTTTCTGGGATCACTTCCCAAGTACATGTTATGCTCATACCTCTGTACCTCATGGTCTTTCTTTGAGGAAACTCTGGTAAAGAGGTGGATAACAGTAATTAGCTATGCTTCAGGGGATGCCCACAGCCCCTTTAAGAGCTGGTGTAGCCACTTCCCCAGCTGTTATATAGGCTGGTTGCTAACAGCTGTGCATTCTTAGGAGGTTTGCCACTCTTCTCCTCCAACAGATGGAAGCTACCTTGCTCTCACCCTAGACCTCAGCAAATGACCTGACATCAAGGTAGGATAAAGTGTGTTGTATCGTTTTTGTCCTACAGCCTCTTTGTGGGAGTAGACTAAAGCTAGTCTTCAGAGTAGACACATGCTTGCTTAGCAAACCCCACCGCCCCCCACCACACCTTATCCCTCACATTTTTCTGAGGGCACTCCCTTAAACTCCCTACATCCCTTGAGTAGATGAAAAAAAAAAAAAAAATTACCATCACAGGCTTTGCATCTAGAGAAGCTGTTCTAAACCACATGACATTTCCTCTGAGTAAGGCCCCTACGTGTGTGGGAACTCCAGACTCTAGACAGAGGCTGCATAGGGTAGGAAGGAGGAAAGTGGCTCACTAGGAAAGCAAGGGCAGTTAGAAAGTGGCTGTTCCATGTAAAGGAGGCTTATGTCTGCTCTTCCAAGGTGTTAAATCCTAACGGGATGACCTAATCTCCAGAGAGCTTTGAAGGATTCAAAAGCAGAGGGACTTCTACATATGTTTACAAAGACACAAGCTTCCAGTATGAAATGACTATGCGGTAAAAGTATAGGACCTTGAGTAGCCACATAGAGTTTCTGGGATGCATCTCCGGTAAAAGGATGATTCCTTTACACCTATGGACAATAAGTATGAGGCAATGATCTTAGCCTTGTAGGGTTCTGTGAACACAGCATGGAGTAGAAACTAAAGAATGTGTCCTGTGTACATAAGCCAGACATAACACAGACATAATGTAACCCAAACATAACACAGAAAACCATGAAGCCCAAAGAGACCCCATGGAAGGGATCAAAGAACTTTACCAAAATGACCCATGTGAAATGAAAACTAAAAGCCAGAAGAAGTAATTGAGGTCAGACTAATAGATGAACCTGAGGATCATGTCCAGCTCTCCCTGCAATATTAGTTTTGCCTTTTGAAATACCCAGCGTAATTCACATGAAGCTTTGGATAAAAATAGAAATTCCCTAATTTTCATTAATCTGTAAAAGGGAATTATTATACAGACTTTTATTTTAATCAAAGATGATCATGATCATAAGATACATCTTTCTAATACTGGATAATGTAAATAGTAGGTCAAGATTTAAATGAAATTAAAATCAAACCAACTTAAAGTTTACATCTATCCTTAGAAAGCAGATGATGACAAGTAAAAGCAAATGTAAAAACAAGTGATACCAGAAGTTTGGGCAGTATTTGTAAGAAATGATTTCAGATAGACATGTTTTACTTAGGTATATTTCTGGAAAGCAAACATTTAGAATCTCAAGGAGAAAATATATTTTAAATTTCTATTGTGATTTACCATTTAAATTTTATTTATTCAGTCTTAGCTTATTGAATCCTCACCATTTCAATAGATGAAATATCAGTTGTTCACTTTTTCTAGCTGACAAACTGGGACTTGGTTCCAGTAAAATTATACCTGTTATTTGATATAATTGTCAAATTCTACACTTAAATTCTCTTTCTCTTGAATCTCCATTGGTCTTTCCAAAATATTATAGTTTTTACTCTGTTGCCATATTATTTTTGTGCCAGTAGTAAATCACTTGGAAAAAATTGTACAACGTTTTTCATGTACAAGTTTAGCATGACTCTTGCTTAAATAAATTTATCCAGAATATACTAAAGGTGATTATAACAGCCAACACAAAGTAATTACATTTTGTTTCCCTTTGTGATTTAAAGTTTTGCTATTTTGAATACATCTTCATGGGAAATTTGGCTTTCAAAATTAAAGCTATTGTTAATTTGAGTTCTTCTGATACAGTATAATTAGATAAGGATATAATAATCCAGAAACATATTTTGAAACTAAAAATTAATCTACAAAAATGGTAATTACATACTCTTCAGCAAGAGCCTGATCAAATTTCTTTGTTTTTACAAAGCAAAAAATTGAAGATTTATTTACGTGTAAGGGAATTTTGTGTTTCATGTAGCCTGACCACTTTAAAGGTCAGGATGAAGAAATCCTAAAGTTGAAATTTCTTACTCACTTCTACAGCTAGTTTAGAGTAGATTTAGCACTTCTCAGGGGTATTTCCCTAGACCAGGTTGAGAATAGTGAGAATCTTAGATATTAATTTGTCTTGGACTTCAAGGTGTTTGGATTTCTATTTAATGCCTCTTAAATAGTTAGGAGCTATTAAGTAGGTAATAGTGAAATGATTATTCTTACCTGTAATATGATTACAATAATATTAGCATGTGTGACACCTTAACATTAACACCTTGTGAACAGCACAATGTGGAAAAAATAAAGTCAAATTGATTAAAAAAAAAAAAAAACAACAACCTATAACCAGATTTAAACAATGCTGTGAGACTTGCAGAAATATTACTATGGTATAGGAATTATGTATAGGTTTATTACATGCTTATTGGAAACTACACCTAAAAAAATTTCTAATCAGTGTAATTTCATTATAAACTAGATGACCTTTATCTTTTGACATTTCCAGAAGTAGCTCTTCAAACAGCTTCTAATTTTACAGGTTTATTTTCTATCTGAAATTATTTGTTGCATATGGGAAATAACTGATTGATGATTTTTAAATCTGCACTTATTTTAGAAAATATTTGTTAGATGCTTTTTCAATTACAGTTCATGTTATATTTTGCTTCTCTGATACACTTTAAGGCAGTGATAATCTTAACCTTTTTAATTACCATATTTAGCTTATTTTTTTAAAAAAATACCACCATTTGGGGGCACCTGGGTGGCTCATTCGGTTAAGCATCCAACTTTGGCTCAGGTCATGATCTCGCAGTTTGTGGGTTCGAGCCCTGCATCGGGCTCTGTGCTGACAGCTCAGAGCCTAGAGCCTGCTTCAGATTCTGTGTCTCCCTCTCTCTCTGCCCCTCCCCTTGTTGCACTCTGTCTCTGTCTTTCTCTCAAAAATAAGTAGACATTAAGAACACATTTTTTTAAAAATACCAACATTTAGTCCTGTAGCCTTAAGGTACCATGATAATAACAACATAAATTGATAGCCTATATCATAATCATGGCTGAGTGGAATAAAAGAGTTTGGATTATATTTCTATGCTTTACCAAACCTTAGGGGATAGACTATTAACGAGAAAAAAAAGTAATATGATTTCCCACAGTGATTTAGAAGTTTTGATGGTTTGTAAATATTCAAGGTTTAGAACTGCAATTCATGAATTTGCCATATAGCAATTTCTCTGTGTGACAGAAACACAATGTTTGATGGGCTGCTTAAATCACTTCATTCACCACTGAACTGAGACTAAGAAGAAACATCTGTACAGTACAAAGTGACATGACTCAAACATTTCAAGAATAGAAATGAAAATGAAATGGATGCTTCATCATATCAAAACCAGAAAGTGAATTTATCTGTACAATATAATTATCTTAATTTTGTTAGTTGAAAATGAGGCCTAAATTTCCCAGTCGTATTGAATTACTACTAGTTAATTATGGGAAAGTGCAGAGAAATTTTAACCCCAACAAACATGGTTGCACCTGCAGCTCTGTTTATATAAATTCATGCATTGGAAATATCAACCTAGAGTTCTATCCTCTAGGAAAGAGATGATATAGTGAAATTATTATTTGATATGTGAGTATATTAGTGTTTCAAAGTAAGTATTCCCTGTTTTATTTTTATTTTTAAAATTTTATTATTCAGGGTTTTTTTAAATTTATCCTTTATATTCGTATGCTCTTACATGCACTAGTATCAAAGTACTCTACACAATTAAAAGTTCTAAAAAAAACTATTAGGTTAAGAGTATTGTACAATTACAGTATTTAAGCCAAAAATTAAAAACCCTTTTGCATTTAAAGTAAGTTCTGTTTGTTCTCCTTGTTATGATTTCTTTTTTTTTTTAATTTTTTTTCAACGTTTTTTATTTATTTTGGGGACAGAGAGAGACAGAGCATGAACGGGGGAGGGGCAGAGAGAGAGGGAGACACAGAATCGGAAACAGGCTCCAGGCTCTGAGCCATCAGCCCAGAGCCTGACGCAGGGCTTGAACTCACGGACCGCGAGATTGTGACCTGGCTGAAGTCGGACGCTTAACCGACTGCGCCACCCAGGCGCCCCTTTGTTATGATTTCTTATTTTTCTGATATTAATTACCACTTTTTAAACCTTTCATTTTGAGATAATTTCATATTCAGGGAAAATTTGCAAGAAAAATTAAAAAAATTCTTATAACAACTTCATGAAAATTTTACAAATGCTAACATTTCAACATATTTGCTTTATCATTTTCTCTCTACATATACATGGGTATTATTTCTTGAGTAGCTATTTTATTATTACTTGAGTAGCTACTTCAGAGTAGGGTAATACCTTTATTTCCCTAAGTCGGTTTGCATTACAAACAATTTTTCATATAACCATGCTGCAATGATCAAAACCAGGAAATTAACACTGATAAAATAAGTATTATCTAATCATTGAGACAGTATTCAGATGTAAAACTTGCTCAGATAGTGTTCTTTCTTGCAAAAGTGTTTTCTTTCCAATCTAAGGATCCAATCCAGTATAGCACATTGCATTTAGTTGTCATACTTTGAGTTTTCTCAGATTTTCTTAGTCTTTCAGAAGGTTGACATGTTTGAAAATTATAGGCCAGTTATTTTGTAGAATTACAGGCCAGTTATTTTGTAAAATCACCCTTGATTTGGCTTTGTCTGATGTATACTCATGATTAGATTCAGGTTACGCAGTTTGGGCAGAAGTATCACAAAACTAATGCTCTGATGTTCTCAGTGCACCATAGCAGGAAGTGATAATGTGGCATTTTTATATAGCCTACCTTAAAGATGGTTTTACTTTTGCTGTCATGTTGTAACAATATCATTCTTCTCAGTATATAGAATGCTATCTAGATGTTATGTTTATTACTTATTGAGAGTTGAAGATTTTTATATTCTTTGATCAAGTGGACACTGTATTTACTGCTTTTCCTTTTGACATTTTTATCCTTTTTTATTTTTCCAGATACATATTTGAAATTGATGTTTACTAGCTGTTATTCTCTCTCTCTCTCTCTCTCTCACGGCCCTTTCTGGTTTATCATTGAACTTGACCTGGTCAAGTGCTTCTGTTTTGTCTTCCATCACCTCTGTATAGGACCACAGTGGAAATCTGAAAAAAAGGAAAACTCCACACAACTACCACCTAAATTTCACTTTTTTAACCCTTCTTCACATATCTTATAGATATGACTTTCCTTCATAGAAATCAATAACTGAAACAAGCCTTAAATCCCTTATTCAGTAGACCAACGGTTGAAAAATAAATTAGGATTCATAAGACTTATGAACATCAGGAATAATCGCAGGTATCCTGAAGTCTCAACAATGTGTTTTCCCATGAATTTTGTCTTAAGGAATGTGTATTTCTCTGCATCTGAAATGTAAAATAATGTATCTCATTGAATAATTTATAGATTGATAGTAGGATATTGCACTAATTCTACAGATCATCGATTGGATCAGAGTGAATTGCTTCGTCATTTCTCTTTTATCCACAACAAATCATGCAACAGCCCTGCTACACTGTAGCTGGTGCTCGAGATTTCCTCTAACAACATTCTTTTAATTAGTTCCTGCCTATGATGTAGCTGCAGGCCACGTACATAGTGCTGGAGATGATGACAAATTTGTGACTTGTTGGACTTTTGACCTAAGTTTTTGATCCATGACTATCTCTGTATTTAGGATAGTTACCATTGCTCTTCCATTTTATTTCATCTTTTAAATTCCCCAAGGCAAATGAATGGTAATGAATATTTATCATTTTATTTGATTTCCATAAAAGAGTCATTTTAATAAATATCCAATATAAAAGACCCAATTTCAGGGGCGACTGGGTGGCTCAATCAGCTGGGCGTCCAGCTTTAGCTCAGGTCAGGATCTCGTGGTCTGTGAGTTCGAGCTCCGTGTGAGGCTCTGTGCTGACAACTGAGAGCCTGGAGCCTGCTTCGGATTCTGTGTCTCCCTCTCTCTCTCTGCCCCTCCCCTGCTCATGCTCTGTCTCTCTCTCTCAAAAATAAATAAACATTTAAAAAAATTAAAAAAAAAACACTATTTCAGCTTGAGCATATATATCTCTTGTGTATCATGACATGTATTTATTTTCTAGGGAGAAATTTGTAACTCACCAATAAGGTGTCAGGAGTAAAAGCAGTACTGCTATTATGATGCATAATCTCTAAAAGTCGCCTTACTCTTCCACACTGTAAACTTACCTCTGCTTGATTCTATACTTCCACAGTTGGGATATCTACCCTTTTCCTTTGTTTTTTTTTCTGTCTTAACCGTAATTGATCTACCATATAAAAGGTACACTTTTGCTAATTGTATTATGGGCTTGAGTATTGCTCCTCACAAAAATGATCTTACAGTTTAGTGACTCAGTCACTTTTATACAGTTGTTGATACTGAATGTGTCCCTTCACGTCCCCTCAACCAGCTGGTGTATCTTTCTCCCAGCTTTTGTGAGGCTCGTGCTCAGCAGACAACTCATACCTGCCCTCTTTTCCAGAAAATTGCGCTCAGCCAAACAGCACATCCCTTAGCAGGGATTCTTCTCCCCACTCTCCCTTGTTTTGAGGGCCGACTTTGGCCAGTGACTAACTGGTTATAAGAGTTAAAAGTAACTTGTTGCAAGGAAGCATTGACTTTTTGGCAAAGTTTATGTTCCACAACTTCCACATGGAATCAGACTGGAACTAATCGCCAGCTGAGATGACGTTCTTGTTTAAAATTTGTCTTGTGACCTTTGTTGCATTACATTTTCCCTTCTCCTGAGAGCTTTTCCCTAATAAGCCACTTGAAAAAAATCTCCATCTTAGATTCTGTTTCTAGGAAACTTGACCTAAGACAGTGCATACCAGTAGTCATTCTAGAAAGCAGCTCCTGAAAATGAGATTCTGGATGGCAATGAGGATCTCAACACTGGTGGCAAGTAGACTGTTGACAGTACTTGGAATGCTATAGCAGTGTAACTGCTAAGGCCTTGTTTATGATGGATTGGAATAGGATGTACTAAAAAAAAAAAAAAAGAGGATGGGGCACCTGGGTGGCTCAGTCGGTTGAGTGTCCAACTTTGGCTCAGGTCGTGAACTCGTGGTTGATGAGTCGTACTCTGTGTTGACAGCTCAGAGCCTGGAGCCTGCTTCAGTTTCTGTGTCTCTTTCTCTCTGCCCCTCCCCCTGCTCATGCTCTCTGTCTCAAAAATAAAATAAATATTAAAAATAAATACATACATAAATAAATAAATAAATAAATAAAGGATGAACTAGTAGTGAAACATGGTAGGTGTCTGAGAGATATGGAAGACATAACAATTATAAGAATAGTAGAATTAGATGGCTGTTGCTAAGTGTCAATGATAATTAATTTGAGAAAGAGATGGTCTCAGCTCTATTAATCAATGACTTAAAACAAATTGTGAAAGTCAGAATGTCTCTGGGAAGTTTTTAAAGAAACCCTTATCTCCTGCAGCTAGAGGATGACTAAGGCTGGATAATCAGGCTCAGAGCATAATTGTATAAGTGGTAGAAATTCAAAGACTGAATTCTCAGAGTAGAAGCATCCCCAATGCCAGAGTCAACACCATAAAAAGAAAGGAGAGGGTAGATGAAACCTAAGGGTAGATGTGCCAGGATCCTTGAATGCCTAGGTGCCCCTTGTTAAAAGATCATGGTAACCCTTTGCTTAAAGATTATGAAGAGGTCTTAACTGATGTAATTTATTGGCAGACCAATTATTTCTCTCCTTAGGATATGCCTACCTCCTCTGCTTGCCAGTAATTGTGATCAAGTCTCATGACTTAACAGGAGTAATATTTTAAAGGTGCTAAATGAAGGGGGTGTGTGTATGTGTGCTTCAAACCGGATCATGGTTTCTGTTAATATCTGAGCAGTCTCCTGTGACTTGGGGTTTGATGCCCTAGAAAGGATTTTTAGAGCCATTCTGATACACTGTTGGAATGGTCCCTGGAAATAGGAAAATAGCATTGGCCCACATTAAACAAAATGAAGCTTGCAGAAGAATGGAGACAGAACTGGGGAAGGGAACAAAGTCTTGAAACAGTAGGATACTAAAATATAAGACATAAGAAACCACCTGCTGTGTTTGTTCCCAGATAAGACTGGTATGAAACTTTATTTACAATGACTACCATGATAGCCTAGTGGAGCAGAGTGTGGATATCATATGGGAGTTCAGAGGTGGAAGTTCTCTATAGAATGATGTTAAAAGTAGGAGTTAACTATTGTAGAACTGGGCTCCCAATAATAACTGGGAATAATGTAATTTCTGAATGGAAGTCAGGCAGCAGTACTTCAATTGTAAACACAAGGTAAACACCATTTCCTTTTTGGGTAACAAAGCCAAAAGGTTTTGTCCCGTCTATAAGATCCTGCACAACATCACCTTACTCCACTGGACCCACTATATGGCAAAAGAAGTGAGATGGTGAGCATATGCCTGCAGGATCCATTGGTTCTCTCATATACTATGTTATGCAGATGCTGTTTTCTGGTATAATTCAGTTAATAGTGTTACTGGGGCTCCAGAATGAAGATGATACCCTGCAAAGGTGGTGAGTTGTGAGGGAATACATGTTGAAAGGGATGCACTACATGATTCAATATTTTGGCATTTGATATATAAGGGGGAAATAATAATTGTAAAGACTGTGAATTGGGTGTTCATAGATGAGTGCTTTTGTTACATTGAAGAGAGAAAATGGCCAGCTCAGATCAGTCAGTTCCTGATCCTTTTTCATTCTGTATACTGCTCAGATGTCAAATCTCTAGAGATTCCTTTCTTGACCTACAAAACAGCCATGGAGATTCATCTCTCAAATATCACTTCAAGAGACCTTGCCATAGGGAACAAAACTAATTGACATCCTGCAGCTTTAACACATTCTATACATTGTGTGTTTATATGAGGATATACTTGCCCTAGGCTACTTCTAACCAATTACTGAACATAGTGAGTGAATTGGGTAGAACTCAACTCTTGCTTGATGCAGGATTCCCTAAATGGGACAGATCAAGCTACTTGACAGGAGACTGTAAGGAACACAAGGATAATTGTGTAAGAAAGATGATTTTTTAATGTATTTGTGATTTTAATTTCTCTATCAGAGAAAAACATATTTTATCTGAAATTTAATTTTTTCTTGTGAATATTATCCGATTCACAAAGTAGGCTGTATAATGGTTTATTTGGACAAGCCAATTAACCTCATGACATGTTCAACATGACATGGGAACAAGAATAGGGGATGAGTTGTACACTTTTCAATGTAAATTCTGAAGAGTATCAGAGACTTCTGTGCATAAATTGAAAATTACATGGGCAAAGGGTTTGAGAGGCTGAGGAAAAGAAGAATGTTCTTGGCTATTTTAGATTCAAACTCAGAAGGAAAAGGCATCCTAAGGATCACATTTGTCTAGTATAATTAGAATAGTGGAACTGACAGGAATTTGAAGTAGACTTTGTAGCATATTATAATAATATTTGTATGCCTGCCAAAACAAAAGAGACAAGAAACATTGTTTTCTTTCATGAAAGGTCAAAGCCATAGTTTAGCCAAAAATATTTTTCAGAATGTACTCAATGTACCAGGATTAATAAATATTCTAGAATAAAAAAATAAAAGAGAATTTCAAAAATAGATTGAGTGACAGATTAAACCAGCTAACAAGAGAAATAATAGAACAATAGCTACAAAGGACTTATCCATAAGGTACCTCAAAAAGCATAAAAAAATAATATTAAAGGTTAAGAGACATGGTAAATTGAAAAAAAAGGGTTATGGCATGTTTAATCAAAATTCTTAAGGCAATAATGGAGTGATTGAAATCAGGAAAAAAAATTCTATGTGATGAGGCAATACCTCAAAATTTACAGAATTATTGAAGTCTACCAAATACTCTGATCCAAGAACCCCAAGGACACCTTCACTTATAAACAAAAATAAATTCATATTAGGAACACTATGGTAAAGTAAAGGGCAGTGTGGTAAGGAGACAGTGGGAAAGACAGAAGCTAAAGGAAACTACTATTGGAATAAAAGCTAATGTAAGAATGCAAAATGGAAGCCAGGAGAAAGTGTGATATTGTCTACAATGTGCTATGAAAAACTAGCTTTCCACTCAGAATTCTATATCTGGAGTCCTTAACCTTTAAGAATAAGTGGAAAATAAAGCTATTTCCACCCAAACAAAAAATTGAGAAAGTTTATTGCCAGTAGATCTTACCAGAGAAAATTCTAAAGTATATACCTCAGTCAAAGAAAGTAATTCCAGGTAGAAGGGCTGAAGGCAAAAAAAAAAAAAAAAAACACAAAAAAACAAACAAAAACGAAAAAACAAAAAAAAAAACCTACTGGAAATTAAGTGAGTCAGGAAGGATATCTGGTCAAAGAATATTTACATTTTTATGCATTGTCTTGATTTTGTTTTAAGAGATGCTAAAGCATTTGAGTGCTAATGGAAAGGATTGAATACTGGGAGGACAAACTGATGTAATATGAGCTAAGAGTGTTAAGTGATTATAATTTAGAAAACAGATTGTACATTTAGAAGTAGAAAGCATGTTTTCTGATTTGAAAAAAAGAAGACAAACAGGTTATAAATGAATGACTTCTCTTCTCCTTTCCTTCATTTTCTTCTTCTTTTTCCCTTCCTTCTTATCTTTCTTTTCAACCTGTGAGGTAGGGCTAGGAGTTCAAAATAAGAGAAAGAAGAAGGCTGTGGTTTGAGGCAAGTGAAGAAAGTACAGAAGAGGACGACAGCAAACATTCATGAGAAGAAAGAAAATTGAGAACTACTAAATTCTTTTGGTTCTCTCTCTTGCCTTTTTTGTCCACTGCTGTCTTGGAAATTTCTTACAAATTCTTGTAACTGTTGTTCCTTAAATTACTAGCTATTCTATCTTGTTGCACTGGTCTTCTTTCCAAGCAGGTATCTCTGATGTGAGTTCTGTTGTGGCTTTTAGACTCTGTTTCACATTAATGCTATTTCCCTCCTTGAAAGCATTCAGTGGTGGAACCAAATTATCTACAATACAGCCAATCTCCTTTCCATAAGGTGTCCCTTAAATACATAAGATGCTTTTTTTTCCTTCCTCTTCTCTGCTCAGTTTTTTTCTCTTGCCTGGGATTTCCAGTTCTTCACATCTCCACTTCTCATTAATAACTACCTAGTCAAAGGCCTTATTCTTAAGTAAATACATCTCAATGTCCAGAATTTTCTTGTAGAAACCAGACGTTACGGTGGCCAAAAATAATCATTTGGGTGTCACTTAATATTGGGTACAAGATTTTTGCTTGGTCACTTAATTTGATCTTGGAAAGGTTTTGGATTTATTTAAGCCTAAGTTTGTCATTAGTAAAATGTTAACAAGAGTATTTGCTAGGAATATGATACAGATTGCAATATATAAATTATGTATCTGGCAGATGGTTCAAGAAATATTGGCTAATTTTATAAAAGTTACAAAATATATTTATTTCAGTTTGTATTCTTCAATATGAGCATATTTACATATGTGCCTCCTTCCCTATTTCTTCACTTCCCACTGGATTTCTTATTAAAAATATACCCCATTAATTCTGGGGGGAGGGAGGCAGTACAGCAATCAATATCTTTAAACTGTATTCCTGGACTCCTACCCACTCATCTCTGACTAGGTTAATTTTACAATGAATTAAATTTGGGAAGCTGGTCTGAATATTTTCAGTGATGAATGAATTGTTAAAACTGTTCACAGAAATATTTACCAAAAATGAGAATTGATGCCCTTTATCCCTTTACTTCTTCTACAAATATTGATTTAAACCCAATTAAAAAGAACTGGGGTATAATGTTATTTATATAAACATATTATATAGACATTTTTAATAGATACAAGTAATTTTTAGAACATGAAGATATGGTAGTATATTTTCACCCTTGACTCTAATGATAATTTGTTAGGTTTTTTTCAATAGGCAATGGCATCCTTAATTATCAAACACCTCCTTCAAATATAAAATATAAAAATCGCTTATACTTAAACTGTTCAAGTGGTTACTAAAATTTCTTACTATATGAGTTAAAAACCTCTAGAATTAATTTTCCACTACAACTACCATTGAAATATGTCCTATTGTAATATTCAATATATATGAAAACCAAACTGAGTTATCCTCTAGGAAAAAATACTTTGCCATAAATATGTGTACACACACATCCACACACATTCTACTACCGCTACTATTATATATTCAATAACAAAATACTGAAATCCTCACTTTCTTTAGAATGAAATGTTTGTATTCTCCCTATCTGTTAAAATCATACTGAAGGATTCACTTAAAAATAATAACTTACTCCCATTTCTGGTAATTAGGTAATTTTTTTTTCTATATTTTTAGATAAAAATGTGTATATTTAAGGTGTGTACCATGTGATCTGGTGTATTTATGCATAGTGCAATGATAACTACAGGAAAGCTAATTTACATGTCATCTTCTCATGTAGTTACCATTTTTTTGTGTGTGATGAGTACACATGAAATCTACTCTCTTAGCATATTTTCAGTGTTGGGTACTATAGTAATGTTTTAAATCCTATCTTATTTTCACTCAATGCTAAGATTTATTTTTTGTCTTTAAAAATCATCATTTTGAATGTGTGTCTTTTTAATATGAGTAACTAAAGATGTCTTTACTATTTGCAATACAATACTTTTTATAGGCAATGCTATTATCGACAACACTTGTCATGGCCTACAATACATAAAGATCTATTACATATAGCTCATTTTATCTTTATCTACTCCTTAGAACAGTTTTAAATCTCAAAAATATTTTAAATGGCATGTATATCCTGCAAGTGAAAGTAAGTTCCATGAGTAGCATAGAATTTTATCAACACAATGAAATGTTAAAATCCAAACAGTGCTATCAGACTTTATATTAGACTATATGGCTCACACCCAACCAATCAAAATAGACGATTGTATAATAAGATAAATAGGATAAGTTAATATTTCTATGCTCTATAATGAAAACACTACACATTGTTAAATGAATGTGTAAGTAAAATCAATAATAAACACTATAAATTAAGTTCTGACAATTAGTAGTCTGTTCTTACTAAAGAAGTGGTGATAAATATTAATCATGTCACTAGGACCTTTACCTTGACCAATTAGGATAATTATTTTGTTGAACAAGTCCTTATCCTAGTTGATTTAGTCTGCTTTCAAATATCTCTTATTTGCTCATATACCTATTCAAAATCTTTAAGTACTTGTTTAAACCTCAATTTCTGGGAAAATTTCTGCTTCCGTTCAATATTTCCTTTTTTTTTTTCCTGAATATTTTTTTAATGTTAATTTATTTTTGAGAGAGAGACAGACAGACAGACCATGAGTGGGGTAAGGGTAGAGGGAAAGGGAGACACAGAATCTGAAGCAGGCTCCAGGCTCCATGCTGTCAGCACAGAGCCTGATGCAGGGCTCGAACTCACGAAACCCACGAGATCATGACCCCAGCCAAAGTCAGACACTTAACCAACTGAGCCACCCAGGTGCCTCCCCTTTTAATATTTTCAATGACTTCTGTCTTTTGTTGATTTTTTTCTGTAACTACCCTAAACTCTCCGTATGGATTAATCTTTTTCTTTGTGTGATGTCACTACTATGAGATCAGAAGTTATCAGAAAGCTGTAGGACAGAATAGTCACTTAAAAATTCTTTAAGAAGGAAGAGTCAAGATCTGCTTTGAGTGGAGTCAGAAAGTTCTCTCTCACTTACTTCATACAGTGGAACTTCTCATATAACAAAAATTGCTAGCCTTTGTGTGGTAGTTGTGGTTTTGATATTTAATTACCTTATGTCAAACATCCTGTAATACTATATATGACTGTTTATTTTCTATGACATTCAGAACATACTAGGCAATGTTGTGTACTTCTTTGCAACAGGGATTATCCACTTAATAAAGATAATATTTTCTTTATTTATTTTTATTTTTTAAAAATTTTTAATGTTTTTTTTTATTTATTTTTGAGACAGAGAGAGAGCATGAACGGGGGAGTCAGAAAGAGAGGGAGACACAGAATCGGAAGCAGGCTCCAGGCTCTGAGCTGTCAGCACAGAGCCCGACGCGGGGCTCGAACTCACGACCGTGAGATCATGACCTAAGCTGAAGTCGGACGCTCAACCGACTGAGCCATCCAGGCGCCCCTAAAGATACTATTTTAAAAAGTTTAGTTTATGGGCTCAGTTTATTAAGTGTCCAACTCTTGATATTGGATCAGGTTATGATTCCAGGGTCATGGGATTCTTAAGATTCTCTCTCTCTCTACTCTGCCCTGTCCCTCACTTGTGCTCACTCTCTCTCTCTCTCTCTCTCTCTCTCTCAAAAAACAAAAACAAAAACAAAAACAAAAAACCCAAAACCAAAAAACAAACAAAAACAAAAAACAGTTTGTTTTTATTGTTTACTAATTCAGTGTTACTATGACAAAAAAGATGAAAAGGTATATTGGGAACTTTTTCCTACTGTTACCTGTTCTTATTCTTTGTTGTCTAAGTATCTTTTTTTAGTCCTTGAATTTATCCCAAGTAGCAAAAATTTCTGTCAACACAACAGGTAATCCGTGGCACGGCACCTGAGTAAAAATGAATAAATTAATAAATAAATCTGCATTGTAAAACGTTACTCTGACTTTATACTTTGAAACATACATTTTCAGTAATGACTACACTGTAAAAGACTTCACTGTGAAAAAGGAAGACAATCATAATTTTTCAAATGTCAGTTTTATTCTTGTGTAACAATTACTTTCACTGACAGAAAAACTACTTTATAGAACTCTGAAATGTAGTCAACTTTTGTTTAACTCTTGGTGGGAAAATCCTAACAGGTATATAGAGCACTTCTTTTAGGAACAGGATTACCTCTTTCAAAGAAAGAAGTTTCTGCTGTATCACTTTTTATTTACAATATTGTGAAGACTTCAGAAAGTTGCTTGTGTCTTCTTTTTAAATCACAAGCTGAAAATTTTTTTCCCAATTTTTTGTGGTAAAATATACATAGCAAAATTTACTATCTTAACTGTTTTTAAATGGTAATTCAGTGGTATTATGTATATTCATATTTTTGTAAATACAAAATTGCTACCATCTTTCTACAGAACTCTTTTCATCTTGCAAAACTAAAATTCTGTATTTGTTAAACACTACCTCTCCATCACCTCCATTCCTCCTCTCTGCTCGCTCCTTCCTTCCTTCCTTCCTTTCTTCCTTCCTTCCTTCCTCCCTCCCTCCCTCCCTCCCTTCCACCCTTGCTTTCACCTCTCTCCCCTGTCTTTCTCTCCTTTCGTTCCTGTTCCCCCAAGCCCCAGACTCTGGTAATCACCATTCTACTCTCTATTCTGTTGCTATGAGTTCAGCGGTTTTTTTCTCTCTCTGTAGATTTCACATATAAATGAGATTATGCAATATATATCTTCTGGTGTCTAGCTTATTGCACTTAGCATAATGTCCTGTAAATTCATCCACGTTGTCACAAATGGCAGGAAGTCCTTCCTTTTTAAAGTTGAATGATATTCAATTGTGTGTATCTTTCACTGTCTTTATCCATTCATCTGTCAATGAACACTTAGACTGTTTCCATATCTCGGCGATTGTGAGAGATGCTGCAATGAACACGGGAGTGTAAATATCTCTTCAAGATCATGGTTTGACTTCCTTTTGATAGATTTCCTTTCCCATATTGTTTGATTACTCTATGTTGAAGTTTTATGAGAATAAATTTTATTTACAAATGCTGAGCACAGAACATATATATATGTATGCATATATGCACATATCAGTATGTATGTTCACATATAAACATATTTTGGAAAGCATTATGTTTATTGAAGAAAGGAATATAAGAATGTATGTGCTAAATGTGTGTGCAATTAAACATTTGGATAAATGTTAATATAAAATGTGAAATGTTTCAGGGGAACCTGGGTGGCTCCATTGTTAGGCTCAGTTCAGGCCAGGATGTTATGGTGTGTGAGGTCAAGTCCCGTGTTGGACTCTGCACTGGCAGCACGGAGTCTGCTTGGGATTCTCTCCCTTTCTCTCTTCCTCTTCCCTGCTCACACTCTTTCTCTCTCTCAAAAATAAATAAACTTTAAAAAAAAAGGTGAAATGTTTCCGTAGATTAGAAACAAATTAGTCCAAAACAAATTAGTCATTTTATATTTTGTAGTTCTATATTGAAACCATCAAAATAGCATTATAAACAGTGATAAACTACTCTTGTGAGCATAGCATAAAGCATAAGAATGTTGAATCACTGTGTTGTACACCTGAAACTAATGTGTGTGTATATATACATATTATATATATTATATATGTTTTATTACGTATATATATAATGTTTTTCAATTTTATATATTGGTTGAAATTACCCTTATTTTTAAGTATCTATAATCAAGTAAATTGTTGATAGTTAAAATACTAATTGTTATGTTAACAACAAAGAAAATTTTTTGGGTTAAATTGCCGCTAGCATGAGACTTAGATTTGATCCCAATAGACTGACTTTAATGTTTATCTTTAAGCCAATTTGCTATGTGGCTTTAGTATATATCAAATCAGGTTCTCAGTTGGAAAGAACTCATGAACAAGACAATATTAGTTTTAGAAAATATTTGAAAAAATAATTTGATTATTGGATGAAGCCTTTGTCTATCAAGAGAACTATAAAAAATATGTTCTTTATTCTTTTGACAATTTCAAACAATTTAGATGTATAGATATTAGAATAGTGGTGAAAACAAAGCTGTTCTACATCCTCCTATTGTCACTGTTCTAGATCTCTGAGAAGTAAAAGTCAGAAGACTGCATAGTAAAAGTAGGACACACTGCAGAACATTGAAGGAAAAAAGTTGCCAGGTAATATTAGCAGATTTATGTAGCACTTTTAATAAGAAAAAGCAATTTTTATTTAGTGAATGTCAACAAAATCCCTAAAATGTGGTAATTAATGTTCAGAGAACTATGAAGTTCAAGTCTGCAGTAGACATCTATTGTGTGTTTTGTTTTGTTTTAGTGCTTACCTGGTGTTTCTTTACTTTTGACCACAGGGATTGGTCCAATGTGGCCTAAATTAATCAAACCAGAGCTATCTCTGGAGAGTTGACAGATTTCAGGGAAGAGCCCTACATTATGAATTTGCTGTTTGAAAATAATGTGAAGTTGGACTGTCAATGGCCATGATGCTTGCTACCTGATATGAGTTTATCTGAGAGATGGAGAGAGTGAGACCAGATGACATTGTTTGAGTCCTTTTATCTATCCATCTGTATCTAAAGTTAGTTTTGCCTTAGACGTTTCAGTCATGTGAGAGAATGTTTCTACTTTTGCTTAAGATCTATTGAATTAAAATTCTCTCATTGCAACTGAAAGAAACATCAATTTATGACTAATACATGTAGAATAAACCTGACTAGGAACACTTTCTATAAAGGAAAATAATACTTCACAGACTATTGCCTATAATTTTTTGAGGGCTATGTAGTCTCAGCAGATTAAAACAAAAACAAAAACACCTTATTTAAATGAAGTTATGGATCTGAATTCTGCTTATCTCATACTGATTTTTCTTCTTGTTTTGACAAGATTCATTCTAATTTTGCCATATTACTTAATCCTAAAATGATTGTTTCCATGTAGCAGAAACAGTATGAAAATCCAATTTCTCATACAAAACCAATTTTTGGCAAAATTTCTTAAATTTTTTTATTGTCTAATCTTTTTACAAAATTGTTGTGTAATCATTTTACATTGTCTAATCTTCATGATTTGTGTTCCACTCCTACATGCCCCGTGCTAAAAACCTGCTTCCTATTACTTATTACACTGGAATGGCATATGCATGGAAATGCTGCTTTCTCACTCACAATGATTATTTTTAATCTCCTTTTTCTGTCTTCAGTTACAATGTAATTTTGTTGATATAGCTAGTTACTTCAAGATTGACAACAGAAAAAACAACCACTCTCAAATCTGACTGTGTGGTACTTTTTCAGAAGATAATAAATTTTTTTATGGTTTTATAAGAATTTGTTTTCTTTCAGAAATTATTCCATGTAAAATATCCTGGGGTCACAAATATTCAACAGATGTGACAAAGTTGCCATGGTAAATGGATGTTCTCATTAATCATGTTCAAAGAACAATTACAGTACATTTTTATACAGATCTTAGTTTCAACCTAGATATAAGTTGATAATGTCACAAAAACTTCAAGAAGTAGAGATAGGGATGCAGAAGATTGTAAAATCATCTAAATACTTTAAAAAATGGGGCAAAGAAAATAATGAAAGGCAGAGAAAAAAGGTTTCAACAAAAATAAGGGAAAGTACTGAAGTTACTATGGAGACTAAGACATATGTGGAATTACTCAAGCCCAGAATAAGTGTAAACAAGGTAAAAGTCGAGGGATTTGCTCAAAAGGAATCACTTGGGGAACTTTAACTGGCTTATTAAAAATCCCCTTTGTACTTCAGTACTGCAAAAAGGAGAACGGAAATGACAACAAAAAGGGTTCTAGTTGAAAAAATTCTCAAATTGTCACAAGAAGTAGCAAACAGTAAGAATTGAAAATTTTGAGAGAGCCTGAATGACTCATGGAATTAATATAAAGATATAGATATTTTTTAAATAAATTGATCAATGCTCCTATCATTGTGCTTCCATACTGTGCAGTGACTTACTTGTCTACATATTTTTAGACCCTTGAAACTGCATGCTCATTGAAGAAACTTTATGCATTGTTCTTGCTGCCATATTTAAAATTTCTTTTGTTTGTTTTATAAAAGATATTTTTATTATTGAATTATCTTTTCTCTTTTTCATACAACCTTTTTAAAAAAAATATCAAAGTATGGTTGACATTCAGTGTTATGTTTCAAATGTCCAACATACAAATTTGACAATTCTACACATTAGTCAATGCTTACCACAGTAAGTATGGTTACCGTCTGTCACTATATGACATTATTACAGTATTATTACCTATACTCCCTATGCTGTATTTTCATTTCCTTGACTTATTTATTTTATAACTAATTTATATCTTAATCCCCTTCACCTGTTTCACTCATCCATCTATCACCTCCCCTCTGAAAATAACCAGTTTGTTCTTTGTGTTGAAGGGTCTATATGTTTATTGTTTATTTGTTCATAGGTTTTGAGTTTTAGATTCCACATGTAAGTGATATCATATGGTACCTGTCTTTGTCTGATTTATGTCACTTACCATAATATTTTCTAGGATGATCCATGCTGAGACAAATGATAAGATCTCATTCTTCTTTACAGTCAAGTAACATTATATATTATAATATAATATATGTATAATATAAATACATATGCATCCATTCATGTATTGATGGACACGATTTGCTTTCATGTCTTTGCTATTGCAAATAATGTTGCAATACGCATGGGGTTCATTTATTATTTCAAATTAGTGTTTTCATTTTCTCTGGGAAAAAACCCAGCACAGGAATTACTGGATCATATGGTATTTCTGTTTTCAATTTTCTGAGAACCCTCCACATTGTTTTCCACAGTGGTTACACCAATTTAATTTCTACTAACAGTACACAAGGGTTATTTTTTCTCCACATCCTCACCAACACTTGCTATTTCTTGTATTTTTGATTGTAGTCATTTTGACAGCCATGAAGTGATATTTCATTATGGTCTTCTTTTGCATTTCCTGATGATTAGTCATGGTTTATATGTCTGTTGTCATCAGGATATCTTCTTGAGAAAAAATTCTATTCAGTTCCTCTGCCCATTTTTAAATCGGATTTTTTTGATGTTGAGTTATATAAGTTCTTTATATATTTTAGATATGAGCTCCTTAAAGTATATACCATTTGCAAATATCTTCTCCCATTTAATAGGTTTCCTTTTTGTTTGTTGATGGTTTCCTTTGCCGTGCAACAGCTTTTTATTTTGGCATAATAACAATAGTTTATTTTTGCTTTTGTTTCTTTTGCCTAAGAAGACCTATCTGTAAACATTTTACTAAGGCTGATGTCTAAGAGACTACTGCCTATGTATTATTTTAGGAATTTTATACCTTCAAGTCTCACAATTAGGTCTTTAACTCATGTGAATTTGTTTTTGTGTATGGTATAAGAAAGTGATCCAATTTCATTCTTTTTCATGTAGCTGTCCAGTAGCTTTCCATTTCTCTGCATGATTTATTGAGGAGACTGTCTTTTCCTCATCATATATTCTTGCCTTCTTTGTCATAGATTGACCATATAAGCATGCATTTATTTCTGGGTTCTATATCCTGGTTTTTTCATTGATGTGACTATTTTTGTGCCACTACTATATTTTTTGATGACTATAGCTTTGTATTGTAGTATGTCTTGAAATCTGGGATTGTGATATCTTCAGCTTTGTTTTTCTTTCTCAATATTGCTTTGGCTATTTGAGGTCTTTTTAGTTCCATATAAATTTTAGAATTCCTTGTTCCGTTTCTGTGTAAAATACTATTGATATTTTTATAGAGATAGCATTGAATATGTATATGCTTTGGGTAGGGTGGCCATTTTAACCACATTCTTTCAATCCATGAGCATGGTATATCCTTCCATTTGTTTGTGTCATCTTTAATTTTTTTCATCAATGTCTTATAATTTTCAGAGTATAGGTCTTTCACTCCTTTAATTAAATTTATTCCTAGGTATTTTATGAGGTGCCTGGGTGGCTCAGTCAGTTAAGTGTCTGACTTCAGCTCAGGTCATGATCTCATGTTTCATGAGTTCAAGCGCCATATCAGGCTCTTTGGATTCTATATCTCCCTCTCTCTTTGCCCCTCCCCTGCTCACACTGTGTGTGTGCGTGTGTCTTTCTCTCTCTCAAAAAATAGATAAACATTAAAAAATTTAAAAAAATATTCCTAGGTATTGCATAATTTTTGATATAATTTTAAATGGGATTGTTTTTTTAATTTCTCTATCTGTGCTTTGTTATTTATATAGTATATTAGCATAGTATAGAATCATAAGAGATTCCTCTATATTAATTTTATATACTTAAACTTTACTGAATTCCTTTATTCTAATAGTAGTTTTGGTGCAGTATTCAGGTATTTTTATATGTAATAATATGTTATCTGCAGAGAGTGACAGTTTTAATTCTGGTTTATCAATTTGGATGCCTATTTTTTTTTTGTCTGATTGCTGCAGCTAGGACTTGTAGTACTATGTTGAGTGAAAGTGGTGAGAATGGACATCCTTGTCTTGTTCCTGGTCATAGAGGAAAAGTTTTCAGTTTTGCACCATTGAATATGTTACCTGTGGATTTTTCATTTATGGTCTTTATTATGTTGAGATATGTTCCTCTAAACCCACATTGTAGAGAGTTTTTATCATGAACAGATGTATTTTTATCAAATGCTTTTTCTGCATCTACTGAGATGATCATATAGTTTTATCCTTCCTCTTGTTAATTTGATGTATCATGTTGACTGATTTGTGAATATTGAACCACCATTGCATCCCTGGAATAATTCCCATTTGACTGGGGTCAGTGTTCCTTTTAATGTATTGTTTAATTTGGTTTGCTAATATTTTGTTGTTATATATATGTGTGTTATTATATATCACAGCCTATGTATGTAGCAGACCTTTTTAAGTTCCTGTTCCTCTGTTTGTTTCTGGGTGTTAGTCAGTTCAGCTACATCTTCTGGTATTAAAAGAGTGGACTTATGTAGGAGATGTCCTGTGGGATCCAGAAGTATAATCCTCCTACCAACCACCAGAGGTAGGTGCCCTGGGGTATCCACTACATGCACTACTATGTTATGGGAGATCTGTGAATACTGTGGGCACGCCGTTGGACAGTTATTGTCCTGTCTGCTGTGAAATCCAGCTGAGATGTGGGCTTGTGTAGGACTCTCAGTGGTACAGAACTTCCTGGCACTAGCAGTCTAGAGGGAATACTCCAACATGTTTCCTTCCAGCATCAGGATTAGCACAACAGAACAAGATAGCAAAAATAGCGGCTGCCGGTGTCTCAGTCCCTGAGGAGAGTCCAGTTGTTTCCTGTCTCTTCTGACAGGTACTCCAGGATTAGTAAATGAGTCTCCTTCACCTATGGTCTATCCACTTTGGATCTGATGTTTTTGAAATGGTTTCAGGGTCAAGCAAGACTGTATGTGAACCCTTTAAGAATAGATTTTCCTTTCTCTAGAGTTGTATAGTTTCCCAGGATGTACTCCCTATTTATTTTCAAAGCCAGATGTTTTCGGTCCTCATCTCTCCTGTGCAGCATCTTAAGGATTTGGGTGCCTGATGTGGAGCTCAAATCTCTTACCCCTCAGAAAAAGTTGCATACCTTTGAGACCCTTCCCAGTCATAAAATACAGAACTCTGGATATGTTCCAGATTGTAACTCTGTTTCTTCTACGTATCTCAGTCCTATCTCTTGTTATAGAGCTCAATTCATCCAGTTTCTAGGACTCCCTCCCAGGGAATTATTCTATATGCAGTTGCAGGTTTGTTGTACCCATAAGAGTAGGTGAATTCAGATCTTCCTATGCAGCTATCTTGAACCCTCTCTCTCTGTTTTCTATTTTTTATATCTTCTATCCCTTTGTTGAAATTCTCACATTTTCATGCATTGCTCTCCTGATCTCCCTGAGAGTCTGAAACTATTATTTTGAACTCTACATTGGGTAAGTCATTTATCTCCATTTCATGAAGATCAGTTTCTGGAGATTGGATTTGCTCTATTTTTAGAACATATTCTCCTATTTCTTCATTTTTTTCCTTGACTCTCTATGTTGTTTCCTTTGGTCCAGATAAAACAGCTACCTTTTAGTCTTAATATACTGGTCTTGTGTAGGATAGGAATCTTGTCAATCAGTTTTGCTTGAGCTCCTTTTTCCCTCTCAACTCCTGTGATTGACAGTCAACCGTCTTAGTACTTTTTAAGAAGTTTTTCTATTGAAGTATAATTGACCTACAGTGTTATACTAGCTTCTGATGTACAACATAGTGATTCAACAATTCTATACATTATTCAGTACGCACCATGATAAGCATGGTTAGCACCTGCCACTGTTATCAAACCAAAGTCCAGCTGCCTGTTGCTCAAAAGGCTAATAGTCAAGAGACAAGTTTTGATTGGAAAAAAATTGAGCTTTATTCAGTAGGCTGGCAACCTAGGGAGAAGGCAGGCTCTTGTCCAAAATTCAACTCCAAGGGTTCTCCATGGCCCAGGGATTTTTAAAGGAGTTTAGGGCAGTTAATCAGTAAAGAGAGTGCTATGGTCTGCAACCTTTCTTGATTACATGCAGACACGATGGTACCAGCTACAGAGGTTATCTCAGTGCAAGGCAATCCAGTTTCCATTTTGTGATGTACAGGGGTGCTCTGTCCTTTCCGCAAAGGAGAAAAAGATCTACTGATACATCAAGGCAGGTTAGTGAAATCATTTGTGTGACCTAAAAAAAAAAAAAAAAAAGAAAAAGAAAAAAGAAAAAAAATTGCTAAAAAAATTGCTAGGCTAATCAAAAAGCTGAGGCAGCTTCAAACAGATTCACTGGCCTCTGTGGGCCTGGGAAAGTTTTGATCCTTCACTCCTCATGGCCAGTGGTCTGTCTGCTACAGATCAAAGGATTTAGGTCAATAAGTAAGGAGTATGTCAACATGAAGCAAGATAATCTTTAAAAGCAGCTAGTGTGCTTTAACATCACCATTCAACATTTATTGCCTATATTTCTTATGCTGTACTTTTTAGTCCTGTGACATTTATTGATATTTTGATAGGGATTGTATTAAGATTTTAGATGGATTTTGGTATTGTGACTATTTTAACAATACTAATTCTTTCAATCCATGAGCCTGGAGTATCTTTCCATTTGTTTGTATTGTCTTCAATATCTTTAATCAGTGTCTTATTGTTTTCAGAGTCTTAGGTCTTTCACCACTCTGATTAAATTTATTCCTAGGTAATTATTCTTTTTATGCGTATGTATATAGGATTATTTTCTTAATTTCTCTTGCTGCTAATTTATTAGAATATAGAGATGCAACATATTTCTGTATATTAATATTGTATTCTGCAACTTTACTGATTTCATTTGTTCTACTCGCTTTTTGGTGGAACATTTAAGGTTTCCTATGAAATAAGTATCACATCATCTCCACGTAATGAGTTTTACTTCTTCCTTACCAATTTAGATGTCTTTTGTCTCTTTATATTTTGATTGCACTTGCTAGCACTTCCTATACTATGTTGAACAAAAATGGTGAGAGTGGACATCCTTGTCTTATTCTTGATCTCAGAGGAAAAGTTTGTTTTTCAGCATTAAGTAGGATGCCAGCTGTGAGTTTGTCATATACGCCCTTTATTATGTTGAGGTATATTTCCTCTAAACCCACTTTGTTGAGAGATTTTATCATGAACAGATGTTGAATATTGTCAATGTTTTTTTTTCTAAATCTACTGAGATGATTATATATGTTTTTTATCCTTCATTTTGTTAATGTGATGTGTCATGATGATTAATTTGCAGCTATTGAACTGTTCTTGCCCCTTCAGAATAAATCCCACTTGATTTGGTAAATGATCTTTTAATGTTTTATTTAATTTAGTTTGCTAAGGTTTTGTTGACAATTTTTACAGCTATGTTCATCAGAGATACTGAGCTGTAATTTTCTTTTTTCTCTCTCTCTTTCTTTCTTTCTTTCTTTCTTTCTTTCTTTCTTTCTTCTTTCTTTCTTTCCTTCTTTCTTTCTTTTGTAATGTCTTTGTTTGATTTAGGTACCCAGGTAACATTGCCCTAAAGAATAAATTTTGAAGCTTTTCTTCATCTTTGATTTTTTTGGAAAAATTTGAGAAAGATAGGTATCAACTCTTTTTTAAAAAATTTGTAGTTTTAACCTATAAAGTCATCTGGTCCTAAACTTTTTTTTATTGGGAGTTTTTTTTATTGGTGATTCAATTTTGTTACTAGTAACTGGTCTGTTCAGATTTTCTATTTATTCATGATTTAGTTTGGGAAGATTGTATATTTCTAGGAATTTATCCATTTCTTCTAGGTTTTCCAATTTGTTGGCATACAATTTTTCATTGTCTCATAGTCTTTCATATTTCTGTGGTTTAAGTTGTTACTTCTATTTTATTTATGATTTTATTTGAGTCTTCTCTCTCTCTCTTTTTTCTTGATGAGCCTGGAAAAAGTTTTATCAAGTTTGTTTATTTTCAAAGAAACAACTCTAGGTTTCATTGATCATTTGTATTGTTTTTGGTTTCAATTTCTTTATTTCTGCTTTGATCTTTATTATTAGTTGTTTTTTTCCTGCTAACATTAGTCTCTGTCTTCTTCAATTTCTTTCACTATAATGTTAGATCATTTATTTGAGGTTTTTCTTGTTTCTTGATGTAGCCCTGTATCACTATAAACTTTCCTCTTATATTTTTTTTTCCTGAGTCCAAAAGATTTTGGACCATTTGTTTCTATTCTCATTTGTCTTCAGGAATATTATTTCCCATAAGTAGCATGAAGGTTAAAAGACAAGTCTTTTAAATAGGCACAAGACCACCTCTATTGGCCATATATTTGGGCTCAGTGAAGAAGAAGCAGACAAAAACACCTAAGTTCCAGGTTTTCCTGGGAAGGGATTTGACTGCATACTTTTCCAGATGCTTTTTGAGGGTGCATCTTCTAATCTGTCTGCATCTGGGTTCTATGATCCACCTTTTTCGGGCACTAATAAGTTTTGGCACACCACCAACTACTGGGAGCCTTTAAGAACAAAGAATGTTGAGGTTCATGTCCAAGGTGGTGACATAGGAAGTCCTGGATTCACCTTCTCCATGGGCACACTGAAGCTGTACCTACATTTGAACAATTCCTGCTGAAGAACTGAGGGCTGACTGTAAAGCATTGCACAATAAGGAATAGAAGGGCTACATAGAGAATGGCAGGAGAAACGGAAACATGGTAAAGGTGGAAACCGCATCCCTCTCATGCTGCAAACTGCCATGGGGAGAGGTAGACCTGAAGAACTAGAACAGATGCATCTGCCCTGGAGCAGAGAAGAAAAGCTCCAGTTTAAAAGGGGAATGAGACTATAAAGGAACCAGCCCTTGAGTGTCTGCCCAATGGCTAGGGAACAACTGGAACAGATTCCAGGGTCAGAGGAGCTAGTGAGCAACTTGGTTCCCATTCCACCTTCACTTTAATTGTGCAGACAGGAGCAGGGTCCAGGCATTTTAGCCAGCCTGCTACCTAAGTGCCCACTCTAGCCCCAGATGCTGTAGGACACAAGAAAAAGGAAGGGTTCAAAAGGTCAACTAGAATATAAAGGTACTAATCCTCTGGTAAATGATGGGAGACCTGCTGGAACGTTACCCAGAATTGGAGGTGTGACAAGCATCATGGTTTGTGTTCTCCCTCCATCTTGATACTGGGGACAGGAGTAAGGTGCAGATGCTATAGCTAGTCTGTCACTTTAGTAAGCCAGTGGCCTCTGCACCACAACAGTCACAGACATTCTAGGGCACAGGGGGAAAAATTTACAGTTTAAAACAACATAAAGAAACCAGCCCTAGAGTATCTGCCACATGGAGGAGATGCTGAAACATTCTCTGGGTATAGAGGTGCTAGTGAGCACCATTGTTTGTGTTCCCCCTCCACCTTGATAAAAGAAGTGTCTGGATGCCCTGAATGGCATGTTGTCCTAAAGAGCCCTGGGACTCTCCTTGACTTCTTCATTGCCCCATTGTTTGTTTAGTAGCATGTTTTTTAGCCTCCATGTGTTGGTGCATTTTCCAGTTTTTTTTCTTGTAATTATTTTTAGTTTCATACCATTGTTGACAGAAAAGATGCTTGATATGACTATAATCTTCTTAAATGTATTAAAACTAGATTTGCTAGTACATTTCACCACCATCCATTGAAATGAGAACTTTGGAACGGTATAACTGATCTGTATCTGGGAATTTGTTATAACTTTATTATTCCAGCCTATTTATCTTTAGAAATATGTGTGTTAAGCTAAAGTTAAAATAACTTTGCATTTTCTAGGCATCCAGCAATGAAGTCAGATAGTATGTGGTGAAAATCTGATTCATTCCATACAGTCTTCATAAATCTCAAATACTGATTTTAAAGCATAGCTATGAACCACCCACAGAATTGATAAGCCATATAAGAGGGTTCAGTACAGAACATTCAGGGTCTTGCTTATTATATGAAGCGAGACATACACAATGATTTAAAATTTTTTCATGGGGTGCCTGGGTGGCTCAGTTGGTTGAGCATCCAAATGGGACTCAGGTCATGATCTCATGGTTCATGTGTTCAAGCCCCTCATAGGGCTCTGTGGTGGCAGTTTGGAGCCTGGAGCCTGTTTGGATTCTGTGTCTCCCTCTCTCTCTGCCCCTCCCCTGTTTCTGCTCTGTCTGAAAAATAAATTAATATTAAAAAATAAATTAATTAATTTTTTTCTGAAGTCCAGCTAAATTTGTTTAAATATTCTTTAGTGTGTACTACTCTGTCAGTCCCTTAGCATCTTTTTAACATCTCAGAAGGTAGCCAATGACTCTAGCATTATATGGGATGATAGTAATTGACACCAATAGTCCTGAAATTACTCACTTAAGAATTCCTCCTTTTCCTAAAGAGAGCTTGCAGCTTTGCAACTTATCCTAATGCATTTCTTATGAAAGATGAGAGAGAGAAAGAAAGAAAGAAAGAAAGAAAGAAAGAACAAAAGAAGTAGGAAAGGAAATGAATAAAAAAGGAAAAAAACAATACAATCTGCTATGGCAAAGATTACTTTTGCTTTCCAATATTTGTGCTGTCATCTAGGCTTTTTGTTAGTTTGCTATTTAATATTTTGTATTTTTTAAACTTTTTAAGTTTATTTATTTGCAAATATCTTCTCCCATTCCATCGGTTGGTTGCCTTTTAGTTTTGCAAATTGTTTCCTTCACTGTGCAGAAGCTTTTTACCTTGATGAGGTCCCAGTCGTTCATTTTTGCTTTTGTTTCCCTTGTCTCTGGAGATGTGTTGAGTAAGAAGTTTCTGTGGCCAAGATCAAAGAGGTTTTTGCCTGCTTTCTCCTCGAGGATTTTCATGGCTTCCTGTCTTACATTTAGGTCTTTCATCCATTTTGAGTTTATTTTTGTGTGTGGTGTAAGAAAGTGGTCCAGGTTCATTCTTCTGCATGTTGCTGTCCAGTTTTCCCTTCACCACTTGCTGAAGAGACTGTCTTTATTCCATTGGCTATTCTTTCCTGCTTTGTCAAAGATTAGTTGGCCATATGTTTGTGGGTCCATTTCCGGGTTCTGTATTCTGTTCCATTGATCTGAGTGTCTGTTCTTGGGCCAGTACCATACTGTCTTGATGATTACAGCTTTGTGGTATTGTTTGAAGTCCGGGATTGTGATGCCTCCTGCTTTGGTTTTCTTTTTCAAGATTGCTTTGGCTATTTGGGGTCTTTTCTGGTTCCATACAAATTTTAGGATTGTTTGTTCTAGCTCTGTGAAGAATGCTGGTGTTATTTTGATAGGGATTGCATTGAATATGTAGATTGTTTTGGGTAGTATCGAGATTTAACAATATTTGTTCTTCCTATCCAGGAACATGGAATCTTTTTCCATTTTTTGTGTCTTCTTCAATTTCTTTCATAAGCTTTCTATAGTTTTCAGTGTATAGATTTTTCACCTCTTTGATTAGATTTATTCCTAGGTATTTTATGGTTTTTGGTGACCCCTAATCTCTTGTATTTATGTGTGGGAATGTAACTGAGAATCTTCCATTGCAATGTGTGCAGAAATTAGGTGTACCACCTCTCAACCTTCCTCATATAAATCTCCTGAGTGGCCCTCATATTGTTTCTCTGTATGCTGGTTGAATGGGGAGAGGACTTCCAGGATCAAGAAGAAAGCAGAGTGACACGATAAAGGAGCCAGGGTGCTTGAGTGACTGGGAGAAGTAGAACTTCCCTATACACATTAGACAGTAACATAAGATAAAATAAACCTTTCATGGGAAGACACTAAAATTTTGGAATCATTAAAGCATTTAATGCACCCTGAATAAAGCATGCCAAAACAACAACATTCTTAGATTTATGTTAGTTTGGAACCAGAGTCATATTCTCAGGGAAAAAAAATATATTTTGTATACAAATTCATTTTATAATTTTTTAGTTAACTAAAGTGGTAACTATGTTAACTGTTTATAAATGAAAGGAGATAAAGTTCTAATATTGTCTTCAATTACTAACACACTATTGGGAAAGAGGGACCCTTAAGTTGGAATGCATTTTTTAAAGTTTTATAATAGTGGTAATTAATGAAGGAAAATGCAAGGAAAAACAATTATTTTCAACAATGAGAGTTAGAAATGACTTCATACAGGAATCTTATTTTAAGCTGCGTCTTGAATAGTGAGTAGGAGTCTACTGGACTGGACAGCAAAGACAGCATGAGATGCATATGCAGATTTTTTAAATTTTATGGCATGTTAAAAAAATCCTTTGTTTTTAGGGAATATTGCATCTGGAAGTGTTTAATCTGTTACTGAAAATATTAGTGACAAGCTGAGAGAAAATTTTAGATGTGAGAAATATATGGATGCCATTATTTTATAAGTAATAGCTACCACAGGACTGGATAAAGAAAGCATCTGGTGACCCAATAGAACAAGGGTCAGCAAGCTGTGAAACATGGGCTAAATTTGGCCTGTTATTTTGTTTTGAATATGAAGTTTTATTGGAATACAACAATACTTATTCATTGGCAACTAGCAAGGCTGAAAATATTTACTACCCAAAACTTTAGCCAAAAATTGTCAACCACAAATGTAGAGGGATTACTAGAAGACACTTTGTATTAAAAGAGCATACATCAACATTACAGGCCAGTTAAGGGTGGCATGGAATGATCAGAAACATAAAATAGGAAAGTTGGTAGATCCTGGGAAGTTGGTAGAAAGCAAAAGAAGAAGAAGATGATGTTTATTTATCATGGTAGAGATTTGTAGTATGATTTGGTCTAATGACTCTAGTTTTGAACACCTGAGGTGGAGTTTTGAAGGTATAAATATTATCAAATTACACTAAGGAACAAATGGGAATCGAATAATTATTTTTTTTATTTTCAGTGAATGGGAGAAAAAAGTTAAAAATATATTAATTACTTGAGTGATAAAGCAATGGGATTCTACTTATTATTTATTTAACTTATTTATTAGGTTGAGGAAGACTAGAGCATGTTGTAAACTTAAGACAATAAGTAAACTAAAGAAAGAAAAAGATAAAAGAGAGTGTGGATATTTAGAAAAATAAATTTAAGAGAGGCAAGATGGAGGAAACCCAATATAGATGATGGGATTAACTTGAATAAGAAAAGAAATGCCTCATCTTTTGCTGTAATGAAATTGAGTTGATAAATATACATAGTATTATTATAGGTGAGTTGAGAATTAGAAGTAGTGGGATGGGGACATGACAACATATACATGTATTCTTTTTTTCATCTATACTTAGGAGACAATTCATATGCTTAGAGGCAAAGTGGGGACCTTGAGGAGAGCAAAAAACTACTCTGAAGGACAAAATAAAACTTGAGTTGAAAAATGGACACTTATAGTCATATCAATGCACATAGAAACAAATTGTAATTTCATAATGTATTTTTATCTTGATGGGATAGCATTAGGTGAAGTTCGGAGAATTTCAATTAACTGAGTTTATGGACTCCATCTATAAGGAAGGCCTGCCACATTCCTTGTTAGAGAATAAAAATCTTGAAATCCACAACAAATGTTATTGGTTGTCTGCATTAAAGATTGCAACACTTAATTTTATAGCCATATGATAACAGCTCTGTAGTGTTTTAATCCTTTTTTTTGCAGGGGGCTGGGAAGTGGTATTAAATACTATATTTTCTTATTTGACATCTGTCTTCTTTGATGAAATATTTTCAAATATTGTGCCTTATTTCTTGTTTTCCTTTTTATTTTGGTTTTATATTATTGAATTTTAAGTTTATTTATATATTATGTATTCAAAATATTTATTAGATATATTATTTGCAATTTTTTTCTCTTTTAAAACACGTTTCTTTGTTCCCTTAACATTGTATTTTGAATCTTAGAAATTTGTAACTTTGAGGGATCAAAGTTTGCTTTTTTTGTGATATGAACATCTATGTGGATGTCCAGTTTCTACAGCACCATTTAATGAGAATATTATCTATTTCCCCTAGATTTGCCTTTTCATCTTTCTTTAAAATTAATTGTCTGAATGAGTATGTATATTTCTGGACCCTCTATTCTCTTCCATTTATCTATGGCACTACAACATTGTGGTGATTAATGTAAGTTTCTAAGTCTGTTAATCTAAAATTTAGGTACTGTTTGTTCATCTTTGTCTTTCCTTTTTATAAGATTTTAGGTATTTAGTTTGCTTGCATTCTTATACACATTTTAGAATCAGCTTCTCAATTTCTTTTTTAAAAACAAAAGTGTAAAAGACTGTACTCTGAAAGCTATAGGACACTTATGAAAGAAAATGGAAAAATATTCCATGCTCATGGATTGGAAAAAGAAATATTGTAAACTATCTATACTGCCCAAAGTATTCTACACATTTAACACAATCCCTATCAAAATACCACCAGCATTCTTCACAACCCTAAAATTTGTATGGAACCACAAAAGACCCTAAATTCCAAAACAATCTTAAAAATGAAAATCAAAGCTGGAGGCATCACAATTCTGGACTTCAAGCTATAGTACACACCTGTATTGATCAAAAGAGTAGTATGGTACTGACACAAAAACATACATATAGATCAATGGAACAGAATAGAAAACCCAGAAATAGACCCAAACTATATAGTCAACTAATCTTCAACAAAGCAGAAAAGAATATACAGTGGAGAAAAAAAAGTCTCTTAAACAAGTGGTGTTGGGAAAACTGGATGGCACCATGCAAAAGAAGGAAACTGGAACAATTTCTTATAGCATATACAAAAATAAATTCAAAATGGATGCAACACCTAAATGTGACACAGGAAACCACCAGAATCCTAGAGGAGAGTACAGGCAGCAACGCCTTTGACATTGGCCATAGCAACTCCTTACTAGACACGTCTCCAGAAGCAAGGGAAACAAAAGCAAAAATGAGCTATTGAGATTTCATCAAGATAAAAACTTCTGCACAGTGAAGGAAACAATCAACAAAACTAAAAGGCAACTTTTGGAATGGGAGAAGAAACTTGCAAATGACATATCTGATAAAGGGTTAGTATCCAACATCTATAAAGAATATGTCAAAGTCGACACCCAAAAAACAAACAATCCAGTGAAGAAATGGGCAGAAGACATGAATAGACATTTTCTTTCCAAAGAAGACCTACAGATGGCCAACAGACACATGAATAGATGCTCCTCGTCACTCGTCATCAGGGAAATACAAATCAAAACCACCATGAGATACCACCTCACACCTGCCAGAATGGCTAAAATTAACAACACAGGAAACAATAGATGCTGATGAGGATGTGGAGAAATGGGAACTCTCTTACACAGTTGGTGAGAATGCAAACTGATGTAGCCACTCTGGAAAACAGTATGGAGGTTCCTCAAAAAGTTATAAATAGAACTACCCTGTGACCCAGCAACTTCAGTAGTAGGTATTCACCCAAAGGATACAAAAATGCTGATTTGAAGGGATACATGCATCCCAATGTTTATAGCAACATTATCATAGTCAATTATGGAAAGAATCCAAATGTCTATTAACAAACTGAAGGTTGTGGGAAGGGAGGTGAGTGGAGGAGGGGTTAAATGGGCAATGGGTATTAGTGATGGCACTTGTGATGAGCACTGGGTATTATATGTAAGTGATGGATTGCTAAATTATACTCCTGAAACCAATATTACACTGTATGTTAACTAACTAGAATTAAATAAAAACATAATAAATAAGCAACTGTATTCTTACGTAAAAGCAACAAATGTTAGAAGATAAAAAAATTTAAATGCATTACATTAAATGTATTACAATAAAAACACCAAGGAAAAGACTAATAAAATATTTGCAAAATATAAAGAAAATTATATGCTACCGAGGAAATTAAAGATCTTTTAAAAAAAAAAGAGGTATGTGTTATATTCATGGACTGTGATAATCCATAAAGCAGTATGTCAAGTCTCCCCTAAGTTGACCTATAAATTCACTGCAATCCGACACAATATTTCTGTAGTTCTTTTTCTAAACCTTGAAAAATTAATTCTAAAATTTATATGGAAATGCAAAGGATCAAACATCAAGGACATATGTTAGCAAACTTTTTTTGTAAACAGTAGGATAGAAATTATCCTTTTTACGCTTACTTAATATGTTTTTATTTTTATTGAAGTATAGTTGACACACTGTTTCATTAGTTTCAAGTGTACAACACAGTGATTTGACAAGTCTATACGTTACGCTGTGCTCACAAGTGTAAATATTATCTACTGCCATACAACTCTACTACAATAGCATTGACTACATTCCCTATGTTGTACACTTTATCCCCACCACTTATTCATTTCATAACTGGAATCCTCCCATTCACTGATTTTGCTCATCCTCTGATCTTCCTCCCCTCTGGCAACCATGAGTTCATTCTCTGCATTTACGATTTTGTTTCTGCATTTGTTATTGGTTTTATTTTTTAGATTCAACATATTAGTAAAATTACGTGGTTATTTGCCTTACTCTGACTTATTTCACTTAACATAATACCATCTAGATCCATCCATTTTGTCA
This sequence comes from Puma concolor, assembly GCF_028749965.1. Lineage (NCBI taxonomy): Eukaryota > Metazoa > Chordata > Mammalia > Carnivora > Felidae > Puma > Puma concolor. The sequence continues at coordinate 116,273,729 of NC_141675.1, forward strand.
GAAATGGCAATATCTCATTCTTATTTATGGCTGCGTAATAGTCCATTGTGTGCGTGCGTGTGCGTGTCTGTATGCGTATTTGTGTGTGTGTGTGTGTGTGTGTTTGCGTGTGTGTGTATACACATGCCTACAGACCACACTTTCTTTATCCATTCATCTACCCATGGACGCTTTAGTTGCTTTCATGTCTTGGATATTGTGAATAATGCTGAAATAAGCATGCAGTAAGGGTGCATATACCTTTTTGAATTAGCATTTTTATTTTCTTTGGGTAAACACCCAGTAGTAGAATCACTGGATCATATAGTATTTCCATTTTTAATTTTTTAGGAGAGTTCCACACTGTTTTCCACTGTGGCTGCACCAATTTGCCTTTCCACCAACACTCCACAAGAATTTTTTCTTCACATCCTTGTCAATACTTATTTCTTATCTTTTTGATTCTAGCCTTCTTGACAGGTTTAAGGTATATCACACTGTGGGTTTGATTTGCATTTTTCTGATGATTAATAATGAGAATTTTATTTTATTTTTAATAAACTTTTAAAATTTATGTCGAACAAAGAGAAAAGTATATAAATCACACATGCAGAGCTCAGTAAATTTCACTAGGTTAGCACACCTATATAACCACTCCTCAGATTAATAAATAAAACATGATCAGAACCCCAGAAGTCCCCTTTATATCTCCTCCTTGTCAATACCCACCTCTCTCAAAGGTAACCACTTCCTGACATCTTAAAAAGTTGTGTAGTTTGATTCTTTTGCATGCATCCATCTAATTTTCCCAGCACTATTTATTTAAAAAAAAAAAAAAAAGTCTTTCCCCCATTTTATATTCTTGTGTGTGTGTGTGTGTGTGTGTATTGTGTGGGTTTATTTCTGGGATATGCTATTCCATTGATCTATGTGTCTTTTTTGTGCCAGAACCTTACTGTTGTGATTACTTCAGCCCTGCAGTGTATCTTCAAATATGGGATTGTGATACTTCCAGCTTTGTTCTTTTTTCTCAAGATTGCTTTGACTATTCGAGGTTTTTTTGGTTCCATAAAAATGTTCGTATTATTTGTGCTAGTTCTGTGAAAAATGCTGTTGGTGTTTTAGTAGGAATTGCATTGAATCTGTAGATTGCTTTGAGTAGTATGGCCATTTTCACAATATTAATTCTTCCAATTCATGAACACAAAATATTTATCCACGTGTTTGTGTCACCTTTGATTTCTTTTATCAATGTTTTACAATTTTCGGAGTTCATGTCTTTCACCTTCTGGGTTAAATGTATTTCCAGTTATTTTATTGTTTCTAGTGCAATTGTAAATGCAATTATTTTCTAAGTTCCTCTTTGACTTTGTTGTTAGTATATAGATATGCAACTGATTCCTGTATATTAGTTTTGAATTCTTCAACTTTACTGGATTTATGTATTCTAATAGGTTTTGGGTAAATCTTCAGGGTTTTCTATGTACCGTATCATGTCATCTGCAAATAGTGACAACTTTACTTATCTTTACCAATTTGGATTTTTTTTTTTTAATTTTCTTGTATGCTATGATAGTACTTCCAGCACTGTGATGAATACAAGTGGCGAAAGTGGATATCCTTGTCTTGCCCTACTCTTAGAAAGCAGTTAGTTTTTCACCATTGAGAATGATGTCAGCTGTGGGTTTTTCATATATGGCCTTTGTTATGCTAAGGTATGTTCCCTCTAATCCCACTTTGTTGAATTTTTTTCTCAGGAATGGATGTTGAATTTTGTCAAATTCTTTTTCTGCAGCTATTGAGATGATTATACATTTTTCTTCTTTGCTTTATTAATGTGGTGTATCATGTTAATATATTTCTGAATAATTAACCATCCTTGGAATAAATAAATGGAATAAATCCTACTTGATTGTGCTAAATGATACTTTTAATGTATTGCTGACAGTGGTTTGCTAATATTTTGTTGAGGATTTTTGTGTCTATCGGGATATTGGTATCTATATCTATCTACATATATATTGTCTTTTCTAATGTTGGTATCAGGATAATGCAGACCTCTTAAGAGGTATTTGAAAGCCTTTTTTCCTCTTCTGTTTTTGAATAGTTTGAGGATAATAATTATTAATTATTTTTCTAATACTTGGTATTGTTCACATGTTGAAATGTCTGGTTCTGGACTTTATTGGGAGTGTTTTGAACACCAGTTCAATTTTGTTACTAGTAATTAATCAATTCAGATTTTCTATTTCTTTCTGATTTAGTTTTGAAAGATTGCATGTTTCTAGAAATTTATACATTTTTTAAGTTGTCTAATTTACTGACATATTTTTTATAGTAATCTCTTATAATCCTTTATATTTTTGTCATGTTGGTTGTTCTACTTTATTGTTCCTCCTTTTATTTGGCTTCTCTCTCTGTCTCTCAATAAGTCTAGCTATAGGTTTATCAGTTTTGTTTCTCTTCTCAAACAGCTCTTACTTTTATTGATCTTTCTTTCTTTTCTTTCTTAGTCTTTATGTCATTTATTTTTGCTCTTACCTTTTTTTCCTTCTACTGAATTTTCACTTTTTTCATTCTTCTTCTTCCAGTGCATTTAGGTATAATATTAAATTGTTTGAGATATTTCTTGTTTCTTGAGGTAGGCCTGTGTCACTATAAATTTTCCTCTTGGAACGGCTTTGTAAGCTGGGGTGTTCCATGGCTCTCCATGCAGATGCCATCCTGACTAGAGTCAAGGCGGGGTGTAAGGCAAGAGGTCTTAAAGCACTCCCCACAGGGCATACCCCAGCAGGGCAGCTGAAGCTGAGGTGGCTTATGGGCCAGAGTGTCCCAGGATTCTATGTGCTGAGGACACATATACTGGCAGCACAGCTGAAGCTAAAGTTAGTGCAAGTGAGGTGACCTCGGATGCTCATCACAGGGGGTACCCTGACTGGGTGGCTAGGGCTGAGGCAGAAATGGGCTGGGGGTTCCTTGGGTGCTCCATGCAGGGGACACCATGGTCGAACAGCTGCATAGCAGCCAGGAGGTTCCAGAGTGCTCTGCTCCTCAGGTGCCCTGGCAAGACCTCTGAAGCTGAAGCGTGGGCCTGTAGTGTGCTGCAGTGCTTTGCGCCTGTATCACTTTGCTGCAAAGGCTGGAGGTATACTGATCACTAAGAAGAGATGTCTGGTGTTTTCTGCCCTGTAGCCACCTTGGTAGGGTAACCAGTGTGGGCGAGAGGCCCGGGCCTTACTGACGTGGCAGTCTGCTCAGGGGGCTTGAACCGGTCTGTGCTTTCAAAGTGAAAGGGGAGTGTAGCCGCCAGCCTGCTACTGGAACAGAGTTCCTGCAGTTCCCTCGTCCTTTGGCAGAGTTCTAGGGCTGCCTCTTTTAGATGCTAGTTGTTCTTTAAACCATGGTGCTTTTTTGTCTGTGTCCAGTGTGTCCGGAACTAGTGTGAGCTAGGGACCCAGGTTTCATTGATACAGTAAGCCAGCTATGGCATCTAGATCCTGTTTGTTTACACTATCAAAGTGAAGGGGAAGCAGAAACCATGGGGCTCACTAGCCCTTCTGACCAGCTCTGCAAACTTTGGTGCTGTCCTAAGGTTGGATCTGTCATATTCTAATTTTTTTTTTTAGTGTTTGTTTACTTTTGAGAGAGAGAGAGAGAGAGCACACGAGCACAAGTGCGGGAGGGGCAGAGAGAGAGAGGGAGACACAGAATCCAATGCAGGCTCCAGACTCTGAGCTGTCAGCAGAATTCCACATGGGGCTTGAACTCATGAACTGTGAGATCATGACCTGAGCCAAAGTTGGACGCTTAATGGACTGAGTCACCCGGGCACCCCTGGAACTGTCATATTCTAATTCTTTCAAATTGTGACTTTTTTTCTGTGCCCCAGGGATTCTGAGGATGGTGTGGGTTAGGGCCTTGGACTCTCTGAATGGCAGGCCGGCTATGGCACCCAGACCCGGGCTCCCATCTGAACTATCAAAGTGAAGGGAAACCATAAACCATGGTGCTCACCAGCCCCTTCAACCTAAAGAAGAGTTCCAGCAGCTTCCCTGTCATTTGGTGGAGTTCTAGGGCTGGTCTTTTATATTCTAGTTGCACATTTAAACCACAGCATTTTTCTGTGCCCCAGGTCACACAAATCTGCTTACAGTCCTTCAGCGCTGTTTCTTTCCACTGCAGTTTGCAGCATCTGAGTGAGGGGTTCCCTTTATTACCATGTCTCCCACTCTCTGGCTGTTTTCCATAGATGGTTTCTCTATCTTTTGTTATGCAAAAGCTGTTCAGTCATCCATCAGTTCTTCTTCGGGAGAAATTGCCCTATAAATAGGTATAGTTTGATGTGTCCATTGAGGATGTGAATTCAGGGTCTTCCTACATTGCCATTTTGGACTGAACCTAATGTGCCAGCAAAAAATTCTGGTAGCATTTTGTTTTGGAATACCTTTACTCAAGATGAATTTTGGGGAAATTGACATCTTGGAAACCTTGAGTCTTCCAAACAATAATTACAGCATATATTCCCATTAACATTTAGGTTTCTTTAATTTCTTTCAACAGTGTCGAAACTGTAACAGTGTTACAGGTCATTACATTTTTGTCAGGCCTATGTATATTTATTTTATTTTTCTAATGTAATTTAAAATGATATTAAATTTCATTTTAAGATTATTACGTTATAGGACAGATTTTTGTGTGTGCATATTAATCTTATATCTTTCAATCTTTCTAAAGTCACTCTAGTTGTATTTGTATATTTGCTTGAATTTTATTAAAATATGAACATGTCATCTCTGAACAAAAAAATTTATTTTTTTTATTGCAACACAGATGCTATTTATCTTCTTTTTCTTGCCTCATTGTACTAAATGGGCATTCAGAACAGTGTTCAAAAGAAATGTTGAGAGTGGACATGCTTGTCTTGTTCCTGATTTTTTTATAAAGACTTTCCTCTAACTAAATATGATTTTAACTATGATTTAAGTTCATACTATCAGGTTGAAAATATTTGCTTCTGTTCATAATTTTCTAAGAGTTTTTATATCTTCTTAATGTGTCATCCCCTTTTTCATTATATAATATCCACATTAATCTTCCAGTGGCTTAAACTTCTAACACATGGTGGTTTTCATTTCTAAGGTTTTGCTTTTTTTTTTCAGAGATCTGATGTGTATTAGTTTGCTTTAGCTGACATAACAAAATGCCAGAGGCTGGGTGGCATAAACAATAGAAATTATGTTCTCACATCTGGAAGTCTGAGATCAAATTGTAGCTGGTTTCATTTCTCTGGAGGTTTCTCTTCTTGACTGCAAGACGGCCACCTTCTTGCTATGTCCTTACATGGTCTTTTCTTTGTTCACTACAACCAAATACATTTTATCTTCAAAAAACACAATTTAGTCCATAACACTATGTCTATAGTTAACTTTTTGGAAGTATGCAATAGGTTTCAAATAACTCTTTTAATATGAGTATCTATTAATTCTATTATCTATATATGCTCTGGGTTAGTTATGTGTTTTTATTTTATTTTTTTTTCATCAATGTGCATTGTATTTCCAGATTATTTGCTTATCTAGATTGAATGATATATTAATTTTACCTTATTGGTTGTTGGATATTTTTATAAATCTATAAATATTTTGACACTTTGTTCTGGAAGGCAATTATTTAGAAATAATGTGATCCTCTCAGGTTTTTCTTTATTTTTTTAATTTTTTTTTAATATATGAAATTTATTGTCAAATTGGTTTCCATACAACACCCAGTGCTCATCCCAAAAGGTGCCCTCCTCAATGCCCATCACCTACCCTTCCCTCCCTCCCACCCCCTATCAACCCTCAGTTTGTTCTCAGTTTTTAAGAGTCGCTTATGCTTTGGCTCTCTCCCACTCTAACCTCTTTTTTTTTTTTTCTTCCCCTCCCCCATGGGTTTCTGTTAAGTTTCTCAGGATCCACATAAGAGTGAAAACATATGGTATCTGTTTTTTTCTGTATGGCTTATTTCACTTAGCATCACACTCTCCAGTTCCATCCACATTGCTACAAAGGGCCATATTTCATTCTTTCTCATTGCCACGTAGTACTCCATTGTGTATATAAACCACAATTTCTTTTTCCATTCATCAGTTGACGGACATTTAAGCTTTTTCCACAATTTGGCTATTGTTGAGAGTACTGCTGTAAACATTGGGGTACAAGTACCCCTATGCATCAGTACTCCTGTATCCCTTGGGTAAATTCCTAGCAGTGCTACTGCTGGGTCATAGGGTAGGTCTATTTTTAATTTTTTGAGGAACCTCCACACTGTTTTCCAGAGTGGCTACACCAGTTTGCATTCCCACCAACAGTGCAAGAGGGTTCCCATTTCTCCACATGCCTCAGGTTTTTCTTTAAAGAAGTATTGTGAGGTTTGAACTATTACTTAGTCTCGTGATAATTATTTATGGATACCAAAACAAACTTTTTTTTTTAATTTCTATTCATTTTTGAAAGACAGAGAAACGGTGCAAGCAAGGGTGGAGCAGAGAAAGAGGGGGACATAGAATCCAAAGCAGACTCCAGGCTCTGAGCTGTCAGCACAGAGTCCCACATGGGGTTCAAACTCATGAACCGTGAAATCATGACCTGAGCCAAAGCCTGATACCTAACTGACTGAGCCACCCACGCACCCCCAAAGGAAGAAACTTTTGTGTACTCAAGGCAATACCCCATGAATCATGAGATTTTATATCTGGCCAGTGGGAATAGGTAATTGTGTGAGTACTGGTCACTATTACGCCTAAACTTTTCTGGTTATATCCCCAGGCTTGGGTGTTTTTTTACACACATGCACTAATTAGTACTCAGCTCAACATTTGAGGGGACACTTTTTAGATCACAGATACTTTTTCTCTGTGCATTTCTCTATCCTCTGAACTATGCCTTGGGCTTCCTGGAATATAAATTCTTGCTTCAAATGTGCTTGCAGTAATCTGATGACATTGGCCATGAGAAATATGATAAAGTGATATTGCTTTTAATTAACTGATTTTAAAATAATTTATAAATTTAAACAATATCAATGTATCACTGGTTTTTCTAAGTACTGAAGAATTATTTTTAACTATATATTAACTACATTAATAGTAGTAGGTTATATTAATAACCAACAACAAACATACTTTAGTAATAACTAAAATTAATATGCATACACACACATATATATAAATATAAATTTTTACCCTTTACATATTAGTCTCTGCAGTATAGTTTTATGTAAAATTTTCATAGGACAAAATGAATCGTTCTTCCAAAGGATGATATATTCAATATTTTGAAGAGAGATAATTTTCAATAATGCCTTTAAGTATTATTTTTTAAACTTAACACATTCTGTAATTTCACTCATTTCAAGGATACCCGTCTTCTCCTATGCATCAAAGTTGTTGAATCCAATTTTGAGTGTGAACTAGAACTGGTGAGGAAAGGCAAGAGCAAGTAGTTAGTGTCTGCATGGAATCTGCTATAATAATTTGTCAGCTGATGATGAAATTGATCCATTTTTTTAAAGAGGAATATGGAGGTGGATATATACATATACTAGTGTGGCTAATACAAAAAGCAAACATAAAAAAGTAAAACCTATCTACAAATGCCTTTTTTTGTAAAACTGTAAAATGTTTAAAGCAAGGAGATTTTTTAGCATATTTTTCTCTATATTCTAAAAACAAAACAAGTTGCAACACATTTTCTCGATTAGCATACAAATAATCCATATTTGTCATGACTCCCTAATAATCTGATATACCAGACACTAATCAATTATGCAATCTTTGACATAAAAACTCAGCAAAATTTAATCTTCTTTGTAAATCAGTCTTTTCTATCAGTGAAAACTGCCTCTATGAAGACTCTATCAACAATTGAGAAAGCTAAAAATAAAGTCAATGTTTTAGAGAAAGAATTACAATAATAGTAATGAGAAAATAAGAAACAAGCATGCCACATTATGGTAAGAATATTTAAGTATATCTTTTTTTCTTCTTCTTTTTAGAGACAGTGAGTGAACAAGGGAGGGGCAGTGGAAGAGGAAGAGAGAGAATCTCAACACGTTACATGCCCAGCACAGAGCCCCCAGCACAGACCCCCATGTGGGACTCAACCTCACAACCATGAGATCATGACCTCAGCTGAAATCAGGAGTCGGATGCTTAACTGACTGAGCCACTCAGGTGTCCCTAAGCATACCTTTAAGAAAGGCAAAAACATGTTATAATGCAGGTATTAAACTCTTTTCGAAATATGGATAATTTTCTCTAATACCATGTTCTTTAAAAGTATATTTCAAGCAATGAATATTTCAGGAACTTAGAATGTCAGAAAACCTATTTCATTTTAAGAAAATATTTTCCATATCTGTTCATTTTGTCTTACAACAACCTTTGCCACTATATGTTCAATGAAGAGAAAATCAGCCTAGATCTGGTGAATAAATTGTCATGATCACTGATCACCTATTCAACCATTTGGCTCTATTTGACACTTGATGTATTAAGTGAAGGGACAGATGCATAAACTTCAAATCCTCTCTGAATCTACATTTTGAAACTAGTATTAAGGAATACTAAAATTTAGTAACTAACAAGTATAAAAGTGACAGCTAAATGCCAAGCTCTCTACAATAGAACAAAGCAAATATATTACATTTTCTCTGAGCATATGATTTTATAATGTTACTAAGAAGATAACATAGATACAGAACCAATAAAATAATAGCAGTGACAATTGAAAATGTATACTTTATGGAGTTTTTCTGGATTAGTTAATACTGTGAATTGACATGAAGAAGGCCACGCCCTGTAGACAGAAAAAAAATTGTGTTACAGATGACAAGATATGTAGTTTAAAAGGTAAGACCTTGGAAATTTATTTTAAGTTTGAATTTTATTCATCAGTAATTGGTCATGGTCCAATAAAAATAAGATGGTGATTAAAGGTTTCTGACCAAAATAATATTATATGAAACCTTACAGTAATATACAATGGAGATTAGAAGGAGAAGAGAATGGAGACAGGATAATAACTCATAACTCACTTTACACAATTGCTACATAAAAAAAGTAGAAGTGGGAATCAAAAAGAAAGGCAGATCTGGGGCACCTGAATGGCTCAGTTTAGTGAACAGCTCTTGATTTCAGCTTAGCTCATGATCCCAGAATCATGGGATCAAGCCCCATATTGGGCTCTACCCTAAGCATGGAACCTGCTAGGGATTCTCTCTCTCTGCCCTTCTCTCCCACTCATGCTGTATGTCTTTAATATTAAAAAAAAAAAAAAAAAGGAAGATATGTACATCTTTTACAAGAAGTAATTCACAATAGGGGGACCTGAGTGGCTCAGCTGGTTAAGCAACCAACTCTCAATTTAGGCTCAGATCACAATCTCATTGTTCATGGGATTGAGCCCCACATGAGGCTCTGCACTAACAGTGTGTACCTGCTTGGGATTCTCTCTCCCTCTCTCTCTTCCTTTTCCCCATGATGAGTGCATGCTCTCTCTCTCTCTAAGTAAACATTTTTGTAAAAAAAGTAACAATTAAACAATTTAAAAATGATTTGGTATAGGGGCACCTGGGTGCCTCAGTCGGTTAAGCATCTGACTTCAGCTCAGGTCATGATCTCACAGTTTGTGAGTTTAAGCCCCATGTCAGGCTCTGTGCTGACAGCTCAGAGCCTGGAGCCTGCTTCAGATTCTATGTCGGCCTCTCTCTCTGCCCCTCCCCTGCTCATGCTGTGTCTCTCTCTCTCTCAAAAATAAATAAACATTAAAAAAAATTTTTAATGAGTTGGTATATTCCTTCATATATAATAAAAATATACATTTATGACTAAAAGGTAGAAAATATATAATTTGTAATTTCACTAGTTAGATATTAACATTTGAATGTTTGATATCTTTTAATATGTGATCAAACATATCTTATATGTTACATAGATATATATAAAGTATAATATGTAATTAAGTGTAAATTATGTAAGTTTTATGTTAATCATTATATACCATATATATATATATATATATATATACACACACACACACAAACATGTATGTACATGTGCTTATATTTTCTGATTAAATAGAATTTTCTCTCCCTATATCTTTGGAGTATTTCAGTCTGGGTTACATTCTACTAGTTTATAGATTACAGTTATTTTCATATCTGATTTTTGTATGTTGGACATCAATAATATTATCAAATAAGTGAGTGATATTTTGTCAATTATTTTACATGAAGAATTTAATAGTAATAATGTCAAAACTCTCAAATAATAAAAAGACTATTTCTTTCTGGGATACATTCTGGCCCCAGGAAAAGTACTATATCTTGTTAAGGGATACTAACTTGATACTGGGCCAGAAAGAAGAGGAAAAAAAAGTATTGAATCTGATAGAGACTGAAAGAAATGTCAAGAAATTTAATTATACTTCATAAATAAATAGATAAATATAGAGGGAAAGACATTACATCAGGAAAATAGAACCAGCTGCATGGATACTAAAAAAAGATGTGTTGGTTTAAATAAAATAGTCTATGATAAAATAAAAGTAAAGATTGGGATCTTTGCACAATTTTGATGATGATATTTATTATCATTTTAAATACTTGGAATAAAATAGCAATAACTTTTACTACAGAAAAGTGACATTAAATCATTAAAGAGTGTGTCCCAAATTATCTGTGTTATAATGATAAAGATATACAAGAAATTATAGACACATAGTGTCTAGTTTGGGTGCTCAAGTAAAAAGCCCTGTGAGATTGTGTAGAAATTATATAGAAAAGTCAGAATAAGATGATAACAACTTGGGTGGTAACAAAGAAAGAATGGGGCTGCAGTGGCTATTGATTCCATTCTAGTGCATACTAAATATCTTCAATGTTTATAGCAGGTTTACTCATATATGTGAAAAACTGAAAGAAGATGTCCTTCAAGAAGTAAATAAATAAAATGTGATGTATGAAAAGTTATTCAGTGATGCAAAGGAATAAGGTATTGATCTATACAAAACTATGGATGGATCTTAAATATATATTGCTAAGGAAAAGAAGACCATTTGAAAAGACCATATATTATATAATTCCATTTATATGATATTCTGGAGAAGGTGAAACTAAAGAGACAGTAAAAATGTTGGTGACAACTAAGGATTCAGGGAGAAGAGACAGTCGAATAATCTTTGGGATTTTGATACTGTAATGGTGGCTGTGTGACACTGTGCATTGGTTAAAAGTCATAGATTTTTGCAGCACAAAGAGTGAATCTCAAAGCAAATAAATAAAGAGTGATCATTTAGGAGCTGAGTAATCTGAGGATGAAAGGCAGACTTTGACAAAAGAATATATCTATGTCACAAATACATGGAATGATTTCACTAAAGAGGTTAAAGGAAAACGGTGATGATCGAAGTAATTTTAGAAATAAGTGAATAACATAGAACTAAAGGTAGAATAAACTGTATATAAGGCATTGTACTCTAGTTGATAAAGTAGCTTCTCATAGAGTTGTAAGTTATCAGTTCTGGAACAATACATATGTACTAGAATTGACCATTAATTAAATGTGTGGTAGATAGTAACTTTGGAGTAGAAGTTTACAAATAAGCAAGAGTAAAATATGAGATTTATTTAGTAATGGATTAGAAAGGGATACATCAATATGAACTAATACTTAAGATAGATGGCTTACAAAGATTAATATTTATTTAAAGATATATATACACGTATATACATATACATTTTTTATGTTAACACACACACATTTGTTAGTACACCCACATATTTTGTTCTGCTAGCTGACAGGATCTAAAAGCAACAATCCAGTAACCGTGAGCACACACGCGACCCAGGTCTTGGTTTCTATGCCTTTCTCCAATAAAAGTAACTAGAGTTTCTTGGAGAAATGGTTGATTCTAGAGATGGAGCGGGGAATGTATAACATGAGCCTGGAGAATCTTGTAGTGTCAAAACAAAAGCATGTGCTAAAAAAAATGATGGGGGTGTGTGAAAGGGAGAAAGGAATCAACCAAAAGAGCCACCAATGACCAAAATTGGAACAATTTAAGCAATAAAGTGAAAAATGTCGTACTAGATTGTAATCCAAATCATAGATATCTATGAGTCAATACTGACATAAATCAATAGAAAGAAGAAAGGAAAGAAAGGAAGGAAAGAAAGGAAAGAAGTAAAAGAAGGAAGGAAGGAAGGAAGGAAGGAAGGAAGGAAGGAAGAAAGAAAGAAAGAAAGAAAGAAAGAAAGAAAGAAAGAAAGAAAGAAAGAAAGAAAGAAAGAAAGAATTGACACATCCCCTATACAGAATTCCATGTATTTTACATAGATGCCCCACCTTACAGTGGCAGAATGTAATGCTTTACTTCTTAACCATGGGCTGTGTATAATAACTTCTCTCCAAAGAGTATAATATGGAAAGGGAGAACGAATAAAAAAGTAACTTTATAGTGGAGAAATATGACAAACCACCTCAGCTAGATGATCAAGTTTTATAAAAAACAGTGGTAAATCATGCTGATAATATGTACTTTTGATATGATGTAATGAAAATAGCACCTAACCTCTTTAGTCCTCTTCTCAAAAGCCCATGACACCAATCTAGTAATGAGAAAAACGTTAGTTACATCCTCATAAAGGAACATTCTGTAAGATACCTGAGATATACTTACTCCTCATAACTATCAAGGTTATCAGAAACAAAAAAAAATCTAAGAAACTGTCAAAGCCAAGAGGCGATTAAGGAGACATGATGAGAAAGTGTAATGAAGTATAGTGGTTGATATCATAAAGCTAAAACAGTAGACTTGTAAAAAGGAAGAATAAATAAAATAAAGTGTGGACTTTAATTTTATTTTTAAAAAGTGGAAGATATAAATGAATCTTTAAAATATCTTTATAGCATTAAAGTTATTAAATTAGCTGAAAATGAAAGTTTGTCATATTGTGATTCATATTTTTCTCATTCATTATCTTCTTTTTTCCAGCTTTTTTGAGATATAATTGACACATAACATTGTATAAATTTAAGGTATACGACCTGATGATTTGATACATATAATTTCTGTAAAATGATTACACAAAGACATTAACACCTTTCTCACCTCACATAATTATCATTTTCTAAAAGTAAATGTGATTAAGCTTTAACAACTCTTAGCAACTTCCAAATATATACTACAATATTACTAACTATAGTCACCATGTTGTACCTTAGACCCCCAGAACTTATTAATCTTATAATTGGAAGTTTATACCCTTTCATCACATCTCTTTGTTCCCCTACACCCAGCCCTTGGCAATCACCGTTCTATTCTGTCTCTATGAGGTTGACATTTTATATTTTACTCACTGTGACATAATATGGTATTTGTCATTCTCTGTCTGATATATTTCACTGAGCATAATGCCCACAAGGTCCATCCACGTGGCTTTACATAGCAGGATTTCCCTCTTTTCTATGAATGAATAATGTTCCATTGTGTATGTGTGTATGTATCACATAGATCTCCCATCTTCTTTAACCATATATTCATCAATGGACACTTAGGTTGTTGTCTTGGTTATTGTGGATTATGCTGTGACAAACAGCTATATCATATGGTAGTTCAATTTTTAATTTCTTATAGAGCCTCTGTTATATTTTCCAAAGTGGCTGTACCAGTTTACATTCCTACCAACAGTGCACCAGGGCTTTGTTTTTCGATGTACTTGCCAATAGCTGTTGTCTCTTATCTTTTTGATAATAGCCATTCCAACATGTGTGAGGTGATATCTAGTTGTGATATTTGCATTTCTCTGATAATTAGTGATACTAATCATCTTTTCATATATGTGCTGACTATTTGTATGTCTCTGGAAAAATGTCTATTTAGGTGTTCTAAACTTTTTTTCCAACTACTTTGGTTTTTTTGCTATTAAGTTGTATGAGTTCTTTTTATTTTTTGGATATTAACCCCTTATTCAATATATACTTTGCAAATATCTTCTTCCATTCTGTAGGTTTCTCAGTGCACACCACAAAAAGTGTAGTCACAGTCTGTCACCATGCAATGTTATTACAGCATTATTGAATATATTCCTCATGCTCTACTTTTCATCTCCAATGATATCTTTATTTTATAACTGGAAACTTGTACCTCTTAATCCCTTTCACCTATTTCAGCTATCCACCCATCTGCCTTACCTCTAGCAATGACCAGTTTGTTTTCTGTATTTAAGAGTCTGTTTTTTTGTTTCTTTGTTTTGCTTTTTAGATATATTTTTCCACTTATAAATGAAATCTTATGAAATTATGATAGCTTTTGTTATTAGAAGTCTTTTGTGGTTTCATACAGATAATATAATTTTTTTTTTGTTCTGTGAAAAACAGTTGGTATTTTGATAGATATTGTGTTGAATCTGTATATTTTGGGTGTTATGGACATTTTAATGATATTCTAATCCCTGAGCATGAATTATCTTTCCATTTGTTTGTGTTGTCTTTGATTTCTTCATCAAGTCTTACAATTTTCAAAATATAGGTCTTTGACTTTCTTGGTTAAATTAATTCCTAGATATTTTATCTCTTTTGGTGCAATTGTAAATGGGATTTCCTTCATTTCTCTTTCTACGAATTCACTATTAAAGTTTAGAATATAACCAATTTCTGTATGTTAATTTTGGTATCCTAGTACTAGTAGTTTTTTTGATGAGTCTTTAGGGTTTTCTATATAGAGAGTATTATGTCATTTGCAAATAGTGACAGTTTTACCTCTTCCTTACCATTTTGAATGCCTTTTATTTTATTTTATTTTATTTTCTTACAGCTAGGACTTGCAATATTATGTTGAATAAAATTGAGGGGAGTGGGCAATCTTGTCTTGTTCCTGATCTTACAGGGAAAACTTTCAGTGTTCTCCACTGAGTATGATATTAGCTGTGGGATTTTATAGGGTACCTTTATTATATTGAGTTATATTTCTTCTAACCCCACTTTGTTGAGGGTTTTTATCATGAACAACAGATGTTGTATTTTGCTAAACATTTTTTTCTAATCTATTGAGACGATCATGTTTTTTATTCTTTCACTTATTGATGTTATGTATCACATTGATTGATATGTGTATATGTAACCACACTTGCATCCTGGTAATAAATTACTCTGATTGTGGCAAGTTATTTTTAATGTTGCATTGCATTTGGTTTGTTAATATTTTGTTGAGAATTTTTGCATCTATGTCCACCAGAGATATTGGCCTGTAGTTTCCCTTTTTTGTAGTGTCTTTGTCTAGGCTTAGTCAGGATAATGCTGGCCTCATAAAATGAATTTGGAAACTTTCTTCCTTTTATATTTTTGGAATAGTTTGAGAAGAATAGGTATTAACTCATCTTTAGATGTTTGGTTGATCAACTCTAAACCCATCTGGTCTTTTTTTTGTTGGAAGGTTTTTGATTACTGATTCAATTTCATTAATAGTAAATAGTGTGTTCAAATTATCTTTTACTTTTGTATTCAGTTTTGAAAAAAAATGTTTCAAAAAATGTATATTTCTAGAATTTGTCTATTCTAGATCATCCAGTTTGTTGGCATATAACTTCTTATAGCTTCTCTTTTAATTATTTGTATTTCTGTTGTCAGTTATTTTTCCTCTCATTTCAATTATATTTACTTGAGTTCTCTCTCTTTCTTGATAATTCTGGCTAAAGGTTTATCAATATTATTTATCTTTTGAAAGATCCAGCCCTTGGTTTCATTCATATTTTCTATGTTTTCCTCTATTTCATTTATTTCACTTTAACCATTATTATTTCCTTACTTCTAGTAGCTTTAGATTTTGTTCTCCTTTTTCTAGCTACTTTAGGTGTAAGGTTAGGTTGTTTACTTAAGATTTTTGTTATTGTTGTTTCTAGTCATAGACCTGTATTTTTATAAACTTCCTTTTTAGAACTGTCTTTGCTGTCCTAAAGATTTTGGGACATTGTTTTTTTTTTTTTTTCATTTTCATTTGCCTCAGTGTATTTTTTTATTTCCTCTTTGATTTCTTGGTTGACCCATTAATTGTTTAGCAGCATGTTGTTTAGCCATCACATGTTTGTGTGTTTTCCAACTTTTTTCTTGTAATTGAATTTTAGTTTCATACTGTTATGAATGGAAAAGATGCTTGATATGATTCAGTCTTCTTAAATTTATTGAGACTTGATTTGTGGCCTTATATGTGATCTATTCCAGAGAATGTTCCATGAGACCTTGAAAGTAATGTGTATTCTGCTGATTTTAGATGGAATGTTCTATGTTCATGTGTTAGGACCATCTGGTTTAATATGTCTTTCAAGGACAGTTTCCTTACTGATTTTCTGTCTATATGATCTATCCATTGATGTAAATGTGGTGTTAAAATTTCCTACTCTCAGGGAATCTTAGTGGCTCAGTCAGTTAAATGTCAGACTTTGGCTCAGGTCATGGCCTTATGGTTTGTGTGTTCGAGCGCCACATCAGCCTCTCTGCTGTCAATGCAGAGCCTGCTTGGGATCCTCTCCCCCTCTCTCTCTGCCCCTCCCCTGCTTTCTCTCTCTCTCTCTCTCAAAAATAAACATTAAACAAAATAAAAATAAATAAATTTCCCTACTTTAATTGGATTACTATCAATTTCTTCCATTATGACAGTTAATATTTGCTTTATGCATTTAGGTGTTTCTAAATTGGGTGCATAGGTATTTACAGTTGTTATATACTCTTGTTGGATCCCTTTATCATCATGTAACAACTATTCGTCTCATGTTCCAGTTTTTGTTTTATTGTCTGTTTCACCTGATATTAGTATTGCTACCCTTGCTTTTTTTTTTTTCCACTTCCATTTGCATGGTGTATTTTATTTTAATCCCTTCACTTTCAGCTTGTATGTATCTTTGTATATAAATGACTCTCTTGTAAGCAGAGTATATATGGGTCATTTTATAATCTATTCAGTCACCCTATTTGTTATAATTGGACCATTCATTAACATTGAAAGGCATTATTAATACGTAGGTTCTTATTGCCCTTTAGTTATTTGTTTTCTGGTTGTTTTTGTAGTTCTCCGTTCTTTCATCTCTTGCATCAAACCGCAGGGAAAGAGAGCTTTTTAAAAATATTATGCTTGGGTACCTTTCTCTTAATTTTTGGTGTCTGGATTACAGATTTTTGATTTCTGACTATCATTGGGTTCATATACAACATGTGCATAGCAGTTTGTATTATGTTGATAATTGCATAAGTTTTAACACATTCTAAAAGCAATACATATTTACTATTCCCTCCACGTTTTATGTATATGATGTCACACTTTACATCTTTTTATTTTGTGTATCTCTTAACTAATTTTATACAGTTGGTTTGACTACTTCTGTGTTTTAACTTCCATAAGTGATTTATCTACTACTACTATGTTTGTCTTTACCTATAAACTTTTCTTAATTTTATCATTTTCTTTTAATTATGGCCATTTTTTTCCACTTAAAGAATTCCCTTTAACATTTCTTGCAAGGCTGGTTTGGTGATGATGCACTGCTTTCTCTTTTGTTTTTCTGGGAAACTCTATCTTTCCTTGTATTCTTAATAATATCCTTGTCAGGTGGAAACACCTGGGTGGCTCAGTGAGTTGAGTGTCCAACTTCTGCTCAGGTCATGATCTCCCAGCTCATGAGTTTAAGCCTCATATCTGGCTCACTGCTGTCAGCAAAAAGCCCACTTTGGATTCTCTGTCCCCATCTCTCTCTCTCCCTCCCCCACTCATGCTCGTCTTTCAAAAGTAAGTAAACATTTATAAAATAATACTACTAATAATATCTTTGTCAGGTGGAGTATCTTTGTTGTAGTTTTTCAGCACTTTGAATATCCTGCCACTCCCTTCTGGTCTGTAAAGTTTAGGCCAAAAATCCAGCTAATAGGCTTATGACGTCTCCTTTGTGGGTAACTGTTTTCTTTCCCTTGCTGCTTTTAAAATTCTCTTTGTCATTACTATTTGCCATTTTGATTATGTGCCTCAGTGTAGACCTCCTTGGGTTAATTGTCTTAGGGACTCTCCGTGCTTCCTAGACCTGGATGTTTGTTTCCCTTCCCAGATTAGAAAAGTTTTCAGCTATTAGTTCTTCAAATAAGTTATCTGCCCCCTTCCATATCTCTTTTTTTTTTTCTTTCTGGGATCCCTATAATGCAAATGTTATTACACTTGATATCACAGAATGCCCTTAACCTTTGCTCATTTTAAAAATTCTGGATTTCTTTTTGCTGTTCAGCTTGGCT
The DNA here is from genome assembly GCF_028749965.1 of Puma concolor. Taxonomy (NCBI): domain Eukaryota; kingdom Metazoa; phylum Chordata; class Mammalia; order Carnivora; family Felidae; genus Puma; species Puma concolor. The sequence goes on from NC_141675.1 coordinate 116,292,018, forward strand.
GTTTTCTATAACCCTATCTTCCAGATTACTGATTCATTCTTCTCTATCCTCTAATCTGTTTTTGATTCCCTTTAGTGTGTTTTTTATTTCAGTTATTATATTTTTCAGTTCTGGTCATTCTTCTCTATAAATTCTATCTCTTTGTTGAAGTTCTCACTGAATTTATTTATTCTTTCTTAAGTTAGGTAAATATCTTTATGACCATTTCTTTTAATTCTTCATCAGGCATATTGCTTATTTCTATTTCATTTAGCTCTTTTTCTGTGATTTTGACTTTTTTTTCATTTGGTACATGTTCCTCTGTCTCCTCATTTAATCTAAATCTCTGTGTTTGTTTTTATGTATTAGGCAGGTCAGTTATGTCTCCTAGTCTTGAAAGTAATGACTTTGTGCACAAAGGGTCCTTTGGTCCTCTCTGGTACAGTCACCACTGGTCATAAGAACCAGACAATAGAATATTAAAGTTAGACCTGACATAAAATGTTTTAATCATTTCTCTCCTGTGTTATGTCACTATTAGAACCATTGAATTCATCCTTTTTCGTTTTATATTTTCATCCTTAACATTTAAATTTTGTTCATTTTTGTATTTCCATTGCACTGATGAAATTCTCTATTTCTTTAGAAATTTTACCACATTTTCTACTAGATTTACTATAATATTTATCAAAGTTATCTTTAAAAATTCTTGTAATTCCAACATAGTTCATTTCTGAGTCTGCTTATATAGGTTATTATTGTTCTTAACCATAGAATTTCTTGCTTTATCATGAATGTGTTATGTATGCCAGGCATTTTGTGTACAGAAACAAACAAAATTATTGAAGTAAATAGTATTTGTCTCAAAGAGCATGTTTCTTCTTATGCCACTTGGTAATGTGTGTACATTAGGTGGTTTAAATATATTTTGCTATCGCTCACTTTTACATCATAGACGATATGTTTTGCTGTCTTACAGCAAGACTTTAAAGCATGACTTACCAAGAAAGGACTGTGGTAATTTTCAGAAGTTCTCTGTTCTTCTGACTTGCATTTTGATGAAATCTAGATTATCTTGGAAGAACGTTTTTCATCTCTTTTCCTCCTTCCCATACTTCAGAGGTCCTAAAAAATACAATAATTGGTAGCCAAGAGAATCACAGTGTTTTCAGGTCCACTTTTCATGTACATTATTACACATTGTCCTAGAATTCCTGAGTGATTTCTTCAGGAAGAAATCAGTTCTCTCTGCCACCAAACGTCATCTTCCCCCTGATTCCTTTGTGCACTCATGAGGGCTCTTGGGAAAAAGTGGATTGGTATAAACCAATATTTTTTTTACCATACATTTTTAGGATTCTAATATGTTGGCAAGCCCTCACATAGCCAATGCCTATTAATTAAAAAAAATCAGCTTTCACCTGTCATCTACGATTTTTATTCATAAAGCATTATTCTCCAAAAGAAAGAGAATATTTCAAATTGAGAATTTGGGCACACAGGCAGAGTGTCACTTGATGCAGACTGAATCTCAGAGACAGAAGGTTCAGGAGATCATCTTACCACCCTGCAAAGAAGCATTACTAGATCAGGTCTCCACTAAATAGATCATATGTTCCCTCCTTAATCCCTTGTTGCTCTCAATCTTTGAGAAGAATTATGAAAATGCTAATGCAACTTTATTATAAAATTAGACACCAAGATATGTAAGCACTGGCTCTGGATCTTTAAAGAGCTTTCTTAAAATGTATATTGCTAGATTCTAATTGTCTTGTGATATGTTGGGATTGGGTGTAGAGGGTATCACTATTTTTTTTTTTTTTAAGTTTAGTGTGAACACAAGTTGTCTTCCTGCAGAAAAGGAGCTAACAGTTTAGCTTGTATCCCTTTGTGTAGCTTAGGTTCATCTTCCCAGTTTACCTGGTTAATGGCAGAATTTACTTCCTTGTGATTATAGGACTAAGGTCCTTGCTTCCTTGCTAGATGTCAGCCACGGTGACTCTTAGCTCTTAGAAATCTCTGCACTTCTTTACAATATGGCCTCTCACAGGCCCTTTTAGAACATATAATCTTATTTCTTCAAAGTCAAAAGGAAAATTACTCTCTTCAAGAAGAGTAGAACAGAAATAATAATAATAATCATTTTAAAATAATAACGGGAGCACCTGGGTGGCTCAGTCAGTTAAGTGTCCAACTTCACCTCAAGGTGAAGTGAGTTCAAGTTGGTTCATGAGTTCAAGCCCCACATCGGGCTATGTGCTGACAGCTCAGAGCTTGGAGCCTGCTTCAGATTCTGTGTCTCCCTCTCTCTGCCCCTCTGCTGCTCAACTCTCTCTCTCTTTCAAAAACAAAAAAACATTTAAAAAATTTTTGAAAAAAGAGTAGAGCATAATGTCTCAATTATGCAAGATAAGTTCTGGAGATTTGCTGCACATTTTGCTTATAGTTAATGATACATTATGATACACTTCAACTTTTACGAAGGTATATCTCGTGTTTATTATTGTAAATGTTCTTACCACAACAAAATAATTTTTTAAAAGATTTGAGTGCTTTATTAAGCATTTTCATCTGATTAAGTCAGGCCCACCTAGAATGGTCTTTTTTATGAACTCAAAATCAGGTGATTTGGAACCTTAATTGCACATGCAAAATATATACCTTGTTCAAAGTATTGTTCTGTAGTTTACTTTTATTATAGTATCTTTGGTTTTGATATTAGGGTAACATTGTCCTTATAGAATACATTAGAATATATCACCTGGTCTTTAGTTTTTAGAACTGCTTTTGTTGTATTTATACATATATATTTTATTAGATATTTTGTAGTGATCACTAATAAAGTCATCTAGGCCTAGACTTTTCTTTTAAAGAAGGTTTTCAACTACAGTTTCAGCTTCTTTAATTGATATATGGCTATCAGTTTATCAATTTCTTCCTGAGTTAGATCATTTTGTTTCTTTCAAAGTTGTTTTTTCAATTTTTTAAATTATTTAACATACTAGCATAAAATTGTCCTAATATTCCTATCATTTTAATAACTGCATAATTCATAGCTATGATGCTTTTCTTTTTCCTGATGCTGATAATCTCTCTACATATTTTCTGGTTTGTCTGGATAGAAATACACTGATTTTATTATTTCTTCCTAAGAACAAGCTTTAGGTTTCATTGATTTTTCTCCATTTTTTTGTTTGTTTTTTATTTCATTGATTTCCAATCTGATGTGTTTTAAAATTCTATTTCTTTTACCCATTTTGTATTCAATTTATCTCTGATCTCTTGGTTCTTACAGTGGAATCTAAGGCCTTTAATTTGAGAAACTTTTTTTTTCTTGTAATAAAAGAGTTCAGTTACAAATTTCCATTCTAACTATTGTGCTATTGGCATATGACAAAATTTAATATACTGTTTTAATTTTAATTCAGTTCAAAAGAAGTGTAACATTCCTTGTGGGGTTTTTCACTCAGAGGTATTTAGAAATGGGTTATTAAATTTTATGTATTTGGAAATTTTATAAATATTTGTCTTCTTGATTTCTAGTTTAATTCCATTGTACTTAGAAAACAGTTTATTATTAGAAATTATTCAAACATATTGATGTTTGTTTTATTGCTAGAGTATGGGCTATCTTTGTCAATTTTCTATGATCACTTTACAGAGAATCTGTTTTCTGTTATCGTTTAGTGAATTGTCCTATAATGTCAATTAGGTCATATTTGTTAATAGAGTGGTTCAAATCTTCTGTATCCTTCCTGATTAACTGTTAATTGTTAACTTAAACTGTTAATAACTGATTAATTGTTCTGTCAGTTACTATGGAAGGAGTTTTGAATTATCTGACTATGGCTGCGGATTTTTTAGCTTCTCTTGCAGTTCTTTCATGTTTCCTTCATGAATTTTGAACCTCTGTTTTTAGATATATGAACATTTAAGATTGTTATGTTTTCCTAATGGTTTGATCTCTTTGCCATTATAAAATAAACTTCTTTATCTTGGTAATATTATTTTTGTCTGAAATCTACTTGGTCTGATATTAATAGAGCCACAACTTGGCTTCACTTAATGTTAGCATTGTATATGCTTTCCATCCTTTATCTCTAAATTGATTTTTGTCTTCTTTTAAATATTTTTTAATTAGTTTTAATTTTATTTTTTTAATTTACATCTAAATGAGTTAGTAATTAGTGCAACAATGATTTCAGGAGTAGATTCCTTAATGCTCCTTACTCATTTGGCCCATCCCCCTCCTACAACCTACAACCCCCCCCCGTTTGTTCTACATATTTAAGAGTTTCTTACGTTTTGTCCCCCTCCCTGTTTTTATATTATTTTTGCTTCCCTTCCCTTCCCTTATGTTCATCCATTCTGTGTCTTAAAGTCCTCAAATGAGTGAAGTCATATGATATTTGTCTTTCTCTAATTTCACTTAGCATAATACCCTCTAGTTCCATCCATGTAGTTGCAAATGGCAAGATTTCATTCTTTTTGATTGCTGAGGAATACTCCATTGTATATATACATCACATCTTCTTTATCCATTTATTCATCAATGAAAATTTGGGCTCTTTCCATACTTTGGCTATTTTTGATAGTGCTGCTATAAACATTGGGGTGCATGTGCCCCTTCGAAACATCCTGCCTGTGTCCCTTGGATAAATGCCTAGTAGTGCAATTTCTGGGCCATAGGGTAGTTCAATTTTTAATTTTTTGAAGAACTTCCATACTGTTTTCCAGACTGGCTGCACCAGCGCATTCCCATCAACAATTCAAAAGAGATCCTTTTTCTCCACATGCTCTCCAATATCTGTTGTTGCCTGAGTTGTTAATGTTAGCCATTCTGACAGGTGTGAGGTGGTATCTCATGGTGGTTTTGATTTGTATTTCCCTGATCATGAGTGATGTGGTGCATTTTTTCATGTGTCGGTTGGCCATCTGGATGTCTTCTTTGGAGAAGTGTCTATTCATGTCTTTTCCCCATTTCTTCACTGGATTATTTGTTTTTTGGGTGTTGAGTTTGATAAGTTCTTTTTAGATTTTGGATACTAACCCTTTATCTGATATGTCGTTTGCAAATATCTTCTCCCATTCTGTCAGTTGCCTTTTATTTTTGTTGATTGTTTCCTTTACTGTGCAGAAGCTTTTTATTTTGATGAGGTCCCAGTCATTCATTTTTGTTTTTGTTTCCCTTGCCTCTGGAGATGTGTTGAGTAAGAAGTTGCTGCAGCCAAGATCAAAGAGGTTTTTGCCTGCTTTCTCCTCAAGGATTTTCATGGCTTCCTGTCTTACATTGAGGTCTTTCATCCATTTTGAGTTTGGTTTTTGCATATGGTGTAAGAAAGTGGGCCAGGTTCATTCTTCTGCATGTCGCTGTCCAGTTTTCCCAGCACCACTTGCTGAAGAGACTGTCTTTATTCCATTGGCTATTCTTTCCTGCTTTGTCAAAGATTAGTTGGCCATACGTTTGTGGGTCCATTTCTGGGTTCTCTATTCTGTTCCATTGATCTGAGTGTTTTTGTGCCAGATTTTTATCTTTATATTTCAAGTGTGTTTCTTGTTGGCAGCATGTTGGCAGCATTGGTCGTTCTAAATCTAATTTTGCAACCTCACTTTTTAATTGGAGTACTTATATCATTTTATTTTAATGTTATTATTGTTACAGTTTAAGCATTCCATATTGCTATTTATTGCTATATGTCCCATCTGTTCTTTGTTTTGGGGTCCTCTTCTGCCAATATTTATATTGAGAATTTTCTGTGATTTAATTTTATTTATTGTATTCACATATTTGCTATAACTCTTTTCTAGTTTAGTAGCTTTATGACTTACAGTATGCATCTATTTTTAAAAATTAATTTTTTTATTTTGATAGAGACTGAGCAGTTGAAGGGCAGAGAGAGATGAGAGAGAGAATCCCAAACAGGCTCCATGCCGTCAGCACAGAGCCCAATAGGGGCTCAAACTCACAAATTGTGAGATCATGACTTGAGCCAAAATCAAGGTTCAGACACTTAACCAAACGAGCTACCCTGGCTCCCCAGCATGCATCTTTAATTTTTCACAGTCTACCTTAAAGTAATATTGTAGAACTTTGCATATAAGTTGAATTTACAATACTTAGTTCATTTTTGATCCTGGCTATCTTTTATGCTATTGTTATACATTTTATTTTTACATTTAACAGCAGACTATATTGCTATTATTTTGTTTAAACATATATTATATTTTAAAAAGATGTACAAAACCAGCAAAAAAACTATACATATTTACCAACTTGGTTTCCATTTCTAGTTGTATTTAGTATGGATCTATAAAAGGTCTAATAAAGATCCATATTTCCATCTGTTTTTTCCCTGTGTCTGAAAAATACTCTGTAATTTCCTTTGTAGTGGGGTTTGCTGGTGACTAATCCTGAAAAGTATTTTGACTTTGTGTTTGAAAATTATTTTCCCTGAGTATAGAAGAGATAGTAACAGGGTGTTTTTTTCTTTTTTTCCTTTTCAGTTTTGTTTTTTTTTCTTTCAGTGCTTTAAAGATGTTTCACCATTATCTTCTCACATGTATTACTTCTAGTAAGAAATTTACAGTCATCTATATTTCTATTTCTCTGTGCATAACATTTCTTTTTTCCTCTGGTTGCATTAATCCATTCTATTACCACTGCTTTTTTTTGTTTTTTTTTTTTAAGTTTTATTTTTACTTAGAGATTGAGCTGGGGAGATGCAGAGAGAGAATCCCAAGAAGGCTCCACTCTGCCAGTATAGAGTCCAATGAAGGGCTCAAACTCACCCACTGCGAAATCACGACCTGAGCCAAAATCTAGAGTGGACACTTAACTGACAGCAACATAGGTGCCCCGATTTATCACTATATTTGATGGGTTTTATTACAATGCAACTTGGAGTAGTTTTATTATGAATTTTGTGTTTGTTTGCCTTTGATCTTCTTGAAGCAAGTTGTAATTTTCATCAAATTTGTAAAATGTCCATATTTCTTCAAATATTTGTCCTGCTAATTCATCAATTATGTAATCCATTAATTACACGTATACTAAGGAACTTGATGTAGCCCCCAAATTGACTGATGCTGTATTTATTTTTTTCAAATTCCCCTTTGTGTATTGATCATGGAAATTTTTGTTGCTATATCTTAAAGTTTATTAATCTTGTTTTCTCCAAAGTCTAAACTATCGTTGATTTCATCTCATGTATTTTTCTACTCATACATTATAGTTCCATATCCAGAAGTACAATTTGGGTAATATACCTTCCATGTCTTTTCTTATCAGACGTATTAAAATCAGGTTTTTAAAATTTTTAATTCCAGTTTAGATAACATACAGTGTTATATTAGTTTCAGATGTACAACATAGTGACTCAACACTTCCACACATCACCCAGTGCTCATCAGGACAAGTGCCCTCCTTAATCCCCATCATCTATTTAACCCATTCCCCCACCAACCTCCCTTCTGGGTACCATAAGTTTGTTCTCTATAGTTAAGAGTCTGTGTCTTGGTTTGTACCTCTCTTTTTTTCCTTTGCTCATTTTTTTTTAATTCCACATATGAGTGAAATCATATGGTATTTCACTTTCTCTGACTGACTTATTTCGCTTAGCATTATATTCTCCAGCTCCATCCATGTCAATGAAAATGGCAATATTTCATTCTTTTTATGGCTGAATAATATTCTTTTGTATGTATGTGTATATATGTCATGTTCTTTATCCATTTATCTATCAATGGACACTTGGGCTGCTTCCATAGTTCAACATTTGTGAATAATGCCGCTATAAACGTAGGGACACATATATCCCATTGAATTAGTGTTTGTTTGTTTTTTATAAATACCCAAGAATGTAATTACTGAAACATAGGGTAGTTTTTTTTTTTTTTTTTTTTGAAGAAACTACATGCTGTTTTCCACAGTGTGGATGTACCAGTTTGCATTCTTAACAGTACAAGAGAGTTCCTATTTCTCTACTTCCTTGCCAACATCTGTTGTTTTTGTGTTGTTCATTTGAGCTATCCTGACAGGTATAAGGTGTTGTCTCATTGTACTTCCCTGATGACCGGTGATGTTGAGCATCTTTTCATGTGTCTGTTGACCATCTTTATATTTTCTTTGGAGAAATATCTGTTCATGTCTTCTCATTTTTAACTAGATTATTTGTCTTTTGGGGGGTGTTGAGTTTCATAAGTTCTTTATATATTTTGGATACTAATCCTTTATCGGATAAATCATTTGCAAATATCTTCTCCCATTCAGTAGGTTTACTTTTAGTTGTGTTTTTTGTTTCCTTTGCTGTGCAGAAGCTTTTTATTTTGATGTAGTCCCAATAGTTTATTTTTGGTTCATATCCCTTGCTTCAGAAGACATATCTACAAAAAAAAATGTTTCTATGGCAAATATCCAACACTTCTGCCTGTGCTTTCTTCTAGGATTTTTATGATTTCAGGTCTCACATTTAGGTCATTAATTAATTTTGATTTTATTTCTATATATGGTGTAAGAAAGTGGTCCCATTTTATTCTTTTGCATGTGGCTGTCCAATTTTCCCAGCACCATTTGTTCAACAGACTATCTTTTTTGCATTACATATTCTTTTTTGCTATTTTGAAGATTGACCATATAATTGTGTGTTTATTTCTGAGTTTTCTAGTCTGTTCTATTCATCTATGTGTCTATTTCCGGGTCAGTACCATACTGTTTTGATTAATGCAGCTATAACTTGAAGTCTTGACATAACTTGACATACCTTCAGCTCTGCTTTTCTTTTTCAAGATTACTGTGGCTATTCAGAAACTCTTGTTGATCCCAACAAATTTTAGGATTTTTTGTTTGAGTTATGTGAAAAATGCTGTTGGTTTTTTGATGAGGATTGCACTAAATCTGTAGATTGCTTTAAATAGTATAGACATTATGGGGCGCCTGGGTGGCGCAGTTGGTTAAGCTTCCGACTTCAGCCAGGTCACGATCTCGCGGTCCGGGAGTTCGAGCCCCGCGTCGGGCTCTGGGCTGATGGCTCAGAGCCTGGAGCCTGTTTCCGATTCTGTGTCTCCCTCTCTCTCTGCCCCTCCCCCGTTCATGCTCTGTCTCTCTCTGTCCCAAAAATAAACGCTGAAAAAAAAAAAAATTAAAAATAAATAAATAAATAAATAAATAATAAATAGTATAGACTTTTTATCAATATTTCTTCTTCTAATCCACGAGTATGGAATGTCTTTCCATTAAATAGTATCATCTTCCTTTTCTTTCAACAATGTTTTACTGTTTTGAGAGTACAGGTCATTCATCTCTTTGGCTAGATTTATTCTTAGGTGTCTTATAATTTTTGGTATAATTTAAAATGAAATTGCTTTTTTAATTTTTCTTCTGCCTCATTATCAGTGCATATAAATACAACCGATTTCTGCACATTTATTTTGTATTTTGCAACTTCACCAAATTCATTTATCACATTTAGTAATCTTTTGGTACAGTAGAGTCTTCTGGGTCTTCTATATGTAGTATAATGTCATCTTCACATAGTGAAAGTTTTATATTTTCCTTACCAGTTTGGATACCTTCTATTTCTTTTTGTTGTCTAATTGCTGTGGCTAGAACTTCTGGTACTATGTTGAATAAACATGGTGAAAGTGTCCACTTTCTTGGTCATGACCTTAGGAGGAAAACTCAATTTCTTTTTTTTTTTTATTTTTAAATTTTTTTTAATCTTTATTTATTTTTGAGACAGAGAGAGACAGAGCATGAACAGGAGAGGGGCAGAGAGAGAGGGAGACACAGAGTCTGAAACAGGCTGCAGGCTCTGAGCGGTCAGCACAGAGCCTGACGCGGGGCTGGAACTCATGGACCGTGAGATCATGACCTGAGCCGAAGTCGGACGCTTAACCGACCAAGCCACCCAGGCGCCCCGGAAATCTCAATTTCTTACTGTTGAGTATGATGTTTTCTGTGAGTTTTTTATTTATGACATTCATTACATTGAGATATGTTTCTTCTAAACCTACTTTGTTAAGGGCTTTTATCATGAATGGATGTTTTACTTTGTCAAATGATTTTTCTGCATCTATTTAAAGGATCATATGATTCCTATCCTTTCTTTTATTAATGTGGTATCATGTTGAGTTATTTGCAAATATTGAACCACCCTGGTAACCCAGAAATAAATCCCACCTGATTGTGGGTGATCTTTTTAAATGTATTGTTTGATTTGATTTCCTAGTATTTTTTTGAGGATTTTCGCATATAAGTTCATCAGAGATATTGGCCTGTAGTTTTCTTTTTGTGATGTCTTCATCTGGTTTTGGTATCAGGGTGATACTGCCTTCATAGAATTACTTTGGAAGGTTTTCTTCTTCTATTTTTTGGAATAGTTTGAGGAGAATATGTATTTACTCCTTCTAATATTTAGTACAATTTACCTGTGAAGCTGATTGGCTCTGGGCTTTTGTTTGGGAGTTTTTTGATTACTGATTCAATCTCCTTCCTGGTAATTGGTCTGTTCAAATTTTCTATATTTTTCTGCTTCAGTTTTCATAGGTTATATGTTTCTAGGAATTTATTAATTTATTTTAGAGTGTCTATTTTTTGGCATATAGTTTTTTTTATAATATTCTTTTACAATTGTTTGCACTTCTGTGGTGTTGGTTATTATTACTCCTCTTTCATTTGTGTTTTTTTTTAAGTCCTTTCCTAGGCCCCAATCCCTGATGAATCTTGCCTTTTCAAAGAACCAGCTCCTGGTTTCATTGATCTGTTCTATGTGGTGTTTTGTTTTGTTTTGTTTTGTTTTGTTTTGTTTCTATCTCATTTATTTCTGGTTTCATTTTATTATTTCCTTCCTTCTGCTGGTTTCAGTTTTGTTTGTTGTTCTTTTTCTAGCTTTTTTTTTAGGTATAAAAGTAGGTTGTTGATTTGAGATTTTTCTTCTTGAGGTAAGCCTGTACTGCTATAGACTTCTGTCTTTACAACCGCTTTTGCTGCATCCTAAAGGTTTTTGACTGTTGTGTTTTCCTTTTCACTTGTTTCCATGTGCTTTTAAATTTCTTCTTTGTTTTCTTGGTTGACCCATTCATTGTTTTGTAGCATATTAGTTAACTTCTGTTTAATTGTGGTCTGTCCAGACTTTCTCTTGTGGTTGACTTCTAGTTTCTTAGTATTGTGGTTGGAAAAGGTGCCTGGTATGATTTCAATCTTTTAAAATTTGTTGAGGTTTGTTTTGTGGCCTAATATGTTTCCTATTCTGGAGAATGTTCATTGTGCACTTGGAAAAAAAAATGTGCATTCAGCTCTTCTGCATAGGATGTTCTGAATATATCTGTAAATTCATCTGGTCAGGAATGTCATCAAAAAAAGCCACTGTTTCCTTGTTGATTTTCTGTTTGGAAAATCTGTCCATTGATGTAAGTAAGGTATTAAAGTCTTCTATAATTAATGTGTTACTATCAATTAGCTCCTTTATGGTTGTTATTACTATTTTATGTATTTGGGTGCTTTAATGTTGGGTGCATAAATATTAACAATTATTATATCTTGTTGTTTGATTGTTCCCTTTGTTATCATTGAGTGTCTTTTGTTGCCTCTTGTGAAGGTCTTTGTCTTAAATTCTATTTTGTCTGATATAAGCATTGTTACCATGGCTTTCTTTTCACTTCCCTTTGCATGGCAAATGGCAAAATGGTATGTTCTCCACCCCCTCACTTTCAATCTGCAGGTGACTTTAGGTCTGATGTGAGTCTCTTATAGACCCTTATATATATGGGTCTTTTTGTTTATCCACTCTGTCACCCTATGCCTTTTGATTGACATATTTAGTCAATTTACATTCAAAGTAATTATTGATAAATATGTATTTATTGCCATTTTGTTACTTGTGTTGTTTTTGTAGTTTTTCTCTGATCCTTTTTCTCTTTCAGGGTTTGCTGGTTTTCTTTAATGTTAAACTTGGATTCCTTTTATTTCTTGCATGTCTATTACTGATTTTTGATTTATGGCTACCATTCAATTTATGTATAACATCTTCTGTATATAGTAGTCCATATTAAGCTGATGGTTGCTTAATTTTAAAATTCTTACCCCTCTTCTTCTGATATTTCAGACATTTGGTATCCTTTTATTTTGTGCTTCTCTTCACTGATTTTTAGAGGTATACTTCATTTGTTTGCAGGTATACTTCATTTGTTTGCCTTTCTGCTTCCTATTTTTCTAACTCATATTTATGCTTTTTGGTTTCCACTTACAGAGTCCCCCTTAACATTTCTTGTAGAGAAATGGTTTAGTGGCCTTGCATTCTTTTAACTTTTGTTTGTCTGGCAAACTATCTCTTCTTCTATTCGGAATAATAGCCTGGCCATTTAGAGTATTCTTGGCTGCAGATTGTTTTCTTTTGCAGCCCTTTGAATACATCCTGCCACTCCCTTCTGTCCTGCAAAGTTTCTGCTGAAAAATCAGCTGATAGCCTTATGGGATTTCCTTTGTATGTAATTTTTTTTTTCATCTTGCAAACTTTAAATTTTTTTCTTTATCACTATATATATATATATATATATATATATATATATATATATATATTTTTTTTTTTTTTTTTTTTTTTTTTTTTTTTTGCCATTTTAAGTACTATGTATCTTAGTGTACTCCTTCTTGGGTTGAATTTGTTAGGGGATGTCTGTGCCTCCTAAATCTGGATCTCTGTTTCTCTCCCCAGATTTGGGAAGTTTTCAGGTATTTCTTCAAATATATTTTCTGTCCCCCTTTCTCTCTCTTTTCCTTCTGGGATCCCTATAATGCAAATGTTATTACATTTAATGTTGTCACTGAGGTCTGTAATTCTATTCTTATTATGCAGTACTTGTCTTTCACCTGTTCAGTTTAATTTGTATTAGTGTATCCTCCAGGTGACTGATACATTCCTCTGCTTCCTGCATCCTATTTATTCCATCTATTGTATTTTTTTATTTTATTTATTATGTTCTTCATCTCTGATATATTATTTTTTATCTCTTTGTCAAGAGTCTCACTGATGTTTTCCACCCTTTTCCGAAGTCCAGGGAGTATCTTTACGATCGTAATTTTAACTCTGCTACCAGGTGTATCGCTTACTTTTGTTTCACTTAGATCTGCTGTAATTTTGTCCTGTTCTTTTATTTGGGGCACATTCCTCTATTCATTTTGTCTATGTGTCTGTCTGCTTCTTAGTGTTAGGAAAATCAACTACATCTTCTGCTTTTGAAAGCAGTGGTTCTGTAAAGAAGAGGTTCTGTAGTGCTCTGCTCTCCTGTATCCCCTGTTCACCAGAACATGGCACTTCAGAGGAGTCTCCTACATGTGTTGCTTATGTCCTGCTAATGTGTGTGAGTCACTTTTTCTTTCAGTCCGGATGTCTGCACTGACTGCCTGTTCTGGGCTGTGCTTGCTCTCTGTGGTGTTAGTGAGACCCAGGCAGTTTGGATTGAGGGAGTGTGGCTCAAGAGGGCTCATGAGCTGGGTAGTGGTGGTAGCAAAATTTGCCCTGAGCCAGCAGGCTTGGAATAGGTAAGTCTTCAGGAGTACACATGGGCATGACACACTGCTAGCAAGTTAAGTAACAAGTGTGTGCAGTGCCATCTCCTGCACATGACCCCGTGTTTATGCCATGAGATAGACGAAGGTAGAACTCACCAGCTCTTCCCAAGGAGGTCCCCTGAGATGCTCTGAAATCAGAATAAATAGATCTCCTTCCCATTTGCCCCATTGTGCAAACTGTCACTTTTATTTGCCTGTCTGTGGGCTGCTGTGTCTTTAAGGGCAAGGATCCAGCTATCATTCCCTCTCTCTGCTAGCCCAGTGCTGAGTCAGCTGACTTTTAAAGCTCCAGGCTCCTGGTCCTAATGGTTATATAAACTCATGGATTGCAACCCTCTGCTTTTCAAAAACAGACTTGGGATTTGTCTTTCCCATGTACATTCCCTAGTGATTTCCCTTTCTTGCACTTACATTTCTCTCTCTCTCCTGCAGGCAACTCCCAGATACCATTTCTGACCATCCTCTCAGATGTGACTTCTTCTCTACATTTGTGGAGTTTGTCCTGCCATTCTTTAGATTACTCTCTGGTTTATGTTCATGGTTCCAACTAGATATCACTAGCTGTAAACACGGATTGGGGTGAGCTTGGGGTCCTCCTATACCACCATTTTTCCAAGCTCCTCAGTTTTAATTATTTTTGTATTCTGGTGTTTCCATGTGCTTAGTATGCCTGGTGTTTCCAACAGCTATGACAAGTTTAGGTTGGTTTCCATCAATTGACTTATTTTCATATTATTATTCATATTTTTATACTTAGACAATTTATATGGATGGTAGATATCATTAAGTTTACCTTATTAGGTGGTAGGTTTTTTTTGTTTTTGTTTTTGTTTTACATGTATCCTTGAGCTTTTGTCTGTGATGCAGTGAATTTATGGAAAAATTTGGAAGCTATGGAAAAAGTTTGATATTTTGGGTCTTGCTTTTAAGATTTGCTAAATGCTAATAGAGCATTGCTCGGTCTAGAGCTTATTATTGCCCCACCGCTGAGCCAAAGCCCCATGAATCTTGAGATTGTCTGGTCTGTCTTATGGGAATGAGTACTATTCCCAGATCTACATCAGTAATAGACAAAATTACCACCGATTCTTTTCGATAGTTTAGCCCCAGCCTAAGGTGAATCTCCCTCAGGTATACACTGGTTAGTACTCAATTCGATGTTCCAGGGGAGAATTCTGCAGGACTCCCGAGGTTCTTCAGTGATCAATGCTCTGATCTCTTTTTACTTTTCATATATATTTCCTTAAATAAGGGAACCTGTCCATTTTCACCTAGGTTCCCACTTCCTGTGCTATATTCTGAAAATACTCTCATTCATATATATATATATATATATATATATATAGGTGGGTATATATGAAAATTCTAATCATAAAAGAATATCATGATCATGCACCATTTCTTTTCTGGAAATATAAGAACTATTAATTAGTTTGGATATACTCATTTTCCTATTATAGTCAAGGTGATAGTAAGGAAATCTCTAAGCAAATATTTAATATGAGGCTTCCTTAAAATTAAAAAAATGCAGATAGTCAAAATTAGGAGTGTTTGAAAAATATGCACTTCAATTTGTTGGTTTTTACCCTTTGATATGAGTTTTTTTTTGTTGTTTAGCATTTTATAAACTTAGTTAAATTAAACTTAATTTTATGAAAACATTATTTCATTATATTGCCTTTGACTATACAAGCAATCTAGGTACCTTTTTTGTTTTTAGAAAGCATTTTCTGATTATATATCTAAATTCTAGCAAAATAGGATGAAATGAAAACGAAAATGAAAATCAAGACTGAGGAAGCCCCAGTTTTTTGATACTGACATTAGAACATTGCCAGGGCCACTGGGGATTTTATTATTTTCCAATCAGTAAAACCATCCCATAGATTCTATAAATGACTTTCAAGAAAAGAAAATCCAAAGTCTGATTACACAGCACCATGTGTTCAAGCTCTTTACATGTGTTTGAACAGTGGGTATTCCTTCACCCCACATTAGAAAGTCCCTGCTCTACGGAAAATGCTTGCATAGGACTGCAGAGTTATTTCATTTTTCTGCTTCTCTTCTCCTGACAAGCTGCTGAAAATGGTAATTTATGTGCAAGCCAGCCAGCATCCCAAATATTCAGATAATTTTACATTTCTTTCATGCCCCAAATTTAGTGATTTGCTTATCACTTTGACATATAACAGGAGTCTTCTACTGAAACATCCTTTTGTGCTCTTTTTTCTGTTGAGCTACAGACAGTGCGTCTTCAGTGTTGGCCAAATATTTAAGGGGAGTTGTTAGGTTTATTTCAGGGCCTTCCTTTACTACACTGGTTTCTCCTTTCTGGGATTTCTCTTTTCAGTTTCCAGCTATGCTAACAGCCCTAACCACATCTTAAGATACCTGTAGTCAATGGAATTGTAGCTTTGTATTTTAGTTTAGTAGCACCAAAAGAAATATATAAGTGCAAATCTCCAGTGAGCATGGTTCTTTTTTCTCAAAAGTTAAATCACCTCAGAGTTTTGCCTGGTTTTGGCCTCCACTATGGCTTTAACTATTATGCAAATATAGATTGAGCTTATAATTGCTGCTGGAGTATTAGTCCTTTACAAGCTACTCTACCATTACCTGAAGTGAACCTTGGCCTGAAATAATATATTCTAAGGAATTTTCATAAGTTTGTTTTATATCATAAAGGTGTGTTGCTATGTGTTGTTTCCAGTGTTTGCACTTATATGTGATTTAGAACTGCTATATAGATTATTTTCCATATCCAAAAAAATAGGTGGGCATAAAGATGATTAACTTCAGTCATTATTAAAACTATCTTTTTCTTAAAACATTCATCTAGTGCATTGTGATTTTAAAAGGTGAACTGGAAAGCAAACTGTTAGGGGCTCTGGTATGTGAAAATTGCTGGAACACAAAAACTAATACCCTTCTGAAAGAAAAGACAAATGTGCTTCAACATCTTTTATTCATTAGATTTATACATCAAAATAGTTCTATTTCACATCCAAGTGAAGGTTTTCAATGATTTACTTTAATAATGAGTGGTCTGGATGCCCAATGTGGACAGGAAAGCAAGATACATTCCATCGTTAATCAGGTAAAATAAAGGGTACATTGTAAGAGTAATTATGAACCATAAATGAGCCCACTACTAGCTGCCCTCCTTGACTGCAGGTAAGTCTTGCAGTTACGAACCAGAAGTAGGAAAAGAAAATATTTCCTGAAGGTCCGTGCCACAAGCATGCTGTAAAAATTTGCATACATGTTGCATCACTGATAAGATCTTGAAGTCCCAAATGAAAAATTTTAATTTCAAGTGGTCCCCTGAAAGTGGTTCTCCCAGTGACTAGTGAAGCATTAAAAAAAAAAAAGAGTTACCAGTAATTTAAGTCAAGTAGCTGGTTAGATACCATGAAGATGAGAACAGAACTTATATTCTCCAAAATTAATGTCCATAATGAAAATAAGTCACAACCTAAATCTTTTTTTTTCTGCTATTTATTTATTTATTTATTTATTTTTGCATTCTTTTTTTTTTTTTATTTTTATATATGAAATTTATTGTCAAATTGGTTTCCATACAACAACCAGTGCTCATCCCAAAAGGTGCCCTCCTCAATACCCATCACCCACCCTCTCCTCCCTCCCACCCCCCATCAACCCTCAGTTTGTTCTCAGTTCTCAACAGTCTCTTATGCTTTGGCTCTCTCCCACTCTAACCTCTTTTTTTTCCTTCCCCTCCCCCATGGGTTCCTGTTAAGTTTCTCAGGATCCACATAAGAGTGAAACCATATGGTATCTGTCTTTCTCTGTATGGCTTATTTCACTTAGCATCACACTCTCCAGTTCCATCCACGTTGCTACAAAAGGCCATATTTCATTTTTTCTCATTGCCACGTAGTATTCCATAGTGTATATAAACCACAATTTCTTTATCCATTCATCAGTTGATGGACATTTAGGCTCTTTCCATAATTTGGCTATTGTTGAGAGTGCTGCTATGAACATTGGGGTACAAGTGCCCCTATGCATCAGTACTCCTGTGTCCCTTGGATAAATTCCTAACAGTGCTATTGCTGGGTCATAGGGTAGGTCTATTTTTAATTTTCTGAGGAACCTCCACACTGCTTTCCAGAGCGGCTGCACCAATTTGCATTCCCACCAACAGTGCAAGAGGGTTCCCGTTTCTCCACATCCTCTCCAGCATCTATAGTCTCCTGATTTGTTCATTTTGGCCACTCTGACTGGCGTGAGGTGATACCTGAGTGTGGTTTTGATTTGTATTTCCCTGATAAGGAGCGACGCTGAACATCTTTTCATGTGCCTGTTGGCCATCCAGATGTCTTCTTTAGAGAAGTGTCTATTCATGTTTTCTGCCCATTTCTTCACTGGGTTATTTGCTTTTCGGGTGTGGAGTTTGGTGAGCTCTTTATAGATTTTGGATACTAGCCCTTTGTCCGATATGTCATTTGCAAATATCTTTTCCCATTCCGTTGGTTGCCTTTTAGTTTTGTTGGTTGTTTCCTTTGCTGTGCAGAAGCTTTTGATCTTCATAAGGTCCCAGTAATTCACTTTTGCTTTTAATTCCCTTGCCTTTGGGGATGTGTCGAGGAAGAGATTGCTACGGCTGAGGTCAGAGAGGTCTTTTCCTGCTTTCTCCTCTAAGGTTTTGATGGTTTCCTGTCTCACATTCAGGTCCTTTATCCATTTTGAGTTTATTTTTGTGAATGGTGTGAGAAAGTGGTCTAGTTTCAACCTTCTGCATGTTGCTGTCCAGTTCTCCCAGCACCATTTGTTAAAGAGACTGTCTTTTTTCCATTGGATGTTCTTTCCTGCTTTGTCAAAGATGAGTTGGCCATACGTTTGTGGGTCTAGTTCTGGGGTTTCTATTCTATTCCATTGGTCTATGTGTCTGTTTTTGTGCCAATACCATGCTGTCTTGATGATGACAGCTTTGTAGTACAGGCTAAAGTCTGGGATTGTGATGCCTCCTGCTTTGGTCTTCTTCTTCAAAATTACTTTGGCTATTCGGGGCCTTTTGTGGTTCCATATGAATTTTAGGATTGCTTGTTCTAGTTTCGAGAAGAATGCTGGTGCAATTTTGATTGGGATTGCATTGAATGTGTAGATAGCTTTGGGTAGTATTGACATTTTGACAATATTTATTCTTCCAATCCATGAGCAGGGAATGTCTTTCCATTTCTTTAAATCTTCTTCAATTACCTTCATAAGCTTTCTATAGTTTTCAGCATACAGATCCTTTACATCTTTGGTTAGATTTATTCCTAGGTATTTTATGCTTCTTGGTGCAATTGTGAATGGGATCAGTTTCTTTATTTGTCTTTCTGTTGCTTCATTGTTAGTGTATAAGAATGCAACTGATTTCTGTACATTGATTTTGTATCCTGCAACTTTGCTGAATTCATGGATCAGTTCTAGCAGACTTTTGGTGGAGTCTATCGGATTTTCCATGTATAATATCATGTCATCTGCAAAAAGCGAAAGCTTGACTTCATCTTTGCCAATTTTGATGCCTTTGATTTCCTTTTGTTGTCTGATTGCTGATGCTAGAACTTCCAGCACTATGTTAAACAACAGCGGTGAGAGTGGGCATCCCTGTCGTGTTCCTGATCTCAGGGAGAAAGTTCTCAGTTTTTCCCCATTGAGGATGATGTTAGCTGTGGGCTTTTCATAAATGGCTTTTATGATCTTTAAGTATGTTCCTTCTATCCCGACTTTCTCAAGGGTTTTTATTAAGAAAGGGTGCTGGATTTTGTCAAAGGCCTTTTCTGCATCGATTGACAGGATCATATGGTTTTTCTCTTTTTTTTTGTTAGTGTGATGTATCATGTTGATTGATTTGCGAATGTTGAACCAGCCCTGCATCCCAGGAATGAATCCCACTTGATCATGGTGAATAATTCCTTTTATATGCCGTTGAATTCGATTTGCTAGTATCTTATTGAGAATTTTTGCTTCCATATTCATCAGGGATATTGGCCTGTAGTTCTCTTTTTTTACTGGGTCTCTGTCTGGTTTAGGAATCAAAGTAATACTGGCTTCATAGAATGAGTCTGGAAGTTTTCCTTCCCTTTCTATTTCTTGGAATAGCTTGAGAAGGATAGGTATTATCTCTGCTTTAAACGTCTGGTAGAACTCCCCTGGGAAGCCATCTGGTCCTGGACTCTTATTTGTTGGGAGATTTTTGATAACCGATTCAATTTCTTCGCTGGTGATGGGTCTGTTCAAGCTTTCTATTTCCTCCTGATTGAGTTTTGGAAGAGTGTGGGTGTTCAGGAATTTGTCCATTTCTTCCAGGTTGTCCAATTTGTTGGCATATAATTTTTCATAGTATTCCCTGATAATTGTTTGTATCTCTGAGGGATTGGTTGTAATCATTCCATTTTCATTCATGATTTTATCTATTTGGGTCATCTCCCTTTTCTTTTTGAGAAGCCTGGCTAGAGGTTTGTCAATTTTGTTTATTTTTTCAAAAAACCAACTCTTGGTTTCGTTGATCTGCTCTACAGTTTTTTAGATTCTATATTGTTTATTTCTGCTCTGATCTTTATTATTTCTCTTCTTCTGCTGGGTTTAGGCTGCCTTTGCTGTTCTGCTTCTAGTTCCTTTAGGTGTGCTGTTAGATTTTGTATTTGGGATTTTTCTTGTTTCTTGAGATAGGCCTGGATTGCAATGTATTTTCCTCTCAGGACTGCCTTTGCTGCGTCCCAAAGCGTTTGGATTGTTGTATTTTCATTTTCGTTTGTTTCCATATATTTTTTAATTTCTTCTCTAATTGCCTGGTTGACCCACTCATTCGTTAGTAGGGTGTTCTTTAACCTCCATGCTTTTGGAGGTTTTCCAGACGTTTTTCTGTGGTTGATTTCAAGCTTCATAGCATTGTGGTCTGAAAGTATGCATGGTATGATTTCAATTCTTGTAAACTTATGAAGGGCTGTTTTGTGACCCAGTATATGATCTATCTTGGAGAATGTTCCATGTGCACTCGAGAAGAAAGTATATTCTGTTGCTTTGGGATGCAGAGTTCTAAATATATCTGTCAAGTCCATCTGATCCAATGTCTCATTCAGGGCCCTTGTTTCTTTATTGACCGTGTGTCTAGATGATCTATCCATTTCTGTAAGTGGGGTGTTAAAGTCCCCTGCAATTACCACATTTTTATGAATAAGGTTGCTTATGTTTATGAGTAATTGTTTTATATATTTGGGCGCTCCGGTATTCGGCGCATAGACATTTATAATTGTTAGCTCTTCCTGATGGATAGACCCTGTCACTATTATATAATGTCCTTCTTCATCTCTTGTTACAGCCTTTAATTTAAAGTCTAGTTTGTCTGATATAAGGATGGCTACTCCAGCTTTCTTTTGGCTTCCAGTAGCATGATAAATAGTTCTCCATCCCCTCACTCTCAATCTGAAGGTGTTCTCAGGTCTAAAATGAGTCTCTTGTAGACAGCAAATAGATGGGTCTTGTTTTTTTATCCATTCTGATACCCTATGTCTTTTGGTTGGCGCATTTAGTCCATTTACATTCAGTGTTATTATAGAAAGATATGGGTTTAGAGTCATTGTGATGTCTGTATGTTTTATGCTTGTAGTGATGTCTCTGGTACTTTGTCTCACAGGGTCCCCCTTAGGATCTCTTGGAGGGCTGGTTTAGTGGTGACAAATTCCTTCAGTTTTTGTTTGTTTGGGAAGACCTTTATCTCTCCTTCTATTCTAAATGACAGACTTGCTGGATAAAGGATTCTCGGCTGCATATTTTTTCTGTCTAGCACACTGAAAATCTCGTGCCAGTTCTTTCTGGCCTGCCAAGTTTCAAAAGAGAGATCAGTCACGAGTCTTATAGGTCTCCCTTTATATGTGAGGGCACGTTTACCCCTTGCTGCTTTCAGAATTTTCTCTTTATCCTTGTATTTTGCCAGTTTCACTATGATATGTCGTGCAGAAGATCGATTCAAGTTCCGTCTGAAGGGAGTTCTCTGTGCCTCTTAAATTTCAATGCCTTTTTCCTTCCCCACTTCAGGGAAGTTCTAAGCTATTATTTCTTCAAGTACCCCTTCAGCACCTTTCCCTCTCTCTTCCTCCTCTGGGATACCAATGATGCGTAGATTATTTCTTTTTAGTGTATCACTTAGTTCTCTAATTTTCCGCTCATACTCCTGGATTTTTTTATCTCTCTTTTTCTCAGCTTCCTCTTTTTCCATAACTTTATCTTCTAGTTCACCTATTCTCTCCTCTGCCTCTTCATTCCGAGCCGTGGTGGTTTCCATTTTGTTATGCATTTCGTTTAAAGCGTTTTTCAGCTCCTGGTGACTGTTCCTTAGTCCCTTGATCTCTGTAGCAAGAGATTCTCTGCTGTCCGCTATACTGTTTTCAAGCCCAGCGATTAATTTTATGACTATTATTCTAAATTCACTTTCTGTTATATTATTTAAATCCTTTTTGATCAGCTCATTAGCTGTTGTTATTTCCTGGAGATTCTTCTGAGGGGAATTCTTCCGTTTGGTCATTTTGGATAGCCCCTGGCGTGGTGAGGACCTGCAGGGCACTTCCCCTGTGCTGTGGTGTATAACTGGAGTTGGTGGGCGGAGCCGCAGTCAGACCTGATGTCTGCCCCCAGCCCACCGCTGGGGCCACAGTCAGACTGGTGTGTGCCTTCTCTTCCCCTCTCCTAGGGGCGGGATTCACTGTGGGTTGGGGTGGCCTGTCTGGGCTACTTGCACACTGCCAGGCTTGTGATGCTGGGGATCTGGCGTCTTAGCTGGGGTGGGTAGGCAAGGTGCACAGGGGCAGGAGGGGCAGGCTTAGCTTGCTTCTCCTTAGGTGATCCACTTCAGGAGGGGCCCTGTGGCAGCAGGAGGGAGTCAGATCCGCTGCCGGAGGTTTGGCTCCGCAGAAGCGCAGAGTTGGGTGTTTGCGCGGAGCGAGCAAGTTCCCTGGCAGGAACTGGTTCTCTTTGGGATTTTGGCTGGGGGATGGGCGGGGGAGATGGTGCTGGCGAGCGCCTTTGTTCCCCACCAAACTGAGCTCTGTCCTCAGGGGGCTCAGCCGCTCTCCTTCCCTTTGTCCTCCAGCCTTCCCGCTTTCTGAGCAGAGCTGTTAACTTATGACCTCCCAGACGCTAAGTCGCGCTTGCTGTAGGAACACAGTCCATCAGGCCCCTCCGCTTTTTGCAAGCCAGACTCGGGGGCTCTGCTTGGCCGGCGAGCCGCCCCTCCGCCCCGGCTCCCTCCCGCCAGTCCGTGGAGCGCGCACCGCCTCGCCACCCTTCCTACCCTCTTCCGTGGGCCTCTCGTCTGCGCTTGGCTCCGGCGACTCCGTTCTGCTAATCCTCTGGCGGTTTTCTGGGTTATTTAGGCAGGTGTAGGTGGAATCTAAGTGATCAGCAGGACGCGCGGTGAGCCCAGCTTCCTCCTACGCCGCCATCTTCCTTCTCCTCTCCACAACCTAAATCTTAAGATATCACCCCTTTGAAAGTGCCGTTTACCTCTACCCTCAACTTTATAACCTGAATTCCCAGATT
Organism: Puma concolor; assembly: GCF_028749965.1. Lineage (NCBI taxonomy): Eukaryota > Metazoa > Chordata > Mammalia > Carnivora > Felidae > Puma > Puma concolor. The sequence goes on from NC_141675.1 coordinate 116,315,107, forward strand.
GGTTGTCAAGCAGTTTCCAGAGTTACATACTAATTCTATACTAGCAAGGGAAACATAATTATCTGCAATTAGGAATCATTGATACATTTCTATGATTCACATCTTTGTATTTCAAACAAAAACCAAATTGAGAGGCAATTTTTCACAAGTGATACTAAACTTCAGTGGACGTTAATATTTTATTGACAGTCCATAATTAACATAATTTAGCAAAAGTAATAGCAGTATGATTTTTTCCAGACTTTGTACGATATTAATGATTCATATGTACTGTCCAATGTGTCACAATACCACAAACAATAATAACAAAGAAGGGTTCTATTTCTCTAGCAAATATATATTTTAATTTATAAAGAACAATGGTCAATTTTTAAGCTTACCTTTTTATGTTTATACTGCATGTCATTGTTATTCAGGTAATTCAATTAGGCAAAAAAAATAAACCAAAATGAGTTAAAGAAGATATTATAACATGTCATTTACAGATGATATCACCTTATGTGTATAGGTTAGTATAGGATCTCCAGAGTGTTACTAGAACTAATAAGTATATTTATCAGTTTGCAAATTGCAAGATCAGTACATGAATTCAACTTCACAAATTCACACACAAAAAAACAACTGGAAAACAGTAAACCATTACCACTTGTAATAGCATAAATATATCTTGGAATGAATCTAATAAAAGTTATGCAAAGGGCACCTGGGTGGCTCAATCCAACTCTTGATTTCAGCTTAGGTCATGATCCTGAGGTCATGGGATAGAGCCCCACATCAGGCTCCGCTGAGCATGGAGGCTGCTTAATATTTATTCTCTCTCTCTCTCTCTCTGCCCCTTTCTCCTGCTTATGCCTTCTCTTTCACACACACATACAGTATTTTTTAAAAAACATATTTTTTTAAAGTTATGCAAGTTTTCTAGACAGAACACTGGAATATATGGCTGCAAAAATTAAAGACAAATAAATGTAGATATATTACATTCATGAATTACAAGATAATATTTTTATGATATTCACTTTGCTAAATCCACATCTTCAAAATAAATAAATAAATAACCCATAGCTTCAGTGCAATCCCACTCAAAATATAAACAAACATTTTGGAAAAAATAGACAAATGGTTTCATTAGAATGCAAAGAATGTGGAAATGCTAGGACTTTTACAAAAGATGAGCAAAGTAGGAGGATTTGAAATAACTGATGTCTACTCTTGCTATAAAGAATGCATTCAAGATAGTGCTACATTGGCATAAGAATAACACATGGGTTAATATAATATAATAATCCAGAATTAGACTTATACATATATGTTCAATTGAGTTCAATTCATGGCTTTTATACAGTTTTCTTTTTTTTTTTCAAAAATTTTTTTTAACGTTTATTTATTTTTGAGAGGGAGAGAGACAGAGCATGAACGGGGGAGGGTCAGAGAGAGGGAGACACAGAATCTGAAACAGGCTCCAGGCTCTGAGCTGTCAGCACAGAGCCCAATGCAGGGCTCGAACTCACGGACCGCGAGATCATGACCTGAGCCAAAGTCAGCCGCTTAACCAACTGAGCCACCCAGGCGCCCCGATTTTATACACTTTTCAAGTCAAGTAAATAGATAAGGAGTTTTTGAGCATTGGCAGTAACAACTGGGTATTTTCATGGGGAAAATAAAACATGGCACCTACCTCATCCTATACATTATAAAAATAATTTGAAATAGATAGACCTAATTGTAGAAGACAGAATCAGAAATATGTTAGAATCAAACAGTAAAATTTCTTCAAGAATTTGGGTTAAATTTTCTTAAATGGTACATAATAAGCACTAATTATTTTAAAAAATGAATTTCACATCCTCAAATAAAACATGTTTGCTAGTCAAAGTCATCATTAAGAAATTTATGGGGCTCCTGGGTGGCTCAGTCGGTTGGGCGTCTGACTTCAGCCCAGGTCATGATCCCGCACTTCATGAGTTCAAGCCCTGCATTGGGCTCTGTGCTGACAGCTCAGAGCCTGGAGCTTGCTTCAAATTCTGTATCTCTCTCTGCCCCTTCCCTGCTTGCACTGTCTCTCTTTCTCCCCCAAATAAATACTAAATAGAAAATTTATAATAAAAAAAAAGAAATTTATAAGAAATTTATTACAGGAGTGCCAGGGTGGCTCAGTCAGTTCAGTATATAACTCTTGATTTCAGTTTGGGTTATGATCTCCCAGTTCATGGGACCAAGCCCCACATGAGTCCCATGTCGAGCTCTGCAGTGGTATCATGGAGACTGCTGGGGATTCTCTCTCTTTTCCCCTCCCCTGCTTGTGCACTCTCTCTCTCTCTCAAAATAAATAAACTTAAAAAATACTAGTCAGAAAAAAATATTTAAAAAAAATTTACTATACAAGTCACAGACTAAAATATTTGTAATTCTTATATGTGTCAAAGAGCTTACTTAAAATCCTGCTATTAAATACTCCTACAAAAAAAGAAAATTCCTATACATACTCTTACAAATCTACAATAGAAGACAGAAATAATATAGATCGGTAAAATCATGAACAGACATTTCACACACAAGAAAAAGATATAGAAATAGCAAAAAAAAAAAAAAAAAAAACACATGAAAATGTGTTCAATGCCATTATTTATGAAGAAAATGCAAATTTCTTCATAGGAGACCATTTCATACACACTAGAATAGCTAAAATAAATCTACTTTGATTACCCTATTTTGGTAGGATCGACACAATGAGAACCTTTGTATGTTGCTGGTGGGAGAATAGCTAGCTGTATGGCCACTTTGTGGAAACATGTTTATAATTAAGTTAAATATACATTAGGTTGCCACCCTGCAATTACCCTTCTAGATATTTAATCATGTACCTTTTTAAAAGACGTAGAAAAATATTTGCACATATGTATCCATGAGAACCTATAATTCAACCCAAATATTCTTAAGAGAATGAATTAACGCATTTGGTATATCTATGATATGGAATAATATTTAAGTATAAAACAAACGAGTTATTGATACATTAAACATCATGGATGAGTCAAAACAAAACAAAACAAAAAATAAACACAGCATTTTGAGAGGAACCCCACACAAATGTACTGATAAGTTTTCACTTGGGAAAAACTAATAATGATAGCAATCAAAACATGGTTGACTCTGGGAGAGATAGAATGGACTGAAGCGGAGCTTATGGGAATTTTGTACATCTCTACGTTATGAAAATTTGTCTACTTCTAATTTTCGGAGTGCTTACACAGGTGTATACAATTGTCTAAAGTCATGAAACTAAATATTTCTGTGTAAATATCATATACAAATTACAGTTCCATACATGAAGCTATCAAATAACCATTTTAGAAAATTAAGTTTATACCAATTTGGTGAACTTAAATAAGTAGGCAGATAAAGAGTATCATTATTTATTTTCAGTACAGTGTTTGGGTTGGTAAATGAGACTAGGTTGCACTTAAGAAAAACAAAAAGCCTATGTGAGTACCCAAAGGTCTGAATATCTAAAACTCAGTGTATAGCGTTTTTGTTTAGTTTTAATTTTTTTAAACAAAGGGCATCTCATGGTAAAAAGTGAGATTCAGTTTATAAATATTGTATCTCCTCTCTGTTTATTTTGCAAAGCAACATATCCATAATTTTTATTGAATTTCTTTGATTTTCTACAATTTCCCACATTTTCTGGATAACTATCCAAATATAGCTGATGACTTTGAATGAAAGATATGTAGACTGGCAATTTATTACCTAATAGCTATTGCTTATTAAATATATTTTTGTTTCGGACACTACATTAGGTTCTAGGATAAGAAACTAGTCGTTAGTTTTGATTATATAATATAGATAAAAACTTACTAGCAGTGACCTTTTGCTCCTGTTTCCTGATCTTTTAGCTAAGATAATCTTTTCTGGTATATTTACTAACTGTACTGTTTCTTCTTTCATCAGTTTCAAAATATTTTTTTCACATTTCAAAACCTACTTCTATGGTCTCATCTTTAAATGCTCATCAAACAATTACATATATAGTAGCTGAGGTATATTCTTGGGGTGCCTATCACATTTATGTTCTCTGGGCATCTTTCCATTCACCTTTCTATTTCATTCTCTGTACCTGGAGTATTTCTTTCTTTTTCCATCTGTTAAGCTATTTAAGTCTTCCCTCCAGGATTGATCCCACCACAAAATTAAACTTCACTGCCATCTGTTTCTCACAAGTAAACAATAGCAAGTATGCCTTTGAATATACTACTAAAGGTTTATACGTTATTTTTCTCATTTTACAAGGCCACGTTGGGAAAAACTAAAAAAACTAAACCATTAATTCTCATATGACTCATTGGATATCATAAGACTAACTTTATCTTTTATATTTTTAAACAAACGTAAACTTTTTTTTTTTTTCCCCAAAACATAATTCTATTACCAGCTATACTGTTCAGGCTATACAAGTTCTGATTTTGTTACAAACGTGCAATCACTTTCTAAGAAAGAAACTATATGAGGGGCGCCTGGGTGGCGCAGTCGGTTAAGCGTCCGACTTCAGCCAGGTCACGATCTCGCGCTCCGTGAGTTCGAGCCCCGCGTCGGGCTCTGGGCTGATGGCTCAGAGCCTGGAGCCTGTTTCCGATTCTGTGTCTCCCTCTCTCTCTGCCCCTCCCCCGTTCATGCTCTGTCTCTCTCTGTCCCAAAAATAAAAATAAACGTTGAAAAAAAAAATTAAAAAAAAAAAAAAAAAGAAACTATATGATTATGGCGATAACTACTTTAAATTTGAGTCACTGAGTGAGGCAATTTCCAAGAAGATATACATATGCATATAATTTGTAGCCTTAATTACTAAATTACATCTTAGCAAGGCTTTTATTTGATTAAAATTTATACTATGAGATTAATGAACCTAACCACTTTGGAATTTTGTCATATAAGCATGTGCCTAAATAGGTGTGTAGAACATGTAATATCTTATTTTCCCAATATTAAACAAAAAGATTAGCTAATGTGAGAAAATTGGATTCAAAATTGTACATTAAATTCATTTAATTGCTATTTTTCAAGGGATTAATCATTTCCAAACATTTAAAATAAAAACAGCTTCTGAGTAATTTTTTTTTTTTTTTTTTGAGAGAAAGCATGCGAGGGGGGCGGTGGGGAGACGGGGCAGAGGGAGACAGACAGTCTTAAGCCGTCTCCACACTTAGCAGAGAGCCAGGCATGGGACTCCATCCCACAATTCCATGACCCCAGGATCATGACCTGAGCTGAAATCAAGAGTCTGATGAGCAATCAACTGAGCCACCCAGGCACCCTCTGAGTAATCTTTTAAATCGTTTATCAATGCATAAAAATATAGGGCCAACAAGAGTCGACGTATATCTACAACAATCAACATCTAAGTCAAAATGCAGAATAAGTTAAAATGCAGAAAGCGAGTTCCACGTTGTCACAGGTTACTTGCTCCACAATGAACAGATTCTGCCTTCTTTTTTTTTTTTTTAATTTGTTTTAATGTTTGTTTATTTTTGACAGAGAGAGAGCAAGAGTGAGCATGAGTGGGGGAGGGTCAGAGACACAGAATCTGAAACAGGCTCCAGGCTCTGAGCTGTCAGCACAGAGCCGGTCGTGGGGCCCAAACTCACAGACCGTAAGATCATGACCTGAGCCAAAGTTGGACAATCAACTGACTGAGCCACCCAGGTGCCCCAAGTTCTGCTATCTAATGATTATTTTTTTCAACCTAAACTACAGCTCAGTTTTTGGTATCTGATTTTTTTTTTTTATTTTAACATTTATTTATTATTGAGAGACAGAGCATGAGTAGGGGAGGGACAAAGAGAGGGGGAGACACAGAATCAAAGCAGGCTCCAGGCTCCGAGCTGTCAGCACAGAGCCTGGCATGGGGCTTGAACTCACAAATCGCGAGATCGTGACCTGAGCTGAGGTCAGAGGTCCAACTGACTGAGCCACCCAGGAGCCCCTGATATCTGATTTTGATGATGATTAAAATGTATTTGGTTTTCCAGTATTACACGCAATTCATCCCCATTACCATATTTTGGCCACATAAATGAGAAATTTGCTTATGTGATATTTGACCTATTCTCTGAACTTTCTGGACACTATAGTAGTTAGACTCTAATTCACCAATTTAGGCATGTACCATGAAGTAGGAAATGTGTTAGGCACTCGGAACATAGTCCTAATCAATGAATTTTGTTCTTGTTTTATATATATGTATATAATTAAAACATTTATTATAAAAGTAAAAGTATTAAAGACTATAGAAACATGGAAGGATAAGAAGGTCACATTAAGGAAAATATATTAATGAATGATGAATAATGGTTATCTTAGGAGTGCCTGGCAGGGTTGGTCAGAAAAGCATGTGACTCTTGATCACAGGGTCATGAGTTTGAGCCCCACATTGGGTATAGAGAACATGTATAAATAAAGAAGAAAATAAAAAAGGACTGGGAAGCCTTTAAAAAATGATTATTTTGGGGTACTCAGGTGGCTCAGTCAGTTAAGCCTCTGACTCTTGATTTTGGCACAGGTCATGATCTCACAGGTTCACGAATTTGAGTCCTTCAACCGCCTCTGTGCCGGTGACAGTGTGGAGCCTGCTTGGGATTTTCTCTCTCTCCCTCTCTGCCCCTCTCTCTGTCTCTCAAAATAAATAACTTTAAAAGAATGGTTATCTTAAAATATTAAACAAAAAAAAAGTGAGGGATACAAGTAGAAAGGAAAGTATAGAGGAGATATGAAACAGCCTGGAATATTACAGGAATTAGAATTCCTTATAGTTCTGGAGCATTGCTGATTCTGATTAACTGCTAATTTTGTACCAACTGTCCCCTGTGGTTTTTCTTTTTAGATTACTTTCTGGTGTCTCTCTTGGTCCTTCTCATTCTCATATATTTAACTTCGATCAAGCTTGTTTTGTCATAAGACAGTTATTGTTAAGCATGTAAAGATTAATGTAGTACTTTATATATTTAGGTAATGAATTTAGGTAATTTTCACTAAATCATAAAAAAATAAAAAATCAGGCACAGTTCCAATTGGGACAGTCTAATCCCAAAAGGGATTTGGACTGAAGGTCAACACATTTCAAACTGGTATAGTTTCAAAAGAACAGTCTGGTTTTGAAAAGGAGTCAGACCTAAGGCTAGCACAATTTCAGCAGGAACAGGACAATTTCAAACAGGAAGTAGGAACAGTCCAATCCTGAAAATGAGCGGGACTAAAGCCAAATGAGTACTTGCAGAGATTAAAAAAAAAAAAAAAAAAAAAAAAAAAAAAGGCCTTAAAATAGATCCTGAATAAAGCCTGGAGGGTTCTGGATATAAGGTGTGGAATTTAAAAATCCTGGAGAAAATTTATTCTCAATCCCCAGAGCTGGGAGGAAAGCAGTGAGCCCAATCATCTCGGGGGGGTGGGGCACACCTGTTTGCCCAGAACCCCAGAGTTGTTGGGGGTTCCTCTGTGGATCCCATCATTGCCACCAAGCAATGATAACCTTAAAAAAAATCAGTTATTTTACCACGAAAAATTGATTTATTCAGAAATAAAAGAGAATTGCAATCCAGGACAAACAAGCTGCAAGCAAAATTGTGGCGGTTGTTGGGGGTTGCCCTGGGGGGGCATCCAGAAAACAAGAGATGTGTGCTTTTCTATGGACAAAAGGGGTGAGTTGGGAAGGCTCTTATAAACTAAAAATCAATTGGGTTAAACTAAGGGTTTGAAGTACCATGGCTTCTCATTGGCTGAGCTTTTGCCAGGGATTAAAGTGTGTCTCCCTCTGGCTGGGATAGTAAGGTAGTATCCCCACACAAAGTCAAGTCTGTGTCTTCCTGTTGCATTTGCAACGGACTATGAGTCGTAGGGTGTGTAAGTTCCCTCTGCTGAAATCTCCTGACTCCATTTTAGTGAGGTTTTCTGTATCAATTTTCACATCACTTTGTAAATAAAGTCCTGACAGAATGAAAATTAGACAATTTAGAAAACATTCTTCCATAGTTTCTAACATTTCCTTTTCATAAGTAGGTTTTAATATTATTAAGGGTTGGTGAACATAGTATGTGCTTTTTAATGTTATTTTATCAACTGTTTTCATTACTGTAAAATAGAAAGTGAGCCAAAGCTGAAAGCAGCCTTTGCATGATTTAATGTAAAACAGATCTCCTACTACTGCTGACACTGTAATGCAAACTTCTTTGCTCCCACATCGGCTAAGAACGCTGAAAACTCACGTAAAACACACATTTCATGAGGGGAATCAAAACAAATGATTATAAAATTCTTCTTTAAAATGAATGAATGAATTTGAAATGGGTTTTGATCTTCTTAAATGTGATTTCTTTTTAACAAGCAAAGTCATATCAGCAAGAAAGATTCAATGTTATTCATTAACACGCATTTATTGAGTACTCTGTCAGAATATGGCATAGGCGACAGGGAGAAACTGACTTCGGAACAGACCATTTACTGTACAGCGTGTAAACACTGATAGAAATGGCTGTGAAATGAGGAATGGAGGGTTTAATTCAAATTTCTGTGGCCAGAAAAAACCGTCACAGAAGGATGGGCAGATGGGCATAACCAACAAAAACATGTTTTCAAGATGTGAAAACACCTGTGTGAAATGAAAAGAAAAAAAAAAAACACAACTGATGTTTTGTTTACAAAACAAATGAATATCTACCTACAAATGACAGTTTAATTTTGAAAAGTATTTTAATAAAATCTACCATGTTTTTTTAAAAAATGTACTTTTCTAATTCCTCTTTAAAATCTGACAAAAACAAAAACAAAAACAAAAACAAAACTATAGATTCTGCTGAACTGAACTGGATTTTCATTAACCAGAGCCTCTTTACATAATATGGTATCTTGCAGGCTGAATGAAGTGCCACAAGATGAAAATCAACAGTCCACAGGTTTTCCCTGTTCTCCAAGTAGGAACCTCAGACTTAGTTGTCCAGAGTATTTTTTTAGTCACTTTTGTCTATTTTAGTTTGTCTATATATTCCCTTTATCATCCTAAATAATTTAGTGTGCGAGTCTACAATTTTCCTTTCAACGTTTATTTATTTTTGGGACAGAGAGAGACAGAGCATGAACGGGGGAGGGGCAGAGAGAGAGGGAGACACAGAATCGGAAACAGGCTCCAGGCTCTGAGCCATCAGCCCAGAGCCTGACGCGGGGCTCGAACTCACGGACCGCGAGATCGTGACCTGGCTGAAGTCGGACGCTTAACCGACTGCGCCACCCAGGCGCCCCTACAATTTTCCTTTAATGTATTAGGAAAGTTCATTTTGTTAACAAAAATTCAACCAAGTAAAAGTAACGATCTGATTGGCTTTATGAAATCATTCATGTGTTGACAGCATGCAGGTAGAGGGGGGCTCCACGAGGTGTACAAAACGAAAGGTTTTTATAGAAGGAAGGTGGGGCAAAAAGTTATTAGCAAAATAAAAAGATGGTTTTAGGCCAGGCGGCTTTCCCTTAGGTGAAACAAAAGATATCATATCAAGCGGATTGTTTAGCATTTGGGGGGGTGGGAGATGGAGAAGGCCTGCATGGAAGATTCATTGGTGGAGATCAGAAAATTCCTGAGTGACCAGTTTAGGACTGTGTTCCTAGGGGAGGATGAAACTGCCATTAGATCAGGTATTAAGCCCCAGTTTGGGAACTTGGTCTAAGTGACCCCTTTTTGGGTGTGTGGTTTTCGCCTGAGAGGTGTGATCAAAATCATTCTCAGCTAATGCTCTGAGGTTCCCACAGCTTTTTTGCTCCTCCTTGTGGCATGCAGAGGCCATGACATTTTTACTTAACCTCTGACATTCACAGGTTCTATCTTCTGGCTCACATTGCATTGGTTATTTTGTTCATTCTTTAGATGTTCCAGTCTTAAGGCGATCCTTTGCTTGGTGGTTAGTGGCTGCAAGCACATCTAAAGTTCTGAGAGAATATAACACACCAAGGAGATTATTATGATTGCTTTAAGTAGGATGATTCCCAATATTTGGAGTGTACTTTTAGAGCCATGGTTCCCAAGACTCAAACCAATCAAAAGCAAATAAATCAAAGAGAGACCTTGTGGAAGTAATCACCTTTTTAAGTCAAGTGGCTTGTTCTTATGTAATTGAGTTTTAACCTCCCCATAAGTGTTAATCCAGTCACAGCAGGTGTTGTTGGAGGCAGGACAGACACCTCCTTGCTTATCTAAAAGATAAGTAAGAGCTATTCTGTTATCAAGGATGACTTTGGTTAGAGAGTTTAAGAATCTTTGTTGTGCTGCTATTGCTTTAGTGGTCGATTTTGTAACATTTAAGAATTAAGAAATTCTTCATCATAGCCTCATTTACCTTTTTCCCTAACCAGGGAAATAAGGACCTGCCAACATAAGTAAATCTGGAATCAGAAAAGCCTCCTGGTAAGTTTTTAACTCAACAATGTAAATTCAGGAGAGTTGACCAATGAGATGGCTTATTTTCCTTGGGAAAAGTCATGGGGACAGTTAGATTTTCTCCTAGCCTAAAATAAAAGGTTATTCTTCTCCCTTAGCAATGGTCTGGGAGATACAGATGAGAGTGCTACCTTTCCAGGCCAATGGCAGAGTCAAGGAAAAGAAAAAAAAAAAAAGGAAAGGGTTTTATCTTTAGCTAAAATATGGTCTTGATCCATTGTCTTGGGTGGAAGCAGTCTACCTTGATATCAGCTACTTCTCTTTCTCATCTATTTGATTTAGAGGGCTCTAGCATGTCTTAGTTTTGCAAGTGTTAGTGGTTAGGACTACTTGGTAAGACCCCTCTCAAAGGGGCTTGAAGGCTGTTTTCCTCTGATAATGTTTTGGAATACCCAGTCATCAGGCTTTAGATTGTGACTGACAGTTTCCTTTGAACTAGGATCCAAGAAGCCTTCTTTAATCGCTGATAAGAGGCTGGAGCCTAAGACATTAGAGACTTACAGTAGTTGATCCTTTTAGCATGAGATAAGAAGGGATGGACAGAAGGCTGTATACTGATAGAATTTCAAGAAGTTTGTAACATTTTGGTTAAGGCTCCTATGATTTGTCCAGTGACATAGGTGCCTTGATCACTGGAGATAGTGGGAAATATACCTCAGGTGGGATACACATTAACTCTTTTGTTATTGTTCATTCGCTTTTTTCTGTGAGGGCATCAGCTTTGCAGCAAGGAAAACACACATACAATAACAAGAACATATTGATAACCTATATAAGTGGCAACTTAATGATACCCGGTTGCAGGTGTTTAAATGGTCCAGAAGGAGGTCTGAAGCCTCTAAGAACAAACAACAACAGCTTTTTCAGGATTATGGACCAAACAAGTCAGATGTTGCTGATAGCTTGTTTTTGTAATTTTATACCAATGTCTATTTAATAATTTGAGTCATCTTAAATGTACCGCGTTGGGTGAAGGAATGTAAAAATTGAACAATGGGATTTGTCAGGGGGCCAAGGAGCACTGAACAGTCATCTTGAGCTTCCCCATAACCCTGACTGTTCATTGAATTTACAACCATCATGACCATCTTAATTATTTTTATTTGGAAGCAGACTGTTGGCCTGTCACGAGGACATCAGGGTGACGAAAGTCTGGCACTGAAGGGCCATTTTTGTGGAAACAAAATGGACTTTATCTACACGTGTCACAATCTTACAAATATAAAGGCAGCTTAGTATTTGTTATTTGACACTGCTTCTCATGTAATTTATATATAGAATAAGCCTAATTAGTTTTAGCATTTTTATTTGGAATATTCAAGGTCAAAGGACTTCATTTAGAATTTTATTTTGGGAAGTTTGTAAAAAAAAAAAAAAAAAGAAAGAAAGAAAGAAAAGAAAGTTTGAAAACATGTGCCTGAATAGGATCACAGATAACTTTGAAACCTAATATTTAAAAGGTAAGGAAACTTGTACATCCCTATCAAAGGCAGACGGAAAGTCCAAGAAAACGTCCTTTTAACAGAGAGAAAACAAAATTGTAATAACATTTGTTTTAATCTTATCCAGTTTTGTCACTAGGAAAAGCGAAAAGTGCTTTGTGTCTCAGCTCTTAAACGTGATGCAGTAAGAATTAGAAATCAGCACCCGGGTGAAAGCAGAATGCAGCTTTGTTAAAGCAACAGTATACTCTCTAGGTGGGAGAGTGGGCAGACCCACAGGTGGCTGTGTGGTCTCTAGTGGAGGCTGCTTCCAATCATTTGTGGGACTCTCAAAGATTGGAAGGGGGAGTTTTTGACCCTACAACCTTTGTACCAGAACTCTCTTGGCGGCCTTTTCCTGTGTTGGGGCTATATGGTGCAAATGCATTATAATGAGTCTAGGGGTTACCCTGGAGCAGAAGTGGAAGAGGAGAGCCCATGCTCAGCACCTGTGGCTCTTGGTCTGTTAGCCTCAGGGTCATAGACAGGATGTTGTGCTCCCCCACCAAACCCCTCCATTTTTTAATGCTAATCATAATCTATTTATCACCATCCTTGCCTCCAGCTAGGTTCCCTATCATTCCCCCCAACATTCCCCCATCAAAGGCCTGGGGACTGCCTCAGTGCGTTGCTTCCACTGTTCACAAGTAGCTTCTACCTAACAGTTTTAATTACATATATTAATTACAATTTTTAACCCTTAGGAAACTTGATTTCTAGTGAAAATTAAGAATTATGAATGGTCTTTCATATTAGCATTTTGTAATTTGTAAATTTATTAATATTTTAAAATTTCTAGAAGCATATGACTTTTTCATATATTTTTTAAGTTTATTTATTTACTTTGAGAGTGAGCTGAGTAAGGGAGGGGCAGAGAGAGAGAGAGAGAGAGAGAAAGAGAGAGAGAATCCCAAGCAGGCTCCATGCCACCAGCACAGAGCTCAAAGGAGGGCTTGATCTCACAAACCTTGAGATCATGACCATAGCAGACATCAAGAGTCAGATGTTTCACCCACTGAGCCACTCAGGTGCCCCTAGAAGCCAAAATTACATAACATATGTTTAGTAATTATTTTATTATTTTGTCTTATTTGGAAATTATGTGGATATTTAATAATTTTTTTTTAATGTATATGTATTTTTGAGAGAGAGAGACAGACAGACAGAACGTGAGCAGGGAGAGGCAGAGAAAGAGGGAGACTCAGAATCAGAAGCAGGCTCCAGGCTCTGAGCTGTCAGCACAGACCCCTAGTGGCTCGAACTCACAAACTATGAAATCATGACCTGAGTGGAAGTCAGACGTTCAACCTACTGAGCCACCCAGGTGCCCCCGGATATTAAATAAATTTAAGTAAACTCATCACTTAGCAAAACTTTGAGGGTTTTAAGTTAACAAAGATCTTAGAGCTTTTGTTTTTAAATTACTGCGATAGGTACACAATTCACTAGTTATAAAAGTTGAGTCTGGGTTTGTTTTTCGTGTTGATGGAATAAGTTAAGGTTACTTATCTGGATGAATAAAGCTTTATTTTAGCATTTGTAGAGAAGATACTTAAGACTTGTGTTTATCCTTGGCAAGTTTTAAATGGCCCTTTCCCCTTGGCTTTATTTGTTTAGAATTATAGCCCTAAAATTTGCATTTTAAAGAGATGGACTTGATAAAGAGATCTTGGAAAAGACCAGGTAGAACGCTGAACATTTACATTTCAAAGTCACAGGGAAAAAAATGCAAGCACTTTCTGGAAGGACTTTTGTTCCCTCAAGGTCAGAAATTTTACAATACTTATAAGCCTTTTGAAATAAATAGGGGAGGTTTTGGGATTGGTAAAAAAGGATTGGTGGTCTGAATTGTTTTGGGAACACTTTTTCTCTTGTAAAGACTTGATCTGTAAAACAACGACAACTGTTTTTAATTTCTCGAAAACAGATGGTTGTTGCTAAAAACCAAAGTGATACACCATCTACCTATGAGAATGTCTTCTTTTCCTCTGGGTACATTTAGCATAAGAGAGAAGACCTAAAAAAATTTTTTTTCAGGTTTTGAATACCAGCTTCCAATTTGACCCAATTTTGTTTCAGAAAGTCTGATACCCCCACTATGGAAACATTGTTTTCACTCTAAGGAATTTGTTTTCCTAGGAGAAATGGACTTTAAGATAGAAAGGGTAGCTCTGGTATCAGTGAAGTTTTCACAAGATTTTTCATTAATTTAAATTTTAGTTTCCTCTTGGCTGTTTAAGGCAATTCCTGGTAGCAGCTTACAAGAGAATCCTCTGGAGTCCTCTCAACTCAGAGAGGGGCCCACATTGGGGCCTCCCTTGGGACACTAAAACTGAAGTGCTTACATAGGTCTTTGAGGACATTTTTCCAGTGCTCCAGTTTGTTATGAATTAGACATTGATCTTCTGGCCATCATTTTGAAGGTGGACCCTTAGAAATGTGGGGTCCCAGATGTTATTTTAGGTCTCTGGTCTTGGACCTGTTGTAGCCGTAAAGCCAACAGTTTGGTAGAGTTTTGCTTATAGTCTTGCTCCAAGGTCCTTTCATAATACTCAGCTATAGATAGCTATGAGCTCGGTCAGGCCTTGCCCTCCCATCCTATTTTTTGCCTTTTTATTAACCCACTCATCTCTGGGGGTAATCCATTTACAAGTAGGGCAGCTAGGGCATGTTGAGTGATCTCTTTTATTGCATGGAAGCTGGAATACCACAGAAAGAATGCCTCCAAATGGGCTTTAAAGTCTTTCATATTCCATTCTTTTGCATGTTTAAACAATAGACTAATCAGTATGGGCAGGAAAGGCTCTAGGAATGGCTTTTTAAAAGATTAGCTGCTATTTTGCAAGGTTTTTGTTTTGTTTTGTTTTTTTGTTTTTGTTTGTTTTTTCCGATCCATAGAAGAACTAGAGACTGAGGACCTCAATGATCATTCTCAGGATTATGCCATTCTACTTCCCACATCCATTTTTTATACCTCACCAAATCCTACCACCATGTACACGAGTTGAGAAAGATGTGGCAGCCCAGGGTTATAGGACCTGATAAGGGTTTTAAACTCTTCAAAAAAACCTTTGGGGATCCTCCCTTCATGTAGGAAATTCTTTATGGCCCTTAGTTCAGTCTCCCACCAAAAAGTAAAAGATATCTCAGGAGGGTTGCCTCCAAATTCAGGCGATTTTATCTAAGAGGTAACTGTTTAATTGTCTCTTCCGAGTGGAAAGGTAGTTCAGTAGTTCAGACAGAAAATTAGTAGACTATGAGAACTCAGGTAAAGAAAAGTAGAGGGGAGCAGTAGGAGTCACATCAGTTCTGTCGTCTTTTAAGTTCCTCTTGTGTTTTTATTTTTCCATTAGTCTTTTGTAATGAATCTTTCAATGAGGCTATTTTGGAATCTTGAAGCCTTTGGGAACCTTCTGCATACCAATTACAACAGGCAACCTATTCCATTTGTTTAATTCGGGAATCTTTACTTTCAAGTGCACTTCTTAAATGAACAATCTTGTCTAATTGGAACATTCCCCATAATAGCCACTGTAATTCTAGGTTATTTTTAGTATTTTTTTTTTTTTATCTTGCTAGATATCTGTAACTTCCAGAACTATAGTCTTAGACATAAAATAAGCAGGTATGCCAGAAGGTAGTACATTTGACTCTTCAGAATTTAAGAAATCCGTTAGTTCTCGGAGCTGAACTAATACCTATGAGGGATAGGCATATTCCATAGTTTGGGGATTGTGTGTTTCACAGTGTACCTCATTGCATGACAGTTTTCTAGGTAGGTGACCTGGTATAAATCTACTCAGTTCTGTAAACAACTTATGGGAGTCCTCTTGAAGTGGTGAACAGTGGCTGTCAGTGCTCAAACCATGCCCAGCAATTTTTGCAGCTTTCTGGCCTCTGACATCCCCACTAGCAATAGCCTTTATCTACACAAAATAAGACTACAACCACGGGCACCTTAATGTACTCGTAGTACGGTGTCCTGACCACGAGGAGGCACTGTGTGAATAATCACCAATTCCAATAGAATCTTCTGATTCTTCTCCAAAATCTTCCTCCACCTGAGGAATTGTGGTCTGAAAGGCTAGGGGCTTGACTCTGGGCAGACCCTTCTGTCAGCTCACTTGGGCTCTAGGCAAAACCGCCATTTCAACTAGGCTTAGGGCAGAACTGCCAGCTCATTTGGGCTCCAGGCAAACATGCCAATTTACTCAGGCTTCAGGCATAACCATCTGCCAGCTCAAGCGGACCTGCCTTATAAAGGAAATCCAGTTAGATCAGGAGCTCGAACACACACAAAAAGAGCAAAGCTCACAACTGAGAAGAGCTTACCCATGACCCTCAGAAATGGCAAGAAATACGATGAATTCAAAGGGGTCATGGCTACCCTTGCTGCTGAGTTGACTGGCCCTGTGTCCTCTACCCAGCCTGCCTCCAGGGACATCTAATCTGGTTCCAAGAAAAGAACTCAAGGCTGGGGCACCTGGGTGACTCAGGCGGTTGTGTCCAACTTAGCTCAGGTCACGATCCCATAGTGCATTCGAGCCCCGCATCAGGCTCTGCTGATAGCTCAGAGCCTGGAGCCTGCTTCAGATTCTGTGTCTCCCTCTCTCTCTGCCCCTCCCCTGCTCATGCTCTGTCTCTCTCTCTCTTTCTCAAAAATACATAAACATTAAAAAAATTAAAAAAGAATTCAAGAACAGATCAGATAATGGTTGAATAGCACAAGTGAAGAGCTTATTAAAAAAAGAGTAAACTCTCCAGATAGGAGAGCAGGTGACTTCAAGGGAGAGCTGTGCTTGGGGTTTTTATTAACAGTTGTTAACTAGGTGGAATATTTATTATTTGGGGAGGGGATTTCTTTGGGAGCAGGGTTTTGCATCCTTTGTCCTTACTTGGTCAGGGTCTCCGACCTTTGTTTTGGGCCTGTCTGATTCGATGTGGCTTCTTGTGGCCTTGTTTGTGGAATGCTGCCAAGGCAGGTTGTTAACTTTCCTCATAATGGATCTTGACTCCCCCTTTGTTGGTCTCCAGGCATCCTATTAAAGTCTAACCAACTGCCTTCTCAAACACCATGCCCGCATTTCTCAGTGTCCCTTCCTCAATGCTGCTGGAAGTTCACGTCAGATTCCATCACTGCTACCAAATCAGTTAAATAACAGAAATTCAACTGCATAAATTATAAAGATCTAATTGACTTTATTAAATGATTGATGCATTGACAGCCTCCCATCTAGCACATAGAGTGAGGCTCCAGGAAGTGTATACAATGAAAGGTTTTTCTAGAAGGAAAATGGGCCAAGACAGCTGTTAAAGGAAAAGAATTGTTTCAGGCAAGGTGGTTTTCCCTTGGAGGAAAAGCAAGGTGTCCTATTATGCATATTACTCCATCTTTCTCTGGGGGCTGGCGAGGGCCCCCAACTCATTGGCACTTTTTGGAAAATTTCTGACTGGTTAAAACATTTCTGGGGAGGTTAGATTAGGTATTAAGCCTCAGTCTGAGAACTCGGTCTAAGTGACAATGTTTTGGGCCTGTGGTTTTCTATGGAATAACTTATATATTAGTTTCTCTGTAATAATACTCAATGTATTATTGTTTAATCTATATGTTATTACTTATTCAGTATTTACTTCACACTTCTGTGCGTACCTACTTGTCAGGATCTCGGCTCAGCTAAAAAGTGAGGCGGTGCCAGGTGCCAGAGTAATTGCTAAGAGCAATAACAAGCCAAAATGAAATTTAATAATTATCACTTACTGTGATAGCAATGTTGTTATTATTATTATCAATATTATGGTAGAGGGCCAAGAATTTATTCCTGGTTCTTTTCCTTGGACCATATTTGATATTGTTTCAAATGCTCAAATTTTACAATTAAGTAGTTTCTCTGCTTTATTCTTATTTAAAAAATTATTGCCTAGTAATCTCCTTTAAACGGAGTCTGGTTCTATAGAACTGCCAACAGGGAACACGTTTGTATTCCCACTCTTCTTACTATTGGTGATATTTGCAAGTTTTTTAGCGTTTTGCTTTATTTTTAACCTTAGGATTTTTTTTGCCAGATTGTCTCTTATGTATTCTCTTTTGCATGGCCGTATTACCATTAATTACAGTAATAACTTCTGTCCTATTTGATTCATTCACAGTCATTCTGAATTCAGATATTTAATAAGGTTTATTACTGTTGGATATCATGCTAAGGACTGGGGATACAAATGCAAAACTAAGATACATGATATATGGCCTCTGAATAGTGAATTCTTTCTAGAGGTGAGTAAAAACAAAAACATAAATCATAACATAATAAACCAAAAATAATTTACTAATTGTGATAATTGCTATGACAAAAACAAGCAAAGAATTTAAGATAGAAAGTAGTAGAATATAGAAATTCTGACACTGAAATTTTCTTTTTTTATCTCAAATAGATTGTTTAGGAATTCGGTGTGTTATGAGTGCCAACTCAGAGAAATTAGGCCTGTTATAACCTGTCAGTGTTAGCAACACAGTAAATAGGAATGCATTAATTTTAAATCCTGGTAGGCACATGAGGGTCTTGATTTTTCCTTTTAAGATATTTTAGAATACAGTTTCCATTACTTTCTATTTTGTTTCCAGAAACAGGGAAAGATAATGGAACTAATCTACATATCTTTATTTTCTAAAAAGTTTTTAAAAGCATGCTATTTTCATAAAGAGGATGGGAGTTTTACAAGAGAAATTTATATCTTGCAAGGCTGTAAGCCATTTTCTCATCCAGTCATCTGGCAAAATGATTTAGGGAGCTATAGGCTAGTCACATTCACATGACCTTGAACATCACCGTATCTTCAATAGGAACTTTTTTTTTTCTTTTTCTCAACCTAATTCAGTGTCCTGAAATGAATAACTGGGTATGTGTTAATATATGATCCTCCTGCTAATGAACATTCAGATCCCTCAAGGCCTGGAACCAATTTGACAGTTGTCTGAATGTTATATACTCTTAAGACTTCATTAGCCAATATCATAATTTCCAAAGACTTAAATGCCAAGATCGGCAATTTTTCTGCCAAAGCATTATTCATTGGTATTCCGAACTGGGAATTGCTTCCCTAGGGACAATTTCTCAATGGATAGTTGGCCATATTATATTAAAACATCACTCAAGGTCATTTTTAAATCACAATATCATACTGCTCACATCAACTTGTCTGATAAAAGAAAATTTAAGTTGCTTCTATATCAGGTAGACTATTTCTGTTAGTCACCATTTCTGTTAATCTCTGATCTTGGCTTTTTTTAATGCAAAATATAAAATATTGAATATGTATAACTATAGAAGTTTTCACATAACAGAAAGGTTATATACCTATAGCTGTCATTAAACTGACAAAAGTACTCTGCATTTGAAATGGCTCTATGTAAAATATTTATTTTGCAAAATATATTTTTAACATAAAACATATATTAAAGAATAGGGGCATCTGAGTGGCTCAGTCAGTTCACTGTCTGACTTTGGCTCAGGTCATGATCTCACTGTTCATGAGTTCAAGCCCCGGGTCGGGCTCTGTGCTGACAGCTCAGAGCCTGGAGCCTGCTTCAGATTCTGTGTCTCCTTCTCTTTCTGCCCCTCCCGACTCGCACTCTGTTTCTCTCCCTCTCAAAAATAAACATTAAAAAAAGTATAATATATACCTAGACAGGCCTTGAGCTATTTGCAAAATTATATAACAACTCACTATCCCTCCCTCCTGTGATACAAACACTGTTCTGAGTTTGGAATATCTTATGCCCATGAGTGTTTTATTTTTTACTTTTACTATTTGTGTAAACATGTTATGTGTGCATGCAAGCACATATATGTTTGCATTTTCATTTTTACAGAGCTTTACACATGTAGTAAACATTGGAAAAGAATGCACATGGGTGCATGTGTTTAAAATCTAACATAAATGTGGGACACCTGGTTGGTTCAGCCGGTTGAGTGTCTGACTTCAACTCAGGTCATGATCTCACTGCTCATGAGTTTTGAGCCCTGCTTCAACAGATCTTCTGTCTCCCACCATTTCTGCTCCTCCCCCACTTGCTCTCAAAAATAAATGAATCCTTTTAAAACAATCTAACATAAATGCTATCTTAAAGGGGACATCTTGCAATTTACTTTTTTAACTCAGTATTGTGCTTTTGCATTTTTTCAATATTGGACATATGGATGATGCAGGTAGGCTGGGTCCAAGGATATGGAGGAGGGTCCTGTAGGACTAGCCAGTAAGGTCCTTGGCTTCATGCAGCATAGAAATCAAACATGAGCCGGAGAAATTAAAAACAGTTTATTGAATAGTGTGTCAGAGAAAAGCAGACGGAGTGTCTGGGAGACTCAAAGGAAAGGGGAGTGAGTTTCCCTGTCACGTGCGGTTAGGAATTTATCCTGGAAAGGGGTCTAGGGTCCATGTGCCTCCAGGAATCTAGAGTAATCTATCAAAGGTGGGTGTCAGGTGAACAATAGGTATTATTGCATAAATCACTGACGGTAAGGAGGGTTGATGCCAGCGTCAGCAGAGGATTGTTCAGAGCTGATATTCTGGAACATGTTTGGGATCTGGCTCTTCTTAAATGTTATCAGGTGTTTGGGGCGTAGGACAAAACTCAGAGAATTATTAATTTTCTTGTTTTCCCCTTGAGGTGGGAATATAGTGTTTTGGCTTATCCAGAAATGGGACCTTGCAGAAAAACAGCAGAAATAAAGATTTTCTCAACTGGAGTCCTTTCGGCTTCCCTATTTCATGGAGACCTAGTACATCATTCTAATGTTTTGTAAAGTATTCCATTTTTTGAATAACTCAATTTATTTATCCATTTCCCCAAATGAGCAGTTAGATGTTAGTGTTTCTGGTCACTCCTTTTTTTTTTTTTTTTTAAACCATTACTCGCAGTATGAAGTGAACACATTTGCACTTACATCTCTGGGCATTGTGTGGCAGGGCCTTTAGAGAAGACCCATATGAATAAAATTGTTTAATATTAGAATGTTTAAGTCTTTTATCTATAATAGGTATGTCCCAAAGGCAGTCTTTTACCCTGATTTTTTTATCCCTTATTTTGCACTATATGACGGGTAGTTTGTCTTCTATTTGAATTTTTCCTTATTGTTGGCATTGAACATCTATTTTTCCCAGTGGTATTCTTTCCATATTTTTCAGGGTGCCTAGCCGGCTCAGTCAGTAGAGCATGCGGCTCTTGATCTCGAGGTCGTGAGTTCAAGTCCCACACTGGGTGCAGGGATTGCTACAATAAATAGACTTTGAAAAAAAAACAAAAAGAATACATGTTTAGACTTTCTTTGCAACTTGTGTATTTTTATTTACTAGCATCTTTACAAATAAAGTTGCTTAGAGAGGGTACATAGTTTAAGCTGATAATGCTGATGTTTTTTTATCCTCTTGGCTCCAAGAAGCTACGCTTCTGCCGTGAGTCCTAGGTTGCATAAGTAGCAAAAAGGGATGTGTAACTTGTATATCTGCATAGGGACAGAAAATTTTCCATTCTTCTGTTCTTTGGATGATCTAATAATTAAATTGATACATGGCAGATGAGCAGGAGAAAAATAAAAGTTTGGTAACATATATACATGGGACAGAGCCCGAAAATGGATTAACTCTGAAATGCCCAAAGCTATCACCTCAAATACCATCTCCAGCTACAGGCAAAAGAAGATGTTTCGGGTGGGGAGTCAGTTATGGGATGTTACCTGGAAAGCACATTAAATAAGGATAACGGTGTAATGCAGACTGAAATTGTCTTCTTGGTAAGAGTTTCTAGAGATTTAGAGTCCTTCCCATCTTTCTGGTACAGTGAGGGAGACACCCTTATGAATGTCGATTTGCCTCATACATGTAAATGTCTCTTACGAAAGGGTAAATTCTATTTTCAGTTTTTAAAAAACAATCAGCATAAAATAATCCTTATGCAAAACAGACATATTTTAGGGGTGCCTGGGTGGCTCCATCAGTTAAGCGTCAGATTCTTTCATGACTCTTCCGGTTCAGGTCATAATCTCACAGTTTGTGGATTCTGGCAGCATGGAGCCTGCTTGAGATTCTCTTTCTCTCTCTCTCAAAATAAATAAATAAACTTTTAAAAAAAAAATTTAAAAAGAGAGACATTCTGCACAGCAAGTTTTGTTCCCCTACAGTCTTGCTTTGAAAGCTTAGAAGTTTCACAATGCAGAAGCTAAGTTGATAGATTTGCTCCATACCTCAGTGAGCTAGTCTCTCAGACCTGAGAATAGGTCATTTTAAAGAGTTGTGTTTCATTTAAGGATGCAGGTCTTTCAGGTGGGCTTTCCAAGGTATGCCTATATTGCAGGTAAAAAAAAAAAAAGTATTTAATAAGGCATTTCTATGGAAACAAAAACAATTAAAGGTTAATGATTAGAATATAATATACAGTAAAAGCTTGGATTGTGAGTAACGTGTTCTGGGAGTTTTCCACAAGACGAGCAAACATTTCTAATAAATTTTAACTTGACAAAGGAGCAATGTCTTACATTACGAGTAGTACATGACACCGAACATCCCATGATCACAACTGAGCCAATGGTTCTTGAAATTCGCTTTGATATACAAGTACTTTGTATTACAAGCATGTTTCCAGAATAAATTACGCTTGCAAACCAAGGTTTTACTGTAAATCCATTTTGAATCTTGAGGGCAGCCAGTTGAGACATTTCTAGATGTAGGAGTTAAAGTATCTTTTGCAGTCTGAACTTCTCTGATAATGTCATCAGGTATTCAGGTAAACTCTAAGGGGTTCACATAGCAACAGACATGATTCGTCTAAACATGAGCTGTTGTGATTTTCCTGAAGGTTATATAGTCATCTAGTTTCAGTCTGCAGGGCATTGAGAAAAAGGGGCAATTTTAGTTCTCAAAGATTCCAAGTCAAAAGAATGGGAGAAAATTGGAATGTTACTTTGGAGTGTCATAGCCAGATATTTGAGGAAACCAGAAAATTCCAGTATCCAGTTTATAGGCAAATAACAAACCCTCAAAAACAATGAGATCTAGAATTTAATATTGACAAAGGTGTGTTACCAAAACATAATTTTTCCTTCGAAAAATACTCTTATTTTCAGCAAAGATAGCCAACTTAAAGCTGATTTGTTTGTGGAGTAAGTCTAGCCAATTAAACTTGGCTTATTTACATAAGCACATCAAGAATAGCAATCAATTATATAAGCTCTTTTAAGATCTGCCTTACAGAAACTTTATAAGGAGGCTCAGATTGAACTTCTAAAATCCTCTCAAGGACGAGAAGCCAAGCCAAAGATTTGCCATCAGACTTGCCTGTGATACCATTAGATGTGGGTGAATTCCTCTCTTCTTGAGGCTCCCAGAATATCTAGAGGTTCCTGCACCTCCCAGGAAATGTCCATCCTAAGTCACCTAGGAAGGCTGCTGGAAACCCTGTAGGCAAGGTACCACTCTGTCTTCCCAAGGGGTTTTAGTGGCTTTGTAATATTAAGCACAGTCCTTAATGCTGTTTTGTCCTCTGAGTCTATACATACCTCTCTCAAATATGACATTCCAGGCAAAGCTTCTGTAACATAACCAGTGTTTCTGACTGTATCCAAGAAAAACAAGATTATAAACAAGAAAAACAGATTCTTATTGAACATAGGCAAACAAATGTATTGCCATGAAAATATAAGAACGCACTGAAAGTTTCTGGATTCTAAAGGAATCAGGTAGGGTGGAAAAGACAAATGTTTCAATTTGTTCACAGAGGTATATTTTTATCAAATTGCTGTAAGTCATAGCTTAACAGAAAAAGTTTCTCCAAATCTGGCAAAACAAAATATTAAAAAATTGGCAACACAAAAATATCACAAACACTATAATCATTCTCATTAGCTCATTTAGTCCTTTGTTACTGATTTTGTTTGGCTTGAGTCTCGTTTTTCTGTTAGTTCTGGAAGTTCTTACTCCCTTCAGTTTTATGATCTGAAAATTATCAGAAACCTGTAGTCTAGAGTACTTTCCATGAGTCTCCTTATATATGAAAAACTTTTGTTGTAAACACTTTTTCAAAACCATCAGATAAAACAACAACTGCCTGTAAATGACAGACTTAAAGCTCAGATGCAAAGCAAGTTCATTACAATGCAGTTGACAAAAATATTTGGTTATTTCTGCGACATACATTTTAAGACAACTAGAATTATGACTGATAACATCATACCAGGGCATAGCAGAACTTTAGGAATTTATTAGAATATCTAGAACACATTATAACAACTATATTATAGTTATATAGTTACAACACTTCTATTAATAACAGGTTATATTTTATGGGTAAATATATGATGGCTTATCATCACTTACTAGACAATAATTTTTTTTCCATAATTTTAACATATAAAATAAGCTTAATTAGGTTAGCAAATCTTTTGTGATGTTCCAGGGACCCTCTGGAATTTCCTACAGTATCTTTCAGGTCAAAAATACTTCATATAGGGGTGCCTGGGTGACTTAGTCAGTTGAGTACCCAACTTGATTTTGGCTCAGGTCATAGTCTCATGATTTGTGGGATCAAGTCACATGTTGGGTTCTGAGCAGATAGCACAGAACTGCTTGGGACTCTCTCTCTCTCTCTGCCCCTCCCCGGCTCTCAAATGCATGCATGTGCTTTCTCTCTCAAAATAAACTTTTTTTTTTAAGACTTCATTTAATAAATTTAATTTGGGGAAGTTTCTCAAAGATATCAAAAGATTTTGGACACGACTAAATAGGAGCATAGGTCACTGTGAAACAACGGTTATTTATCTGTTTAACCAAACTGATAATTAAAGACTTCATAGGCAAATATAGAAGATTAAATAGTTCTGAGCAAAACTTAGCTATTTTAATATCAAAAGGAATAGGTTTATTTAAGTAATCAATGATCTGTATCTTATCAATACAGATAACATGAAGCAAAGATAAATTTGTTTTATTCTGATAATAAATAAAATATAAAATAAAAATAAAATAAAATCTAAAAAAATAAATTTGTTTTATTCTGATAAAACAATCTTTGCTTTTTAGGAGCAGACAAATGGCACAAAAAGATTTTGTCCTTTCAGCAAATGAAAGAAAATTAACTTTTACTTTTACATAGCACATTACTAATATTAAAACTTATTTTAATAGACTTTAATATTAATTCAATTTGAGCCTGTTTGATTATACAAGGTGAAATTCTCTCTCCTCCCCCTCTCTTTTCCATTCTGAACAATCAAGACAAAATTACTTGTTTTCTTCCTTAACAAAAACACATATGCTTACCTCATACATTTTTTTTTTTAGGTTCTTTAAATTAAAATAAAATTGATATACAATCTTACATTACTTTTTGGTGTCTCACATAGTGATTCAATAATTCTATACATTAGGCAATGCTCACCATGGTAAGTGTAATTAACATCTATCCCCATAAAGGTTATTACAACATTATTGACTATATTCCTGTGCTATACTTTTCACCCCTCTGACTTATTTTTATTTATTTATTTTTACTTATTTTAAATCTAGAAGTTACCTCTTATTTTCCTTCAATTATTTTGTCTATTTCCTCACAAATTTTCCCTCTGGCAATCACCTGTTTATTCTCTGTATAAGTCTTTTTTTCCCTTTATTTCAATGTTTGTTTATTTTTGAGAGAGAGAGAGAAAAAGTGTGAGTTGAGGAGGGGCAGAGAGAGAGGGAGACACAAAACCCAAAGCAGGCTCCAGGCTCTGAGCTTTTAGCATAGAGTCTGACACGGGATTCGAACTCACAAACTGCAAGATCATGACCTCAACCAAAGTTGGACACTTAACCTACTGAGCCAACCACCCACTCTGTCTTTTTAAAATTTGTTTATTCTGGTTTTCTTTTTTTAACTTCCAAATATAAGTGAAATCATATTATATTTGTCTTCCTCTGACTTATTTCAGTTAGCACTGCCTAGATTGAAATCTTGCCATTCATAACATGGATCATTTTTTATAGTTGAGTAATATTTGTGTATGTACATGTGTGTATACACACAAATACACACATATGACATTTCTGTATCCATTCATGTATCACTGTATGCTTAGGTAGTTTCCGTATCTTGGCTATTGGAAATAATGCTGCAATAAACAAATCTTTTGAAATTAGTGTTTATTTTCTTTGGGTAAATACCCAGCAGAGGCATCCCTGGATGGGTATTTGATTTCAGCTCAGGTCATGATCTCTGGTTTCTTGGGTTCTAGCCCCACATTGGTCTCTGCTCACTGCGCAGAGCCTGCTTGGGATTCTCCCTCTCCTCTCTGGCCCTCCTCTGCATGCTCTCAAAATAAATAAACTTAAAAAAAAATCCTTTTGGTATATCTCAAATAATTTGGACCATGTGTTTTTATTATCATTTGTCTCAAGGTATTATTTCCTCTTCGAGTTCTTCATTGACCCATTGGTTGTGTAGTAGCAGGTTGTTCAGTTTCCTTCTTGCAATTATTTCTAGTTATATTCTGTTGTGGTCAGAAACACTGCTTGCTATAATCCAATCTTATCAAATTTATTGAGCCTTATTTTGTGCTCTAACATGTGATCTATCTTGGAGAATATGTTGTGTGCACTTGAAAAGAATGTATATTCTCCTGTTTGGGGATGGAAAGTTCTGAATATGTGTCAAAGTCATTCTTTTCTTATTGATTTTCTGTATTGGCATGTATTCATTGGTATTAAGTGAGATGTAGAGTCCCCTACTATTTTTGTATTACTGTCAAATTTTCCTTTATCTGTTAATGTTTGCTTTATATATTTAGGTGCTTTTACATTAGGTATATAGATACTTACAATTATTATAATCTCTTATTTGGCTGATCCTTTTATTGCTATATGATGATCTTTGTCTTGTGTTATAGTTTTTGTTTTAAAGTATGTTTGTCTGATATGAGTATTACAACTCTAGCCTTTTTTTTTTTTCTAATTACCATTTGTATAGAATATTTTTTTCTGTCCTTTCACTTTAAAGAAAGAAATCAGTTAACATACTGTACAATATTGATTCCAGGAGTAGAATTCACTGGTTCATCACTTACATACAACACCCAGTGCTCATCACAAGTGGTCTCCTTAATACCCATGTACCCATCTCCCACCCACCTGTCTCCATCAACCCATAGTTTGTTCTCTATCAGTTTCCCTCTTTTCTCTACCCCCATTCACATATGTTCATCTGTTTTGTTTCTTAAATTCCAGATGTGAGTGAAATCATATGGTATTTGTCTTTCTCTGATTGACTTATTTCACTTAGCATAATAAATTCTAGCTCCGTCCACATCATTGAAAATGGCAAGATTTCATTTTGTTAATGGTTGAGTAATTTTCCATTCTACCTCTTCTTTATCCATTCGTCAGTCAATGAACATTTAGGCTCTCTCCATAGTTTGGCTATTGTTGACTATGCTGCTATAAACATTGGGGTGCATGTACCCCTTCAAATCTGCATTTTTGGATCCCTTGGGTAAATACCTAGTAGTGCAATTGCCAAATCGTAGGGTAGTTCTAATTTCTGTTTCTTGAGGAACCTACATAGTATTCTCCAGAGTGGCTGCACCAGTTTGTATTCCTGCCAATACTGCAACAATGTTCCCCTTTCTCCTCATTCTTGCCAATACCTGTTGTTTCTTGTGTTGTTAATTTTTGCCATTCTGACAGGTGTGAGGTGATATCTCAGTGTAGTTTTGATTTGTATTTCCCTAATAAGTGATGTTGAGCATCTTTTCATGTGTCTGTTAGCCATCTGGATGTTTTCTTTGGGAAAGTGTCTATTCATGTCTTCTGCCCATTTCTTCACTGGATTATTTGATTTTTGGGTATTGAGTTTGATAAATTCTTTATAGATTTTGTACACTAATCCTTTATCATATATGTTACTTACAAATATCTTCTCCCATTCTGTAGACTGCCTTTTAGTTTTGTTGGTTGTTTCTCTGTCCTTTCACTTTCAGTCTGTATGTATCTTTTGGTCAGAAGTCAGTTCCCTTGCAGACAACTTACAGATTGGTCTTGTTTTCCATTCAGTCACTCTGTTTTTTGATTGTAGCATTAATACCACTTACATCTAAAGTAGTTATTGCTAGGTATGTCATTGTTAACTGTTTTCTGCTAGTTTTCATAGTTGTCCTCTGTTCCTTTTTTCTTCTCTTGCTCTCTACCCTTGTGATTTATGACTTTTAGTGTTATGCTTGGATTCCTGTCTCTTTATATTTTTTCTGTATCTTTTACAGGTTTTTGGTTTGT
This sequence comes from Puma concolor, assembly GCF_028749965.1. Classification (NCBI taxonomy): domain Eukaryota; kingdom Metazoa; phylum Chordata; class Mammalia; order Carnivora; family Felidae; genus Puma; species Puma concolor. Next base: position 116,343,358 of record NC_141675.1, read on the forward strand.
AGTTACCATGAATTTCATATATATCATCCTGTGTATATAGCAGTGAATATTAAATTGATAGTTGCTTGGATTTGTACACATTCTAAAAGCACTACATTTTTTTAAAATTTTTTTTTTTTTCAAAGTTTATTTATTTTTGGGACAGAGAGAGACAGAGCATGAACGGGCGAGGGGCAGAGAGAGAGGGAGACACAGAATCGGAAACAGGCTCCAGGCTCTGAGCCATCAGCCCAGAGCCCGACGCGGGGCTCGAACTCACGGACCGTGAGATCGTGACCTGGTTGAAGTCGGACGCTTAACCGACTGCGCCACCCAGGCGCCCCTAAAAGCACTACATTTTTACGGTCTCATCCATTTTATGTATATGATGTCATTTTTTTGTTTTTGTTTTTGTTTTTGTTTTTTGTTTTTTTTTTTTTTTTTTGAGAGACAGAGAATGTGAGTGACCTGGGGAGGAGAAGAAGGAGGAGAGAGAGAATTCCTAGCAGGCTCCATACTAGGTGTGGAGCCTGGCATAGGGCTTGATTTCATGAATTGTGAGATCATGACCTGAGCTGAAATCAAGTCTGCTGCTTCACCAACTGAGCCACCCAGGTGCCCCTATGATGTGAATCCCTTAACTAATATTTTAGATATATTTTGCTACTTTTGTCTTTAACCTTTATACTACGTTTATAAGTTATTGATCTACTACACTTACTGTATGTTTCTTTAACCAACCAAATATTTTTCTTGTAAAATCTTCTTACTTCCAGTTATGTTCTTTTCTTTTCAAATTAAAGAAAATCCTTTAACATTTCTTGTAAGGCCAGTGTAGTGGTGGAAACTCCTTTAACTTTTATTTTACTAGGGAACTCTTTATCTCTCATTCTAAATAATAAGAGTCTTCTTGATTGTACATTTTTTTTTTTTCCTTTTAGCATTTTGAATATATCCTGCCACTTCCTTTTGGCCTACACATTTCTTCTAAAACATCAGCTGCTAACGTTATGGGGTATTCCTTGTAAGTAATTACTTTCATCTTGCTGCTTTTAAGATTCTCCCTTTATGTTTCATTTTTGCCATTTTAATTATTTTGTGGTGTGGACCACCCTAGGTTCATTTTGTTTGTGGCAGTCTGTGCTTCCTAGACATGGATGTTCATTTCCTTTGCCAGGTTAGTGAATTCTTCTTCTCCTATATTTCTCTCTTATCTTTCTGGGACCCTAATAATGCAAATATTAGTATGTTTGAGTATCCCAGGGGTCTCTTAATGTAGTCTTACTTTGAAAATTCTATTTCTTTTTGCTGTTCAGCTTGGGTGCTTTCTATTACCTTGTCTTCCAGATCGATCCATTTTTTTCTGTATTTTCTAATCTGCTGTGGATTGCTTCCAGTGTATTTTTAATTTCAGGTATCGTATGCTTTAACTCTGGTTCTTTTTTTACACTTTCTCTCTCTTTATCAAAGTTGTTAGTAAGTTTATCTACTAAGTCTGGTGAGCATCTTTATGACCATTAGTTTGAATTCTTTATCAGGTAGAGTGCTTAACTCTATTTTGTCTTGTTCTTTTGTTTGGTGCATGCTCCTCTGTTTTTGATTCAATTTCTGTTTATGTGAAATAGACAAAACATCTACTATCCCTTGTGTAGGATATTCCCTGTGTAGATTACATGAGACTTGCAGGTTTGGCAAGTTGGCTGGAGCTATAATGAACAGAGGTTGGGGTTTCCAGGGGACTCCATGCCAGGGCTACCCTGGGGGGTTGACTGAAGCTAAAGTGTGCACAATCTAGGGTTTTCTGTGCAGGGGGCTCACTGGCATGATGGCTGGAGCAGAAGTGGGTGTGGGCCAGAGGGGTCCTGGGGCACTGTGCACAAGGGGTAAATTGTTGAGAAGCTTGGAGCTAAAGCAGGTATGGGCCCCAGGTATCCCAGGGTGCTTTGAGCTGCTGCTGCCTTGACAAGATAGGTAGAGCTGTAGTGGACAGGCCCGTGTTATTCCCAGTGGACTGTGCTGTGGCTGCCTTGGTGGGAGAGATTGAGCTGGTGTTGGCTAGGGGCCTGGGGCTCACCAGTATAAAAGATGGATAGAGTGCTTGGACCCTGCTCAAGTATGTACTATGAAAGTGGAGGAGGAACATAAACTTAGCACTTGCTAGCATTTCTGACTGTGGAGAGAGTTCTAGTCATTCCGCCATCATTTGGCAGATGCTCTAGAGTTAGTAAATGAGTTTCCTTCATTTATATTTTATTTGCCTTTTAAACTGTGGCTTTTTTTTTTTTTTTTTCTGTGCCCCAGTGTGGGGAGATATGTGCATGGTTCTCTTAGTGCTATCCCTTCCTAATGCATTTTGCAGTATTGAGAGTGGGATTTCCATTGTTACCATGTCTCAATCTCTCCTGCCATTCCCTATGTGGTCTCTCTACACTTTAGTGTGCAGAAGCTGTTTCACCAGCCCTCAGTTCTTCAGGAGGAACTGCTGTATGTAAAATTGTAGAGTCAGTGTGTCTGTGGGAGAGGTGAGTTCAGGATCTTCCTACACTTTCATCTCCAGCCTATGTTTTTTTTAACCAAAAACATGTGTTTTCCTTGCCTACAGTGTTGTTTCCCTTATTATTTCCAGGAATCACACTTATTGGGGTTGTTAGAAAAGACAAATACCATATGATTTCACTCATATATGGAATTTAAGAAATAAATGAACAAACAAGAGACAATAAATAAATAAATAAGTAAATAAATAAATAAATAAATAAATAAAAGACTCTTAAATGCAGAGAATAAACTGGTTGCCAGAGGAGAGGTGGAGGGGATGAAACAGAGGATTAAATAGTTGAATCATTAGATTGTACATCTGAAACCAATAGAATACTGTTAATTATATTTTTAAAAAAATTATAAAAGAAAAAATTTTAAATAGAATTCTTAACTGTTAGAAACCTTAATTTCTAGTGAAAACTAATAAGCAATTGTGAAATGTTAAACCAGCAATCTCTAAATTAGCAAATTCATGAATACATTTTATTATTTCTAGAAACATGTATTTTTCAATTTTCCAATGTAGCACTAACATATCCAAATATCTTTTAGTCTCTCTGTAATAAAAAGCTAAAAGTAGAAAAACCTACGTTCAGTATTCAATGTTTCAGCTTTTATGTTATTTGGAAATGATCTAGCTACTTAATGACTACCCATCATCTAATTTAACTTAGCAAACCTCTGAGGTTTTACATTACCGAAAAGGTTTCGGTAAACTATTTAAGTGGACATAAATATTGCTGAAAAATCATTTACAAATTTGTATCTTAGTTGTACCTATTTAACTCACTTGTTCTTAATAATTATGTTTAGATTAGTCATGAAAACTTCATGAAACATTGGATAAAACCAACTATCATCCTAAGCTATTTTCTTGCTGACAGTTTTTGTAACAAACATGAATTTGATTAGTAAACCAGAAAGGAAGATAACTCTGAAGATCGATCTATTTTAACTACAATGACAGGCTTCAACTAGGCATTATTTACCCATGATTACCCCAGATGATGTAAACTTGAAAAACAGTGGTTTAGTTGTAATATTTTTCAGAATTTTAAGAATACTTCATTTTTAACCTTTTAAGCCAAATTAATTTTGGCAATGCCATCCAGGTGTAGATACATATCACACATTTACAATTTACATATATAGGCACACATAAACATATATGCAAAGAGAAATCCTAAAATTCTAGCCATTATACAGGTACAATTAATATAAAATTCACTAGATAGAATGTGTTAAGTTTATCTGCTCAGTTGGGTAAACATTTTTTCTTTTTTTTTTTACTAAAATTTTTGGAAAATACACGATTTTTTTTATTCACCTAAATTTTAAATCAAAGTCTCTTTTTTGTTTTCACTGTGATAAGAATTACCTCCCTGAAGTTTGTAGAACATTTACATCTCACAAGCACAGGTTAAAATAAGTTCCTCCAGGAAGGAAGGACTTTGGTTTCCTAAGGCCAATATTTGTAAGCCTTTTGAGATAAATAGGAAAGGTTTAGGGATTGGTAAACTTTGAATTGTTTCTGCAGTCACACCTCTAGTTTTGCAAAAACTAGCCTAGCTTTGTAAAACAAGGATGACTGTACTCAATTTTTCAAAAAGTTGGGTTGGCACCTAAATGATATCAAAGGACTATCACACCCATCAACCTGCATGGGAGTTTGTTCTTACCCTTTGTGCACATTTAGCTTAGGAATGAAGCCTTAAAAAAAAAATTCCTATCAGGCTCTGAATATCAACCATGGTCAAGAGTTCATTCAGTCCTGTGGCTTCTCATTTTATTTTCTGGCTTTTTGTCTATCCACTAATCTCAGGAGGTAATCCATTTACAAAACCTTTTGAGAATCCTCCCTGAGTTTAAGAAATTCTTTAACTATGGCCCTTACTTTGGCCTTTGACCAAGGAGTGAAAGATATCTGAAGAGAACTACCAGTAGCCCTGGATGGTTTAATTTTGAAAGGTATCTGTTTAATTGTCTGAATTTCCTTTCCACACTTAATAGACAAAGGATTACTAGAAACAGTCCTCAAATAAAGAAGGGAACACTAGAAATTACATCAATTTTATACTCTTTTGTTTTCCGTACCTCTCATAACTTTAATTTTTTAATTAGCCTCTTATAACAAATCCTTCAACGAAGCTATTTTGGTATTCTGAAAATGTTTGGAGGCATCTGCATACCAATTAAATATGTATTCCATTTTGTTTGTTTGATTTGAAAGCACTTGCCTTTAATTCACTTCTTAAAATAATCTTATGTAGTTGGGACATATTCCTCATAATGGCCATTGTAATTCTAGGTTGTAATTCCCCTGAGGGCTGGTGGCAGTTTGGGAGAATCCTAGCCAAAATGAAATTTAACCTACATTTTCTGTTTGGACATATCTAGCCACAAATAGGTTGCAATTAACACTTCTGTCTGGCCTTAGTTTGGAACCCCCCAGTCTGACAGTTATCAAGTCAAGTTGCCAGAACACAAAACAAACTTAGAATCTTTCTCGACTGCAGTTCGTATAAATCAGGTGTGTGTACCAGAAGGCGGCATATTTAATTCCTTGGAATTCAAGAAGGGGGAATTTACATTGGATATAGAGTTTAATTTTTATTTTGAGTTTAATTTATAATCTTTTATTTTGTTAAAGGGGTCTCTAAGGCTAACCATTTCACTTCTCTTTGTGTCTAATTTTTAATTTGGACTTGTCCATAGGCACCAGTCAGACAACTGTTAAGGATGAGAGCTCTATAAAACTTTTTTTTTTTTTTTGATATAGAACTTTTTAAAATTCAGAGTATCTACTTTCTGGCCATTGATGAGTAGGATCTATTAATCTTAATAGTAACTCAAACCAATAAAACTTTTATGTCTTACCCACGGATGCAAGAGGCATCCCAAAGAAAGGATTAAAAGATGCAGTCCTCACAAGGTACAGAAAGTTTATTCCCAGAGATAGTCTAAGAAAGAAAATACTTTATGGTGACAGGTGGTAAGAATGGTGTAGTACAAATAATGTCTCTGGTTTCCCATGAGACGCCTCCAGTCACAGATCTGCTAATATCTGATACTGGCCAGAACTAAATTGGACTTTTCTAGCCTAACAAAATAACAAAAGTTGAGATGACAAAGCTCCCTTATGGGCCAGGATCCCTTATGATAAACTCCCCTGAGAGCTGGCACAGTCAGGAAGACAATAAGTGACCAATTGCAAGCCTAGGTTGTTAACAGCAACCTATTTGGCTGTCCACCAGACGTGTGCCACTACAGACCTCTTCCGGTTGGTAGAGACCAGAGAGGTCACACTCTCAAGATATGGAACAAGATGACAGAAACAAAAGAAAATAATAACCACCTCTTGGGGGAAAAAGATCAATAGAAAATGAGTACGCATAACAAACTTTTACCAAAGTCACTATACCCAAGGAAATAATCCCATAAATATTTTCTTCTGCTAATCTAAATTTAGACAAAGAAAAGGACTCTTACCACTCTCAATTCCACCAGACCCTGAAGGCAGAGATCCAGAAGGCCTGACATGGTAAAAATTCTCACCTTCTGCTAGCTTTTGTCAGTGGTCATAGAATCTCTCAGCTGCCAGCAGCCATGAAGTGAGCAGTATCCAACTAGTGAAGTTTGTCCCTTCATGGTTATCATCTTCAGGGGCAGAAAAATTCTCCTTTCTTCCCTTCTAGGTTCTTTGATCTAATAATTAAATTGATATAAGTCAGATTAGCAGGAGAAAAACAAAAGTTAAGGAGTACGTGTATATCAGAGAGACCCAGGAAAACTGAGCACCTCTGAAATGGTCAAAGCCATCACCTTTAATATCGCATCATTTTTGGCTAGACACCTAAGACGTTGTTGGGAGTAGAGAGCCAGTTACCAAGAAAATCACAATAAACAAAAATAAGTTTTTTAATGCAGATTTAAGTTGCTGTCTTCACCATTCATAAATTTCTAAAGATTTAGAGTTATCTCCATATTCTTGGCACAGTGAGAGATACCTTTACAAATAGATTTGCTTTATACATGTAAATGTTCTCTTGCAAAAGGGTAACTTCTACTTGATTTTCAGAGCTTCTCCTGTGTTTTCAGTTTCTTAAAAAGTAACCAGCCTAAAAGAATCCTTATGCTAAAGAAACATTTTAGGGTGGCAAATTCTGCTCCCCTAAACTGCCAACCTTGTAATATCACTGTTGGGAGCTTTTCTGGAAACTATACCCTATGACTGACACATCTTATTAGCCACCTTCCTGTGCCCAAGGAAGCTTAGAGCAGAAGAGGTATAAGCACTGGGGGTCAGGTCACAGAGAAGGAACAGGAGTCTGCCTAAATAACATAATCAGCAACAATAAACATGTGCACATGCACATACATAGTAAACATACCTACTTATGTACTTGATTGGTACTTCTCCCTAGTTTCCCTCAGGTTGTTTTGGTTATAAAAAAAAAAAATACTAATAATGTCTAAGACCTCACTTTGATTGCTGTTTGAGTGAAATCATATGTATATATATGTTTACATGTCATTATGTAAGCACATAGAAATAGGTATGTATATTTCAATTAGATATATTTTAAATATAAAATATTTTTAATGTACATCTATGTTTGAACTCTATATATTCCATTCTGCTGTGTAGCAGTTTGATCTCAAACCATTTTGGAGCAGGAGGGAGAATGTGTATACACTGGTACAACTGATCATGTCTTTAAATTTGTTACATGTGCCTCGGATCAAGATCTCAAAACCTCTGCTTGGCTAGACGTAGGACTGATTCCTTAGTAAAAATAGCTAGAATTCCATCTTTTTGACTGCCTCCTTTTACTAATTACCACTGCATTGTACTTCTTCTCTCAACACATGCACATACTACACTAAGGAATATGTTCACAGAAACAGCCCTCCTCACTATATTTAAGGTCTACTCAACCCAAAATTCACATTCAGCCTCTCGTCGTTGTGCTGGGTTGGATTATCTTATAACAACTTTTAAGCACTTTAAGCCAATTTTCCAAATTCTTAACGGCAAATTTATATATTTAGGTTATTGCAATTTATCTCTTGATTAATAGATTCAGTCTTCATAGTAATTCACACATTCTTCATGAAAACTTATCATGTACAATATTGAGTCTCCAAAGATATGTCAAATTATTTTAATAAGCAGTAGTAATTTAGAGACAAACTATCTTTGTTAAAAAGATATTTTAATCTCTGCTTTAATTGTGCTTATACATTAATATGAACATATCCTCATCCTTAGGAAGAATAAAAAAATAACTAAGAATAATTTTAAAGTGTTTGCCATTTGTTCTTGTGATGAAAGCTACACATACCTGCATATACAAAGTGAAGATAATCACACAGTAGCATTAATATTTTAGAAATCCTTATATAAGAAAGCAAAACGTGACTTTTATAACGTAAAGAAACCTATTGATTGTAGTCTATCATGTATTGACCAATAAACTATTCTTTTTTTTAATTCTGATTAATGTATGTTGAAATATATTATTTTAATTTTACAATGAAAAAATAAGACTCAACAAGATTACATATACAGCCTATATGACTTAATATGCATAGAGAACGTACATACGAAAAAGCCAAATTTTATGGTGGAATTTTGTTTGTTTTCCCCTAAGAATGTATACTTAATAATCCTATGATGAATGACAATTTCATCTTAATCATATAAATTTTCTTCTAGACTACGGTAAATTATTAAAGTTACATAATTTTATTGAATTATTTCCATAAATTTCCCACAACTCATTTTTCCAAAAATAAACATTAGCATTTATTCAAGCTGAGTAAATATATAATAGAAAAACTGAAAGGAAAAAACCAAGTTCTTTCATAATACCAGTTTATAAAACACATACTTCTCTATTCAGGCAAGATTATAGAGATTAAAGATGATGTCGCTCTCAGGTAAGCAGCAAGTTTTTTCTTCTTAATTACATAACTATTTACTTAAAAATAACCCTAAAAGAAATATTCCAATTACCTGGGCATAGACGCTCTTGTACTTTTATTCCTTTGCAAGTTTATACATATTTCAAATCAATTAAAATGTACTTTGTAGCAAACATACCTGAAAGATAAATAATAGCCTGTATTTTATAATTTCCCAAGGTTATAAAAATAAGTCAAGGGACTCTATCATTTCCCAGTTAAGAAAATAATCAAAACTTAATTATAATCTTTGCCTCTTATTTTTTGTTCTTTGGTTTAGTCGTCTTCCCAACTTTTGATTTAAATTAAAAAGAATTTCCAGAAAAGATGAAAACATTAAAATCAGCACCCCCCTGTATACCTTTCCCTTTGTAAATCTGTTCTTAATATTGACTGCAGTAATTTTATCGTCTTTCTAAATATAGCTCTAATTATAGGTATATACTTCTTTTTGGTTAAATCTTTTGAAATTGTAAACAGGACGATGAATTTAGGGAAGATGGAAGCATAGGAAGATCCTGAGCTCTCTTCATCCCATAGACACATTAAGGTAACAGCTACATCTATACAATTAACTCTAAAAAATGACCCGAAGACAGAACAGACCTTCCACAATTAATCCTAGAGAGGAGACCACATTGGAAGGGGGAGGTGGGACAGAGACTTGATTGGAAACCAAATCCCTGGTGGAACTAACCACAAATGGGAGGGACATCACAAGCATGGAGAAACTAAGGATAAGATCCAGTGTCAGGTAACTCCTGTGGAGACCTGCACTGGGAAGGTGAGTACCCATACATTTAGCTGTAAAAATTTGTGGGGCTTAACTTTGGGAACTTAACAAATCAGTGGGCTTAAAGCTGGGAGAGGCAGAGGACAATAGAAAACTGAGCACCTGCCTTAAAGAGCCAGCATAATAAATAACCCCACCAAGACAAGTACACAAGTAGCAGTTTGAAAAGTACCTAGGTATATGTGTAGGAGATTTATTGGCTAATTTCAGGCGCTGGAGGGGCAGGGATCTTCAGAAGATTTATCAGGGACCAAAAGTGCTGGTGGGTGCTATTTCTCTTTCCCTCCACCAAACTAGAGAGGTGGATGCCTGCAGGAGCCAGCACTAACACTCTCTACCTACCCTGTAAGTACTGTGTTCTCCTAAGGACCCACCACATCCAACCCGCCCACATCAACAGGTGTCCTTCCAAAGTGGTTCCTGTTTTGCCACACCCTGCAGGCAAACCTGGAAGGGACTGGTGCCTGTGCAGGATGTGGGGAACTAACCTCACACACTAGTGTATCCATAGTCCCAGCAACCCAGCCTCTTAGCTCAGGTACATTGCAGGGCATAGCTTGCTTTCGGCACAGCCAGCTATGGCAGAGAAACTAACTGAAGACATCTAGGCCATACTCACCCATGAAAGCCTTTCAGCCCCACTGGAAGCAAGCCCAGCTCTTTGATCCTCCAGCAGCTGAGGCAGGAGGCTAAATGCGGACACCTAGGGTGACCAAACCACACACAGCCTCAGCTCAACAAAGTGGGAATCAAACCCTGCCCAATGTGCCCTCAGCAGGCAAAGCAGCTCATTGCAGTCAGCTGGGCTGAAGGCAATCACAGCTCAGCCATAATAGTAGGGCACATGCAGTCCACACAGGAATAAGCCAGGAATGTCTGATTCTGGAGACTAAGGGGGATTATGCTACAGGACACCACAGAAACTCTTTTACAAAAGGGTATGACTTTCAACACCAGGAGACATAGCTGACCTACCTAATACCTAGAAACAGAGAATTAAACAAAATGAGGAGACAGAGGAATATGTCCCAAATGAAAGAACAAGACAAAATTTATAGCAAAAGCTTGATAAAGAATTTAAATTCATGGTCCTACGATACTCACTGAACTAAGAAAAAAGAGTGGATAAACTCAGAACTTCAACAAAGATTTAAAAATATTAAAAAGAACCAGTCAGAGCTGAAACATCCAATAACTAGAATAAAAATATACAGTAAGGGGAATCAATAGCAGATTAGAGTATTAGAACAGGGTAATGGAAAGTAACCAAGCTGAACAGCAAAAAGAGAAAAGAATAATTAAAAATGAGAATAGATTAAGGGAAATCAGTGACATTATCAAGCATATGAAACTCACATTACTGGGGTCCGAAAAGAAAAAGAGAGAAAAGGGGCAGGAAACTCATTTAAACAGGAAGGAGACAGACATCTAGGTCCAGGAAGCAAGGAGAGCCCCTACCAAGATGAACCAAAAGGAAATCCACATAAACAAACTGGCAAAAAGTAATGATAGAGACTTTCAAAAGCAGCACATGAGAACAGTTACATCTGAGAGAAACCCAAGAAGGCTATTGACTGATTTTGCAGAAACTTTGAATATATTATGCCACTCCCTTGTGGCCTGCAAAGTACTTACAGAATAAAACCCATGACCCAGAATACACCACCTGATAAGATTATCATTCAGAATAGAAAAATAAATGAGTTTCCCAAACTGAAGTCAAAAGAGTCCATCACCACTCAACCAGTCTTAGAATAAAGGGAATCCTTTAAGTGGAAAAGACTAGAACTAGCAGAAAATTACGAAAGGAAACTGTTTCACAGGTGAAAGTAAACATATAGTAAAGGTGCTAGATTAATCATTTATAAAGCCAGTATAGTATACTTTTGTTTAAATACAAAAGTAGTAAAATCAATTACATCTGCAAATGTTAGTCAAGTGATATGTAAAATAAAAAGATCTAAAATATGATATACACAAAATGTGAAGGAAGGAGTTAAAATTTAGTATTTTTAGAATGTTTTCAAACTTAAATTACCATTAACATAAAAAAGACTTCTAGTAACCACAAATTTCAAAACTACAATAGATAAACCCAAACACATAAAAAAAAAAAGGGAAAAAAAAAAGGACTTTAGGCATTACATTAAAGAAAGCCATCAAACCACAAGGGAAGGGTGCAAGGAACAGAGAAGAAGTGCAAAAATAACCACAAAACTATGAACAAAATGGCAATTAAGTACATAACTATTAATTATTTTAAATGTAAATGGCCTGAATGCTCCAATCAAAAGACACAAAGTGGGGGTAACTCAGTTGGTTGAGCGTCCGACTCTTGATTTAGGCTCAGGTCATGATCTCACAGTTCATGAGTTTGGGCCCCACATTGGGCTCTGTGCTGTCAGCTTGGGATTCTCTCTCTCCCTCTCTCTCAAAATAAATTTTAAAAATTTTAAAGAGTGTAATTCATTAAAAAAAAAAAGATTTAGGGTGACTTGTTGGATTAAAAAAACAAGACCCATTTATATTGTACTTAGAAGACCTAAAGACACAAAGTGAAAGCAAAAGGATGAAAAAACAGATAAAATTATAAGTGAAAAAAAATTTAAAAAAGACCAGGCTAGCAATACTGATATTAGGAAAAAAAGTAGATTTTAAAACAGAGTCTGTAATAAAAGCCAAAGTAGGGGACCACACAACCATAAAAGGATCAATCCAACAAAAGGATATATAACAATGGTAAATATCTGTGCACCCAACATAGAAGCACCTAAATACATAAGCAATTAACAGACATAAAGGGAGAAATTGACAGTAATATGATAACAGTAGTGGATAGAAGATCCAGACAAAAGATCATTATAGTAAGTGTTTTTGAACAGCACATTAGACTACATGGACTTAACAGATATGTATAAAACATTCTACCTCAAAATGGCCAAATACATATTCTTTTCAAGTTCACATGGAACATTCTCCAGGATAGATCACATATAGGGCCACAAATCAAGTCTCAATAAATTTAAGAGGATTGATATTGTATCAAACATCTTTTTCATCCATATAATGGTATGAAACTAAAAATCAATTACAAGGAAAAAAAAAACTGGAAAAACCCCTTGTGATGGCTAAACAATCAATGGGTCAACCAAGGAATCAAAGAACACACAAAAAAATACACTGAGGCAAGTGAAAATGAAAACACAGTAGTCAAAAATCTTTGAGACATAGCAAAAGTACTTCTAAGAGGGAAGCTTACAACAATAAAGGCCTACCTCAAGGAACAAGAAAAATCTCAAACAACCTACCTTTACACCTAAAGGATCTAGAAAAACAAGAATAAACAAAACCAAAAATTAGGAGAGAGAGAAAAATAATAAAGATTAGAGCAGAAATAAATAGAGACAAAAAAAGATTACTGAAACCAAGAGTTGGTCTTTTGAAAATATAAACAAAATTGATAAACCTTTAGACAGACAAAACAAGACAAAGAGAGGACTGAATACATATCAAAATGAAGAAAGAGAAATAACACCTGACATCAAAATACAGTATAATTATGAAAAATTATATGCCAACATATTGGACAACCCAGAATAAATGGATAAATTCCCTAAGAAACACACAATCTCTGTTAACTAAATCAGAAGAATTAGAAAATTTGAACAGACTGATTACTAGTAAGAAAATTGTATCAGTAGTAAAGTCCCAACAAACAAAAGTCCAGGAATGGATGGGTTTATTAGTGAATTCTACCAAATATTTAAAGAAGAATTAATACCTCTTCTTCTTGAACTATTCCAAAAAATATAAGAGGGATGCCTGACTGGCTTGGGTGGTTGATCATACGACTCTTGATTTCAGGGTCATGAGTGTGAGCCCCACATTGGGTATAGAGATTACTTAAGTAAAAATAAATAAGTAATAAAATATATAAGGGGAAAGGAAACTTATAAATTCATTCTACAAGACCAGCATTATCCTGTTACCAAAGACAGTACAAGAATATATCTAATATATCTGATGAACACAGATGCAAAATCTTCAACATAATATTAACAAACTATTCAACAATACATTAAAAAAAATCATTCACCATGATCAAGAAGATTTATTACAGGGAAGCAAGTGTGGTTCAATATTTGCAAATCAATTAATATGTTCCATCAAATTAACAAGAGAAAAATTAAAAAAATTTCAATAGATGCAAACTTTTTTGACAAAATGTTCATATAAATTAATAAATATGTTCAAATGTACCATCTATTTATGATAAGAACTCTGACAAAGTGAATTTAGACAAAAAATACTTGAACATAATAAAGGCCATATATGAAAACTCCATACCTAACATCATACTCAATGCTTAAAAACTGAAAGCTTTTTTTCTAAGACTGGGAACAAGAGTGTCCACTCTTCCCACTATTATTCAACAGAATACTGGAAGTTGTAGCCACGGGAATCAGACAGGAACGAAAAATTAAAGGCATCCAAATTAACTAGGAAGAAGTAAAATTGTTACTGTTTGCAGATCACATGATACTATATACATATAACTCCACCAAAAAAAACTATTGGAACTGATAAATAAAGGTTCAGGATGGAAAGTTACCATTATAAAATATGTTGCATTTTTATACACTAACAATGAAATGGCAGAAAGAGAAAATAAGGAAATCCCACTTACAACTGCACCAAAAGAATAAAATACCTAAGAATAAATTTAATTGAGGTCAAAACCTAAACTCTCAAAACCATGAAATTGATGAAATACACTGAAGAGGACACAAATAAACGGAAAGATATACCATGCTAACAGATGGAAAAAATAGTATTGTTAAACTGTCTACAGTACCCAAAGCAATTTACAAATTCAATGCAACCCGTAACAAAATACCAATGGAATTTTACACAGCACTAAAAGACAGAATCCTAAAATTTGCATGGAACCACAAAACACCTTGAAAAGTCAAAGCAATCTTGAGAAAAAAAGAACAAAGCCAGAGGCATCAAAATTTCAGGTTTCAAGCTATACTACAAAGCTGTAGTATTCAAAAAAGGATCATTTTGTACTGGCACAAATATAGACACAAAAATCAATCGAACAGGAAAGCAAGCCCATAAAAGCCATACTTATATGGTCAATTAATCTGCAGCAAAAGTGGCAAGCATATACCATGGGTAAAAGACAGTCTCCTTAAATGGTGCTAAAGAAAACGAGATAGCTACATGCAAAAAAAAATTGACTGGACTGCTTTCTTATACTATACATAAAAATAAACTCAAGAAGAATGAAAGACCTAAATTTGATACCTGAAACCATAAGACTTTTACAAGAAAACATATCAGTCTTGTAACTGGACATCAGTCTTAGCAACATACTTATGGAGACATCTCCTCAAACAAGGGAAACAAAAGCAAAATTATACTATTGGGAGTGCACTACAACAAAAATGTTTTTCACAATGAAGGTAACAATCAATGAAACAAAAAGACAATCTACTGAATGGGAGTAGATATTTTCAAATGATATGTACAATAAAGGATTCATACATCTAACACATAAAGAATTTATAAACTCCAGGTGCCTGGGTGGCTCAGTTAGTTAAGCTTCCAACTTCAGTTCAGGTCATGATCTCACAGTTTGTTGGTTCACACCCCACGTCAGGCTCTGTGCTGACAGCTCAGAGCCTGGAGCCTGCTTCAGATTCTGTGTCTCCCCCTCTTTCCGCCCCTCTCCCACTGACGCTCTGCTTCTCTCAAAAATAAACATTAAAAAAATTAAAGAATTTATAAAACTCAACACCAAAAATAAATAATAAATAAACACACAAAATCTGCTTTAATAATGGGAAGAGAACCTGAACGGACATTTTTCAAAGAAACACAGATGACCAACAGACACATGAAAAGATGCTCAATATTACTAAGCATCAGGGAAATGATGATATATCATGATGGGATATAAATGATGAGATATCACCTCACACCTGTCAGAAAGGCTAGAAGCAAAAAGACAAGAAATAACAAGCATTAGCAAAAAGATGTGGAGAAAAAGGAACCCCTGTGCACTTTTATTGGGAATGCAAATTGAGGCAACTACTTCAGAATGTGGAGGTTTCTCCAAAACAAAACAAAACAAAAAACTAGAATTACCATTCAATCCAGTAATCCCGCTACTGAATATTTATCCAAAGAAAACAAAAACACTAATTTAAAAAGGTACACGCATTCCTATGCTTATTGAGATCTTGCCATTTGCAATATGATGGACCTACATAAAATTAGGGAAAGACAAACAACATAGGATTTTACTTATGTGAAGAATCTAAAAACAGACCCAAATACAGAGATCAAGTTTGTGATTTCCTGAGGGGACATTGCAGAGGGGATAGCACAATAGATAAAAAGCATTAAGAGGTACAAACTTCCAATTATAAAATAAATAGATTGTGGAGTTGAAAGTGCTATATAGGAAATATGGCCAACAATATTTTAATAACGTGACTAATAATAACCTGATGACAGATGGTGACTAGGCTTACCATGGTAAGCACTGAGTAATATATATAAATCTTTAATCAGTATGTCATATATCTGAAATTAATATGACATTGGATACTTTATGACATTGTATACTATGACATTATACTTTTTTTAAAAAAAAATTTGAAAAGTTGTGGAAAAATGAAATATTCAGAAAAAGGGATCAAAGGAAATGAATGATTAAAAGGGAAAATATTATAAACGTTGTGATGTCACTCAGTTAATGTAATATGTATTTCAAAAAAGAAACACATTCTTCTACTTAACTATAATACGCTAAAGGACCTTCATTTAAAACAATAAAATTATCTAATAACCAGTTATTTTTTTCTGTTGACTCAATAATATATTTAACACCTTATTATGATTGTTTGTTTTTCAATCCAACTAAGGATCGTGCATGACATTTATTTGTAATTTTTCTTTTTTTCCTTTGACCTCCTTAATCTTTTTGGAATAGCCCTTAATCTCTTCTCTTTATTCCTTTAAAATAGAGCTATGTACTTGCTTTTTTGTCTTTTCTATCATTGACACCTTAAAGAACTCAGGTTTATGTGCATGTTTTTAATATGTCTCACAACTTAAAAAATTTTTTTAGCAATTTTTTATTGTATTTAACATACAGTATTATATTAGTTTCAAGTGTACAACATAATAATTGATAATTATACACATTACAAAATGCTCACAGTGATAAGTATAGTTATCATCTGTCACCATGCAATGTCATCATAACATAATTGACTAATTTCCCTATTCTTTATGTATTGCATAACTGGAAATTTGTTCCTCCTAATTCTCTTCACCTATTTGAATTTGCTTGATCGTTATCTTTTTGTTCAGATTAAACACAATGTGTCAAGAGTACTATAAAAATAATGTTGTGTCACTTTCAGTTCATCACTCTAGTAAGGCCATAAGGTCATTTTGTAATATTCTGGATATTAAATTCCATTACTTGATTTAAGGTAATGTCCTCAGACTTCATTATAAAAAGAAATCTTTATAAGATTAATCACATTACTAAATATGTAGTAACTAAAATCATTGATAGTGTATAAGTGCATCAGTATTACATTGATGATTGAAACACGTTAATATTCTTATTCTATTATTCTTTCCACTTACATTATGGGTATTTTTACATATAGAAGAGCCTTTTGTTCTCTGCACTCTTGCACACACATGCATGTCACATGGACTCAATGTTTACTTTTATTCAGTAAGCTATTCAAGCATACCTCATATTATTGCACTTGGCTTTATGTGTTTTTCAGATATTTTTCTTTTTTTTTTTAAACAAATTGAAGGTTTACAGCAACTCTGCACTAAGTCTATTGATATTATTTTTCAATAGTATTTGCTTATTTTGTGTTTCTGTATCATATTTTGATAATTCCCATGAGCTTTCAAATGTATTATTGTATTTGTTATGGTGATCTGTGATCTTACTATTATAATTGTTTGGGGGCACCATAAACCCCAAAGCCTGCAAACTTAATAAATGTGTGTTGCCAGCCGGTTCCAGCAACCATTTGTTTCCCCCTATCTTTCCCTTTCCTTAAGTCTCCCTATTCCCTGAGACACAATAATATTGAAATTGTGGGTTCTGGTCTCAAACGGTGACATAGGAAGACCCTCAAGTCGCCTCCTCCATGGAAACACTAAATCTACACCTATTTATAAAGCAATTATTCCTGAAGAACTGAGGGCTGACAACAAAAGGTGGAGAGACCACATAGAGTATGGCAAAGAGATAAAGTCACGGTAGCAAAGGGAATGCCCACCCTGATGCTGCAAGCTATACATTGGGGAGGGATAACACAGAGTGACTCTAAACAGATCTGTTTGCTCCGAGGCATGGGGAAAAAAAAAGCCACAGTTTAAAAAAAGCAACTGGAGTATAAAGGAACCAGCTCTAAAACCCTGACAAATGGTGGGAAAGCTATTGGAATTCTCTCTGGGTTGAAGGGGCTGGCAAGTGCCACAGTTTACATTCCCCCTCCACATTGATTGCACAGACAGGAATAGGGTCTGGACACCATAGCTGGCCTGCTGCCTCAGCAAGCCCAGGCTCCTAGTCCATACAAGCCCCAGAAGCCCTGGGACAGAGAAAAAAAAAAAAAAATCCATGGTTTAAAAAAAGCAACTAGAATATGAAGGAAGTAGCCCTAGAACTCTGCCAAATGGTGGGGGAGTTGCTGGGGCTCTATGCAGGAGGGGCTGGTGAGCCCCATAGATTATGTTCCCTCTGACCTTGATGGCATGGACAGCAGCAGCAGGGTCTGGGCACCCCCCTCGTTAGCACCTTGCCTCAGCTACAGCTGCCCCACCCTGCATCCTGGAATACCCTGCCCGTGCTGGCCTTAACTCCAGTTCCTCTGCCATGTCACCTCCTGTACTGAGCACCCTGTGACACCTCAGCTTACACCCGGTTTGTCTTCCGCAGTTCTGCCAAGGTGCACTCTGTGTGGAAAGCCCTGGGACACCCTGGCATATGCCCACTGCAATTTCAACTATCCTGCCAGGATGCCTTCTTTGCATGAAGCTCTCTGGGCATAGAGCCCCCGACCTCCCCAACTTGCACCTTTTTCAGCGTCAGCCATCGTGACAGGATGCCCTCTGCGCAGAGAGCACAGGGACTGCCATGGCCCATGCCCACTTCAGTGTTAGCTATACTTCCAGGGCATCCTCTTTACAAAGAGCCTTTGTACTCCCTGGGTTGTACCCACTTCAGCCTTAGCTGTCCTGCCATGTGGCCTCTGTGTGGAGAGCCCAAGGACTACCCCCACCCATGCCCACTTTAGCTCTGGCCATCCAACTAAGTTAGCCTCCAGTACAGATCCCCTAGGACCCCCAGTCCATGCCAGCCACAGCTCAAACTAGACAGCTGCAGTTACCAGGCACACACAGTCTACAAAGCAGGAGACCATACACAATATTGCTCCCAAGGCTTAGGAGAGGTAACTATTCTGCTAATTCATAGAAACAAACACAGGAGGTCAAGCAAAGTGAGGAGATAGAGGAATATGTTCCAAATGAAACAACAAGACAAAAGCTCAGAAAAAGGACTAAATGAAACAGAGATAAACAATATACCTGATAAAGACTTTCAAGTGGTGATCATAAAGATACCCATCAGACTGGAGAAAAAAGTGGATGGACTTAGAACTTCAATAAGAGATACAAAATATAGATAAGAACAAATCAGAGTTGAAGAGTACAATAACTGAAATCAAAAATACATTAGAGGGAATAAATAAGAGACTAGTGGATGCAGATAAATGGGTTGACTGTATAGAAGACAGGGTGATGGAAAGCACCCAAGATGAGCAGCAAAAAGAACAACGGATTTTAAAAAATAAGGACAAGTTGGGCACCTGGGTAGTTCAGTCCCATTCGGCTCAGGTCATGATCTAGTGGTTTGTGAGTTGGAGCCCCACATCGGGTTCTGTGCTGACTGCTCAGAGACTGGAGCCTGCTTCGGATTCTGTGTCTCCCTTTCTCTCTGCTCCTCCCCCCGTGCACTCTGTCTCTCTCTCTCAAAAATAAATAAACATTGAAAACATTTTAAAAAATGAGGATAGGTTAAAGTCCTTTTTGGAGAACCTCATGCAAACAAACATTCATGTTATAGGGGTCCCAGAAGGAGAAGATTAAAAAAAGGGAGAAAACCTATTAAAGAAATAACTGAAGACTTTCCTAATCTGGGAAAGGAAACTAATATCCAGGTTCAGGTAGCACAGAGATTTCCAAATAAGATGAACCCAAGGAGGTCCACACCACACACATAATAAGTAAAATGTCAAAGATTAAAGATAAAGAGAGAATTTTAGAAGGAGCAAGAGAGAAAAAGAAGTTATGTAAGGGAAATTCCATACAGATATCAGCTGATTTTTCAGCAGAATCTTTGCAGGCCAGAAGGGGATGGCATGATTTACTCTAAGTTCTGGTAGGAAAAAACCTACAATCAAGAATATTCTGCTGATAATGTTGTTAACTACTCAGAATTGATAAAAAGTTTCACAAACAGAAGTTAAGAGTGTTTATCACCTATAAACAGGCCTTATAAGAAATGTGAAAGGGACTTCTTTACAGAGAAAAGACTATACTTAGAAGAAAATTATGAACAAAAATATACAAAACATGACAACATATACATGCAATATGGATGTGGAAGTAAAAAAAAAATAATTCTTTTAAAATGTGTTTGAACTGAAGTGACTATCAACTTAATATAGATTGCTATGTACTTAGGATGCTATAGATAAACCCTATGTTAACCACAAACCCAACACCTATAATAAATACACAAAAAATAAAGAGAAAGAAAACCAAGGATAATACTTAAGAAAGTCATCAATCACAAGGAATGAGAGCAAGAGAAAAAGAAACAGAGAACTACAAAAACAACTATAAAACATTAACAAAATGACATTAATTTCACACCTATCAATAATTATTTTAAATGTAAATGGTCTAAATGCTCCAATCAAAAGACAAGGAGTGCCAGAATGGGTTAAAAAACATGACTCATGATTATGCTGCCTGCAAGAGACTCACCTCAGACCTAAAAACACATACTGAGTGAATGTGAAAGAATGGAAGTTCTGGATACTCAATGCTATCAGCTTTTCTGTCAGTCCAAATAGGAAGGGCTTGTTTTTCTAGCACTGAGACAAGAAAAATGTAAATTATGGGGCATTTTTATCTCCCTTCCCATGCTGGCATTCATCCACTTAATAGCTTGTTTGCCTGCCTTTTTCCAAGTGACTGGTGTAGCTACTCTCCATTCTATTGGTTATACAGGGGGTCATAGGTTTTCACTATATTCTCCATTATCCCCCAATTACATCTCACCATTAAGTCTGCTTTCCTAGCTACAGAGTGCATGGATGAGAAGAGACGCTTGAAAGTGGAATCTAGACTAAAATATGAAAACAACTCAGGTCCAAGGTATAAGATACACAAACCTGTGTCATCAAACTGAGTGGGTGATTCATTAACCAGTCAAGAAATTGTGCCCTTATTCCTTTTTTTCAAGGAAATCCACTAATGAGGGAACTGCTTGTTCAAAAAATCATCACCTTCTTCAAGGAGTCAGTTTGAGGCAATGAAGGACAAAGAGATACAGGGGGAATGGAGAAAACAGGAACAGTAGAGAAAGAAGGAAAGCTCTGATAAAGGGGAAGTGCCTTTAAGTCTCACATTTCCTCTCTTTTTTTTTTTTCTTCAATATTTTGCTCTGGTTATCCAAATCATATTTCATTTTCTTCTTAGAATTATATCCCCCCAAATACCCATAATTAATTTATTTGGGATGAAACCCAAGAATCCCGGAAAATACATTAATTTATCCAAATCAAAAGAACTGTTCTTATGCCATTAAAGAACCAGATTCTTATATATCTATTCAAAATATGACAGAAAGATATCAGCTTTTTAAGAGGAAGAGCTAGAGGCAATATTCTTGCATTTTCATATTTTCCAACAATATGATCTGAATGGTGTTTCAGAACCTGTATTACCCATGCTATTCAATAGTAAAATCTTGAACTGAGAGAGTGTGGTGGTTTACCTAGTACTCCAAAAGAGTGGAGAGCTGGAGGGGAAACTTTTCTATAATTCATGGCCACTTACCTGACTATTGTGTGGCCACAGACCTTCAGCTGCATTGCTCAGTTCAGGAACTTCCAAACACACTGTCTTCATTACCAGAATTGTTGGGGAAATATAATTAAAAACAAAATCTTCTCAAAAACCTCTGCACAAAGATAAAAGAAAGATAAAACAACTTCATTATTGCATAAGCATTAAACCAGAATGTGATGTGCATCACAGATAATTTGCTAAGAGTTTGCAAAACCAGAAAGATCTCTCACCCTTTCAAAGAGCCACACAGACGAACACCATTTACGTACATGTTCTCAAGAGAAACAATAACCAGTCTTCAAGTAAGAAGACTTGCCAGCATCTTCTGCAACTTGGAAAAAGGTAGTTCTGCAACTTGGCAAAAGGCGCTACAAAAATTAGGCTCCTAGTCTCCCCCAGAAATTGGAAGATTGAGGCCCTGTCCTTGTTGATGACTACATTTCAAGGCGATGGTTCCCTGCTTGTTGAAAGAGACATTTCTGGGTCATAAAGCCAGCAAGTGGCAGTTTTAGCTTTTAAAAAGATTTGCAAATATTTCAAGACAGGTAAGAATTCACTACTGTCAAGTTTTCTAAAGTAAATGCTCTAAGGAAAGGCAGTCTCTTCCCTTATTTTCAACAGAGAGAATTAAGTTTCTTATTTTTAATTTGTGTTTTGCTTTTACAATGGCAGTAAATAAGACATCTACTTTCTACTTATATTAGGGCATGCCAACAGCAGTAACAAACAACTCCAAAATCTCAAGGGTTTCACAAAACAAAGACACATGCCTTGTTCACATAAGTCTAAAGTCATGAAAAGTGGGGTTCTCTACATACCATCCTTCAGGGTTCCTAGAATTTCTCCCTGGTGATTCTTCCAGGAAGTATCAGGCAGAAAGGAAACAAAAGGAGAGGAGGGTCTCTCACGTTATTGTGTGGGAAGAGAGAATATCCTATTTTGTTTCCTATATATTTCAGACTTTTAAGCACATATTTTTATTTTATCTCCAAATAAATCTCCAAATAAATTTTATCTCCGAATAAATATTATTTTGTCTCCAAAATGCAGGTGCAAAAGAAGCCAAGCAAAGGAGTAGTCACTTTCTGGTTTTATTTATAGAAAGTCCATGACCTGGCAATGATAATTGCTGATGGCAGAAATAAGAGTGGTTTTCTTTGGGGCATGGAACAGGTAAGGAGATGAAAGAAGTATTCCATACCCCCTTTGTTTTTTGGATGAAAAACTAAACTTTATTTTAAAAAAAACAAACCACTAGGAAATATATCACAGCTTTGAAACACCCAATACAGGCTATATTGTCATTTCAAGTAATAAGTTACTAGAAAGACAAGAAGGTCTTTCTCAAATGATAGGGTGCTAGAGCTGGGACAGCCCGCAAACTGCTACAGAAGGCCCAAGCAAAAGTGGCATTTGGTAACGAGGGAGTTTCTCCTCTTTTCCTTTAAAGGAATCACAGCTCACCCCTGAGCTGCTTACTTTTTCTCCTTTGACCTTCTTGTTGCCAAGGGAGTGTCTCAGGAGAGCTCTGTTGTTTCAGGGGGCTAAGTAAGCAATAATGAGTTTAAGACTTTTATTCCATTCTGGATTTTCCAAATTTAGTACTTAATAACTCTCTTAATTAAGAAGGCAACAGTTTCTCCTTCAATGTTTACTCCTGGATACTGGCATGTAGTGTAATCAAAACCCTCTTTCCCTTCAAGGGAGCGTGTTATTGCAAGATTGTCCTATTGCTCTGCTGCAGTTAGCCTCAGGGCCCATCATGGCGACCAGAGGGAAGGTAGGTTTCCCATAACCTGTGTAACATCGCCTCTCATGTTTTTACAGGGTCTCCTGGCTGAAAGATGTAATGCGTATTTCAAGAAATGCATATTAACATCTTGATAGACAGAAACAGATATCCACAAGGAATTGTTCAAGTTCTTATCCAAACTACCTCTCCCAGCTCCACATCTTTAATCAACTTCATGATCTTCTATATAAAACAAAACCAAGCAAAACAAAGACCCAGAAACCATTTTTTCCCTTGCTAAATTAGTGACCTTGTGGATTTTGTTTTACAGCTTATGGAAAATGACTTAGAGGTCCTTCTGATAAACAGAAGGTTGGCAACAAATGGAAACACCTCTACTCACAGTCCACCAGATTATAGGCAGTGTAGAGGAACCTGCCAGCTTGTTGGTGCCCATATACTAAGAAGAATCTGGTACCTTGGAGGGCTCAGGCTTGGTGCAAGGGAGATCCCTAGTGCCAAGACAAGCATGTGAAACTGAGGCCATCAAAACCTCTCCTGTGCTATGTCTGACCCAAATTTTAGCAGAAGTTTTTTTCGGTTTCGCTTTCTAAGGTTGAAACAAAGGAACCAGGGTTCAGAGGCAAGTGGCACATGCCTCAAACTTGCTGCATCAAACTTCACTTCAAAGTCCAAAACTCCTATTTCACATTTTAAATAGGTCCCTGCTGTCAGCTCTGATGGCCAATTGCAAAGACTTCTATTTCCCAATAGACAGGCGAGACGCCTTCATCTTCTTGGTCATGGTAGGGATGAGGTACATGTGGTCATCCACACACTTAGTCACTCAACTCTCCAGCTTCCATTTCACCTGACGCTCTTTACTTCCTGAATCTATTGAATCTTTGGCTTCGTCATTGCAATGCATGGTACACAGGGCCAGGTGGTCCTGGAACTTATCCAATGCACTGGTCACCGGAGGCGCATGGCAACGCTCAATGTACTGGGGCATCAGCTGCAATGGAAGCCCTACTGTCCTCACAACAGCTGGTGCTGCCCTAGAACATGAGGCCTTGTATCTTCTGGACTTTCTCTCTCCCCAGACTCTTCACCACAGAGCATACCTCCTCCTGCCCCCAGAGCTGCTGCAGCTCTGTCATGGCAACCCTGTACTGCACCAAAAATATCCTATACTTTGTCTTAAATGATGAGTATATAGATTTTACGATCGCCAGAACTCATTTAAATCTACACATAAGATCTTCAGATTTCAATATACGTAAGTTATATCTCAATTTTAAAAAGTTATTTTTGGGGTGGCTGGGTGGCTCAGTTGGTTAAGCCTCTGACTCGATTTTGGCTCAGGTCATGACCTTGTGGTTTGTGTATTCAAGTGCACAGTCTGCTTGGGATTCTCTCTTTCTTCCTCTCTCTGTCCTCCCCCTTCTCTCACTCTCTCTTTCTCAAAATAAGTAAACATTAGAAAATTTTATAAAAGATAAGTTTTCACAAAATAGGTGGAACTTTCCATTCACCATTCATCCATTCACTATTCACTTTTTAGTTTATTTATATTCTCTCTAAATATTCTTAGTATCTATTATATGCTAATCTACTATACATTATCTATACAATGGTAAATAAGACAAATGTGTAGGCTCTTCTAGTGGAATTCTCTCTACAATTGCAATTATGAATGCAGTAATGTTTCCCTATCACATTTCCCTATTGTTTTGTTTTTTCTGTCTTTTAACAGTGTAAAAAATTTTAAAAATTGGAATTGCAAGTCTATTTTTTTTACTTTGACTATTGTTTCTGTTTTTTTTTCTTCCCTAGTCTTATACTAAGAAATTCTCAATTTTGTTTGAAAAATTTTAGCGAATTTTTTATAGATAAGCCCCACCTCCAGTAATTGTAGAAAACTTTGTGTGCTATCTATTGCATTAAAAACAATCTCTGTATATCCTTATATTTTGATAACAGATTGCTGTTCATAGGGAATATAGACATATTTCCCAATTATGCTTACATGTACACGAAAAATTGTAGTAAACAAATCATATTAAAATGACAGCAGTTTCTGCACTTTGATATGTTTACGGCTTTACCTGATTAAATTTGGAGAACAAAATTGTTCCCTATAGCAATTTGTATAACTGCAATTCTAGCAAATAACCTGTTGTTGGGAAGTAAAGAATATATATGGCTCTATCATCTGAAACCTGCATTTCACTCAGGTTTGAAGTTTAATTTACTCTAAGCTGAACAAGCCAACAATGTTAGACACCTGTTAAAATGTCTAGCATATTCTAAGACCCATTAATACAAGATCTAATTGCAAAAACAGTGTGTATTAATGATTTTTGTTAATCACCCATGACTCAAGTATTATACTCAATTCTAAGCAGTGTGTTTTTACAACATGGTGATCAGAATAATAAAGGTTTTGGAAATAACAGAAATTCATTTAATCCTCACGGCAACTCTGAAACAGAGGTAGTGTCATCCACATATTTTACTGATGATGAGAAATAACTAACTATAAATCTGAGACAGTGAAGTGTGATGATGGAATGCCTATTTAGATGTATCATGACCATAAGGGCCATTCAATTAAACTGTCTCATGCTATTAAATTATTTCTTTATCAGCAAATATTTTACATTTAAAAGTAACTCACAAATTGTGAAAGAAACCTGGATGCAAGAGAAATGTTAACATTTTATTTTAAAGGTAGTCATAAATATCTAAAGCAAAGTAGAAAACCATGTTTATTTAGAGACAGTAGGTTTAAAAAGAAGCAGTGGATCGTGTGTGTGTGTGTGTGTGTGTGTGTGTGTGTGTGTGTGTGTGTGTGTTTGGCCTATATGTTATGTATAACTTAATTTATGTTCTTGGAATCACAAATACATTTAAATAGATTTCAGACAATCATTCTCCCCACCTGAAAATAGCTAGCAGTCTCTCTGAAACACAAGTAGATTTCAAATTTATAAAAGGGAGCCACACATTCTTGTTGAGCTTTCATTTTTGTAATGTAAGGGAAAAGAAGAACAGGTCATGACTAAATTTCATGCTCTCATGAACCTTAAAATAATTTACAGAGTTATCAGGGCATTCATTCAATTTCCTTATTACCTAGCAGTTGTAGTACACAGGTATGCCCGACTAAAGAAAAACCTTTTTAATTTTGAGCCAAAATAAACTCTACACGTTTAACTTCTGGCAAAAATTACCTTAAAATGCATATTTGACATGTCATATGCTATATATATTTTACATATTTTGTATATGTTTAACTGTATTTGAAGCAAAAATCAATAATTTTAAATTGAACTAAGACATCACATTTAAAATGTTTCACATGTTAACATTATTTGTTGTATTTTATTTTTCTTTATAGAATCCATAATGATCTTGGTTACCCAGTTTGGTCCAGACATTGTTTTTTAAGTTTATTTATTTATTTTGAGAGAGCGAGCACAAGCAGAGGAGGAAGAGAGAGAGAAAGAGAGAGATAGGGAGAGAATCCTAAGCAGACTCTGCACTGTCAGCATAGAGCCTGATGTGGGGCTTGAACTCACGAATGGTGAGATAATGACCTGAGCCGAAATCAAGAGTCGGATGCTCAACTGACTGAACCACCCAGGCTCCCCTGGTCCAGACATTTGTGTAGTGAGAGTGGGTCATCATATGCAAAGTTAACTTTGGGAAGCAAACTTGAAATGTAACCTATACCATGTGCCCATCTTGATCTCCCTCCTTTCTACTCCTACCCCTTTTTAAGGAAGCATCAGAGTCATGAAATAGTAACTTGCCATTCAATTATATTTGCTCCAGCATTATATTTGTTTCTAAAAAAAAGACAAAACATTCAGAAGAGAGAATATGGGACAAGAAACTGTAAATAAAGAATAGACTGGAAACTTATCTGATGAAACTACTTGGAGATAAGTTCAGAACATTTCAGTGAAATTCTATACTCATGAGTAGAAGACAAGGGATGGTACTGTATCTTCACAATAGCTTTGTGGAATAATCCAGAAAGACAACTGTAAAGGAACTGTACTGAATTATAAATAACAGCCTCCAAAAGGAAGCAAATGAACTCTCATTTCAAAAACCCCTACACACTGAGGTTTTAATATTCTTTTAAAATCTAAACTCTTTTGTGGTAGGGATATTAAACTAGGGTGCTTCCCCCGGAACTGAAAAAAAAATGTATGTATTTATATGTATAAATGTATATACATATATGTATATATGTATTTATATGTGTGTATACATATATGTATATATGTATATGTGTGTGTGTGTGTATATATATATATATATATATATATAAAATCACCAGAAACAAAGATCTGAACTTTGACTGTTGTTCTAAACCCATGTAGTAAGGGGTACCAATGTACCAAAATAAGAGTATGATTTTCTTTTAATCCTTCCTATGCTTTCCTAGTTTTTATAACCAGATGTATCCCTTAATTCTGGTTTTGTAGGCCAGGGCCCCATTAAATTTATGCAGTAAAACTCAGACAATCTGGTATTTTGATTTTCAGCTCTTGCTACTGCCATTCCCCATAACTCCCTTCATCTAAGATCTGTGCTCTGTTGTTTCCTGGCCTGGCAAAAGACTTACTTCCACCTAAAACAATATCTCATAAAACACATTTTTGTTAATGTCTTAAGCAGTATAATTATGCTTCCCAAATAGTTTCTGCCATCACACCAAAATTCTAGATCCTACCCACTGGAAAGAGGCCTTTTCTAGATGAGATCTAACTTGCCAAGCAACAATATATAAATTATCAATAACTTTGGTGAGAAGCATAATGTAGAATTAGTTCCATCCATTCTTGTCTTTCCTTGATACATGCTTACAATTATGATATAAGAAGCCTTTCTCCTAAAACTTAGAGCCAACCACAGCTACTGATATACACTGATATCTACTCTGTACCATTCAGTGATGACCAATTTTTGCTCAATTTATTATTTTTAAAAATTCAGAAAATAGTATTGCTCTAAAACTTAGAGCTGGCTAAAATGTGTGTACACTTTTTTTTTTTTTTTAACTCATCAAAATGGTTGAGGTCACAGGGCAACCAACCATCCCATTATCTAAAGAGAGAGAGATTTCTACAAGGGAAGGTGAACCCGAGGAATATATAGCTAAACAAATAATAAAAATTCAGTTAACAACAAAACAACAAATAGGTAGAGTGTGGGCTGGTAATAGTGTGTGGTAAGAGGCATGTTTATATGCAAGAGAGTTCATATGAATTTTCAAGCCTTGTTTTTAATTCACCAGGTAATCATCCAAATGACACCATCATGGTGCTGGCATGGGCTAGGAAAGCAAGTATAGTGGACGTGAGACTTCATCAGTAATTCTTATACTCTAATATGCTACAAATTAAAGCATTAATCTACAGTAGGTATAACAACAAGAACTATTGCCTTCAGGGCAACCCATGATTGAAATCCATTGCAGCTAGAAGAATGGAACACAGATAAACCTTTATTCTTAAGGAAGAGCAGAAATAATTTTAGGCCAAAACTACAGCTAGGAGAATGGAAGGAATACTGAGAAGGTCACATCCATGAGACCCAAGAGCACAGTCTGCCTAATACTGAGTCTTCACCCAAGAAATTGATAATGATGTTACTCCTTGACCCACACCCATCGCCATAAGGCTAGCAAGTATCTAGTAAGAAGTAAGAGGGAAGCACACTGCAAAGGAAAAGCCTAAGAGTGAGTAACAGACACTGAGAAAAACTCTCCATCAAATCAGCTCCCACCCTCAACATAAAGCAGTTATGGAAAATTCCAATGACCACTGAAATGAACAACAAGAAAAACAGAACAAGAAACTTCAAGCTCAGGTCAACTCCTAACAAGATTAACTCAAACCCCCAAATAAAGATTTTTAGCATGGGAAGCTGTGATCATTTTGACCATAAACTTATTTATTTCCATCTTCACTACTGAACAATAAATTGAAATACATAAGAAAAGGCAGAGAAAAAGCACTGCACTGACAACACATACAACAGTCAAAAGGACCAGACTCAGATATGATGTATACATTAGCATTTTCTTCTGAAACGGAATTAAAAATTATTTTTAAAATGTTGATGGCTCTATCAAAAATGATAAAGAATACCTGAGACAAGATGAGTAACTTCAACAGGGGGATGAAAAATGATAAGAAAGAACCAAATAGAAATGGCAGGAATAAAAATGCGAAAACAATAATGAAGAATGCCTTTGGCAGGTTCATCAGTAGACTCAGTTAAGCCAAGGAAAGAATCTCTCCACTTGATTAATACTTAAACTCCAAAACAAACAGGAAAACAATTCTAAGCAATCTAAATGGATCCTCTGAAAGCTATGGGACTTAAACTAACAAACGTGTAACTGAAGTCCCAGAAGGAGGAGAGAAAGAAAATAGAACAGAAGCATTATTTGAAGAAGTAAAGTAATGACTGACACTTCTGCAAAATTAATAGCAGGCAACAGGCACCAAAATTTACCTAATAAGCTCTGACAACACCAAGCAAGCAAAAGAAAGAAAGAAAGAAAGAAAGAAAACAAAACAAAAAAACAAAGAGCAGAATTCTTTCCAGAAAGCTTAAGGCAAAAACATTGGACACATCTCAAAATTGATAAATATATATACACCAGAATTCTATACCCATAAAAATATATCTCTCAACATAAAAGTGAATAATATTAACTTCTTCAGACAAAATCTGACAGATTTTTAGCAAAAGATTTACACTGCAAGAACTACTAAAGGCAGAAAGAATATAACAGAACACTGGATTCACATAATGATATTAAGATAAAATAATTTTTAACCTTAAATATGCTAACAGATCAGTAGCTAATCAAAGCCAAATTTTAAAACATCTGATACTGTGTTCATATCATAGGCTAAGTGAAACACATGGCAACACTAGCTCAAGGGTGGAAGGAGGAGAAATAGAGAATGTGCTACTATAATGTGCTTGCACTGTATATGAAGTGGTATAATGTAATTCAAAGGTAAACTGTAAGTAATTAATTAAAGAAATATATAGTAAACCCTGAGGCAACCACTAAAAAGAAATTTTAAAATATATAAATATAACATGCCAATAGAGAATATTAAATGGAAAGGAAAATGCTGAATTAAATTGAAAGGGGGCAAATAAAAAAGATATAAACAAAGAGGAGATGGAACAAATAGAAAACAGAATACAACCGTATCAGTATCAGTTTTAATGTGCATGGCCTAAACACATTAATTGAAAGACAGAACTTGTCAGATTGATTAAAATAGGAACAGCCCATTTTAGGGGTACCTGGGTGGCTCAGTCAATTAAGTGTCTGACTTCGGCTCAGGTCATGATCTCGCAGTTTGTGAGTTCAAGCCCCGTGTTGGGCTCTGTGCTGACAGCTCAGAGCCTGGAGCCTGCTTCAGATTCTGTGTCTCCCTCTCTCTCTGACTCTTCCCCGCTCACAGTCTGTCTCTCTCTCTCAAAAATAAACATTAAATTTTTTTTTAAATCACCGTTTTAAATATAAAGATATTAAAAAGTTAGTAAAAGAAAGAAAAGCTTTAGCGTGTAAACAATTCCCGTAAGTAAAGACGCATTTCAAAACAGAATATTATCAAGAAGAAAAGAGAATTGTATAGGTATAAAAAGGTCAATTTTCCAACAAGATATAACAACCCTACATGTTTACAGGATTACTTGATTAGAGGGACTCAAAATCCATTAAGTCAAAAATAAGTAAAACTACAGAATAGAAACAACACTAGGAGAATTTAACACACTTCTTTTTCATAAGTTGATACAACTGGGAGAAATAACATTTTTACAGATATAGAAAACCTGAGGAACACTATCAATTAATTTGACCTAATGATCTCAAACATTCCCCTAACAATGTATATTAAACCTTCACCAAGACTTTTTTTATACTACATAAGACAAACTTCTGTATACCATTAAAAGGAGAGAAATTATATGCAGTATTTCTCAGCCCATGATTGAATTAAACTAGAAATCAATAACAGAAAGATAAGTTTAATAATCTCTGTATTTGAAAATGAGACAATAAAATGTTGAATAACTCATGGCCCAAAGTGATACTCTCAGAGTAAATTAATAATGTTTTGCATTGAATAAAACTGAATAAACAGAAATAAAATTCAGCTAAAGCAAGGTTTAAAGGAAAAGTTGTAGTACCCAAGGCTTAGTCTAGAGAATGAGAAAGGCCCAAAAAATAGAAATATGATAAATGAATTACATTGAAAATAGAAAACAATAGGAAAAAAATGAAACCAGAAGCTGGCTCTTTGAAATACCAATAAAACTGAGAAAACTCTATCCAAAGTGACAAAGAAGAATAAAAAAAGAAGGAAGACATAAATTACTATTATAATAAACAAAAAGGGAATATTGCCACAGATCTCACAGATAATAAAGGCTAATCAATTAATATTACCAACCACTCCATATCCATAAATTCAAAAAGTAAATAAGTATGCAAATTTCTTGAAATACATAACCTGCTAACACTCATTAAAAGAAGATAACATGAAAAGTACTATATCTATTAAAGTAATTAAGTACACACTGAAAACCTTCCAAAAATAACAAAAACAAAAACACAGTCCATGCCTAGATATTTAGTGAATTCTAACAAATGTTTAATGAAGAAATCATACCAATTTATACAATCCTTCTATAAAATGGATACAATTAAATGATTTATTAAACCAGAATTACTCTAATTCCAAAACCAGGGAAAACTTAAGAAGTGCTTATACACTTTGCCTCATAATCATAAATACAAAAATGCTAAACAAAATATCAAATCAAATCGAGTAACATATAAAAAAGATAAAAATATACAATCAAGTACTGTTTATTCTAGCAATTCAAGGTTCTTTCTTTTTTTTTTTTTTTTTTTTAATTTTTTTTTTTTCAACGTTTATTTATTTTTGGGACAGAGAGAGACAGAGCATGAATGGGCGAGGGGCAGAGAGAGAGGGAGACACAGAATCGGAAACAGGCTCCAGGCTCTGAGCCATCAGCCCAGAGCCCGACGCGGGGCTCGAACTCACGGACCGTGAGATCGTGACCTGGTTGAAGTCGGACGCTTAACCGACTGCGCCACCCAGGCGCCCCTCAAGGTTCTTTCAAAGTTCAAAAATTAAGCAGTGAGGAGACGTCTGGAAAGATGATGGAATAGGAAGGCCTGAGCTCACCTCCTCCTGCAGACAGACCAAGATTACAGTCACCTCAATGCAACTATGTAACTAACTCTGAGAGCTATCTGGGGACTGGGAGAACAGATTTTCCACAGTTAATTCTGGAAAGGAAGCCATATTGAAAAACATAGGATGGGTGGAGACGCAGTTGGGAACCAACAGTCTCTGGTGAGACTAATAACAAACAGGAGGGACACCTCTAACATAAAGAAGCAAGAGAATCAGACCCCACAGCACACCTCTCAGGCATGGGGGACTCGCATTAGGAAAATGAATCCCCATGAGATTTGGCTTTGAAGGCCAGTAAGGCTTAGCTTTGTATGTTCTTACAAACCCTGGGGCTTGGCTCTGGGAAAGCCAGAGGGCACTAGAAAACTGAGCCTGTCTTTATAAAGAGCCATCATAACAGTTAACCCAGCTGAGCTACAGCATAGAAGCAACAGTTTGAAAAACACTGGGGTATACAGAGAGATCTATTTACTAGTCTTGGAACATGCATGGAAGGAGCAGCAATCTTTAGGAAGTTTCTCCAGGAACAAAAGAGCTTGAAGGCATCATTTGTCTCCCCATTGTCAGCAGCCTACATAACAGGACACTTACAGGAACCAGTGGGCCACTCTCCCCCTATTTTGCTAGCACTGCTAGCCCTGTCTTCCATATTCTCCTGTGGATCCATCCAACACACCCCACTACAGAGAAGTCCTTCCAATGCAGCTCCTGCCACATCACATGCTGCAAGAAGTTCCAACAGGAAATGGTGCCACTCTAAAGTGACTCCTGCCCTAGGAAGGAAAAGATAACCACATGTACCAGTGCACCTGAAATCCCAGAAGCTGAACCCTTATACCTAACAGCACAGATACAGAGCCCTGCTAATCAGTTTGACTGTGGCACCAAAAGAGGGACTGGGGCAGGCATCTGGTCTGCCTGCAGTCCCTACTCTCCAACAAAACTCTCTCAAGGAACAATGCAGAGAGAGCCTCTGCATTAGGTGTGACTGCAGCCCCAGCAGATAGGCTGAGGGCAGACATCTAGTCTGACTACTGATACCACCCAACTACAAGCCTGTAGCAAGCCCAGACTGACTGCTTAACGGCACAGGGGCCAAAACCTGCCTATGTACCTACAACAGGCAAAGGGCAATTGCAGTCTACCAGACTGAGGGCAAACATGTGGCCTAGACACAATAGCGGGGTACACACAAACCACACAGTAGACATTCCTGAAGCTCCTGCTTTTGCACAGGGAGCCTTCTGCTACAGGATACCATAGAACCTCTTCTTTTTAAAGGTGACTACTTTCAAGACACAGAAGATGTGGCTGGCTTTCCAAATACATAGAAACAAACAGAGAGTTGGACAAAATGAGGCATCAGAGAAATATGTACCAAATTAAAGAAAAAGAAAAAAAAAACAAAAGAGTGAAATGAAACGGAGATAAGCACTATGCTTAGTAAAGAATTCAAAGTAACAGTTATAAAGGTACTTATTGGACTTGAGAAAAGAATGGAGTATCTCAATGAGACCATCAACAAAAAGACTGAAAATATACAAAAAAAAGTCAAAGATGAAGAACTCAATAACTGAAATAATAATAACAATAAATACACTAGAGGAAATCAATAGCAGATTAGAGGAGGCAGAAGAACAGATAAGCAACTTGGAAGACAGAGTCATGGAAAGCAATCAAGCTGAACAGAAGAAAGAAAAAAGAATAATAAAAACAGAGAATATGTCAAGAGAACTAGGTGACATCAAGCATAATAATATTCACATTATGGGGATCTTAGAAAGAGAAGAGAGAGAAAAGAAAGCAGAAGACTTATTTGAAGAAATAATAGCTGAAAACTTTCTGAATCTGGGGAAAGAAACATAAATCCAGATCTCCCAACAGAGGGACCCAATGAAATCAACTCAAGGAGATCCATACCAAGACATATAATAATTAAAATGGCTAAAAATAGTGATAAAAGAGATAATTTTTAAAATACCAAGAAAAAAGAAAAGATTTACATACAAGGGAAACCCCATAAGGTTATCATTTGATTATTCAGCAGAAACTTTGCAGACCAACAGGAAGTGGCAGGATATATTTGAAACACTGAAAAGGAAACACATTTGTAACCAGAATACTAAACCCAGCAAGGTTATCATTCACATTAGAAGGAGAGATAAAGAGTTTCTGAGACAAACAAAAGTAAGGTAGTTCACGACTAAACCAGCCTTACAAGAAAGTTCAAGAGAAGTTTTTGAGTAGAAAACAAACAAAGAAACAAAAAACAAACCATAATCAGGAGTAAGGAAATAATGAAAGAAAAAAAAAAAACTATTCAAAGGTAAATGCAAACATATAATAAAAGTGGTAGATTAATTGTTTATAAAACCAGTGTAGAGGTTAAAGCACAAAACCAGTGAAATAAGTTATTAATATAAAAATCAGTTGAGGGATTCACAAAATTAAAGGATATAAGGTATGTCATCATATGCGCAAAACGTGGTGGAGATAAAAATTTAATGCTTTTAGAATGAGTTCAAACTTAAGTGACCATCAACTTAATATAGACTGTTATGTGCATGTTATATATGAACTTACTGGTAATCACAAATCAAAAAGCCTATTTAATAGATATACAGCAAATAAAGAGAAAGGAATCCGGGGATTAACACTAAAGAAAGCCATCAAACCAAAGGGAACAAAGAAAGAAGAAAAGAACAGAAAACTACAAAAGCAACAATAAAACAAGTAACAAAATGACAGTAAATACACGCATATCAATAACTACTTTAAAAATATATTTTTAATGTTAATTCATTTTTAAGAGATAGAGAGCATGTACAAGCTGGGGGGAGAGGCAGAGAGAAAGGGAGACACAGAATCCAAAGCAGGCTCCAGGATCTGAGCTTCTAGCGCAGAGCCTGACATGGAGCTCAAACCCATGCACTGCGAAATCATGACCTGGGCCAAAGTTGGACGCTTAACCGACTGAACCACCCAGGCACCCCTACTTTAAATGTAATAGGACTAAATGCTCCAATCAAAAGATATAGTGTGACTGAATGGATAAAAAGGCAAGATTCATATCTATATGATGCAACCGCAATCAGACAAGAAAAATAAATAAAAGGCATCCAAATCTGTAAGGAAGAAATAAAACTTTTACTATTGAAGATGACATAATTCTATATATAGAAAATCCAAGAGACTCTGCCCGAGAACTGCTAGAACTGACAAACAAATTTAGTAAAGTTGCAGGATACAAAATCAACGTACAGAAGTCTGTTGTATTTCTATACACTAATAATGAAGCAGCAGAAAGAGAAATTAAGAAAACAATCCCAATTTACAATTGCATGAAAAGAATAAGATACTCAGGAGTAAACATAACCAAGGAGGTGAAAGACATGTATTCCAGTAAATATAAAACATTGATGAAAGAAATTGAAGATGACATAAACAAATGGAAAGATTTCATGCTCATGGATTGGAAGCAAACTACAGATTTAATGTAATCTCTATCAAATACCAACAACATTTTTCACAGAACTAGAATAATCTTAAATGTGTATGGAATCACAAGTTGCCTGAATAGCCAAAGCAATCTTGAGAAAGAAGAATGAAGCTGGAGAGATGACAATCCCAAAATTTAAGATGTACTACAAAGCTGTAGTAATCAAAACAGAATGGTAGTGGCACAAAAATGACACCTGTATCAGTGGAACAGAATAGAGCCAAGGAATAAACCTGCACTTATATAGTCAATTAATCTACAACAAAGGAGTCAAGAACATACAATGGGGAAAACAGAACAAACAAATGGTTCTGAGAAAACTGGGCAGCTACATGCAAAAGAATGAAACTGGATCACTTTCCAACACTATATACAAAAATAAACTCAAAATGAACTAAACACCTAATATAATTCCTGAAACCATAAAATTCCCAGAAGAAAACATAAGCTGTAATTTCTTTGACATTAGCCATAAAAGTACTTTTCTAGATGTGGCTCTTTAGGCAAAGGAAACAAAATCAAGCTATCAGGACCAAAAAACTTGCACCAAAATAAAAAGCTTTTGCACAGCAAAGGAAACCAACAACAAAACAAAAAGGCAATGTATTGAATGAGACAAGATATTTTCAATGATATACCTAATAAAAGGCTCATATCCAAAAAATATAAAGAATATATAACTGAACACCAAAACATCCCACATATAATCCAATTAAATAATAGACATTTTTTCCCAAATAAGACATACAGATGTCCAACAGGCTCATGAGAAGATGTTCAACAACACTATTTATTATCAGACAAGTACAAATAAAAACCATAATGAGATATTACCTCCCACCTGTCAGAATAGCTAAAACAAAAAAGACAAGAATTAACAAGCGTTGGCAAGAAGGTGGAGAAAAAGGAACTCCTGTGCACTGTTGGTGGGAATACAAATTGGTGCCGTATGGAGTTTGCTGAAAAAATTAAAACTAGGATTACTATATGACCCAGTAATTCCACTAGTGGGTATTTACACAAAGAAAATGAAAATGTTAATTTAAAAAGATATATGGACAATGGAGCGCCTGGGTGTCTCAGTCGGTTGAGCGACCGACTTCGGCTCAGGTCATGATCTCATGGTTTGTGAGTTCGAGCCCCGCGTTGGGCTCTGTGCTGACAGCTCAGAGCCTGGAGCCTGCTTCAGATTCTGTGTCTCCCTCTCTCTCTGGCCCTCCCCCACTCATGCTCTGTCTCTGTCTCAGAAATAAGCATAAAAAATTAAAAAAAAATAAAAAGATATATGAACACTTATGTTTATTGCAGAATGATCTATAGCCAAGATATGGAAGCA
The DNA here is from genome assembly GCF_028749965.1 of Puma concolor. Lineage (NCBI taxonomy): Eukaryota > Metazoa > Chordata > Mammalia > Carnivora > Felidae > Puma > Puma concolor. The sequence continues at coordinate 116,380,684 of NC_141675.1, forward strand.
ATCCAAGTATCCACCAGCAGGTAAATGGATAAAAAAAGTGTGGCATATACGTACAATAGAATATGACTTAGTCATTAAAAAAAATGAGATCTTGCCATTTGTGACAACATGGACAGACCTGGAAGGCATAATGTGAAATAAAAAATGTCAGAGAAAAACAAATACCATTTGATTTCACTCACATGTGGAATCTATGAAATAAGAAAAAGAAAGAAAAAATGAAACAAACAAAAAAAAAAGAGACATTTAAATACAGAACAAATTGCTGGTCGCCAGAAAAAAGGGAGGTGAAGTGAGGGGCAATATAAAAGAGATAAAGTGTACACTTATCTTTTTTTTTTTTTTTTAATTTTTTTTTCCAACGTTTATTTATTTTTGGGACAGAGAGAGACAGAGCATGAACGGGGGAGGGGCAGAGAGAGAGGGAGACACAGAATCGGAAACAGGCTCCAGGCTCTGAGCCATCAGCCCAGAGCCCGACGCGGGGCTCGAACTCACGGAGCGCGAGATCGTGACCTGGCTGAAGTCGGACGCTTAACCGACTGCGCCACCCAGGCGCCCCACGTGTACACTTATCTTGATGAGCAATGAGTAACATATAATATTATTGAATCATTATATTGTACACCTAAAACTAATATAATACTGTATGTTAATTATACACTTCAATAAAAAATTAATGAAAATTACCATATTAACTTACTAAAGCAAATGTAGAATAAACGTTTTGTATAACTCACCATTTGTTCATAATAAAACTGAACAAACTAAGGGTAGAAATTCCCTTAGTAAATAAAGGATATCTATAGACGCTAACCTCAGGGGCGCCTGGGTGGCGCAGTCGGTTAAGCGTCCGCCTTCAGCCAGGTCACGATCTCGCGGTCCGTGAGTTGGAGCCCCGTGTCAGGCTCTGGGCTGATGGCTCAGTGCCTGGAGCCTGTTTCCGATTCTGTGTCTCCCTCTCTCTCTGCCCCTCCCCCGTTCATGCTCTGTCTCTCTCTGTCCCAAAAATAAATAAACGTTGAAAAAAAGAATAAAAGCTGACCTCATACATAATGAGAAAATATGGATTTCTTTCTCCTAAAGTTGGTTACATGAATATAAGATGTCTTCTAACAACATTCCTATTTAACATCGTACCACAAGTTCTAGGCATTGCAGTAAGGCAAGAAAAATAAATTATATTCAGGGGCACCTGGGTGGCTCAGTCAGTTAAGTGTCCCACTTTGGCTCAGGTCATGATCTCGCAGTTTGTGACTTCGGGCCTCTCATTGGGCTCTGTGCTGATAGCTCAGAGCCTGGAGCCTGCTTTGGTTTCTGTGTCTCCCTTTGTCTCTGTCCCTTCCCCCCTCTCTAAAATGAGTAAACATTAAAAAAATTTTTTTTTAAAGAAATTATATTCAGATTGGAAAGGAAGAAACAAAAACTATCTCTATTAACTTGCAACATGATTGCCTCTGTAGAAAGTATCAAAGAACCTTCAAAAGAACTCCTAAGTTTGGAAAGCAAGTTTAACAATATCCCATGATGCAATGTCAACATAAAGTAATTGTATTTTTGTATAGCTGCAATGAACTGAATTTTTAAAACAAAGATACCAAAGATTACTACAGCACCAAAAGGAACTACTTAGATATAATTCTAATAAAACATGTACAGAATCTGTATGCTGAAAACTAAAATTCCCTTGAAAGAAATTTAGAATTCCTAAACAAATGGAGAGACAAATTATGTTTACGTACTAGAAGACTCAATATTCTTAAGATGTCACTTCTACTTAAATTGATTCATTCATAGCAATCTCAACAATACCTCAGCAGATCTTCTTGGCATATATTGACAGATTAACATAAAATTTATATGTAATGCGAGGGATAAGACTCCCTAAAACTTTTGGAAAAGAACAAATTTTGAGGGTTCATACTTCCAACTTTTCAGACTTGTTATAATTGTTATAATAATGTAAACAGTGTGGTATTAGTGAAATAATATAAAGGTGTTTATTTTGTGCCACTACCATTCTGTTTTGATTACATATCTATTACATAATAGAAAATAGATCAACACAAACATAGTTAACTGATTTTTGATAAATGTGCTAAGCAACTCACTGGATAAAAGACAGTCGAACAGGTATTCATTGGAGAAATCAATGAATCTTGATCTTTATATCACATGCCATGGAATGTACTTAAAATAGACAATCTGTTATAAAATCTAAAAATCTAAAACTACACTGCTTCTGGAAGAAAACATAGTATAAACTCTGCCTAATTTTGAATTGGGCAAATAGTTTGGTTTTATATACAACACCAAAAAATAACCATTAAGAGAAAACAACTATACGATAAATAGGAAATAAACAAATTTTCTTTGGTAAAGACAGAGCTAAGAACTTTTAAAAAAGTGGTGTAGACTTGGAGAAAAAAATTGTAGATCATATTTCTGAAAAACATATCCAGTATATATAGAGAATTCTCAAAATGTAACACTAGTAACACATTAAAAAATAGAAATCACAATGACATACCACAGCATACCTATTAGAATGCCTGAAACTCTAAAAAGCTAGTAATACCAATTATTGGTGGGGATACACATCTACAAGAATTCTTATTAATTGCTGAGGGGAATACAAAGGGTACAGCCACTTTTGACAACTAGAATTTTCTTACAAAGCTAAAAATAGTCTTATTATACAATCCTAGGAGGTATCATAATCCTAGGTGTTTACTCAACTGATTTAAAAACATGTATACACAAAAATATGCACATCAATATTTAGAGCGACTTGATTCATAACTGCCCAAACTGGAAGCAACTAAGATACCCCTGTATGAATTAAAAAAAAAAAAAGGTATATGGTATATGTACAATGGATTGTTATTCAGTGATGGAAAGATATGATCTATCAAGCCATGAAAAGATATGGACGGATCTTAAATGTATATTACTAAATTTAAGATAGCAGTCTAATGGAGCTAGACATTTTATTATTTCAATTATATACAATCCAGAAAAGGCAGAACTACAGGCACAATGAGAATATTAGTGAGTTCCAGTGGTTCAGGAGGAGGAATGACTAGGCAAAGCATAGTTTTTTTTGTTTTTGTTTTTGTTTCTGGGTTATGAAACTATTCTACATAATAATGTAACAATAGATACCTCACACTATGCTTTTGTCAAAATTCATACAGTTTTGCAGCACAGTGAGTGAACCATTATGTATGCCAATACAACAACAACAAATGTCATTTAGGAGGTCAGAGGATCGCATGAAAAAAAGCATGCTATGTCTAAGGAATCTACCTGCGTTACAAATGTATGAAAAAAAAAAAAAAAAACTCTGATGGGGCTGGGAGAAAATGCTCTAACCTAAAAATCTTTGGAAATAAGCAGGGTCTATAAAACTGAATACAAAAGGAATTGCACATAAGCACTGTACTCTGGCTGACAAATTTGTTTCCTGTAGGGTACAGGTTAAAAATTCTGAAACTTCTATACATATATACTGGAATTGAATAAGTAAATCTAAAGGCAATAGTGGGAGCTAGTTTACTTACTGTTGGAGTGGTAGTTAACAGACAAACAAAGCGGGGGGGGGGGGTGGAAAGTCTTTAATGATCCATGTGATAAAGGATTAGAATTAGAAACATAAGAAATGAACTCATATTTAGCTTAATATAGATACAGATGGTTACACATAGAAACATGGATAGATGCATCCACAAAGGTTAGTATACACATATATACTTCCTTTCTCTCTCAACTGACCCTAGATGAAATGACACTACAATAGCAACAAGGACAACTAGTGATCAGCTTCTGATTTATTATGATACGAGTAAAAACAACCTTCAGTAAAAAGAAATGAGATTCTGGGATAAATTCCTTGTTCTAAGAATGGAGGAGAAATATACAAGATGAATCTGGAAAGTTGTGTAATTCCAGAGTGTAAGAAAGTGCTAAAAACACACACAAATGCAATGACAGAGATATATCAAAGGGACACAGGAGCCAACTGAAGCAGCTCTCAGTGGTCAAAGCTGGGACTATTTGTATAGTATAGAAGAGAAGGGAAGACTAGTTTGCAGTGGAAATATTTAACCAACACAGCCTCAGTTAGGTGACCAAGGTGAACCTCAACCATGATAAGCCATATTAATAGTATGTACCCTTGATATGTTGTGAGAAAATGACACATTCACCTATGTGTTCTTCCTCACAAAAATCTACAACCTCAATTTCAATATGAGAAAAACATCGTACAATTCCCAATTTTGGGACATTCTATAAGATACCAGAGATACACTTTTTATAACTATCAAGGTCATCAGAAATAAGGAAAGTCTGAGAAACTTTTGCAAACAAGAGGAGCTTAAGCAGATATAACTACTAAATATAATGCAGTATCCTAGATGGGATCCTAGAACATAAAAAAAAAAAAAAAAAAAAAGGTAAAAATTAAAGTAATCTGAATAGGGGGGTGGAATCCAGGTAATAATCATGAATCAATATTGCATCATTAATTACAACAGAAATAACATACTAATTTAAGGTATTAATAATAGGGGAAATTAGGCAGAGAATGTATAAAAACTGTATTACCATCTTTGATTTTTCAGTAAATCTACTTTTTTAATTTAATTCTTTTTTTCTTTAAAATTTTTTTTAAGTTTATTTATTTATTTTATGAGAGAGAGATAGGGCACAAGATGGGGAGGAACAGAGAGATAGGGAGAGAGAGAATCCCAATCAGGCTCAGTACTGTGAGTACAGAGCCCACTGTGGGGATTGAATTCATGAACTGTGCAATGGTGGTCTGAGCCACAATCAAGAGCCAGGTGCTTAACTGACTGAGCCACTCAGGTGTCCCTAAAACTGTTTGAAAAATCTTTATGAAAATGTGCAGGAAATTCAGACAGATACTTCAAAAAGTATGCAGGTGGTAAATAATCATATGAAGAGATGATCAATTATTTGGTAAATTCAAATTAAATACACTGTGAGATACATCTGTATACCTACTAGAATAATAAAAGGCAATACTAAGTGCTGTTGGTGATGGAGAGTAACTGAAATTGTAATATATTTCTCATATGACTACAAATTGGTATACTCTTTTGGAAAATAGTTTGGTAGTATATTAATTTTCTAACCTGCTATAACAACGTACTACCAACTTCATGGTTCAAGACAACATAAATTTATTCTTACAGTTCTGGAGGTTAAAAGTCAGTAATCCAATTACTGTAAGGGTTGGTTCCTTTTGAGGGCTCTGAGGAGAATCTATTCCATGCCTCTCTCCAAGGTTCTGGTGATTGCACACAATCCATGGCATTATTTGGATTATAGATCTATCACTCCAATCTCTGCTTTCTTCTTCACATGGTATTTTTCTTGTGTATCTCTGTCCAAATTTCTACTCTTTATAATAATACATTCGTTGGGTTGGTGTCTACCCTAATAACCCCATTTTAACTTGATTAACTCTAAAACAAACTTATTTTCATGTACAATTACATTCTGAGGTACTGAGAGTTAGGGTTTCAATTTATCATTTTAGGGATACAATTCAACTCCTAAAAGGCATTTAAAAAAAAAGTTAAGCATACAGATACCATGTAACCTAGTAATTCCCCTAACACAATGTTACCCAAGATTAATAAAAACATATTCACATGAAAATCTTAATATAAATGTTTAGAGCAGAACTTATTGATGGTCACTCCAAACTGGAAATGATCCAGGTATCCATCAACTAGTAAACTTACACACCATGGTACCTACACAGAATGGAATACTTCTCAGCAATGCAATGAAACATGCTACTGTTTCACAAAACAACATATGTTGCATCTAAAATGCCTTTTACTAAGTCAAAGTAACCAGATCCAAAAGCTTATATATTGTATGATTTAACTTTTATGAAATATGGCAAAGGTAAAACTACAGGGATGAAATATATCTCAGCATTTGCTAAGGGTGGTATTAGTCAAAGGAATGTGCTACCTACAGACAATATGGACATTTCAGTCTAACGGGATAGATCTTAAAATGATTGTGGTAGTCCATGTATGGCTCCATGTCTTTTTTAAAACCCATAGAAGTCTACACTATAAAGGGTGAATTTTAATGTATGCTAATAAAAAAAATTAACCAGGATATGTGTAGGGAAAAAAACAGTCAAAATGCATGATATCACAAATTAATTTAACATTATTGCAATAGCATATTGCAATAGCAATAGCATATTGCATAGCATAATGGAGGTACAGCAGATAACTAACCTAAGTAATTTTGAAACAGACTATTTTTATTTCATATTGCAAGGCTGAAGACAAAAAGAGTTCATCATCAACTTTGTTATCTAGTTAATATATATATATATATATATATATATATATATAAACTATATATATATATTAACTATATATATATATATATATATATATATATATATATATATGCTTTTAACAGGGTAGTCAGTTAACAATCTTGAAATTGTTTTATGTGGATTCTAAAGTTGAACAAATAAATATTTTGCAGGTTATCAGTAATAAGGTTAGTAATAAAATATTTCTTTCCTTTTTGATTAATAAGGCCCATATGCAAATTACATATATTAAATAATTTGTCCCTAAATCTCAAAAAGTACATAAAACATTCACAGCAAGAATTTATACTCAAAATCCATTACTTTCAAAACCAATAACTTCAAGTGAGATTTAATAATTCTGACAATACTAAAATGTGTTGAGAAGTAGGTTACATTAGTGACCAAACAAGCAGCTAAATGGACACGTATCTATCTATGGATTCATTAGGTGTTCTCTTCTACTGATTTAACTTGATGTGCAATAACTTGAGAGTCAGGAGAAATACTGAATTTAATTAGAAAGGCATTTTGTGACTGATTGCTTATTCATAGGCTAAAACACTGCATTTTTACTTTACTATTTTAACAAAGTAAACAAGGTTTGAATGTCTCAGAGAAAAAATTATTGCCTGAATCAAAAATTAATTATTCTCAATACAGTGCTTAGTAAAGAACAGGAAATAAAACTAAAAGCCGGCTGCCAAGCATCAATAGACACGAAAAAAGAAAAGAGATTAATAATGTTCAATTTTTCATGTTAACTACCACACTAGTTAATAAATATGAATCCAGAATGCTAATATTATTATTGACTAAAATATTAATAGTACTAAAATAAGGGTTTTTCAGAAATATAATTAGAGAAAGGAAATAGTTCCTACTGTTATTTTTTTTTCTTTTTCACTTTAAATATAGGTTTCATCTTAACTATGGGTAGCCCCATGCAAATGTGACATGAGGATATATAGCTATAGCTACTACTATGTGTTTGTATTGAAATGAGACAATTTGTTAATGTAAAAGTTAGAGTACAGACATCCAGATCCACCTAAGATAGGCAAGCACATTCCACCCAAACTTTCCCAATGATTACAACAGCAAAACACGGAGACGAATATATAAGCAACTATCTACAGACACTGAAAAGTAAATAATTTCAGGAAACTTTGAAGAAAAACCAAAATTCAAAACACAACCAATACAGTGGTGATTTCCCTATTTTAGGTTTTTTGTTTTGTTTCATTTTTTTTTTTTATCCCATATCTGATGCCTGACAGCCTGAATCTCAGAACTGCATAATTGCATAGTCAATACAAAAAGAAGCATTACCAGGAAAAGAAAACAAAAACAAACCCTTTATCTCTTACTATGGAGACTAGAAATGAATGGTCTGTATGCTATGAAGAAGATAAGAGGAAATCACATACCTCTCTCCTTTTCTCCTCAGGCCTTCCCACTCCCTAAGACACAACATATTCAAATTAGGCCAATTAATAACCCTACAATGGTCTATAAGTTTTTAAGCAAGATGAAGAGTCACATGTCTTTCACTTTAAGTCAAAAACTAGAAATAATTAAGCTTAGTGACAAAGGTATGTTGAAAGCTGAGATAGACTTCTTATGCTAAACACTCAGCCAAGCAGTGAATGCAAAGGAAAAATTCTTAGAGAAAATTAAAAGGGCTTTGCATTGAACATGTGAATGATAAGAAAATGAAACAGCTTTATTGCTGAGAAAGTTTTACCAGTTGGAATAGATCAAACCAGCTACAGCATTTCCTTAAACCAAAGCCTACTCCAGAACAAGATCCTAACTCTCTTCAATTCTAAGAAGGCTGAAAAGAAGTGAGGCAGTGTCAGAAGAAAAGTTTGAAGCTAGTAAAGGTTAATTCACAAAGTTTAAGAAAGGCTGTGTCCATAATATAAAAGTACAAGCTGGAGCAACAAACAAGTGCTGACGTAGAAGTTGCAGCGAAGTGTCCAGAAGATCTAGCTAAGATAATTCGTGAAGGCAGCTACACTCAACAGTGGATTTTCAACGTACACAAAACAGTCTTAGATTGGAAGAAGATGCCTGTTAGGACTTTTCATAGCTAGAGAGGAGAAGTCAATACTTGGCATCAAAGTTTCAAAGGACAGACTGACTCTCTTGTTAGGAACTAATGCAGCTGGGGACTTTAAGTTGAAGCCAGTGCCCATTTACCATTCTGAAAAATCCCAGGACTCTTAAGAATTATGCTAAACCTACCCTGCTTATGCTCTGTAAATGGAATGACAAAGTCTGGATGAGAGAGCATCTGTTTACAACATGGTTTACTGAATATTTCAAGCTCACTGTTCAGACCTGCCGCTCAGAAAGAAAGATGCCTTTCAAATATCACCACTCATCGACAATGTACCTGGTTACCCAAGAACTCCAATGGAGATGTATGATGAAATGAATGTTGTTTTTATGCTTGCCAACACAACATCTATTCTATAGTCACATGGATCAAGGAGTAATTTTGACTTGAAAGTGTCATTATTTAAGAAATAGATTTTGTAAGATTATAGCTGCCACATATAGTGATTTCTCTGATGAACCTGGGCAAAATAAATTGAAAAACTTCTGGAGAGGATTTACCATTCTAAGTGTCATGAAAGACATTTGTGATTCATGGGAAAAAGTCAAGATATTATCAACAGGAGTTTTGAAGGAGTTGATTCCAACTCTTCTGGATGATTTTGAGGGGTTCAAGACTTCAGTGGAGGAAGAAACTGCAGATGTGGTGAAACAGCAAGAAAACTAGAATTAGAAGTGGAACCTGAAGGGGTGCCCTGATGCTTCAGTAGGTTAAGCATCCAACTCTTGGTTTCAGCTCAGTCATGATCTCACAGTTTGTAGGTTCAAACCCTGTATCAAGCTCTTCACTGGCAGCACAGAGGCAGTGTGGGATTCTGTCTCCCCCTCTGTCTCTTCCCCTCCCTCACTTGCTCTCTATCTCTATCAAAAAATAAACTTAAAAGAAAAAAAAAATAAGTGGAGCCTGAAGATATGGCTGAATTGCCATTGAATGGATGAGGAATTGCTCCTTATGGATGAGCAAAGAAAGTGGTTTCTTGAGATGGAATCTACTCCTGGTAAACGTGCTGTGTAGATTTTTGAAATAGCAGCAAAGGGCATCAAATATTACATAAACTTAAAATAGCAGACAGGTTGGAGAGCACTGATTCCAATTTTGAAAGAGGTTCTACAGTGGTAAAATACTATCAATACCACAGTGGTTAAAATGCTATCATCATATGCCACAGAGAAATTATCAACAAAAAGAAGAATAAATTGATGCAGAAAAGTTCATTGTTGTCTTGAGGAAATTGCTACAGGCACCCCAACCTTCAGCATTCACCACTCTGATCAGTCAGCAGCCATCAACAATGAGTCAAGACATGCATGGTTAGCATTTTTTAGCAATAAAGCCTTTTTCAATTAAGGTATGCACATTGGTTTTTCCGACATAAGGCTATTATACACTTAATAGACTACAATATGATGTAAATATAACTTTCATATGCCTTGGAAAACCAAAAAAAAATGATTTGGCTCTCATTATTTAACATTTATTTTTAATTTTAGAGAGAGAAAGAGAGAGTGAGTATGGGAGCAAGACAGAGGGAGAGAAAAAGGATCCAAGCAGGCTCCATGTTCAACACAGAGTCTGATGCAGGGCTCAAACTCACAACATTGGGATCATGACCTGAGTGGAAATCAAGAGTTGGATGCTCAACCAACTGAGCCACCTAGGCACCCCTGACTCTCCTTATTGTGATATTTGCTATATTGTGGTGGTCTGGTATCTGCTCCCAGTATCTCTGAAGTATGCCTGTATTTTAAACTTGGGGGTTTGTTTTATAGCCTTGGGTACAGTGTATAGGAGTAGGTGCCACAAAAATGGATCCTTTGGATATTCTGACTTCTCTGAGATTAAGTATTAGGTAGGAAGGAGATCAAGTATTAAGTGGGTAAAACGCATTAATACATATCACTTTATAATGATAAAAGGGTCAATCAACCAAGAAGATAGCATTTCTAAATGTGTGTTCACCAAACAACAAAGCTACAACATACACAATGCAAACCTGATATAACTGAAAGGAACGGTATACAAATCCAAATGTATACTTGAACACTTTAGGACTTTTAGGAATAAAATTTGAATAGTGTGTTAGGCTTTCCAGAGAAACAGAAATAAAAGGATGTGTGTGTGTGTTTCTGTGTATGTATAGATAGATGTAGATATAAACACATATGTGTATACACATGTGTATATATTATATGTATAGATATTTATTTTAATAAATAAGCTCAGCAATTATGGAGGCTTGGCAAGTTATAAAGGCTGATAGGATAGGCAGATGGGCTGGAGACTCAGTGAAGAATTACAGTTCCAGCACAAAAGCAGTCAGCTAGCAGAATTACTTCTGGCTAGGAGGAGGTCAGTCCTTGTTCCATTAAGGCTTGAAATTGATTGGATAAGGCCGACCCACATAATGCAAGGTAATCTGTCTTACTCAAAGTCCACTGATTTAAATATTAACCAATTAAAAACAAAACAAAACAAAAACTTTCACAGAAACATCCAGAATAACATTTGCTTAAATATCTAGGTATCTTGGCCCAGGCAAGTTGACACATAAAATTAACCATTACAAAGTGTTCAGGATAACTTATTTTATGTATCATTGTTGTTGTTGTTGTTGTTTGATTTGGTATTTGCAAATTAGTATAAATTTCAAAGTAGTCTAAATCCCCATTCAACAGTCTAACATTACATATCTCACAGCTTATATATATCTTCTGAAGTTCATGATATTTAGAAAATGGGGTTCAAGTGGAATATAATCCTTACCTTTCCAAAGGATATAAAATTAATACACAAAAATTGGGTGCATTTCTATATACTGATAACAAAGTAGCAGAAAGACAAATTAAGAAAACAATTGCATTTATAATGACACCAGAAAGAATAAAATACCTGGGGATGAACTTAAGCAAGCAGGTAAAAGACCTGTACTCTGAAAACCATAATACACTGATGAAGAAATTAAAGATGACACAAATGGAAATATATCCTATTCTTATTAATTAGAAGAATTAATATTTTTACAATGCCTATGCTACCCAAAGCAATCCACAAATTCAATGCAAAATCTATCAAAATACCAACATCATTTTTCTAAGAACTAAAACAGAAAAATTCCAAAATTTTTGTGGAATCAAAAAAACCCCCAAATAGCCAATAAATGCAACAAAGCTGGATCTATCACCATTCCAGATTTCAAGTTATATTCCAAAACTATAGTAATTAAAACAGTATGGTACCTTCAAAAAACATGACACAAAGATCAGTAGAACAGAATTGAGACCCCAGAAATAAACTCACACACACATATATGGTCAATTAATCTATGACAAAGGAGGTAAGAATGTACACTAGGAAAAACAACAGTCTCTTTGATAAATGTAGCTGGTAAAACTTGACAGCTATAAGCAAAAGAATGAAACTTGAACATCCTTTAATGCTATCCACAAAAATAAAATAAAAATGGATTAAAGAATCTTAATGTGAAACCTGAAACCATAAAACTTGTGGAATAAAACATAGGCAGTAATTTCTATTACACTGCCTTCAGTAACATGTTTCTAGATATGTCTCCTTTGTTAAGGAAAACAAAAGCAAATATAAACTATTGGAACTATACCAAAATGAAAACCTTTTACACAAAAACAACAAACAACAAACAAACAAACAAACAAACAAACAAACCTACTGACTGGGAGAAAATAATTGCAAATGCTATATCTGATAAGGGATACATATCCAAAATACATAAAGAACTTATACAACTTAATGTAAAAAAAAAAAAAATCCAGTTAAAAAGTGGGCAGAGGACCTGAATAGACATATTCCAAAGAAGACATATAGATGGCTGACAGATACCCAATGTCCCTAATAATCAGGGAAATGCAAATCAAAACCACCGTGATATATCACCTCATGTTTGTCAGATGGCTGAAGGAAGGAAGGAAGGAAGGAAGGAAGGAAGGAAGGAAGGAGAGCGAAAGAGAGAGAGAGAAAGAAAAGAAAAAGAAAGAAAAGAAAAAGAAAAGAAAAGAAAGAAAGAAAGAAAGAGAGAGAGAGAGAAAGTATTGGGGAGGATATGGAAAAAAATACCCTTGTACAGTGCTGTTAAGTATATATATTGATACAGCCACCATGGAGAATAGTATGGAGGGTTCTCTAAAAAACAGAAATAAAAATAGCATATATCCAGTAATTCCACTACTAGGTATTTACCCAAAGAAAATAAAAACATTAATTCAAAAATATATGTGCACCCCTATGTTTTATTGCAATATTTACAACAGCCAAGATATGGACACAGACCAAGTGTTCATTAACAGATGGATGGATAAACATGTAGTGTATATATATATATATGTATGTGTGTGTGTGTGTGTGTATACACAAATAATTATACTATGGAATATCATTCATCTGTAGAAAAGGATGAGACCTTACCATTTCCAACAACATGGATGAAACTAGAGGGTATTATGTTAAGTGAAATAAGACAGAGAAAGACAAATATCATATTATTTAACTTGTCTGTGGAATATAAAAAACAAAACTAACCAACAAAAAAGCAGAATCAGACCCATAAATACAGAGAACTGATAGTTGCCAGAGGGGAGGGGGTAGGAAGATAGGCAAACTCGGTGAAGGAGAGTTGGAGATACCAGCTTCCAGTTTGGAATAAATAAGTCATGAGGATAAAAGGCAGAGCATAGAGAACATAGTCAATGGTGTTAAAGCATTGAATGTTAACAGATGGTAGCTACACTTGTGATGAGCATAAAATAACAGATTTGTTGAATCACTATTTTGTACATGTGAAACTAATATAACATTGTTTTTCAATTGTACTTCACACACAAAAAAAACTTTCCCTCCCTTTATATTTCTTTACCCTTTCCAGTTTATAATAATCAAATAGTTTCTCCACAAATATTTAGAACCGCATTAGTCAGTAATATATTTTTGCTTTATTTTATTTTTTATTTTTTTTAATTTTTTTTTCAACGTTTTTATTTATTTTTGGGACAGAGAGAGACAGAGCATGAATGGGGGAGGGGCAGAGAGAGAGGGAGACACAGAATCGGAAACAGGCTCCAGGCTCTGAGCCATCAGCCCAGAGCCTGACGCGGGGCTCGAACTCACGGACCGCGAGATCGTGACCTGGCTGAAGCCGGACGCTTAACCGACTGCGCCACCCAGGCGCCCTATATTTTTGCTTTAAATGTCAACTATAATGTACAAACTTCAAAAGGAAAAGGAAAATGTAATAGTCTCTAATTTTTGCTTACCATGTTTATGTTCTTTTATTCTTATGTCTCAACATCACTTCTCTTATTGTTTCTTTACTACCTAAGAATTTTTTCTTCTTCTCCGATTCTTTTTTTTTTTTAAGTAGACTTCACACCCAGTATCAAGCTCAGTGCAGGGCTTGAACTCACAATACTGAGATTAAGACCTGAGCTAAAATCAAGAGTTAGATGCTTAACCAACTGAGCCACCCAGGTGCCCCTCCCTAAGAACTTTCTTAAGCCATTTCTTACATAAAAGACTGTTTTTAGGGATCAGCAAATAGGCTGATCATATTTTCCTTCATCTGAGAATTTATTGACTTCCCTTCATTCCCAGAGTGTATTTTCACTAGATATAAGATTCTGGATTGACAATTCCTTTCTTTTAGCATCTCAAAAGTATTGTGCTGCTGCCTCTGGCCTCCATGGTTTCTGGTGAAAAAGAAATGTGTCAGTCAAATAACATTTCTGCTATAGATGTGGTGGCATTTTTCTCTGGCTGCTGTCATAATTTTTTTTTGTCATTAGTTAAGTAGTTAATTATGATGCATTTTGTCGTAGATTACTTTGTGTTTAAACTGTAGTTCTTTTAGCTTCTTGAATTTGTAGTTTAATGTCTTTTGACAAAATTTTGAAGTTCTTAGTCATTATATCCAAGTACTTTTGCAGTCGCAACCTCTTTCCCCTCTGCTTCTGGAACTCTGATAACATAAGTATTAAATCTTTTCTTATGTCTCCATGAGTCTCTGCTCTGTTCTTTTATTAAAGTCCATTTTATCTCCCTTGTTCATAGTGTGTAACTTTGTTTCATTTTTACTGATGTTTTTCCTTCTTTCTATCTGATATTGTGCCCGTCCACAAAGCTTTTTATTTTGGATATGGTATATTTCAGTTATAAAGTTTTCATTTGATTGCCTTTTATTTATATTTCTATTTGGAACTTTTTTTTTTTTTGGCCCAGACCATTCTCCCCCTTTTTTAAAATTTGTTTCAACCATGTTCTTAATTGCACACTGAGACATTTTCAGTATGACTGATTTTAAATACCTATTGGATAATTCTGGCATCTCTGCCCTCTTGGTGTTGGCGTTAATGGATTGTCTTTTAAAATTTTTAAGTTTAGTTTGAGATTTTCCTGACTATTGGTACGATAAGTGGTTTTCTATGGAAAGTTGGACATTTTTATATTATGACGTTCTTTAAATCTTCATTTTAACTAGCTTTCTTTGACTTTACTCTGGCAGGGGAGGGAAGACTAATTCATTCTTGTCAGGTGTCATTACATGACACCGAGGTGGGGGCCCCTCATAATTGCTTGGCTGGGGTAGAAGTCTCAATTCTTTACGTGGTGCCTAATGTCACTGTGGTTAGACTTACTTGTTATTTGTTATCAGGTAATTCTGGAAGTTATAACTATCCACTAGACCTCCTCTGATATCACCCCAGCAGGGAAAGTTTTCTGCACATTTGGGGTAGATATCTAGGCTACCTACATGTTTCCCATGACACTGCAGCATGGTGGGAGGAAAGATCTTGTTATCTCCGGATGGTGATAAGTCTTGGTTTCTTAGTTGGCCTTTTTTGACATTACTTAAGCTGGGGTAATGAAGACCTGCGTTGCAGCCTCATGAGGATGAAAGTCTAGGCTTCCCATTTTAGACTTTTTTTAAAATTTTAAGTTTATTTATTTAAACACAAATTAGCCAACATACACTGCAGTATTGGTTCCAGGAATAGAACCCAGTGATTCATCACTTACATACAACACCCAGTGCTCATCCCAACAAATGCGCTCCCCAATGCCCATCACCCATGAAGGGGGAGGGGAAGGAAAAAAAAAACTTCAAATGTACTTCAACTTGAAAAGAGAAAAGAGTAGTCTTATAATGAAATGGCGCTGAAACAATGACATATTTTTGCATAATCATATGCAAAACAAGATTGCATATATAACATGGAATGTAAAACTACAAAACTTTTATTGAAAGCTTAGGGGAATAAAATTATAAACTTATGTTAGGTAACAGGTTCTTAGACACAAAAGAAAAAAATGTAGAAATTGAACTTTGTGTATGCCTAAACTTTTTGCTCTTTGATAACATTGAGAATAAAATCAAGCTGAACATCAGAATATATTTGAAATTATTTATTTAAAAAATTACTTATACTCAAAATATATAAAGAAATTTCAGAAGTAAGCCATAAGAAAACCAATAGAAAAATGAGCCAACATTTTGTATGAACACTATCAAAAATTTTGCAGTTGGCAAGTAAACACGTGACATGATGCCAAAATGAGTCACTAGAAACATGCAGATTAAAACTGCAATGCCACCCCTACTAGACTGGCTAAAATGAAAAAAAAAAATTAAGTAAAAATAAAACTGATAGTAACAAGTGCTAGTTAAGATTCACAGAGCAGAGACAGAAGTGAAATGGCTTGAAGGCAATTGTCTTTTTCTGTTTCATCTATTCAAGCAATGGAAGCTAAGAAGAAGGAAGTTGTTTCCATATTTAGAGGGAACGAGAAAGAAAAGAGCTATTGCTTACATTGTAATATATCCCCAGTGCTGAGAGCAGCTGAAAGTCTCTGAAAGATATTCCTTGTTCAGGAACACCTGCCTCAGAAAGTCCATTTAGCAAACTCGTTCACATTCAGCATGAATGTAAAGCTGTTACTCCTCTCACTCATATGCTTGCTTGAAAGTATAGTACTGAAGCGAACATTTAAAATATTGAATAGTAATTGTTAATGCAATATGCAGTTTTAGGACTGTTGATGGATTACAGGATTTTGTAGAAAGTGTATCATTGTAGGATAATTTTAGATTTAGACTATAAAGACAGCTAAGTGCAATATTGGTGCAAAAGCATGAGCATTTAAGAATTTGGTAGATGTCCTAGTTAATTTGCCTGCTTCTAAACATTTTTTAGTTTTTTCAAGAGTATAGATGTTTTCATTATTTTGTGTTATACTACCTAATGCTTCTAAGATAAAGCAAAGCCAGTGACTACTGATTTACAAATATTTGAGTGTATGTGTGTGTGCGTGCACACATTTGTATTTGTCCACAGCTGCTAATTTAGTGTTACTGTAACACAGTTATAGTTTGTATCATTTGTCAAAATAGAGACAGGAATAGTGCAATAATGTAAAACTAAGGATTTGGAACTCTGAATTTAGGTAAACGGAAAGCAAAATAATTTACAGTTCAACATTTTCTGTCCACAAGTAATTTTTCTTTCACAGTTTAGCAGGGTTCACAACGTAGACAAGTGATTCATAAAGTAGAAATTGGTCTTGCTATGAAAACAGACACCATTCCTGCTAAGACACTCCAGGAATATGAATTGAAAGGGAAGCTGATCTATTTTTTGTGAAAATTCATGTTGTGTTCTGCAAAAAATCTAATAGAGAAATACAAACTTGAAAACAACTCCCTTTTGACAACATTCTCACCTTGGATATCACAACAGCACTGAAATGAATAGGATGTGTTTCCATATGTGTTAATTAGATTTGTCACCACACACTGTTCATCTTTATAGGGGTTTAGTGTCTACCAGGAATATCAACTTTCAATATTTGATATATTGATTTTGTTCTTTAATCTCTCACCTTAACTCCCATTTTTAGCATGATGTTTTTCTCTTATTATTACATTTGTTATTGCTGTGGATTCTGGCACACAGGTAGAAATGACTCTAGAAATAGAAGATGATTAAAATGGGCAGATATCTTTTTAGTCTTTTTTTTTTTTTTACCACTTTCTCTCTCTCTCTCAAAAAAAAAAAAAAAATAAGAAACCAAAAGCAAAATAATTCATTAGAAAAACTCCCATAGTCATCTATTGTTATGGGATAAAAATGAAAATTCTCATAAGTTCTTATAAATCAAATGCCTAATAATTCACCACTGCCACAATAAAGATGATGACAAATGTGTGTGTGGATATATATAAATAAATGATATGGAGAGATAGATAGATGTAGATAATGTATCTTTCATTTTATTAAATATAAATACCTTTTCCAAGGGAAGGAGAAGCTTTTAAAAATACAGTCGACTCTCAGTAAATAAATGATGAACACTGCGACTTGGTTTTTTCCAAAAGCAGAGCCTTAGAGAAAGAATTGTGTTCAAATAGTTTATCCAGGAAGTGATTCTAAGAAGCACAAATGGCTGAGGGAGAGTGAGACAAGAGGAGCCAACATAAGGATGTACCAGAGTTGCTGTTGTGGGTCCCTTAAACACATACAGGAGTCTTCCCAGTATTGTGTCTCTCAAGGGCTGAAGCTGGAGCGTTCATCCACCAGCTTGTCCTTGCTCCCTTTCACTTTTCTCCCATTTACATTCCTGTGCTTCCAATTTTGCTGTGCGGCAAATATCAGAACAAGATACGGTGCAAGATTGAGTCGGCGTATATGCAGGGCAAGGTCCATCTGAGTAAGTCTGGAATTGCACACTGTCGCTGTTGCTAAAATAAGAGATAAACCAAAGGCTTTGGTATGCCTGATTAAAGACATTTTACAGAATTGCGATTATTTTGACCACTTCTTTCTGAGTTCTGCTTTTGGGTTTAGGATATTATGCTATATCTCTGAAGGAAAGTAAAGCAAGTAGAAAACACAGGTTTCATTGGTCCTTTGTGAAATAGCTTTGTTGCCTGCATGGTTTAAATGAGATCAGTGATGATACTTAAAATAGAATGTTACATCTTTTATTACTTGTTATTACTTTTAAATGTTACTTCCCTCAACCAGCCAGTTTGTGATAAAAAGTAGTTTAATTTGTCTCTTGAATTTGGTGAGTTACAAACTTAAATACTGTCACTAAAACACTATCTTCAGGTATAAAGATTTGGTGAGGGAGGAAAGGCAGAAAATGAATCAAATTTGGTCTATGCAGGGTCAGAATTGGTTTACATTAAAGTGATTTTAATGTATTACTCAGCTTTTTTTTTTTTTTTTTTTTTTTTTACCAGAATGTCAGATTTCAACAAAAAATCACTGTACCACCTGTTTTCTTTTATCATAATAGAATCATGGCTGTAGACTTAGGCACATAGTGAAAGATATGTATTAATTCTGTTTAGTTCAAGGTGAGTAGAAATGCTCGAAACTACTTTCAGTGCAGGGCTCTTAACAGAGCAGGTGGTTATTTTTCATGTACTTTCTTTCTCCCTCCTGGAAGCTGGCCCATGGATAGTAAGAAGAATCTATAGAATGGTGGAGCCCATACCATAGAAGGAACTTAGATCCCTGAATAAGGGGTTTAGTACACACAGCTTTCTCATTGACATGGGCAGCTAGCTCACCTTGGAATTGTTATATAACAAGCAATAAACTTGGTTTTCTTGAAAGTGTATTATTTTGTAATAAATGAATGAACAGATGAATGAATAAATTGATTCATTCATTTACTTATTTACTTATTTATGTCTTATTCTTCTACCATCCTGGGACACCAACATAAGATTTTTCTGTAAGTTTATTTATTTTGAGAGAGAGAGGAGGAAGAGAGAGAGAGAATCCCCAGCAGGCTCTGTGCTGTCAGTGCAGAGTCCAAAGTGGGGCTTGATCTCACAAACTGACATCATGACCTGAGCTGAAATCAAGAGTTAGAAGCTTGGGGCACCTGAGTGGCTCAGTTAGTTAACGATTCAATTCTTCACTTTGGCTTGGGTCATAAGCTCACAGTTCATGAGTTTGAGCCCCAACTCGGTCTTTGTGCTGATAGCTCAGAGAGTGGAGCCTGCTTTGGATTCTGTCTCCCTCTCTCTCTGCCCCTCCCTTGCACTCACTTTCTCTCTTTCTCTCTTTCTCTCTCTTTATCTCAAAATAAATAAAAATAAATTGTTTTTTATGTTTTTTTTGAGAGAGAGAAACAGAGTGTATCATGAATACTCATCTTGTCTTCAAATAAATGTATATGTCTTCCCTGTACCTTTGTAAAAATTATCCTCACAAACCCCAAAGATGACTCACAAACCTAGATTCACCTTTCTTGTTTTTGTTTTCTTTAAAAAGGTAGATCAAAACTCATCCATTAGAAAATATATCTTAACAGAATAGCATAATCTCAGCAAATTTATATTCACTGAGTTAATTAATGTTAGAGGGCAGCATTGTGTGGTGGTTAAGAATTGGTTCTGAACCAAAATGCTTGTATTTAAATCTTGACGTCACTACTCACTACCAGTATAAAATGCTTAGAAAAACTTATGACACACAAGTGCTCAATAGTGTTAACAGTAGTTTGTGCTTTTTAATGGTGATTTATGTAGCTATGCACAGAAATTTGGACTATAAACAAAGCTCATAAAGGTCTATTTGTTTGCAATCAATACTGTCTTTATGAAGCAGTTACCATTTATTAAATGGGAGGGGTGTTTCAGTAGGAGTAAAGCACACAACAATAACAACAACAACAACTAGAAATAAATGAATTCAACAAATCCTTGCCACAGACTTTTTGTTTTCTTTTGGTTTACATGCACATAGTGGAAAAAAATTATTTTCTTTCCTTCTAATAATTAACATCAGGCGTTCTTTACTAATGTCTAAACAAAAGAAATATACAGAAATCCCAGCATTCATACAAAGATAAATTGACTTTTTAGGTGGGTGAAATTTAGGGTAACAGGAGAATATCAGAGGCAGAATGAAAGGAAAAAAAATAAGGAAAAAACACTATTGTGTAGCAAATAATAATTGAAATTCATATGGTTATTTCATAACATATATAATATCTTCTTAATCTCAGCAATTCTTCTTAAAGTTAAAAATATAAGGTAGATATTAATATTTTCTTTTCTTTGAAAGCAAATGGAGATTAAAAGTTGTATAATATAATAATATACACATACATCAAAATGGTATGACTTTAACTAAAACCCAGGACTATAACAATAATGGTCCTTCTTGCAAACATCTAGAGAATTTTGAATAAACAAAGAAATCTAAGGCTTATTTTTGCCATTTCTACACTTAGCTAAATGACTTTAGCAAAGAAATACTATGATGACAGTGTGCCAGTTAGGTTTATTTTAAAGTAATTATTATAATTATCAGTCTTTAATATTTTCTTAATGTTTGTAACTGAAACTTTCCAGACCCCTTAATGGAACAATGTTAAATAACTAAATAAATGTACTTTTCAAATTGTTGAAAAACATGCATTTAAAATATTATATATCTTAAATATCTATTGGTGATAATTAGGTACTTTATTTTCCATAATATATAATGACTGGAAGCATAATGATTCACAGCTTGTGTAAATGTCTTGTAATAAATGGAGAACATATATATTTACAAAGATGTGTATTATTTCTTAATCTAAATGTACAGGGGAGGACAGAGACATATTTAGCCTAACTATTGTCAAAGCATAAATGAAGTTCTCTACTTTGTGATTAAGTTTAGAATAAGTTTTTTTTTTTTTTTTTTTTTTGCTTAATGCCCAATGAAAGTGTCAATAGAAAGTGACTGTGGGAAAAAGGTTGTCCAAGATGGTAACATAAGAAAACCCTGAACTTAATCCCTCCATAGATACACCAAGTCTAAACCCACATATAAAGGAATTTCTCCTGAAGAACTGAGGCTGACTGAACAACTTTTGAACAACCAACAACAGGATACACATAACATAGGAGACATGAAGACAGGTAGTGTTGGCAACCCACTCCCCCATGCTATGGCCTGCAGTAGGGAGGGGATAGCCCTGAGGCGCCTGTGCTCAGACTTGCTCACATTCAAGCAGAGGGGGGAAAAGTGATTTAAAGGGCAACTAGACCATTAGTAAAGGAAATCATTTTACTAAGCCTAGAGTGTCTGCCAAACAGGCAGGGAACAGCAGAAGCTCTCCAGGGTCAGAGGCTCCAGCAAGCACATTTTTTTGTTTCCTTTTCACCTTGACAGTGGAGACAGGAACAGGGTTCAGGTGCTCTAGGCAGCCTCTTAGGACTGTGCCAGCAAGTCCTGGGCTCCCAGTCCACACCAGTTGGAGCCATCCTGCCAGTGTGACCCTGGCACAGGGTCCTTGCTGGCCTGTGCCTGCTCCAGCTGTCCCACTGAGACAGTTCTAGTGTGACACCCTCAAGACCTCTCCAGCTTGTGCTCAATTCATCTGTCCCACAAAGGTGGTCCTGGTGCAGTGTGCTCAAGGACCACCACTGGTTATACACAACCCAGCCACTCTGCCAAGGCGACTGTGTTGCAGCATGCCTTAGGATGTCCCCAAGCCACACCTGCTCCATTCCTGCCACCAAGTGAGCCCCTGTGCAGCACAACATTGGATCCACCTGGCCATACCCACTCCAGTTCCGACTATCCCACCAGGGTGGCCTCAGCATGGTGCACCCTAGGATCCTTTGACTACAACCACTCTAGCTATCTTACCAAGGAGGCTGTGATATGAAGTACCCAAGACCACACCTCCTCTAGCTGTACTTACTCCCAACTCCACTAAACATGCCAAGGCTTCTTCAGCAAGCCATGCTTTGGGACACTGTCATCCAGAACACCCCACGCATGCCTGTTCTACTTCCAGCTGGTCTCCCAAAGCTGCCTGGCAAATGCAGTCTACACAGAGGTGGGTGCTACACAAGGTCACTCCTCCAAGACCAGGAGAGGTAGTTATTGTGATTATTTCATACAGACTAACAAAGAAGGTCAAGTAAAATGAGGAGATTAAGGAATATGTTTCAAATGAAAGAACGAGACAGAAAAATAAAACCCTAACAAAAGGAAATAGATAATTTACCTGATAAAGAGATCAAAGTGATGATCATAAAGATGGCTAGAAGATGGAAGAGCACAGTGAGAACTTTAGCAGAGTTAGAAAATAAAGTTAGAAAATATCTAAAAAAAAAAACCTATCAGAACTGAAGAATGTAACAACTGAAATAAAAAATGCACTAGAAGGAATCAACAACAGACTGGATGATGAAATCCAATGATCGTCTCAGAAGGTGCAGAAAAAGCATTTGACAAGATTCAACATGCATTTATGATAAAAACCATCAATAAAGTTGGCATAGAAGGAACATACCTCAAAATAATAAAGGCCATAAAAGCAAAACCCACAGATAGCATCAATTTAATGGGGAACAGTTGAAAGCTTTTCCTTTAAGATCATGAAGAAGACAAGGATGTCCAGTCTTGCCACTTTTTATTCAACATAAGACAGGAAGTCCTAGCCACAGGAAACAGACAAGATAAATAAATAAATAAATAAATAAATAAATAAATAAATAAATAAATAAAGGCATCCAAATTATAAAGGAAGAAATTAAACTGTCACTATTTGGAGATAACATTGTACTATATATATACATACATACACACACACACATACACACACACATACACACATACATACATATACTTAAATTCTATCAAAAAACTATTAGAACTAATAACTGAATTCATTAAAGCTGCAGAATACAAAATTAAGATGCAGAAATTGGTTGCATTTCTATATACCAATAACAGGGTATCAGAAAGAAAAATTATGAAAACAATTTCATTTTCATTTGCATCAAAAGAATTAAATACCTAGGAATAAATTTAAGTAAGGAGGTGAAAGACCTGTACAGATGTACCTCAGAGACATTGAGCATTCGGTTCCAGACCACTGTGATAAAGTAAATGTTGCAATAAAGTGAATCAAATACACTGTTTGGTTTCCCACTGCATGAAAAAGTTATGTTTACATGACTCTTTAGCCTATTATGTGTGCAATAGCATTATGACTAAAATTTTATATATACATATCTTAAGTAAAAGTATTGCTAAAAAATGCTGACCATCACTTTACCTTTCAGGGAGTAGTAATTACTGATCATAGGCCACTATAACAAGTAAAATAATAATTAAAAAATGAAATATTGTGAGGGGTGCCTGGGTGGCTCAGTTGTTTGGGCCTCCTACTTCAGCTCGGGTCATGATCTCATGGTTAGTGGGTTCAAGCCCCACATCTGGCTCTGTGCTGACAGCTAAGAGCCTGGGGCCTGCTTCAGATTCTGTGTCTCCCTCCCTCCTTCCTCTCTCTCTCTCTCTCTCAAAAGTAGAAGTAAAACATTAAAAAAAATTTTTTTTAATGAAATATTGTGAGACTTACCAAAATGTGACATAGAGACACAAATTACACAAATGCTGTTGGAAAAATGGCACCAAGAGATGTGTTTAACTCAGGGTTGCCACAAATCTTTAGTTGTACTAAATGCAATATTCATAATACACAATAAAGAAAAATGCAATAAGATGACGTATGCATGTATGCTGAAAACTAGATGATCTTGATGAGAGTTACTAATTACACAAATAAATGGAAAGGTGCACCATGCTCATGCAGTGGAAGAAATAATATTATTAAAATGTCTATACTACTGAAAGCATTCTACAGATTCAATGAAATGCCCATCAAAGTACTAATGGTATTTGTCACAGAACTAAGAAGAAGAATCTCAAAATGTGTTTGGAACCAGAAAAGATCCCAAATAGCAATAATTTTTTTCTTGGGGGGTGGGGGGGGAACAAAGGTATATGTATCATGCTATCTGATTTCAAACTATACTACAAAGCTATAGTAATCAGAGCAGTGTGGGACTGGCACAAAACAGTCACATAGACCAATGGAATAGAATACAAAGCCCAGAAATAACTCCACACATAAGTAGCCAATTCATCTGTAAGAAAGAAGGCAAGAATATTTAATGGGGTAAAGACAGTCTCGTATAAATGCTACTGGGAAAACTAGATAGCTATGTGCAAAAGAATGAAACTGGACCACTATCTTTTAACATATTAAAAAATAAATTCAAAATGGATTAAAGACTTGAATGTAAGACCTGAAACCATAAAACTCGTAGAAAAAAAACACAGGTTGTAAATTTTTTGACATTTGTGTGAACAATGCTTTTTGGACCTACTCAGGCAAGGGTAACAAAAGTTAAAATTAAAAAAAAAAATGGGATTACATCAAACTAAAAAGCTTTGGCACAGAGAAGGAAACTATCAACATAATGAAAAGGCACCTACTAAATGGGAGAAGATATTTGCAAATCATACATCCAATAAAGGGTGGATCCAAAATACATATAGAACTTAACACAAGTTAATATAAAAACAAACAAACAACGTGATTAAAAAATGGAGAGAGGAATTGAATACTTTATCAAAGAAGACATGCAAGATGGCCAACAAACACATGAAAAGATGCCCAAAAACACTAATAATTAGGGGAATGCAAATCAAAAATGCAATGAGATACCATCTCTCTCCTCCCGGATTATCAAAAAGACAAAAAGGAACAAGTGCTGGCAAGTATGTGGAGAAAACTCTCATAATATCTTTGTAGCAATGCAAATTTGTTCAGCTACTGTGAAAAAAAGTATGAAAGTTCCTCAGAAAATTAAAACCACCCGCAATTCTGCTTATGGACATTTATACAAAGGAAATGAAAACACCAGTTCATAAAGGTATTTGTATCCCTATGTTCAATGGAAACCTTATTTACAACAGTTAAGATATGGAAGCAACCTAAATGTCCATCAATAGACCAATGGATAAGGAAGATGTGGCGTGTGTGTTACAGAATATTAGTCAGCCATAAAAATAGATGAGATTGTGCCTCTTGAGACAACATGGATAGACCTAGAGAGCATTATGTGAAGTGAAATAAGTCAGAGAAAGACAAATACCGTCTGATTTCATTTACATATGGAATCTAAAAATAAAACCAAACAGAAACAGACTCCTAGATACAGGAAACTGTTAGTTACCAAAGTTTAGAGGATGGGCAAAATAGGTAAAGAGGATTAAGAGGTACAGACTTCCAGTTTTAAAATAAATAAATCATGGGGATATAATATATCATACAGTTGATGATAGTGTAGTAACTTTGTGTGGTGACAGATGATAACTAGACTTATGGAGATCATTTCATCATGTATAAAAATATTGAATTACTATGATGTACTATTGATATAAACTAATAGGATACTGTATGTCAGCTGTATGTCAATAAAAAAATAGAAAGTGACTGTAAATTGTAATCTTCATCCCTCATTCTGGGCAAATGAAAACTGCTATGGGTTTCTTTTTGAATTTTTTTTTTAACGTTTATTTATTTTTGAGACAGAGAGAGACAGAGCATGAACGGGGGAGGGTCAGAGAGAGAGGGAGACACAGAATCTGAAACAGGCTCCAGGCTCTGAGCTGTCAGCACAGAGCCCGACGCGGGGCTCGAACTCACGGACTGCGAGATCATGACCCGAGCCGAAGTCGGCTACTTAACCAACTGAGCCACCCAGGCGCCCCATATGGGTTTCTTTTTAAACTAGATTTTGCAGGGGCGCCTGGGTGGCGCAGTCGGTTAAGCGTCCGACTTCAGCCAGGTCACGATCTCACGGTCCGTGAGTTCGAGCCCCGCGTCGGGCTCTGGGCTGATGGCTCAGAGCCTGGAGCCTGTTTCCGATTCTGTGTCTCCCTCTCTCTCTGTCCCTCCCCCGTTCATGCTCTGTCTCTCTCTGTCCCAAAAATAAATAAACGTTGAAAAAAAAAATAAACTAGATTTTGCAAACACACACCCATGAAAATGGGAAAAAAAACCACGAGGTTATTCTGAGATTACTTGTAATGTCTACAATAGATATACTTCAACCATAGCTCTGTTTTATGATGCCAAACATGCTGTTCTCTTTCAATTTATAAAAAAAAGTATAAATTTGCTTTTTATATTGAAAAGTATAGCCTATATAATAAAATAAAATCAACAGAAGTCTATTTTTGGCCTCAAAAAGTGACATTTATTAAAAAAAAAAAATGACAAGATGTCCATCCCTTGGCTCCCTTTCCTCCCCTCTCCTGCTCCTCTTCAGTGCCCCTCCCCCCTTATCCTGCCCAAGGACTGAACTCCAGGTACAGCTGGGTAGCAGGAAGCACCTCAGATGATGGTTTCAGCGACATTGGGGGGTATACATCAATGGAGGTGTTGTAGAGTTCTCATTGTCTTGAGAAATTCTCTTGTCTTCTTCTGTCACCATGTTAATAGCCACACCCTTACAGCCAAATGGTCCATCACAATTGATTCTGTAGGTACGGTTTTCCCTTTTGGTGGGAAGGTCGTAATTGAGGACTAAAGAAACCTGCTGCACATCAATGCCTCTGGCCAGCAGGTCAGTGGTAATAAATACTCTGCTAGAGCCAGAGCTGAACTCTCTCATGATAACATCTCATTCCTTTTGGTCCATATCTCCATGTTGGAGGACATGGTAAAGTCTCAAGTGTGAGTCTTCTCAGTGAGCCAATCAACCTTCCTTCAGGTGTTGATGGATATGACTGCCTGTATGATCGTCGGGGTTTCACACAAGTCACACGGTGCATCTGATTCCATTCCTCTTGTTCCATCTTGACGTAAAACTGGT
The DNA here is from genome assembly GCF_028749965.1 of Puma concolor. Lineage (NCBI taxonomy): Eukaryota > Metazoa > Chordata > Mammalia > Carnivora > Felidae > Puma > Puma concolor. The sequence continues at coordinate 116,407,900 of NC_141675.1, forward strand.
GGATATCTTCCAGGATCAACTCCTCTTTCTTGACCAGAATCCAAATGGGTTCCCTCATGAACTTCTTGGTCACCTCAAGCACATTGGAAGGCATTGTAGCCGACAGCAAAACCACCATTCCAAAAGTGCTGAGCTTTTGGAATATGTCATAGATCTGGTCCTCAAATCCATGGCTTAACATTTTATCAGCTTCCTCCAGTACAAACATCTTGATGTATTTGGGATACAGGTATATCCAGTTAAGCATATCAAACACATGACCTGGGGTATGATGATATGGGGAACTTCCATCTGCAACTTTTGCACCTCAGCACACACATTGGTCCCCTCAATGCAGGCATGGCAGGAGGCACCCACGTAATTTCCTAATTCCATGACTATCTCTGTATCTGCTGATCCAACTCTCTGCTGGGTGCCAGGACCAAGGCCTGTGTAGCCTTTAGTTCCAATTCAATCTGTCACAGAATTGATATGGCAAAAGTGACTGTTTTCCCAGTCTCAGATTGGGCTTCAGTGATCACATTAACCATTGATACAAGAAAGAAGGGCTCACTGCTGGATGGCAGAAGGCTTCTCAAAGCCATAGGCATGTGACACGGGAAAGGGAATCAGAGAGGTTCATGTCATCAAAGCTATCAACTGTCTCATTCCAGTTACTCTCAATGAAGCCTTTGGGGTTCTATCACATTGGGGCCATTGTCTCTGGATTGAGAATCCTGATTCGCAGGCGTGAACCTTAGAAACTCAAATCAACCTCATTCTTAATTCTCTTTTTATTGAATTTAAGGAAAATAAAAACAGAAGAAATGTTCCTTAGAGGGCAGAGTATTGTTAAACATACTCTTACTTGGAATGCTATCCGAATAATTAATTACACTGTCTCATATCAGCTGAAGGTTGATATATGTATTGCCATTAAATACCAATTTTCACCTCAGTAACATTTTTCTCACATTCTCCATCAATTGTTTATTTTAAAGCGCTTTGCTAATATTGTAGATGACAAGATTGTAGGCAAATCTTATTTCACTGATTGTGAAGATTCAACTCTCCTTATTGTAGGGACATGTGTTTTTCTTCATCAATGAATTAATTTTTTTTTACTAACTTTTCCCAGATGCCCATGTAACATGTAATCATTGACTTGTAAGAACTTTTTAAAAACTGTCATGTTGTAGTAGACATTTTGAATAGGTTTTTTTTTTTTACATAATACATAAACATGGCAAAATTTTAGCATTACAAATGTATATGTAACACATTGTACCAGTTCCTCTCAATAAAGGCAAATGTGTTTATAAAATAATGGTGCCTATTTTCAGAAATGACAAGTTGTTTATGTATGTATATATATACCTATTTATTGGGTATCTCTCTAGACATAACTATTGATAGAAGTTGAATAAAATGGTATCTAAAATAACTGTCTTCATATAAATTAATTTTTTCACTTTACAATAAATTTTGAGCATTTTAAATATATGCTGATATGGACAAATCATATCAATATTAATGACAACAAAATATTCCATTCTTGATATGCTATATTTCTATAAATTATTTAATGAGCTTACTGGCATTTGAACAATACTATTCAAGAATTTGCTACCAAAAATATGTCTGCAATATATCTAAATAATCAGTATTTTAAAATGTGTTTTGGTTAACAAATTAAACTACAACCTAGATGAAAATAATAAGGTTTGTCCTATGATATGTGTGTGTGTGTGTGTGTGTGTGTGTTTATTTATGGGGAAAGAGGATAAGAAGAAAAGAAGATAAAATTAAATAGGTATTAATGTCCTTGCAGAGAGTAAAACTGATCTTATTAAACTTCAACTTTTATTAGAAAATTTAAATTTAATGTTACCTGTCAAATATGTACATAAAAGTAATCAGAAAATTTGAGAGTAAAATACGTAGTTTTAAATACGTAAACAAAATGAAGCAAACCAAAATCACCAAAAAGTGGAAAATGGAGTGTATAAAATAAGTGAATAATGACAAGTAAGACCACATAAAACCAAATATGGAATATATTCAAACTCATCAAAAATCGGTATGCATATGAATGGTTTAAGCCTACTGCTTAAAAGATACTATCTTTCTTCTTAAATCTTACCGTCTCCTCTCTAATGCCATATATTTTTGCACAATAGGATTTTAAAACAAAATGATACAAAAAGTTTAAAAATAAACAGAATGGAAAGATCCACTAAGTGTATATACCAAACTTAAAGTGGATATCATATTTTTCATACGGGAAAAACTAATCAAGATTTTGAGATGTATAGCATTGAAAAAAAATTTATATATATACATACACACACATACACACATACACACACACACACACATATATATATATAATTTTCCACACAAATTGCCAACCCATTTCTGTATCCTTTTGATATGAACACATTAATATTTGATCAGTTTCTTGTGTACATTTTTCATTTTCTCTCTTTTCCCTGTTCTCAGACTTGGAAATAGCTATTTCTTCAAGTCTCACCTCTTCATTATATTGGAGAATAGTTTTTAGAATCAAAGTTTGGTTGTTACGTATACACATTACTCTTGGGAGGTCACTGCTTCTAGATTATTTCAGTAGCAAAAACCTAGAGAATATATATATTTTAAATTACCAGTTACATTTGTATTTTTTACTCAAATTTAACAAAAAGGTTTTTACCTATTTTATTTAGTACTTTTATGCTATAAAACTATTTTATTTAATGCTTTTATGCTGTAAAAACTGTTTCCAAATAAATTCAATATATTTACATTTTTTTAAAACATATATTAAGGAATAATTGTAAATTCATTTATAATACATTTAGTGTAGTTTGAAAGAATGTACTTTTTAAAAAAGTGTTTATTTTTGAGAGACAGAGAAAGAGAGAGAAAGTAATTGATCAGAGGAGGGACAGAGAGAAAGGGAGACACAAAATCTGAAGGAGGCTCCAGGCTCTGAGCTGTCAGCGCAGGGCCTGAAGCAGGGCTCGAACTAGTGAACTGTGAGATCATGACCTGAGCCACAAATATAGACACTCAACTGACTGAGCCAACCAGGGGCCCCAAGAATGTACTTTAATGTAGCTTACAATTACATTGTCAACGTTACTAACAATAAACCTATTGTTCATTTTTGATTGAAAATGTACCGAAAGTGTATTTATAGTTCTTTCTGTTTATACATGTATGTGTGTGTGTGTACAAATCTATATAAAGAACTGTGTTAAAATTACTTGAAATATTATTTATGTCTTATGTCTGTGGGGTTTTTTTGGTGTTTTTTCCAATTTTATTGAGTTATAATTATAAATAACGTTGTATAAGACATGGATGTGTTACCTATTTAATATAGAGTTGGACTTATTTTCTAATGTTTGTGCCTAATTTTGCATTTATTTTTCCTACTTTTTAAGGTATTTCCCTACAGGTGGATGAATTTCATTTTTGGAAGTGTAAAAGAAATACGGTTCAAAGTCAAAATCATATAAATGTATTTGCTTCTCCCTGTCAATTCCCTTTTTCTAAGTTTTATGTAAAATTGAGTAGTTCAGGGGCGCCTGGGTGGCGCAGTCGGTTAAGCGTCCGACTTCAACCAGGTCACGATCTCGCGGTCCGTGAGTTCGAGCCCCGCGTGGGGCTCTGGGCTGATGGCTCAGAGCCTGGAGCCTGTTTCCGATTCTGTGTCTCCCTCTCTCTCTGCCCCTCCCCCGTTCATGCTCTGTCTCTCTCTGTCCCAAAAATAAATAAACGTTGAAGAAAAAAAAATAAAAAAAAAAAAATAAAAAAAAAATTGAGTAGTTCATATTTCATTCTTGCTCTCTTTAGAAATTAAAAAAAAAATATATATGTTAATCTTATTTACCTTTCTTACAGAGAAGAGCAAAAGCATACTATATTGGCTTTTTCTCCTCCCCACCACCCCCAGTTGCTCACTCTGATTTCATCACATTCTTCCTTATTCTTTCTCACAAAATGATAGATATCTTCACAGATGAGTCTACTACAATTTAGATTCTAATGACAGGATCTTTCTCTTATTTCCAATCTCAAAAATACAAAATTAACAGAATAATTAGACCTTGCATTAGTTTACCTACTGTTGAAATACACACACACACACACACACACACACACACACACACACACACACACACGTACGTATATAAAAAGATTCACACATGTATACTATGGGTCTCAATCATTATATACATACTTATATGGAAAAATTCTAAAGGATTTTATGGGTTCCAAATCCATTTTCAGTATTTCATTCCTTAAAAAATAATGATAAAAAGCATGTCTATGTCAATAACATTTTTTCTGGTCTATTCTTGTTTGGTGTTTCACTGTCTGACAAGAGAGAATGTAATTCTTACAGCATTCTCATTTCTTGTTTTTTTTTTTTTTTTTTTTTTTTTTTTTTTTTATACCTTGACACAAAGCATTTGTTTTTAGTTGTTTTTTTTTTTTTCCTGTGCTCAAAGGGAATGGATGAAGATTCTTTTTTCCTTATATAGTCAGCTCTATTTTTTTTTTTTTCCATAGTGATCCGTGTTGTTCTGTTTCTACGGTGTTCTCTGAATATACTAAAGAAATAAGATGGGGTAAAAGAATAATCCTCTAACTTGTGAGTTGTAACTAAAACTAAATCTTCATTTTCCTGTCACATAGTGTTGTACATGATAAGATATTACAAGAACTAATTCTAAAGATGCTTACAAGAATGTGCTCGAGTGCCAGCTCTTGTTCTCACTGGCTGTATTGTCTCAACCATTTTGTTTTATTTCTCTAATCTTTGGCTTTATTGTCTATAAGAGAGAGAGAACATAATAATATAATGGTTATTGTATTATATTTACATAATTATTTGTGTATTACTTTAACTTATATTTATATAATAGTATGAGTAGTAGATTATTGTTAGAATTAAATGAGATTGGGGCCTAGGTGGCTCAGTCAGATCAGTAGCCAACTGGCTCATGTCATGACCTTGTAATTCTTGAGTTTGAGCCCCCACATTGGACTTCAACACAGAGCCTGCTTGGGATTCTCACTCTCTCCCTCACTCCCTGCTCCTCTCCCCTTGTGTGTGTTCTCTCTCTCTCTCAAAATGAATTAATGAACTTTAAAAAAAATTTTTTTTAGAAAGAATTAAATGAGAGAATATATATCACATAGGAAATAGTCTGACCTATAAGAAATGGTCAATGTTAGAACTTATTTGTATAGTTGTTATAATAGTTATAATTAAAGCACTCTGTAAAATCTTCTGTCATTAAAAGCCAGAAAGCTACAGGGTAACTTCATGCTATAATTTAGATAAACATGATTAACATGACAATGTTTATGACATAAGATTTACTGAGATATATTAAGATGCAAATTTTCATACAGTGTTCATTGCAAAAATAAAAGAATATTAAAGGAATATAAAGTATTGCTAAACAACATTGAAAGGTTTGTGACAATAAAAGTAATTGTGATATTCTTCATATGTGTACTTTAACACATGTATATATTTTATTTAAACAACAGGTATTAGGGGCGCCTGGGTGGCGCAGTCGGTTAAGCGTCCGACTTCAGCCAGGTCACGATCTCGCGGTCCGTGAGTTCGAGCCCCGCGTCAGGCTCTGGGCTGATGGCTCAGAGCCTGGAGCCTGTTTCCGATTCTGTGTCTCCCTCTCTCTCTGCCCCTCCCCCGTTCATGCTCTGTCTCACTCTGTCCCAAAAAAAATAAATAAACGTTGAAAAAAAAAAAATTTAAACAACAGGTATTAATATTACAATAAAATAGTAAATAAGTAAATAAAACACAGAAAATCATACCATGTTTTTAAATAATGGGCTTGGGAAATAACTCATCCGTTTTCTCCAAAACACAGATGTTTTTAAAAACATAAACTATTACTTATTAAGAGCATGAAAGTGATCTGCAGATGTTACATAACAACTTAACGCAAACCACGATACTTTGAAGGTGCATCTAAAGCCTTCTCAAATGAAGTATCAAGGTTACCTGTTTAAGCCATCTAAGCCATCCCCTCTCTTTGCTGACTGCACAATATTTATCTTGACAGATGTCAGCTTTATAATGCTTGTGAGAAGTTTGTGGCTTTCATTACCTGGATTTACAATAGTGTGCAACAGAGGCTTAAATTGCACATGAGCCATGACAGCTGGCAAAAACATGCCAGAGGACAACTTTGTCAAACCTAGAAAGCTCAAGAGAAGCTTAGTGGAGTGAATGAAAAACATAAAAGTTGGAGAGCCTAGAGACAAAAGAAGAAGAAGAAGAAGAGAAGGATGGCTAAGCCTCCAGAGGATTGCATTGGCATTCATTATATGTGCCTATGGACAGATGAGTAGCGTTCGCTGAAATCATTCAGAATACGTGCAGAGGGTGTATTAGTTACATGTGTGTTCAGTGGATTTATGTCTATATTTTATCCTCCTACAGGTTTATAAATTGATTTGCTTCAATTTGTTTGCTTATCAGCCAATAATAAAAGAAAAACTTCTGTCTCTTAAATAATTCCCATGAAAAAAAAATAGGTGAATAGAAACTTTCAGTTAGTCTTTGCCTCTTAGAAATTTAAGGAAAGGTGAAGATCATCATTTACCTTATTTATATCATTTATAGGAAACTGCAGTTCTTAGAAATAACAAATATTCCATGAAGTAGAGAGGCAAAAGTAAATTATGGAGCAGAGTTTATATCTCTAATTTGAAAACAATCAGAGTATTTTACTGTTGTTGTCACTGAAATATTCTCATTAAAAATAAAGTGGCAGTAAAAGTAAATCTAACTATATTCACTTTGGGGACAAAAGCAACAGTATACTTAAAATAGATATGGCCTTATTCTCTTTAAATTAAATTGAAAACAAACTAAAATATTATGACATGATACTAGTCATGATAAACAAAACTGTAATATTTCTTTTAAGAACACTCATGAGCAGATATAGGACAAATATTTCATTTAGTTTTTGGTTCCTTTGAGAGTCATTAGAAGCAACTAATAATGATATCATTCCATTTTTCTTTTCCCACACACACACACACACACACACACACAAAGATACATACTTTTTGAGGTTTAATAATATATCAAATGCTTCATATTTATTCACAAGAGTCAGTAGCATAATATAAAGCAATAGGATTAATTTTTAAAATATATATTGGCATTCTACCTGTGTAGTTGAAAAATGGACTAGAGGGGCACCTGGGTGGCTCAGTTGCTTAAGTGTCCAACTCCAGCTCAGGTCATGATCTCACAGTTTGTGAGTTCAAGCCCTGTGTCAGGCTCTGTACTGGCAGCTCAGAGCCTGGAACCTGTTTCAGATTCTGTGTCTCTCTTTCTCTCTGGCCCTCCCCCTCTCTGCTCTGTCTCTCTCTCAAAAATAAATAAACATTAAAAAAAATGAGTAAACTATCTCAATAATTAAAAAAGAAAAATGTAGTAGACACAGATATAAAAGTGGTATTATACACTGTCTCAGTTGTAGAGAATTTTATACCCTAATTTGTGACAGAAATCATATGCAAATAAAATAACTGGAATTATAACAATATATAAGAACTACTAGCAAAGGAGGTGAGACATGAACATATGTATTTAGTTAAGGAAAATGAATACAGCCTTTGTATTAGGATTATCCGGCAAAACAGAACCAATAGGATGTGTGTATATAGAGAAAGAGAGAAGAGAGGGTGAAGGAGAGGAAGAAATGTTAAGGAACTGGCTAACAGCGCAGAGCCCAGTGGGGGGCTTGAGCCCAGGAACCTTGAGATCATGACCTGAGCTGAAACCAAGAGTCAGACGCTTACACGACTGGGCCACTCAGGCGCCCTGGTGGGTTGATTTTTTAACTTTTTTCTGAAAGATGTTGCAAGTAAAAGAAATATGGTATACTGCTTTCAGATTGGGTCACTACTCACTATTTCTTACCATCAATGGATATACTCAGTATCCTATTTTGTAAAGTTGAGCTATTTATGATTATTTCACCTCAAGACATAACTAACCAGTACACAGCACTAATTTTCACACATGCACTTAACGTTGTGACCTTTAGAACATTACATTAATGACAAATAACATAGACATTATTCTAAAAGTTTTACTTCTTTTTAAGTAATGACTTTATACCATAAATCCTAATTACATTATTAGGATGACCCAATAAAAATATACTATTCTTTTTTCCCCTGTTGATAAAAATACACTATTCTTTTTTCATGTGGAAAATTGTCACTAATTATGAAGGAAGTTTTCCAAGGATGTTTATATGTATTAAAAAATACTGCTCAAAAACTATGAAAACCCGTCCAGTTAATCAAAACAATTTGTTGAAAAACTCACTTTAAAAATTTAGGGACATTCAATAAATAAATAAATGGATAAAGAAGATGTGGGGCATGTGTGTATATACATAAATATTTATAAATCTGAATAGGAATATAAATATCTATAATGGAATATTACTTAGCCATAAAAGTAACGAGATCTTGTTATTTGTAACAACATGGATGGACATAGAGGGTATTATGCTAAGTGAAATAAGTCACACCAAGATAAATACAATTTCATTTATATGTGGAATCTTAAAAAATAAAATAAACAAAAACAGGAACAGATCCATAAATACAAAGAAAAACTGATGGTTTCCAGAGGGGAAAGTGGGAGGGATGGGCAGAATGGATGATGGGGAGTGGAAGATACAAGCTTTCAGTTAGGGAATGAATAAATCATGGGGATAAATGGTACAGCATAGAGACTATTGTCAATGGAATTGTGATAGCATCATATGGTGACAGATCATAGCTACACTTGTGAGCCTAACATATACAGACTTGTCAAATCACTATGTTGTACATTTGACACAAACATAACATTGTGTGTTAGCTATACTGCAACTAAAAAATAACTCAGAAAAAGAAGAATGGGGATTTCCATATGTGATTAAAATGGCGAAACTGTTAGCAATTAACGTCTCCTAATAGATAACTATAATAACTTTTCAAATACTGCATGATAGGCAAAGTGATGCTGTTATCATGAAAAGAAGGAAAAACTGTCAGATGGCTCTATAACCTCAGTTTTATGCCTGGAGATACTTTCTGGAGTACAGCAAGTCCAAATAAAGCCGAAAATTACATTGAGCTGGAACCACAGAGATCAATGTTGTTATTGAGGATGCTGGCTTTATGGGCCAAAAACTGAAGAAGATATTGTACAATAAAGGGCCTTCAGGAATACGCACAGGAGTTGCTTGACTTTCTAGATAAATATTAAGCTGAGAAGTTACGAGAGGAGATTTTGCAAGGCTAACCACTCCACAACCAAAGTAAAAAAAATTTTTTTTTACTTTTTTTTAAAAATAAACAAAACAAATGAAAAGAAAAAAAAAGAAAAGAAAAGAAAAGAAAAGAAAAGAAAAGAAAAGAAACAAGAAAAGAAAACTACCAAAGAGGAGCTATTGCAGAGATACGAGCTGAACAATTGTTTGGGTTTGAATATAGCTGCTAGATGTTCAAATTCTTATAAGCTAGAGTGGAGAGATCTCATTTTACACCCCAGGCATTTGGTAAGCTCCCAGAAAGACAATACATTAAGAATAAGATTTACATAGTCCTAAAAGAAATAATCCCAGACTTATCTTGGCACAATCTAGGAAGAAGCTCAAATAAATCAAGCTCATTTGCAGATTCTACCAGAATAAAATGTCACCTTGTTTTAAGACAACAAAATCTACACATTAATAGCATAACACAGCAATATTCAGTACAAAATAGCAAATTAGTGAATTTAAAAAGAGGAGAAAAACCAATCAAAAGACACAAACTCAGAAATGATGAACATGTTGGATTTTGCAGACATAGATTTAAAAGTACCTTTTACAACTATGCTTAAGGATTCAAAGGCAAGGGGAATTGAAGGAGAAAATAGAGGACCTGAAAACAATCGAACAATCAATGTGTAAGAAAGAACTGAATGTAAATTACTGGGCTTGAAACATAAATTCTCTTGAAATCTATTCCTGGAGATTACAACATCCTATCTATCAATAATTGTTAGAAAAAGAAAAAAAAATGACATATTTGACAAATTTGAATTTGAACAAATTCTAACCAAATTAATTATTTTTAAACACCTCAAAACAGAATGCATCTGCCATTGAAAGATTCACCACATATAGTGTGCATAGTGGTAATGATCAATATATAGATCAATAAAAAAGAAAAGAGAGTGACAAAATAATCACAGATTTACAGGGTGGGTTTATTTTTTTACACAGTGCCAAGTTAGTTAAACGGAAAAATCATGGGGAATGGAAAAATGGAAAAAATGGAAAAAATGGAAAAAAAGATAGTCTTTCTAATAAATGGTGCTTAACATTGAAGACTTCTATGGACAAAAAAAAAAAAAACAAACAAACAAAAAAAAAAAAACAAAAAACAAAACCGCTTCCTACAAAAAAAATGGGCAATTGAATAGATCATTTACAAAAGAAGATTGATGAATGGCCCATAGGCATATGGAAATGTGCTCAACATTAGTCACTCAGAAAATTCAAATTCAAACCATAATAACACCACCAAATTACTAGACTGTTAAAATCAAAATGCTTGATGATGCCTTGTGTTGGCAAGGATGTGGAGCAAATAGAACTCTCAGAGATTTCTGATCAAAATGCTCAATGATACACCCATCACAAACTTGTCAGTAAACAAATTGTGACAACCCAATTTCAGAGAATACTACTCAGCAGTAAAAACAAACAGATTTGAACATTGGAAAATGGATGAATTTCAAAAATCATGCTATGTCAAAAAAGTCAAACACAAACACGTTAGCATTATATCATTTATAAGAAATTACAGAAAAGGCAAAACTATAGGGACAAAGAAGAGATCAGTGTTTCCTAGCAGTGAGGAAGGAAAGCCAGAGTAGGCATGAAATGCAAAGAAGCCCAAGAATATATTTTAGTTGGTTGGAATTGCTCTGTATCATGATTGATGAGATAATGAATATATACAACTGCCAAAATTCATCAAAAAGTACACCTAAAGGGTGAAATTTATTGTAGCTTAATTTTTATACTGACATTTTTTTCAGCTAAAACAAAGTTCATGCAATTCAGTAGTGAGATTATACCTCTTCTTTTGTAGTATTGAAGCCCACGCTTGTCTGTGCATATTTTTTTCTTATTCCTTATCGCTTGCATGTACATGGGCTACTGATGTGCTTCTACTCTGAATAGCAATTGAATCTTCTTATCAGAGGTCCTGCCCTTGGGGTGCCTGGAGGGCTCAGTGGGTTAAGTGTCCAACTCTTGGTTTTGGCTTAGGTCATGATCTCACAGTTTGTAGGATCAAGCCCCATATTGGGCTCTATGCCAAGTGTGAAACTTGGCAAGATTTCTAAGATTCTCTCTCTTCCTTTCTCTTTTCCCCCTCCCATTTATACTCCCTCTTCTCAAAATAAATAAACATTTAAAAAAAGAGAGAACAAAAACAAACATACAAAAGGACTTGCCCTTAAAGCTGCCTGATCACATCTTACCTGTTTTACCAGATGAGTAAGCCAGCTCCTCTCTATCTTGTTAGAGCCACTATGAATTGCTACTTACACTATTTCAAGAGATCTCTGCAGGATGAACTAAAATTTTCCTACAAAGTACTTTGTCTTTATTGAACTTTGCCCCTATCGAACAATTTCTTAACTCTCCTGATTTTTACTAGAACCCTCTTAATAAATTACTTATATGAAAATGTTTATCCTTGGATCTCCACTGAAATAATCCAACCTAAGAGAAAGAAGATATATTTTGGTGCCACTCATGAGTCTTCCAGTTAAAAGAAGAACATTCAATTAGACTCAGATAAGGTTTAAAATAAAAAGGGACCGTGTTTGAGGAAGCACCTCTGGACTGTCCAGTCTCTCAAGATCTCTTATAAGTCTTTTTTCTTTATAGCAACCTAAATTTTCTCCTATTGCGTAGAGTTACCTCTACATAGAGGGAGAATGGCAAGGAGAAGCATGAAATACAAACGTGTTAGAAGAAAACCAAATTTCACATGAAATATATAAAATATTCTGTTAGTTTTTAGATTGGTGTCTAAGAGTTAATTTGATCTTCAGAGAGAGCATTCTATTTTCCCTGCATGGTTCAATGACATAAGCTCTACTGACTACAACAGACAAAGAATGCTGGGTATGTGGACACTAATAAAAAAAAATGCAGTCTGTGCTCAACACTCTAAACTTCCAAGCTATATACAAAGTTTGAAGATTCTCAGCACCTGGGCATTCTTCCTTAGCAAAAGATTTGCAGTATTCAAGGAAAAAAAGAAAAAAGGTAACTCAAACCATTGAGGTATTGATGAACGTATCTAGTAGAACAGAGACCTAACTGCACTTGGGTTTACACTGAAGATTGTTCGGTCCTTATTAGGAATACTAACAGGTTTGTGTTGAGTCTCCTAATATCTGAATAAGCAAAATGCATGTTCCTGTTTACTTCTTCCAAGTCCTTTCTCTCAGATTCAGGTTATATTCTCAGTGACCTGCTTATTCCCAAGTCTTTTACCTGAAGGATGAGATTTTTCTGTCATTGAACAAATATAAAATTATTAAAACTTAAAACACACATTTAATCAGATTATATCACAGAGTACAAATTTAATTGTACCACTTAAGACAAACCGTTTTTATTCTATATATCTTGAATATTTATATAGACTTGTTTTTTGCTAAGGATGATAGTAATACTTATATGTAACTCATCTGTTTTTCCTTAAATAGTAAGCTAAAAATATACTCAGTATCTAATTTTAAATACCATAATAAATTAAAACTTATCAATTGTTTTCTCTTTCTTCTATTTTTTTTTAAATGTTTCTTTATTTTTGAGAGAGACAGAGACAGAATGTTAGAGGGTTATGGGCAGAGAGAGAGGGAGACACAGAATCGGAAGCAGGCTCTAGGCTCTGAGCGGTCAGCACAGAGCCCGAAGTGGGGCTGGAATCCACGAGCTGTGAGATCATGACCTGAGCTGAAGTCAGACGCTCAACCAACTGAGCCACCCAGGCTCCCTGTTTTGTTTTGTTATCTCTTCTAGAAGATAAAAATATTATTCTACTTATAGTTTAGAAAAGAAAAATGTGGCATTCTAAAACCAACTCTAGGGGCAGAAAACTATTCAGGAGAGGTTTTAATATCTAGTCTCAAAAATGGAATTGAACCAAAAATTATACAAAATAAAGGACTAATGTGTGGAAAGAATGTGTTTATGTGAAAAAAATATATAAAACTATAGAGATTCTAAAAGTTGACAAAGGATTCTGCAATTATAAACTCCAATAGTGATTAGACACAAAATCTCTTATAAAATCTGATTTTAAAAAAGGCATAGAGGGGCGCCCGGGTGGCTCCCTCGGTTAAGTGTCCAACTTCAGCTCAGGTCATGATCTCATGATCTGTGAGTTCGAGCCGTGTCCAACTTCAGCTCAGGTCATGATCTCACGATCTGTGAGTTCGAGCCCTGCATCGGGCTCTGTGCTGACAGCTCAGAGCCTGGAGCCTGCTTCGGATTCTGTGTCTCCCTCTCTCTCTGCCCCTCCCCTGTTCATGCTCTATCTCTCTCTGTCTCAAAAGTAAATAAACGTTAAAAATTTTTTTTTTAAATAAGATTAAAAAAAATAAAAAAAGGCATAGAGATGATTTTCCAGGTTTATGTAATAAACCTGTATATGCATAGGTTTGCATGTATACACACACACACACGAAAATGGTCACACAATATTCTTTTTTCTCTTTCTGTGTTCTCTCTAGAGTAGTATCAGTGTCTTCATTTTTCCTTTAGGTACAAATAATTCTAAGCACCTGAACAGGCTGAACATTTGAGGTATATTTGAAAAAAAAATCCTTTTGAAGAAAAAAATGTTTGCGAAGACATACCAATAATCAGCACGCATCTATAGTGTCTCTCACTAAATATCTTAATGCATTGTCTATTTTGATAAATAGAAATATTTGTGTTTTTTCAATCTGAAACATCATATGTCATAGTTATCAAACATACTTGATTTAAAATTTCATGTGCTAGGGAGGCTTGGGACAGAGCGAGAGAGTATTATTAGACTTTGAGTAGAGTTACTTAGTATCCATAGTTGTCATGATGCAGTAAAAGTCATTATTAAGCTATTAGCTAGGCTGTGAGAGAGAATTACAAATAATGTGGGAAGAAAATTGTTTTGAAGAGAAAATGAATTAATGGTTGGGTCAACAAGATTAAGAATCAGAGAAAGGTTTGGATATCATAGCTTCATAAAGCTCCAGTGTGATAGCGTCCCCTCCTAAGGGGAAAAAAAAAAAAAAAAAGGCAACCTGACTATACCGTATGTGACAACATCCCTCACAACCTTGGAACATGAGACCACTTAATCAGACTACATGTGTGTGTATGTGTGTGTGTAGTTACCATATATGGGAGACAAAAAAGTAAAAAAATATATATATAAAAACTATGCCACGTGGCGTTCCAAGCTCAGTTCGGGTACAAACCCAACTGAGTAGTGCTGGCACAAATAAAGTTGCTTTCTAAAAAAAAAACAAAAAACAAAACAAAACAAAAAAAACAAACTTGGTGTCAATTCTCTGTGCAAGAATCCTGCTACACCAAAGTAGTGAGTCAATAAAGCCAATATTTTAGATTCGTAATTTTCAAGAATTGTGAGCAAGTATATCACAAGTCTGTATTGAAATAACATAATTTTTAAAGCAGTTTTAAGTCATTTATTTTATCTAAGTCCATTATCTTGATATTTGAGATACTTCGCAATATTTTACATTTTGTATTCAAGGCTTTTGGAAGTCTCACTTCTGTAACTTTACTAAAGCCAAATTTACTCATGAGACTAAATATAGAGGAAAAGGAAAGCCCCGGGCGGTGCCTTGTTTTAATGATCAAACATTCTGGATAATTGAAATGTTTAATTTGAAAGAGAAAGTTGATGGGTAGAAACATTCATGCAGCAGTCACAAATACGTGAATGAATAGGTGCCAAAGAGTAAAATAAATTCAGCAATTACTGTGCACAGCATTTTGAATACTATGATGTTTAATAAAAGGTAAAAGAAATGTAGAAAACCTATACATTTTTAAAATACACATTCGTAATGAGAATACTAATTTTTAAAACTAATTTGGCTCTTTCTGAGTTCCATTTTTATGTCTATATAAATGGCCTACACACAACTTCCTCGCAAAATAGGTTATTAATTTATTATCAGAATGTAATTGATTCATTATTTGCATAAAGCATGCGAGTTGTGCTTATAATCTATACTAACACAGCTAATGTTAAATAGCTGGTTGTACAATAGCCATACTGCTGTTAAAATGTGTTGATATATAAAGAAAATATCCATTAAACTTTCTAACATTTGTGTAAATTAAGTCTACTATATGAGCTATACAAAGGCACAAATTACCATCTAAGTTGTTTTACCAATCAGATTTCTGAGGTAGCATTGCAAAGCAGCTCTGTTACTTGGAAAATTAAATGTAAATGTTCTCCTTCATGAGAACATTCATCTCCTTCATGATCTCCTTTTATGATCGAACAAACAGGGCAGCAGATAGGTCTAAAAACTGGGTCTAAAATATATTTTCTAGAAGTAATAAAAAGTGCAAGTCTCACAATGACATGAACACTTATGCCATCCAGTACATTTTGTGCTTTTGTGCTATGTACTTAACAGTGTTATTTTTATGAAATACAAAGATTTTCTCTATCGTCAGGTATATAGTATCATGAAATGCTTTAAAATATCACATAGAATAATGATTGTTCCTGTGTTTTGCCAAATACTTGGATAAAAACTTTTAAAGTGCAATTAATCATGCAACTGTTATTAAGCAGGTGGCAATTTGGTATCATGCAGAAAACCATCTGGCTGACTACGATTTCAAACTTTTCACAGGTCTCCATAGCATGTAAATGTGTCAAAGATTCTCAGCACTTTTGAAAAAATGGCTTTGCTGTCATATTTTAAATACAGTGATACACAAGTTAGAGTGCATGACTCAATGATAGCTTTACAAAATATTTAATAAATATTTACCAGGTTTCATGGAGACTTTTCTCTTGTTATTTTGCACATATGATTTCTTAGAAAATGGACAGTTTGTTGTCTGTAATTGTATTCTATGTGTGTTTAATTTCTCTTCACTTCTTGCTTTCGACTTATTCCACATGCATTGGTGGCTACCTTACTGTTAAAATACTTACACAGTTTCAAGGACTGACTACTATCCCCTAAATAGAGAATTTATACTTAACATATCATAAAATATTTATCATTCTATTTCTGGAAAACACCTTTTATTTCTACCACTTATTGTTTAATTAGAAAATAATATATATTCATTATATATTTTATATAATCATTTATATAATACATGCAACATGCATTTTATGAATAGAATATGTATATATGTATTCATATAACATTTGTTATATATAATATTTCACATAATATACATTACATGTATAATAATATATTGTACATATGCCGTGTGTGTGTGTGTGTGTGTGTGTGTGTGTGTAATTTATATGTATGTAAAATCACCACCAAATGAGAAATAACCACAATTAAGTTTCTGGAAATATACACACAAATAAGGTATTATTTGCACATATATGCATGTGTGCACACACAAAAATATATACATATCAATTTTGAGCCAATTTAAGCTCATAAAATATATATTGTTTCAGAATGTGTTTTTCAATTTTTTATTTAACTTCAAGTTAGTTAACATACAGTATAATTTTAGTTTCAGCAGAATGTACTTTTTTACTTAAAATTTTGAGATTATTTTTCAGTAAGAATTCTTTGGAAATGTTTTATCCACCTTTAAAGGGAAATATACAATTTACTATTTGTAGGTGGCTATTGAACATTTAGAAACATTTTTCGAGTACTTTTCATATTCTTTACAAGGCTATGGAGGCCGAATTTATAATGTCAAAATAAAATGGACTTTTCACACAATACACGTTTCAATTTAGAAAACCCTTTCCTCCCTTTACTGATTATCTGCATATTTTAAGTATGTGCCATTCTCCTCCAATAAAGTATATATTCTTCCACATGAGAAATGAGTTATGTCTCATTCATCTTTTCATTCCTTTGTGAAGTCTATATTAATTGATGGTTTTATTAAATTAAAAAAAAAAACCACCCTGATCTAGTTGTTGAATTATTGTATATAGATGAGAATCAGATACATCCTATTTTGTTTCCTTATTTCAAGTATCATCCATGAGTACCTGTTTTTGGTTTTTATTATTTCAAGTGTAATCCAAGAGTACCTGTTTGTATTTATTGTGAAGCTAACAAAATTGTTTCTGTTCATACTATTTTGCTAATCTTATTGCGTCTGTTTTTAAACAGTGAATAGTTGCTATTTTTAACTATTATTATTTTTAAACAGTGGATATTTACTATGTTTGGTAAGAATCAAGGACACTATTATACTAAAACTGAGATAACATTAGGGGTCAAGGAAGATGGCAGAATCAGAGGATCCTGAGGTCACTTTGTCCCACAGACATACTGAGGCTACAGGTATATATAATGTAACTCACTCTGAAAATGATCTAAAGACTAGCTGAACAGCACTTCCACAACTAAAGATAAAGAGAAAGCCACATTGAGAAGGGGAAGTGGGGAAGAGACAAGGTTGGAACCCAACCCCTCTGTGCAGTGACCCACATGCAGGAGAAATATCACAGGAATGGAGGTTCTCCCTGGGGAGCAAGGAAATCAAACCCTACATCAGGCACACCCTACGTTGGGGATCTGCACTTGGAAGACAAGCCCCATAATGTCTTTGAAAATCAATGGGACTTAACTCAAGGAAAGCAAAGATTTACAGGAAACTCAGATTCTGCTCTTAATGGGCCAGCACACTGTATCACTTGATCTGAGACCCAGCACAGAGGCCGAAATTTCAAAGGACCTGGGTTATAAGTGAAGGAGATTTATTGACTAATTTTAAGATGTACTGGAGGGACAGGCAGCTTTCTCCAGGAACGGAAGTCTTGTTGGGCACCATTTTCTTGCCCTCCTTCAGCTAACTGGCACTTTCCATTTACCTTGGGAGTGCTGCTTGCCCACTCCAGTGTTTCTGTGAAAATCCACCCCAATGAGCAAACACACCTTTGCAAAGCGAATACCTCCTGCCACACCCAGTGGGCGGCAACAGTCAGGACCAGTATCCCCTCCATAGTGACTACCACCCCACTACACTCGGCGGATAGCCCTGGCCAGAACCAGTGCCACTACAAAACACATTCTGCCTCAGGGAGGGGGTTATAATGCTGCCAACATGTACCCCTGTCAACAGTTGCAGCCAAGGCTCTCCATTAGCTGTCCTAGGAGATAATCCACCCACCGGCCACAGGCGGGCCTCTAGCCAGCACACCAAGTCACAATCCATCAATACACCCAGTCAGGCTGGGGGCCGGCCCCGCCCACCAGCAAGCCTACTGCAGGTGCAGCTGGGCCTCCTCGACAGCTGTGCTTGGAGGCCTTCCCTGCCGACCAGTATACACAGTAGTCATAACCATTCACTGCAGCCCACTAGGCTGGGGCCAGCCCCACACGTCGGCATACTGCACACGTGTGCAGCAGTCACAGCCCAGTCACAGCAGGAGGGTATGCAAGCCTACACAGAAGGCACTCCTGGAGCACCTGATTCTGTACTACTGGGCCCCACAGGATACCTTATATCTAAGTGCACAATCTTGAAGACCAGGAGACATAGCTGAGCTACCTAATACCCAGAAACAAACACGGAGAGATAAAACAAGGAGACAGAGAAATATGTTTCAAACAAAAGAATAAAAAATCTCAGGAAAAGAAGTAAACAAAATAGAAATAGCCAAACTACCTGATAAAGGGTTCAAAGTAAGTGTCATAAAAATGTTCACCGAACTTGAAAGAAGAGTGGATAAACTCAGTGTGATCTTCAACAAAGAGAACAAAAATATTAAAAAGAACTAATCAGAGTTGAAAAAATATAATAGCTAACATGAAAATAGACTAGAGGGACTCAACACTAGATTAGAGGATGTAGAAAAGTGGATCAGCAATCTGGAAGACATGGTAATAGAAAGCCACCCAACTGAACAGAAAAGTAAAAAAGAATTTAAAAATGAAGATACATTAAGGGACCTGTAGGACAACATCAGCATACTAACATTCACATTTAAGACATCCTAGAAGGAAAAAAAAGACAAAGCGGCAGAAAACTTGTTTGAATAGCTGAAAACTTCCCCAACCTGGGGAAGGGAACAAACATTTAAGAGCAGCACAGTGAGCTCAAAATGAGATATACCCAAGGAGGTCCATGCCAGAAACACAATAATTAAAATATCAAAGTTTAAGATAAAAAATGAGTTTTAAAAGCAACAAGAAAAAAAGCAATGTGTTATATATAATGGAAACTTCATGAGGCTATCAGATGATTTTTCAGCAGAAACTTTACAGGCCAGTAGTGGGGTGGGGGGCAAAATACAGTCTAAGTGCTGAAAGGAAAAAAAACAAAACAAAACAAACCCACTAAACCAAAAATACACTACCTGGCAAAGTTACCATTCAGAGTTGAAAGAGAGATAAAAAGTTTGCCAAAGGTTAAAGACATCCATCACCCCTAAACCAGCCCTATAAAATGTTAAAGGGACTTCTTTAAGTGTAACAACAACAACAACAACAACAAAAACGGCCATAACTGGAAGAAAATTACGAAAGGAAAATATTTCACTGACAAAAGGAAGCATATAGTCAAGGAAGTAGATCAAACACTTATAAAACTAGAATAAGCCTTAAAAGAAAATAAGTAGTAAAGTCAATGATATCGACAATAATTAAAGAATATAAAAATAAAAAGATGTAAAATAGGACTCATATACACAAAAATGTGGGAGGGGGATTAAAAATGCAGTGCTTTTAGAATGTGTTTAAACATAAGTAAGCATCAACTGAATATAGACTGCTATATACAAGATGCTATGTATAAAACTTATGGTAAGCACAAACCAAAAACCTCTAATAGGTGCACAAAAAATAAAGAACAGAAAATCCAAGCATAACACTCAAGAAAGTCATCAAAACACAAGAGAAAAAAAAAGAGGAAAAAAAGAAAAGGGAAAGAACTACAAAAACTAGAAACAATTTTGCAAAGTGGCAATAATTACACACCTCTCAATAATTACTATAAATAAAATCAACTGAATCTAATGAAAAGACATAGGACGGGGCACCTGGGTGGCTCAGTTGGTTAAGCATCCGACTTCGGCTCAGGTCACAATCTTGCGGTTTGTGAGTTGGACCCCATGTTGGGCTCTGTGCTGACAGTTCAGAGCCTGGAGCCTGCTTCAGATTCTGTGTTTCCCTGTCTCTCTGCCCCTCCCCTGTTCACGCTCTGTCTCTCTCTGTCTCTCAATAATAAATAAACAGAAAAGAAACAAAGGAAGGAAGGAAGGAAGGAAGGAAGGAAGGAAGGAAGGAAGGAAGGAAGGAAGGAAGGAAGGAAAGACAAAGGACAACTAAATGGATAAAAAAACAAGATCCATCTGCATACTGCCTACAAGAGACTGACTTTAATGTTTTTGTTTTGTTTTGTTTTGTTTTTTAGAAAGAGAGAGACAGAGCATGAGTGGGGTAGAGGCAGAGATAAAGGGAGACACAGAATCAGAAGCAGGCTCCAGGCTCTCAGCTGTCAGCATAGAGCCCAATGCAGGGCTCAAACTCACAGATCGTGAGATCATGACCTGGGCCAAAGTTTGATGCTTCACTGACTGAGCCACCCAGGTGCCCCAGAGATTCACTTTAGACCTAAAGACATATGCTGGCTGAAAGTGAAGAGATGGGAAAAGTTATTCCATCCACATGATATTGAAAATAAGCTGTGGTAGTAATATCCCATGTATGTATACATGTATGTATGTATATGTATATGTGTATGCATATATATATATATATATACACACACACACACATATATATTCAGACTTTAAAACAAATACTGCAATGAGAGACAAAAGGGGCATTAGATAATGATAAAGGGATCAATCTAATAAGAAGATATAACAATTATAAATTATGCTCCTAACATAGAGCACCTACATATATAAAGCAAATATTAACAGATATAAAGGGAGAAATGGTGACACAATAATAGTAGAGGACTTTAACATCCCACCTATATCAATGGGTAGATGAACCTAGAGAAAATCCATATGGAAGCAGTAGCTTTGAATGACACAGATGGATTTAACAGTTATTCTATACAGAATATTTCATTCAAAAACAACAGGATATTCTTTTCAAGTATGCATAAAGCATTCTCTGGGGCAGATTCTAACAGCCATAAAACAAACACACTTGACAAAATTGAGCCTTCTGATCAATGAACATTGAGTAGCTCTCAATTTAGTTATTTTTAAAATTTGTTCGTCAGAATTTTGTGGCTTTCCTCATATAGATCGTTGTACATATTTTGTTAGAATTATACTTAAGGTATTTAATTTGGGGAGTTATGTAAATGGTATTGTATTTTTAATTTCATATTCCACTTGCCAATTGCTGACATATAGAAAAGCAATTACGTATATAAACATTATGTCCAACAATCTTGTTATAATCACTTACCGGTTCCAGGAATATTTTTTGAGGAGTATTTCATATTTTCTACAAAATGATGAAGTTATCTGTGAACAAAGTTTTATTTTTCCAATCTGTACACTCTTTCTTTCCTTTAGTTATCTTTTTACATTAGGTAGAATTTCCAGTACAATGTTCAATAGGATTAGTGAGAGAGGATATTTTTACCTGGTTCCTTACTGGGAATGCTTTAAGTTTTTCACCATTAAGTGTGATGTTATAGTTTGTTTTTATAAATAGTCCTTATCAAATTAAAGAAGTTCTCTTTTATTCCTTCTTTGTTGAGATATCATGGATAAGTGTTGGATTTTGTCAATTGCTTTTTCTGTATCTATTGATATGATCATGTGATTTTTTTTTTTACCCTGTTAATTGACTTTTGGATGTTGAATCAGTCTTGTATACATAGAATAAATCCCAGCTTAAATATATATTTACTATAAATTTTCATATTGATTATTTAGAATATAAATGGAAGAAAAAAAGCTATTATTTGTGCATTTACTATGACACGGCCACTATGCTATTAAACATGGTACACCCATATTTTAATAAATTCTTATTAGTCTGGTATCAGTATTCTCAATTTTGAATAGGATAATAATAAAACTTAAAGAAGTTTATTATTTGAAAATGTTAAACTATGAAATATAATGTAATGATATTTAAAACAAAGTTTCATCTTATTACACAATATTTTCTAGTCTGTGTTAAATTAACAACATTGATTAAATTAGTCTGGTATCATATTTGTGCTTAGCTGGCATGTATTTTTTATTTAAATATGTTAAATCACATAAATATATGTTCATGTATATGAGGTTTCATATAAACTGAATTGAATACACACATAAAAACTAAAGATAATTTTAAACACAATTTTTAGATACTATTTCAATAGGCCATGTTCAAGCAAGCATTTGCTCCTGCTGCTACTATTGGTTTTGTTGTTGTTGTTGTGTTACTATTATTAAGAATGCAATAAAAGTAAATCCTGATTCCATTTGTGGTTTAAACTAATGATCTTTAAAGTATCTCCTCCCATTCTTATTTTCTCTTGTTTAGCAAAGACATGTAAATAATGCCACATCTCCTTGCTAGGAAAGATGTCTTACTGTCCACCCCCACCACCCCCAAAAAATAAAAGATTTGTACTGCAAAATGCATCTCTTCTGTTTAGAAATTAGGATATTTATTTTAGGGAAAAGTAATTGCTTCTTCATACTGTATACTGTAATAGAATTTTCAGTCCAAAAGCAATTTAAGTCAGCAACACATTGAACTATAATTAAAGATTTATGATTCCATTAAAAGGTAATGTTATAGTTAATCCCTAATAATAAAATACTTCATAAAAGTTCAGTGTTATACACAATGCAGAATACGAACATCAAGTTCTCCCAAATATTTACTGGGCTTGTGATTTCATTGAAAATGCTAACACTTGAATTTCAATAATACATTATATTGGCTTTAGACTTAATTGTAGAAGTATGGTTATCTTCCTTTAAATATATGTGCAGAATGTATTTTGTGGGATATATTTATTTAGATAACTGGATACCCTTTAAAATATTGTGATGCTTTACTTCTTTTCAATATACTTTTATTATTAAAAGAAGGATGAGATTCTGGTCAAGATGACCCAGTATATTCAGGATGCAATGTCCTTTCTTAGCTTTAAATAAAAATAAAACATTATAAGTATAGATAATGGAAAAGGCATAGCCAGGTGGAAAAAAATGGAAACGGACAAAATGCATACAGTATTGAAACCATGGGTCCTTGACCCATAAATATACAGTGATGGCCAAGGACTTGTCTCTGGCACGTTAAAGGGACATGTGATATGAAAACAAGAGTCAGGCTCCCTACTTGACCATATGCATTATTTTTCAAGCTCTGTATCTCAGCGAATGAGGCTGGCCATACCACGGAAGGACCACGTTTTCAGTAGGACTATCACATTTAGCAAATACAAATACTAAATAAAATGGGCACACTTCTACAAAAAATAGTATCCAGTTTACTTTAAATTCAAATTGAATCGGGCAGCCTGTATTTTACCTGGCAACGGTACTCCTGAACCTGTAGCTACAAGAAACACGAACAGCTTCAGAACTGAGAAAAGATCATGGAAACTCTGTGTTTAAGTTTGTCTCCCCAGTACCCCACACAGTCAAAAGCCCAATATTTTATTAATTTCATACGACTACAAAATTTCATCATAAGCCTCAAGCCCCAAGGACTCATGGGCAAACTGTTGGTTAGGAGACACTGAAAGAAAATCAAAACAAAGAAAAATATGAATATATTCAAAAAGAAAACTCCTTTTCCAAAGGATAGAACCTATCAAATTCCAAGAAAAGAAAAAAAAATTGTGGTAACAAGACAGATTAACAACTAGTACATAAGTTAAATGCAGATTATAAATATAACTTGATAAGGTGGTCTAATGAAGACATTACATTCAGCATGTTTTTGATGCTCAATAGTTATATGAAAAAAATTAAAAGGAAATAGTATTAGTAAGTGAAAACTAAGAATTTAGGACTATGAAAAAATATTTAATTTTGGAAATACTAAACAACATTTATATTGCTCTTAAAATGGAAACAGATAGTACAAACTAGATGAGACATCAAGGAAGAAAATCTTAGCAACTTGTCAGATACTACTGAAGAATTCGCCACTAATGCACCAAAATGTTAAGATGTTCGCACGGGTGTAATGTTAAGAATGATTAGAATGCTAAGAATGTTAATGTAATGTTAAGAATGTGACATGTAGAGACTGAAATAGACATATAAGTTTCAGAAGAAAAAAAATGGAAGAAACGTCAGAGTGGCAATATTTGAAGATAGTATTAACATCATTTTTTGATAACTGAAGAAAAAATGAGTTTTCTTTCTGTATTAACATGTAGGCCTTAAAAGGGTATGTAAAATATACCTGTGACTATGTCAATCATAGGGAAAACTTTTGGAACAAAAAAAGAATCAAGTTTAGTTTCTAAGACATAAAAGGAAAATCACATTATTTGCGAAAGAAAGAAACTTAACCTGTAATGTAATTAAAATAGATTGCTTTTAACCAGCTGTAAGGAATATCTGAAGAAATGCTGAAGAAAAATAAGTAACAACCTAGAATATTAGCTAATCTGTAATTCAAAACGGGATAACATTAAGACTTTAGTTTGCAATACATGCAATGACGAAGTTAGCTACCTAACAACCATCACTAAATATAATACAAAACGAAACTAAATATAGGGTCTTCGTTAGCAGGGGTAAAGGAAGATAGAAATCCTGAAAATTTTAAAAAATCTTGGGGCGCCTGGGTGACGCAGTCGGTTAAGCGTCTGACTTCAGCCAGATCACGATCGGGCGGTCCTGAGTTCGAGCCCCGCGTCAGGCTCTGGGCTGATGGCTCAGAGCCTGGAGCCTGTTTCTGATTCTGTGTCTCCCTCTCTCTCTGCCCCTCCCCCGTTCATGCTCTGTCTCTCTCTGTCCCAAAAATAAACGTTGAAAAAAAAATTTTTAAAAATCTTATATGGAACTCAATAGTAGCACTATAACTTAAAAATTTCAAGGGGCATGTGTCTTTCTCATTGTCTTCTCAGAAATCTCTCAAAAAGTATAAGTAATATGAAATGCAATCTGTATTTGCAATAATAATGAAAAATTTATGTATCCCTGCACTACATTATGTGAGGTAAGTCTGTTTAATGGAGGCAAATGGAATGGTTTGGAAAGATGTCAAGAGAAGATTCCCATCGTTGACAATGTTGCACTACTATAACTGAGGGAAATTCTTCCAAATTAAGTGATGCAGCTTAAGATTCAAAGACAAAATTGGAATGGGGATGTATATTATGACTCAAGGCAGAAGTTTCCTCCTTCCGACCTCATTTGGCATAAAGAAGCAGCTGGAAGGTAGGTATGTTCTGAGCAATTTTACAGAGAAGTTATTTGTAGAAAGTAGGTTTTTCAGTGAGATAGGCTGGTAAAGGAGAACCGTGCTGCACTATGAGTTGACTCTAGGTAGCTGATCATTGTTGTTTGGCAGATATACAGACTTAGAGACTGTACTCAAGTAGATATTCTCATTACACAAGAAATGCTTTTCTATACTCTAACATGATACTGGTCCTCTGGATAAAAATCTAGTTCAGAAAGTAATTACACCATTCAAATCTAAGTAAAATGTAAATTATCAAGTATGGACCTACAAAATGTAAGGAGAAAAGAGAGAGAGAGAGAGACCAGATAGATGGTTACACCCATCAGATTTTTTGTTTGTTTAACCAGAGGAGCTCCACCCCTCTGCTTTATTTACAGGAGATATACTCCAGCACCTCAAGTGGATGCCTGAAACGACAGATAGTACCAAACCCTAGATATACATTTTTACTTTGCATACAGACCTAAGATAAAGTTTAATTTATAAATAAGCCATGGTAAGAAAGAACTAATAATAGAACAATTATAACAATATACTGTAATAAAATTTATGTCTGATTTTTTTTCAAAATATCTTATTGTACTGTACTCACCCTTCATCTTGTGGTGATGTGAAATGATAAAATGCCTACATGAGGAGATAAAGTGAGTGGGTGATGTAGGCGTAGCGATGTGGCGTTAGCCTACTACTCACCTTCTGACAACACATCAGGAGTTATTATCTGCCTCCAGACTATGGTGACTGCATTAAGGATTACCGCACAGAGAAATGTAAACACTGGCCAAAAACGTTGCGTAGTTTTTAAAAAATGTAAAATAAATCAGTATGTCATTTTACTTTTGTGACTTTAGAGTATACAAAATTTCAGGAACAACATATCAAACTATAGAAATAAACTATGTACTGGCAGGCCTCTGAAAAGGATCCTAAGAGCAAAATAAACTATCTTAGAGTAAAAAGAAAAATTACTTTGAGGAAGAACAAAGGATGGAATACAGGACATGAAAGAGAGAAATCAAAATAAGCCACAAAATAAAAAAAAAAAAAATTAAGAGAGGTGAAACAATGAAGTTTAAGAAAACTTTAATGAAAAAGTATTAAAATTGCCAATATAAAGGATATAATGGATCTTAGAAAAAAACAATGATCAGTTTAGAAATATTTTAATAAAGCTAATTGATTTCAATTCAAAGATCCAGTTGGCAGTAAAGTACAATATCATTTTACCTATAAATACAAAACAATAGTCTGACCTAAGATTTTTCAATATCAACAGTAAATTCTGAAAGGGACTGTAGCAATGTCTGCAAATTCCTCAAAAAAAGAAAAAAAGGAAAATATGAACCATTAATTCTATGGGCATACAAATTATTAAATACTAAAGAAATGAATAAATATTGCCAAGAATTCATTAGCCTTTCATATGATCCTTGAAGAAATATTAAAAGATGAACTACAGGTGCACCTGGGTGGCTCAGTCTGTTAAGCATCCAACTGTTGATTTCAGCTCAGGTCATGACCTTACAGTTCATGAGTTTAAGCCCTGCATCAGGCTCTGCCCGGACAGGGTGAATTCTGCTTGGGATTCTGTCTCTCTCTCTCTCTGCCCCCCCCCCCCCTCACTCTCTGTCTCTGTCTCAAAATAAATAAAAATAAACTTAAAAAGAAAGATAAACAATAAATAGTGAAATGACTACAAAGACATTTGCAGTGGTATCAAATAAATACTGTTAGGTGTTAAGATAGGCAGAATACCAATAAACTCCCCCTTGAGTTTAATACTCTCCCCCTTGAGTGTAGACAAACCTGAAACTTGCTTCTACTCAGTAAAATATGGCACATTTTAGGAATATTACTAGGGCTCCTATTCAGTTACATGGCAAAAGTGAAGGAACCGTGCAGATGAAATTAAGCTCTATAATCAGTTGACTTGAGGTTAACCAAAGAAGTCTACCTTGTCTGAGCCTGATCAAATCAGATGAGCATCTAAAAGAAGGCTTGAGAGGTAAGAGACAGAAGTCAGAGACTCTCTCTTTCCTGAGGCAAACTTTATCTAGCTGACGGAAAATGAATCTTGCCAACAATACATTAAGTTAGAAGAGGATGCCAGATTCTTTGGTTAACACTGAAACAATTTTCTCCTCCTTAATTGTGTGTGTTTGTGATTTATAATTATTTCGTAAAAGTAATATATGGTCAGATTAAATCAAACCAATATAGAGAACTGATTTAAATTGAGTGCTGAAAACAGTTTTCTATCATATTATCTTCTACTACAGATTCCTGTACATCAATTCATATTCTTTGTCATTTTAACTTTGTTGTTGTTGTTGTTTTTGTTTGTTTTGATCAGGCTATTCAATCTATGAGTTATATATTGGTGGGTTTTTTTTTTTTTTTTTGCAAAAATGAATTGTTCTAACAGTTTGGGACTTGAATAATCATATGAAATAGTAACTAGTTACAAAAGAATTTCCTAGTTCTTTTTCATGATTCAGATTTTCATGAAATTTTGAAATTCAGATTTTCATGAAATTTCATTAAATTCAGATTTTCATGACTTGCATCATTTTATAACAATGTTTTCTGTCAGAAATACTGAAGCATGGGGCACCTGGGTGGTTCAGTCAGTTGAGGGTCTGACTCTTGATTTTGGCTCAGGTTGTGATCTCACTGTGGTAAGACTGAGCCACACTTAGCATGGAGCCTCCTTAAGATTCCCTCCCTCCCTCCCTCTCTCTCTCTTTCTCCGCCCCACCCCCGACAACCTCTGCCTTTCTCCTCTACTCCCACTCTAAAATAAAATTTTAAAAAAGAAAAATAAAACAAACACTGAGGCATGAAGAATTGATATATTGAATAGGAAAATGTGCTGGATACTTCTAGATCTACATGCTCAAGTTTCAGATGTTTTTGAATGTTGCATGTAGAGAACACATGATGTCCTTTTTCCTAAAAGGTTCAAAGACAATAAAGACCTAATGGAAGGAAATGGGCTCTATGTTGACACACTACTGATACCATGTCAATGTCTTCATACAGTATCTCATTAAGATTTCAAATGTTTCGATAGCTATAGTCATTATTTGTTATCCTTCAGAGGAATATGGGATTTTAAATTGTGTCAGAGCAGCTGTTCAGAGAAGCCACTTGAGTAGTGAGGGTTATTACTGACAGTCTCAGCATGATGACTGCATTACCGTGTGCTGGAATATGATTCTGAAAAATGAGAAATACTCTATTTAGGCAAAGAGAAATGACTTGCTGTTTGTTTCTGAATAACTCAGTCTACTGTATGGTAGGTTGAATAGATGCACAAATCTTATAATGATTACTGATATCTTGGTAAAAGTCTCATTGAAGTAAACTGTAGGGTACCTGAGGTTTCATATGCATTTATCAAAGAACTGATAGAAACGCTGCTTTTTAAAAAATGAAAAGATGAGGTTTAGGGCACAAAATCCTCACACCTGGTTGTTACCAATGGTATTTTGTTACCACTATTAATCATATCTTACTTGTTTACTTTTAGGATGAGAACATTTCCAGCACCACTTACCATACCTTTTAGCTGTGTTCCGGACTTGTGTGAAAATTTTATTTCGGTCAGTCAAGTTTTATTTTAAATATACCAGCAAAATATAGAACATAAACTCTGACCGCTATGATTGTCAAAATAAATTTCGTTTTTTAATGAAAATAAACACTGCTTGATGTAATAACATTATACATTCTAGTTATATATATTTATAAGGGTATTATAAAACTATCTTTTTTCACACACAACTTCCAACAAAATAGTCAAGCAATTAACTGCTAATGTTTTATTATATGTACTATTGTAGTCTAATTTTACAATCATTCAACAGTTTACCTATTCCTTCCATTTAGTAAATTCTAAGTTTTGCCATATTCAAAACACACAAAAAAATCAAGGTTTATCTATAGAGTTTTTACATATAAAATGCTTATATGTAAATAATTTTTATATGTAAAAGGTTTATATACTTTTTTTAATCCTTATCAAAATACATATATATCTTTTCTAAGGTAAGAATTAATGTATAATAGCATTTTAGGGTGACAATTTAGAATGACACTAAGGGTGAATACTTTCATATGTTTCTCTCAATGTATATATTCACATTTGTATTTTTTCTTATATATTTACATATAATATTAATATTAGGTATAAAATACATAAGGATATATTTAAATATATATATATATATTCATCCTTTCAATAAGGATATCTATAAATTCTTGATCCCTATTCAGGATAGAGTTGAGAGAACAGACCCACTGTAGTTATTTCAAGCAGAAAAGAGCCTAATACAGGAACAAGTTGATTATGGTATTGTTAGAAGGGCTGAGAAGGTGGAACCCAGGGAATGGTTTATAGATTTTGAAGCCAAGCCACTGCACTTGTCCCTCAGAGGTTAAATGTCTAGGTCCTACTGCTGACCTCTAGGTATCCCAGAGCCTCAAAGCAACCAAAGGGTGGAAGATATAATCTGGCTACTGCCAACTCAGATCAGCTAAACGTTACACAGGAGCCACCCCAGCTTCAAGAAGAAGAAAGCTTCTGCCTCTCTTCCATTTCCCAAGGCTCTTCTGAGTGCATCTCACTGGAATGAACTGGAGCACATCCAGAAACTCAGTGACAAGAGAGTCTGGCAAATGTATTTACCAGCAGAGCACAGAAGAAATCAGTAGTCAATGAGAAGTAGAAAAACATGAGGAAATAATAATAAAAGAAGTGATTACTTCTTAACTGTATGAGTGTAGAAAAACAACTGACAGTGGGATTAATTTGTACTTTTTCTTAAGGGGTAAGAATTTACCAGGTGAGGCATTTGGAAAGATCGCTACAAGCAGAAGAGGATGAATGTTCAGATCTATAGAGGTATAAAGAAGCAAGATAACATATAGTTAGTTTAGTGTCTTTGGAGGGTAGGCTTCATGTCAGGAGCAAGGAAAAGAGCAACCGTAGTAACTAATGTTGGAAAATCCTCAGGAAGGTTAAGAAGGATCTAACAAATTGCAAAGGAGCATTAACTTTGTTTCCACGGTGAGTGAGGACATTAGAGAGAGTGGCATGATTAGTTTTGTTCTTTACCAAGGGTGGACAGAGGGGCAAAAACTGGGATATAAAGAAAGAAAAAGAAATCTACTTCTACTATATATATATAAACACTCCCCTAATGTTTGCAAAGGATGACAATTTCTACATAGACACATATAAGAGTTTTGTATACTAATTGATTCACTTGATTATTTTTGTTTGTTTAGAAACTATCTTTTTAGATCTACTGAGAATTTAGAGGCAAACCAGATTCCTGCTCCAGCGAGTTAAGCCTGAAAATTGGCCACGCCTGAAATAAGCCACCATATCAGATGATGTGGACTTCATGGTTTTCATGGGTCTTTTAAAATTATGGAGCATTTATAAGTATTAATTTTCTGTGAAAAAGATAATGTGCATTAAAAGAATACTATAAGCCTTTTTTTCTCTTCCAGGCACAGTGTCCATAGGCCTTCAGAATGTTCCAGCATTTGACATACACTCGTAGCCTGTCCTATAATACAGCCTCTAACAAAATTAGGCTGGCCCAACCCCTGGTTAATAGAGTCATTTACCTTTATACTAAGAAGGTTGGGAAAGTGCCAAAACGCACGTGCGGTGTGTGCCCAGACCGCCTTTGAGGAGTTCATGCTGTGGGATCTAAAGTTCTTATGTTTTCTCGTTTTGTCTAAAACAAACAAACAAACAAAAAAACCCATCAGTAGGGCCTGTAGTATGCTAAGTGAACTGATGGGATCAAGCTTGCTTGCCTTATTGAGGAGAAAATCACTGTAAAAGTGTTGAAGGCACAGAGTCAGAAAGCTAAAGAAAAAAAAATGAAGCTTTTTTTTTTTTTTTTAAATTTTTTTTTTTTTTCAACGTTTATTTATTTTTGGGACAGAGAGAGACAGAGCATGAACGGGGGAGGGGCAGAGAGAGAGGGAGACACAGAATCGGAAGCAGGCTCCAGGCTCTGAGCCATCCGCCCAGAGCCCGACGCGGGGCTCGAACTCACGGACCGCGAGATCGTGACCTGGCTGAAGTCGGACGCTTAACCGACTGCGCCACCCAGGCGCCCCAAAATGAAGCTTTTTGAGAAAACAAACAAATAAATAAATAAAGGACTATGATCCTCAAAACCATTAAAGTGATCATTCAACTAAAGAACTTACAATGCCATAAAACTAAATAATATGAAATGACTGTCTTCTACCTCAAATTCTTTCGTAACCCAAGGTTAAGGTAGGAAAATGGTGTTGGAAACAAAAAAAAGCAAAACAAAACTCAGTTTGCGACTCTTTTTCCCACTGCTTTTCTACCAATCCCTTCCCCTTCCCCTCCTTCCTCTCCTCCCCCTCCCTCCAAAGGCCCCTCCAAAGGCCTACATACTCCTTTTCTCAGCTGTTGGCAAGAGGCTTGTCTGATGAATCCCCTTTAGGGAACTGCTCCAATCTAATAGTGGATGCTGCCCCATCCCAGCCAAGGTCTAATAATAACTGGGCTCCAGAGATTTCTGGACGGTTAGCTGGGGTATATTTCACAACTGCATTTCAATTCAAATTACTTTTTTTTCTCTCTCCAATTTCAAGACATTCCCTGCTAAGTTTCTTACATACATACCTCCTTCTTGGAGTCTCTGTTCCAGGAAGTTGAATCAATGACCTGAAAACATACAAACATGCACATGTATACAGATACACCCACTTCTTACACACATACACACACAGCCCTAAGTTTTGTTGTTTGCTTTTCTCCGATGAGTATTTTTATTTATGCTGAGTGTATGTTTGGAAATGAACAGTATTCCCTACCCTAGACCCTTTCTCTTATAAGACATGTTTTCATGATTATTCAATCATGAACCTTCTAATTAGTAATTAGTCCAATTAGAAAATTAGTCCAATTGGAAAATAGTGAGCACACAATAAATACTGATGTTAAATGATAGATTGAATGAACAAATCCTGATTTAAATCAACCCATACTTTCTGTTACCTGTCTTGTCTCCCCCCCCCCCCCCCCCCCGCCTCCAAAATAATAATAATTTAAGATTTGGAACAGACTGTGCTATCCAATATGGTACCTACATGTAGCTACGTATATTTAAATTTATACTAATTAAAATGAAATGAAATTTAAAACATTAGTTTTTTTAGCCTCACTAGCCAAAATTTAAGTGTACAAAAGCCACATGTGGCTAGTAACTACCACGCTGGGTGCTCAGATTATGGAACATCCCTCCATTATAGAAAATCTATTGGAAGGCACTTGTTTAGAGATCAAATGCCAAGGGAATGCTACCCTATGGAGATAATTTTTCTTTAATGGAGTTTTGCAATATTTGAGTGACTAAAGATGTTAGCATCTCAAGGAAAGGTGCTCAGCAGAATTATGGTTGGTGACAGTGTTAAAAATATGCTGACTACCGGAGCACCTGGGTGGCTTCATTGGCTAAGCATCCGACTCTTGGTTTGGCCCAGGTCATGATCTTGTGGTTCCTGAATTCAAGCCCTGCATCAGGCTCTGTGCTGACAGTGTGGAGCCTGCTTGGGACTCTCTCTCTCTTCCTCCCTCTCTCTGCTTCTCCCCTGTTCATGCTCTCTCTCTGTGTCTCTCTCTCAAAATAAATAAACTTAAAAAAAAATATACACACACACACACACACACACACACACACACACATATACATGTGCTGCATACCTAAAATTGTAGTAATCATTTAAAAAGAAATGATTTCTCATTGGAGAATCTTGAAATAAAAAAACAAAATAATCAAACATTTGTAAAAGACATCTCAATTTTGTGGTAAGTAGTCTTTTTTCAAAAATGTATTCTTTAAAATTAAATAAGTACACAAAATCAAAAAATCACTCAATGCTCCCATGATACTTCCATTAAATTCCAAATACTAGGTAGAATAGCACTGATCTTATGTGTTTAATCCTCCCACTGTGTAGCTCTGGGCCCATTGTAAGGAATGCTGCTGAACTGTGCAATGATCCAATTACACATGTGGCCAACAGAACTCTAATATTTTGTGTTTTAGAAGATATACGCCTGGATACACTGGATGGAGGCAAATTCTTTGTGAAACAAAGTGGTATATTATGTAGGTATATACATGTACATACACACATTTATTGTACAGAGAGATATTAGACATACAATATGTGTGTGTGTGTAACTATATATGTAAATATCACGTATGCCATAAAACCTTGGATTGCAAGTAACTTGCTCTGTGAGTGTTCCACAAGATGAGCAAACATTTCTGATGAATTTTAACTTGACAAACAAGCAATGTCTTGCAATGAAAGTAGTACTGTGACACCGAATGTCACATGGTTATGGGTCACGATGGTTCTTCTCTCTGTGTCTCTGTCTCTCTCTCTCCTCACTCCTCGCTCTCTCTGTGAGATTGTGGGTAATTGTCGCCTATGCTTGGATGCTCAGTCTCAGGTCATGGTGTTTGGCAGAAATCAGTGATTTTTCAGAATGTTGGAAGGTGCCCATAACTGGCATTAGTGTTTTTTGTCACTTCAAAGCACTTATGTACAGTCCTTTGTTTTCCCATACAAGAGTAAGCTTAGGAATGCCTTGCTTCATTCTATTTCAGGCTGCCTGGAGATAGAGACCCAGTTACATTAAATACAAGAGTTTATTAATACTGTACTGTAGTCAACATCCATGTTACACAATGGATACCACGCAGAAAAAGGTTGAAAAGAAAGGCTGTAAGAGGAAGGTGATGACTACAGTGGAAGTTAAGATGGAAATTGTGGAGAAGTACAAATGAGGTACGCAAGTAGCCAAAATTGCAAAATTTTATAAGAAGCCTACAGAGGAGGAGTTGAAAAAGGCGGAGGAATCCTGCACTTCAAATGATATTAGGGAGATGTGTAAAATGTGGGAAATAGTGCAACATTTTGTAGAAAAGTACCGCCCAAATAAGGCTTTAGCAGTGTGAGTGATGAATCTGTTTAAAGACATTGCCCCATTTCTATGAAATCCTCAAACAGAGGCAGAAGCAAGTGTCATTGGATAGGTTCCTTATTAAAGTTTTAGGAAAAGAAAAAGATTCTATTGAACCAATAGGTATCAGTGATTCTGTTAGTGATAGTGAAAGTCATCCAACACAATAACCCTCCTCTCTCTTGTCTCCCTCACACCTGCCACAAAGGTTTTCTTTTTTTTTTTTTAAACTTAAAAAAATTTTTTTAACGTTTATTTATTTTTGAGACAGAGACAGAGCATGAACGGGGAAGGGGCAGAGAGAGAGGGAGACACAGAATCGAAAGCAGGCTCCAGGCTCTGAGCCATCAGCCCAGAGCCCAACGCGGGGCTCGAACTCATGGACCGATTGATCGTGACCTGAGCTGAAGTTGGACGCTTAACCAACTGAGCCACCCAGGTGCCCCGCCACAAAGGTTTTCAAAGTAAGTGCATGTTCATTTGTTTTTCCTTATATTTTGTATTTTCTTTTTTATTTTGTATTATATTACAGTCCTGTAATCATTTTTATATGAATATTTTTGGGTTGTGGAATCAATCATCTGAATTTCCTTTATTTCTTATGGGGAAATTTTCTTTGATATGCAAGTGCTTTGGATTACAAGCATATTTGTGGAATGAATTATGCTCTCAAACCTATGTTTTACTGTATATAGTACATATATAAATCATGAGCCACAAGAAAAACCAGATTGTACATTAGCAGAGAATTTGTGAATCAAAATATCCAAGTATGTGTCTGTATATGGAAGTAAAAGTTCTCACAGCACACAACACATTCACCAAAGAAACAGCCACTCAACAGTCCTCTCTCAAACATGCATCACTATTTTACACAATGGCACATTTCTGTCACTTAACTTTGCACCCCCACAATCTCCAACATGACAATAGGTTGGTTTTCCATCTAGCTCTTAAACACTTCCTTTGTTTTGAATTTGTTCATGTAATGTAATAGAAACAATTTCAAAATGAGACTGCAAATATTTGAAATTTCATGAAAATGCTAAGCAGTGACCAGTTTGAGAACATCTGCAAAGTCCTTTGTAAATGGGAATCTGTCAAAGAGATCAGTTTGTACAAAAATAAACAGGCATGTAGAATTCAGTAGCTAATTATCTGTTGTTTAACTAATTGGTTTAGTTAAAAAATACTAACCCAGTTTCCATTACTTCCCAGATACTCAAGTTTCTGAGAGTAAAACTGGAACAAAACAAGTATTCTATCCTCACTGGATCTGATATCCAGTGGGAAGAGGAAGATTCTCTGTCCCTCAGCACAGAGACATCTGTGTTCAAGGCAGATGTTTGGGAGGATGGAATTAGGAAATTGACATAATATGCATACATAATGTCATAGTATGCCTATAGCAAAAATAATCTGTTCCATGATCATGCTACAAAAATCAAATATGAAGTGAAGAATGGCTTCTAGTGCTCCCAAATATTTGCCAAGAAAATTTGGAAAATAAAATAGAACAGAGTAAAACAAGAGGTACAATTCACTTCTGAAGTGAACAAATTATAATACAATATTGACTTTAACTTTATTAAATAAGGTTATAAACAGGTTTTTAAAATTTAATATTTTCAAAATAGCATATAAAATCAGTGTATCATTGAAATTATAACCTGCACTTGTTAACCTAAAATAAAAGTTCATTTATTTCCATTTTAAATTCCTATCTCCAATTCAATTTCATTTTGAAGATAAAGATCTCAAATAAATATTTTCCCTATTCAGAATTAAGTTTTGTCTTCATTTTTTTTTTAAAGTTGATAGTCTTGTAGTTGGTCTACTCTTGTAACGATTGTACCCAAAATGTAAAGTAATTCTGTTATTGCAGTATTGTGCACATGTAAGTATCACTATAAAAATTTCATCTCTTGTAGAGCCAAAATATATGTTATAGGCAAATTTCTTCATTACTATTCTTTTTGACCCTACATCCTAATGGGCTTTAAAACATATCATGTGGCTCATTCTTTTATGTCTACTCTGCTCGGTTTAGACCTTAAAGACATGTCTATACCAAACATTGTTTGAACTTCTTAGTTCTCCTTCCCATCGATTAGTCCTTATTTTCTGAAATAACCAACTATTTTAATCTCATGTGATATCTTTTTTATTCTCTCCCAGTTTCCATTTGCAAAGTGTAAATTGATAGAGGTATGTAAGATAAATGAATGATAAAAGCTAGATACTACATGAACGGTGTATAGCTGGTGGATTCATAACCTAATATATATATGTGAATATATATGCACATATTTACATTTATAAGCTTATATTTGTATGTATAGTTATACCTTGTTTTATTACACTTTGTTTTGCTTCACATACATGGTGTGTTTTTTTTTCATGTTGAAGAATGTGGCAACCATTTGACAAGCCAGTCTATCAGCACCACTTTTCTAACATTTGCTCACTGTGTCTCTGTCACATTTTGGTAATTATCACAATATTTCAATTTTTCATTGTCTTTTTATGGTGATCTGTTGTCAGTGACCTTTGATATTATTATTGCAGTTATTTGGGGGGGTACCACAAATAGTACCCATATAAGACAGCAAACTTAACAAATGTGTGTTCTGACTGCAGATATGGAGGAAATAGCCAAGAGAGCTAGAATTAGATTTTAAAGATGTGGCTGAATTGCTGCAATCTAATGATAGAACTTTAACAGATGAGAGATTGCTTTTTATGGATGAGCAAAGAAAATGGTTTCTTGAGAATCTATCCTTGGTGAAGATGATATAAAGATTGTTGAAATGACAACAAAGTATTTACAATATTACATAAACTTAAGTTGTTAAAGCAGTGGTGGGGTTTGAGAGCATTGACACCAATTTTCAAAGAAGTGCTGCTGTGGGCAAAATGTTATCAAACAGCATTACACGCTGCAGAGTAATCATTCATGAAAGGAAGGGTCAATTGATGTGGCAAATTTTATTGTCTCATTTTATTTTTTTAACGTTTATTCATTTTGAGAGAAACAGTGGGAGAGGAACAGAGAGAAAGAGAGGGAGAGAGAGAATCCCAAGTAGGCTCCACGCTCTCAGCGCAGAGCCTGAATCAGGGTTTGCTCTCACAAACTGTGATATCATGACCTGAGCTGAAATCAAGAGTTGGACATATAACCAACTGAGCCACCCAGGTGCCCCTTTATTATCTCATTTAATAAATTGCCACAGCCACCACAACCTTCAGCAACTACCACTCCGGTTAATCAGCAAGCTTAAACATCAAGACAACATCTTCCACCAGCAAAAATGTGATTTGTGGAAATCTCAGATGATGGTTAGCATTCTTTAGCAATAAAGTTTTTTTTTTCACCCCAGACCCTGAGATCAAGACTCGGATGCATAAGCAAATGACCCATCCAGGTACCTCAACATAAAGTATTTTTACTTAAGGTATGTACATTGCTTTTTAAATATAATTCTATTGTATACTGACTAGACTATAGCATAGCATAAAGATAATTTTTATAAGCACTGAGAAACCAAAAATAAATTATTTGACTCACTTTATCATAATATTTACCTAATTACAGTGATCCGGAAGCAAACCCACAATAACTCTGAGGTATGCCTGTATATGTATACATATCTATTGTGTGTGTGTGTGTGTGTGTGTAAAGAGAGAGAATATATAAATGTGATCTTTTTTCCTCTCTTTAACCTCAACTTGAAGCCAGTTATCAGTAATCTTTTTTTGCTTGATTCTAAGAGTGAGTTTGAAAAAAAATTAGGCTTGTATATTTTCTCCTCTACTGAGCATAACTTAACATATTTTAACATAGTATAAGAGCACAAAATAAAGTAAGCGAATGTAAGAGGGAAAATGAAAAGAAAAAAGTACAAATTAAGGTCATTCATTTTTTTTGAAAGAAATGTAGATGTTATATTCATCTCCTACACTAATATGATCTTCTATCTTGATTTCATGAAGAATGAGACTGATGTAGGATGAGGAATATAAGACAGTTCATTCAAGCTAGTTATGGGCTTCTTGGTTCTAAATTTTTTTTTAATGTTTATTTATTTTTGACAGAGAGAAAGAGAGAGAGAGAGAGAGAGAGAGCATGCGCATGAGCGGGGGGAGGGGCAGAGAAAGAGGGCGACACAGAATCTGAAGCAGGCTCCACACTCTGAGCTGTCAGCAGAGAGCCCAACGCAGGATTCACGAACCATGAGATCATGACCTGAGCCAAAGTCCGACACTCAGCGACTGAGCCACCCAGGCGCCCCAGGCTTCTTGGTCTTCTACCATGTGTTTAGCACTTCTCTTTTGGGGTGGGAAATGAATCCTCTATATTTTCCTCACCATAAAAATAGATGTAATTGTGATATTTATTACATGATGCAACAAGGATCAGAATATGTATATCCTCTGAAATTATTATATATTTATATATCAGTATTAATCAATGTTATATATTATATACATGTAATTCAGCAACAATCAGGGCAGTATAACATATTTACAATTTTAAAACAAAACATTACAAATTGACTTTGGGACTAGAAACAATTAGGCAGGTTGGAAAAGCATATGTGAAGACCTAATGCAGGAAAATAATTGAAACCTAGGAAAAGCTAGAGAACAAGGACAAGGATGGTAAGAAACATTTGGGCATCGTTATGCTAAAAACTAAGGGAATCTACTTGTATTTGAATTCTCCAGAAAAACAGGACCTATAGAAGACAGAGAGATGACAGATAGAGATATATAATGAGGGGTTGGCTCACACAATTATGAAGGTTAAGTCCCACGAACTGCCATCTGCAAGCTGAAGGCCCAGGAAAGTCAATGGTATTGGTCTGGTCAAATCCCAAAGGTCTGAGAACTAGGAAAGCCAATAATCACAGGCTGAGACCAAAAGCCTGAGAAGGAGGGGTGCCAATAATTGAGAGCAGGGGAAGATGGATGTCCCAGCTCAAGCAAAGAGGCCAAATTCACCCTTTCTCTGCCCTTTTGTAATATTTGGGCCCTCAACAGATAGATAATGGCTAATCACAAGCTAAGGATGATCTTTACATAGTCTAATGATTCAAATGTGAATCTTTTCTGGAAACACCCTCACAGACACACTGAGAACGTGATGTTTTACAAGGTATCTGGGCATTCCTTAGCTCAGTCAAGTTGAACACAGAAAATTAACCATCAGACCACTAAATGTTTTTTTTTTTTTTTCTGAGTAAAGTAACATGCTCAGCTTTATCAACCCTATGAAGTTGATAAGAGATAGAAGCAGGAAAATGGTCACCTTTAGTCTGGAAAGCCGACCTATAGCCAGCATAGTTCTGATAAGGATCATATCTGTTCTGGTTGCTCCAATCTTAAAGGGTCTCATGACTGTCTGTACATCTCACTGACAGTTAATATTGAACTGAATGATAAGCACCAGAGAACTCTTGTAAAATTTTACACATAGAAATTCGAAGAAAACATTTATGATCTAATACTCTGTACATGTCCTTCCCCCCAGAGCACTAAGTCTACAACCACCAGCTTCAAACAGCAAAAGGTGCAGCTCTTTCTGCTTATGGGTCCTGTCCCCTTGCTACTCAAACAAACTAACTAAGTTGCATTATACAAAGTCTCAAGAGTTCTTTCTTTACTATTGTGCTTCAGACCCTGCAAAAGAATCAGCTGGAATACATGTTTGTTTCCTTATATTTCCAATTTAACAGTCTAACAAATTTAATTTTTATTTTTTGTGTTTTTTGATATTACTTCACTGTAGAATCCTTTTTTAAAATTTTTATTTTAATTTATATCCAAGTTAGTTAGCATATAGTGCAACAATGATTCCAGGAATAGATTCCTTAATGCCCCTTACCCATTTATCCCATCCCCCCTCCTATAACCCCTCCGGTAACCCTCTGTTTGTTCTCCATATTTAAGAGTCTCTCATGTTTTTGTCGCTCCCCCCCCCCCCGTTGTTATATTATTTTTGCTTCCCTTTCCTTATGTTTATCTGTTTTGTATCTTAAAGTCCTCATATAAGTCAAGTCATATGATATTTGTCTTTCTCTGACTAATTTCACTTAGCATAATACCCTCTAGTTCCATCCACATAGTTGTGAGTGGTTAACAAATTTATTTAAATGAACAGCTTACTTTTTAATCTCTGGAGTAATGAGAGCACCAATAGTTTCAATAATATTTAGTCTTATAGTAAAATTCCTTCTCAGATTTCATCATGATTTTACCAAGCTTTAATCAGAATCTTGGGTCTGGTGTTTAACCAACCAATAACATGCATACAATGGTAGCTGAAATACCAGAAATTGTGATTGAACTTACTAAATTCATAGCTGTAGACATAGAACAAAATGGCTATTTCTTCAATAAATATTGTGTTCTTTTGATAGTTTAGGCACCACATTAAATGCTGGGGAAACAAATAAGGAAAGAGTGTATGCCTACAAAGCATCACAGTCTAATGGCTGAAAGAGTTCAGAATAAGTAACATAATAAAACAATAGAAGGGGATCAATGCAGGGGCTACAGGGTCCATGAAAGGGGCACAAATTCCAGATTATTGGCTTGGTAAAGGTTCTCTACAGGAAGAAAATTTTGAAATTAATTTATTCAGCTAACTAGAATTGATATAGGTAAAGAAGGAAGAAAATAAAATTGAGACAATATGATAAGAATGTTTAAAAGGGAAAAATGTGGTATATGGTGGAAAAGCAGGTAATTCCATATTCATGCTATAAATTGAAAGAGAAAATTATTTCTCTGTTGAGTAGGAAAAACAGTCCAACTGGATAAGACAAGCAATAGAATATACTATTTCCTTAAGATTGTGAGCCCTTAAGATAGGGCTAAGGATATGAAAACAAATGCTATAATTAGAAGAATGACTAGAAACTACATAGTCAAATTATTTTTTTTTAATTTCATAGGAATAGGCTTTTTTGCTTTATATCCAAACTATGTAAATGTTTTTATAAATTATTGTATAAACTTATTATAAACATTTTTAAATGATATTAACATTGTATGCTCTATAAAAAGTTCATAATGGTAGGTGTTCAGAACATTATTTGGGTTTGTTATATATAATTCATTTGTCTCTTATGTAGTTCAAAACCCTAACATGGTTCATTTAACATGATTAAAGTTGAAATATATTATACTTCTATAATATAGAACTGTTATGTTTATGGCCACTTTTAAATAAAATCAGTATTAAAAATTGTCAAAATAATCATGAGTAGAAACTTGGATTGTCGTTTATACTGGAAAAAGATGAAAAAGTAATAATGCGTAGCAAACATTTTCTAGCATGTACATAAATAGAAATTTCATCTAACCAGAGGGATTTCTCTTAGGAATTGTGATAATTCTATTTAATGTTCTGGAAACAAGTTTTGAATGATGTTCTCTATGCTTTTGGATGCAAAAAAAAAATATTTTCCCCACAATCTCACTATTTTGACGCTTCACCACCAATTCCCAAACTTCATTTTCTCATCACTATAGTAGTTAAACAGTGGTTCTTCAAACTTCTGATTGATGGGGGTGGGCCGTGTGATACAGTTCTGAATAATAAAATGTAATAATCTTTCTGAGGATTTTTTTTCCTAGTTAAAAAAAAGAAGAGACAAGTGTGGATTGTCTTAATCTTTTTTTTTTTCTTTTTCCTGCCTTCAACCTGAGTGTGGTACAACAACATACACAAGGGCATAGGTATGGAAAGTGTATAGTTAATGCTATTAGAAACTACCAAACTATTTCTAAAAGAAATAGTATCATTTCATATCCCCACTAGCAATGCATAAGAATTATAGTTGCTTACCTTCTTACAAACACTTGGAATTTTCAGTATTTTCAAAAATTTTGTTTTAGTTATTCTGCTGGATATTTGGTAGTAACTCATAGTGGTTTTAATTTTTAATTCCCTAGTGACTAGTAAGTTAGAATATCTTTTTATCTGCTTATTGGCCTTTCACAAGCTTTTAATTCTTTTACTCATTTTTTGAGTCATTTGAATTATTACTGAGTTATCAGTGTTATTTATACATTTTTGATATAATATTCTTGTTCAAGTCTTGATGAATATACATATTCATTTCTTCTGAAGAGATACCTAGAATTGGAATTTCTGCGTCACAGGATAAATGTAGATTTAGATTTATAAGAAACTGATGACTAGTTTCTAAAGAGGTAGTCAAGATAATTCCTTATGAGTTTCACATATTTCTATATTTCTTTTCAGCAAAGACACGGAGAGCCTTTGTTCCAGACTATTTTTTGTGTCCATACACACACACACACACACACACATACACATGCACACACATATATAAAGGGAGAGAAAACAGACTAAAAGGATAGATCTTGCTCTCTCTCCAGATTCATTAAGGATCCAATGTGAAAACATGTTTTCCTTAAAGGCAGAGGTCAGACAGGTTTAGTGCACATTATAAAACAATTAAATTTCTGAAGTTTGTGATTCCTCAGTTAGGATGTGACCACTGGACCCATCTATGTGCAAACTCTCTATTATTTTTGTGGGACCTGGTGGTCAGGGGAAACATACAAACATGAAGCCTATGCTGCTTACTGTGCCATGAGCAATAAAGTTATTTAAGTTTATTTTATTTATTTTGAAAGAGAGGGAGAGAGCATGTGTGCATGCATGCAAGCAGAAAGGGAGGGAGGGAGGGAGGGAGGGAGGGAGGGAGAGAGAGAGAGAGAGAGAGAATATCCCAAGCAGTCTCCATGCTGTCAGTACAGAGCCTGATGTGGGGCTCAATCTCATTAACCATGAGATCATGACCTGAGCCAAAATCAAAAGTCAGATGCTTAACTGACAGAGCCACCCAGGTGCTCCAAAAGTCATTTATGTATAATGCAGAAATCTTGTGTTTTCTGATAGCATACAGAAAACAGCAAAGGATTAAAATATTACCCGCCAAGTTATGATAAATCTCAGACAATTCACGATTATTGATAAGTGACAATTTTATA
The DNA here is from genome assembly GCF_028749965.1 of Puma concolor. NCBI lineage: Eukaryota > Metazoa > Chordata > Mammalia > Carnivora > Felidae > Puma > Puma concolor. The sequence continues at coordinate 116,451,693 of NC_141675.1, forward strand.
CTCTCCTTAGCAATGTTTAATGGTATTGAATATTCCATATTCCTCCCCAAGTTTTATATTGTTTAATGTATTTTTAAAATATTTATGCTACATAAAGAATTTTAATTGAGGGGTGCCTGGATGGCACAGTGGGTTAAGCATCTGGATCTTGATTTTGGCTCAGGTCATGATCTCAAGGTTTGTGAGATCGAGCCCTGAATGGTGCTCTATGCTGAAAGTGTGGAGATTGCTTGGGATTCTTTCTCCCTCTCTCTCTGCCCCACCTTTCAAAAATAAATAAATAAACATTTAAATAAAAACAAATTTTAAATTGATTTTTTATTAAGGCGTTAAAATTTTTATTTCCTATTTTAGTTTCCATTGTCTAAGATTAGCCATTTTATTATTATTCTTTTTTACCTGGTATTACTGTTAAAGGCATTTGCCTTTGAGACTTATTTCTTTATTATTTCCAAGAACTAAATTATTAGGTGGCATACAATTTTATATGCGACTTTCTTTCTAAGAGTTTAAGATTTTTACAACTTTTATCAAACTGGGAAATTTTTAAACAATTTCTTAAATATGTTTTTTTAGCTTATACAACTTCAAAACAAATAGAATATATATTTGACTGGTTTATATTGACTCACAATTCACTGAAATACTATTCATTGTTTGTTTTATTTCTTTTGCCAGCTTTTTTTCTCTTTGGGTTTCTACATAGTTATTGCTTGATCACCATGTCATCAAGTTCTCTAATTTTTCTTCAAATGATCTTATCAGTTGTTATTCTTATTCAGTAACCTTTAGATATCCCATAATATACTTTTATTCTTTAGATTATTCTTTGCTTCCTTTTTATATCTTCTATTTCTTTCCACATACTGTTTGTGTTTTGTCTTTAAATATTTGAGCAAGTTGATAAGCTTATAATAGAGGTTTCAAAATCATGCTTTCAATCCACCATATTTATTATTTCTGTCTGCAATGACTGATTTTTCTCTCAAATGACAGCCACATTTTCTAATTTCTTCATTTTGTGTTATTATTACTATTATTATTTTTTTTTTGTAGACCAATAGTATGAATGTTACATTTTGTACGGAACAGAATTTTGTTTTGTTTAATGATGGCTGATGTTTGTTTTGTCAGGCATTTTGGTTATTTATTAATCAATTTTATCATGTTAAGACTTGTCTATAAGCTTTGTAAGGATGTGTCTAAATTATTCTAGGATTTTATTCTATAACTATATTAGCGTTACTACTAAGAAATGCCCTAGCTCACTATTGAATTCCCAAGTGTTCAATGAGGACATTTCAACTCTGTGTGAGTTTTGGGAAATGTTCATCTTATAGCATTCCTGACATTTGCTGTCTGGCCTCATGTAACATTTCACCCAATGCATGAATGCATTAGTATTTAAGCAATAGATTCAAAGATATATGCTATGGACAGTATTGGTGCCATTCATATGTTGAAGCCTTATTCCCAATGGGATGGTATTTGGAACGTGGACCTTTGGGATGTAATTAGGTCATGATAAGAAAGTCCTTGTGAATGAGATTAGTGTCCTTATAAGAAGAGACATGAGAGAGACAATTTCACTCTTCAACTTATGGGCATACAGCAAGAAGGCATCTTTCTGCAAATCAGGAAGATTACCCTTATGAGGAACTAAATAGTCTGGTCTCTTACTCTTGAACTCTCTAGCCTCCAATGCTGAAAGAAATGAATTGTTTCAGCCACCTAATCTATGGTATTTTTATTATAGCAGCCCAAACTAATAAAGACAATACTTTTATGCAGATATCTGGAGTTCATTTTCTGTAAAATTCCTTTTTCCATAGTACTCATATGCCTGTTTACAATTTTCGTCCAGAAGACTTCCTGAATTCTAATCTCTGACACTTCAACTCAGCAAGACTGTTTTACTTTTCATGGATTTCCTAAATACAATGCCGCCTGGGAAATTACCTCAGAAATCAGTCAGGGAAATCATAGGACTTTCATCATAGGTTTTCCTTCTCTCAGAATCAGAGTCTTTTGCTGCCCATGGTCCAATGACTGAAAGCACTTGCTTTGTTTTATATTTTGCCCAATTTTCTAGTAGCTTATGAAAAAGGACCAACTCTAGTACTGGTTATTTTAATAGGATTAAAACAAGTCTCTGACACTTGTATTTACATTAAAAATGAAAATTACAGTTAGAGGGGTTGACCAATATAGCAATACAAGAGGCTCCTGAACTCACCTTCAAGCATAGGTATATTAAATGTATAGCTATACACGAAGAAATTACCACTGAACAAAATCCAGAAAGCAGTTGAGCACCCCCTACACACTGGACAAGTGAGAATACACTCACATCAAAATGGGTAGGAAAGGCTGAGACACTTCCACCATAAACAGCATCTCTGGCACATTGACATACAATTGGGAGAGAACCCCTAACTTCTAGCTTCTCCCTGATCAGAAAACAGTCTAGCTCCCACATGTAGTGCCCCCATCTTTAACACTCCCTTTTAAGGGGATGTGCCCCCCAAAACACACAACTCTGAAAGCCAGTGAGGTTTGCATCCATGAGACCCACATGACAATAGCAAACAAAGAGCTGTTGCAATCAAGCATGTGAGCACTTGTAGCTATACCCCCAGGGCTCAGTATATAGGAAATAGACAAAGTCCTCAGTTTTTCTCTGAAAGAAGTCCATTTACATACTTTCAAAGCTATGGCTTGAGAGCCAGTTTTCTAATTTAGAACACATTCAGGGACTAGCTATAATCCTCCAAAGAGACCGGGAAAAATGGTAGATGTCGCCACCTTCTCCATCTACCTCATGCCAAGACACCAATAACTCCCTGGAAGAGCTTGTATACATGTCTGGTGCTCCAGCTCTTATGCCTTCTTCCTGAGGACTCCAAATTACCTGGATCTAATAACCAATGGAGCTTGTATTCATGAGTTGCACAGGACTGTAGCAAACAAAGAAGCAGTTTTTAATAAGCACAAGAACACCCAGAGAAAAAGTGAGGACCAGATGGCTTTGCTACTAAAGATTTAAGGAAAAACTAATCTAAGTTTTTTGCACACTAAAGGCAATTAAAAAAAGGAGGGGATATTTCCAAATTTATTTTATGAAGTCAGCATTATCTTTTTGATACCAAAGCCAGGCAAGAACACTACAATAAAAGAAAACAGGTGTAACCTGAGAGGGAATAATACGACTGGACCTAAATATAAGCATCAAGGGCTCACCAAAATTTATACTGAGTCTGGAGAAAGATGGTGGAGTAGGAGGACTTTGATTTCTCTCCAGCCCACTTTTACAGATAGGTACCATCCACATATAAATCGATGAATTGGAGAGTGATTTCAAGATTGGCAGAACAAACTCCACAACTAAATATAGAGAAGAAGCTGCATCTAAAAGGTTAGAAAAGTCAGAAGGATGGAAAGAGGCTGTCCACAGGAGAGGGCAGAGAAATGGGCCCTTACACCAGGGAGTTCATACAGGGAAAACTAATCTCGATTAATATTTGGCTTTAAAAACTAGAGGGGCTGAATTCTGTGAGTTTTTAAAATCAGTAGGACTTGGAGCATAGAGCTTGAAAATTCAGCTGACTTAGGACTGGAAAATCCAGCTGGGCAAGTGATAACTAGGTCACCACCCCTAAAGAGACAGTAGCCTCTCCTAGACCCATCTATATGCTGTCCACAAGGGACTCATTTTAGATCTAAAGATACCTACAAAGTGGAAGTGAGGAGATGGAGAAACATTTATCATGTAAATGGATGTCAAAAGAAAACTGGAATAGCAATATTTATAACAAAATAAACATTAAGATAAAGACTGTAACAAGAGACAAAGAAGGATTATACGCTAAAGGGAACAATCCAATAAAAAGATATGACAATTGTAAATATTTATGCACCCAATGTAAAAACACTCAAATACATAAAACAATTTATAACATACATATAGGAAATAATCAGTAATGATACAATAATAGTAGGGGACTTTAAAATTCCATTTACATCAATAGACAGATCATCCAAACAGAAAATCAACAAAGAACAATAACTTGGAATGACACACTGGAATAAAAGGATTTAATAGATATATTCAGAACATTCCATCCTAAAACAGAATACATATTCTTTTTAAGCACATGGAATATTCTCCAGAAAAGATCACATATTAACCCATAAGACAAATCTCAACAAATTTAAAAGGAGTGAAGTCATATCAGACATCTTTTCTGACTATAACACTATGAAATTAGAAGTCTATGATAAGAAGAATTCTAGAAAGACCACAAACACATGGAGGTTAAATAACATGCTACTAAACAATGAATGGGCCAACTACAAAATAAAAGAAGAAATAAAAGTACATGAAAACAAATGAAAATGAAAACACAATGGTCCAAAACCTTTGGGATACAGCAAAAGAGTTGTAAAAGTTTATAACAATACAGGTCTACTCAAGAAACAAGAAAAGTCTCAAATAAACAACCTAACCTTACATGTAAAGGAGCTAGAAACAACAACAACAACAATAACAACAAATGAAGCCTAAAGGCAGTGTAAGGAAGTAAATAATAAAGATTAAGGCAGAAATAAATCACATAAAAACTGAAAAAAAAAATTATAACAAATCAATGAAATCAAGAGTTGGTTGTTTGAAAAAATCATGAAAATTGATAAAAATCTAGCCAGCATTATCACAAAGAGATACTTATTTTATCCAAATAAATAAAATTACAAATGAGAGTGAAGAAATAACCACAGAAATACAAGTAATTATAAGAGAATATTACATAAAACTATATGTCAACAAATTAGATAACCTGGAGGAAATGGATAAATTCCTAGAAATGCATAAACTACCAAAACTTATCAGGAAGAAATATAAAATTTGAACAGATTGTTAACCAGAAAATAAATTGAATCAGTAATCAAAACATTCCCAGCAAACAAAAATCCAGGGCCAGATGGCTTCACAGGCAAATTCTACCAAACATTTAAGGGATAGTTAGTACCTATTCTTTTCAAACTATTTCAAAAAATAGAAAAGGAAGGAATACTTCCAAATTCATTCTATGAGGCTAGCATTATTATGATGCCAAAACCAGATAAAGACACCATTAAAAAAAAAGATCTACAGGCCAATATCCCTGATGATCATAGATGCAAAAATCCTCAACAACATACTAGTAAACCAAATCCAACAAAACACTAAAAAAATTATTAACCATGATCAAGTGGGATTTATTTCTGGGTTGCAAGAGTGGTTTAATATTCAACAAATCAATCAATGGGATATATCACATCTCTAAGAGAAAGGATAAGAAACATGATCATTTCAGTAGATGCAGAAAAGGCATTTAACAGAGTACAACATCCATTCATGACAAAAACCCTCAACAAAGTAGATTTACAGGGGACATACTTCAACATAACAAAGGCCATATATGAAACACTCACAACTAACATCATCTTCAATGAGGAAAAAACTGAAAGCATCTCCCCTGAAGTTAGGAACAAGACAAGGATGTCCACTCTCACCACTTCTGTTAATCATAGTACTGGAAGTCCTAGCCATAGAAATCAGACAAAAAGAAATAAAAGTCATCCAAATTGGTAAGGAAGAAATAAAATGTTCACTGTTTGCAGATGACATGACGTTATATATAGAAAACCCAAAACACTCTACCAAAAAACTGCTAGAACTGACAAATTCAGTAAAGTCTCAGGACACACAAAATCAATATACAGAAATCTTTTGCATTTCTACATACCAATAATAAAGCAGCAGAAAGATAAATTAAGAAAACAATCCCATTTACAATTTTATCCAAAATAAGATATCTAGGAATAAACTTAACCAAAGAGGTAAAAGACCTGTACTCTAAAATTATAAAACACTGATGCAAGAAATTGAAGATGACACAAAGAAATGGAAAGAAATTCTATGTTCATGTATTAGAAGAATATTTTTAAAAATGTCTATACTACCCAAAGCAATCTACATATTTAATGCAATCCTTATCAAAATACCAACAGCGTTTTTCACAGAACTAGAACAAAGTATTTTAAAATTTGTTTGGAACTACAAAAGACTACTAATAGCCAAAGCTGTCTTAAAAAGGAAAATCAAATCCAGAGGCATCAAAATTCCAGACTTGAAGTTATACAAGGTTTAATAATCAAAACCGTATGATGCTGGCACAAAGTAGACACATAGATCAATAGAACGGAATAGAAATTAATGTTCCACAAAGCAGGAAAGATTATCAAATGGGAAAAGAACAGTTTCTTTAACAAATGGTGTTGGGAAAACTAAAGAACAACAGGTAAGAGAAAGAAACTGGACCACTTTGTTACACCATACATAAAAATAAATTCTAAATGGATTAAAGATCTAAATGTGAGACTGAAACCATAAAAATGTAAAAGGGGACACGGGCAATAACCTCTTTAACATTGGCCATAGCAACTACTTTCTAGATAACGTGTCCTGAGACAAGGAAAGAAAAAGCAAAAATAAACTATTGGGAATATATCATATTCAAAAGCTTCTGCACAACAATTGAAATTGTCATCAAAACTAAAAGGCAACCTACAGAGTGGGAGAATACTTTTGTAAATGACATATTTGATAAGGGGTTAGTATACAAAATATATAAAAGAACTTCTACAATTGAACACCCAAAAAACAACCCAATTCAAAAGTGGACAGAAGACATGAGTAGACCTTTCTTCAAAGAAGACATACAGAGGGACAACAGACATATAAAAAGATGCTCATCATCACTTATCATCATGGAAATGCAAATCAAAATTATAATGAGTTACCACCTCACATCTGTCAGAATGACTAAAATCAACAATACAAGAAATAACAGGTGTTCATGAAGTTGTGGAGGAAAAGGAACCCTCCTGCACTGTTGGTGGGAATGCAAACTGGTGCAGCTATGTGGAAAACAATATGAAGTTCCTCAAAAAGCTAATAATAGAACTACCCTACATTGCAACCATCACATTACTGCTTATTTACCTAAGGAATACACAAACACTAATTCAAAGGGATTGGTGAACTCCTATGTTTATAGCAGCATTATTTGCAATGGCCCAGATATGGTAGCAAGCCAAGTGTCCATCAATTGATGAATGGGTATGGACACACACACACACACACACAAAACCATACAATGGAATATTATTCGACCATAAAAAATACAAAATCTTGCCATTTGCAATACATGGATGGAGTTAGAGTAACATGTGGAATTTAAGAAACAAAACAAATAAGCAAAGGGAAAGAGAGAGAGAGAGAAACCAAGAAATAGACTCTTAATTATAGAGAATGAATGGATGGCTACCAGAGGGTGGGTGGGGGCATGGTTTGAATAGGTAATGGAGATTAAGGAGTACATTTGTTGTTATGACCACTGGGTGATGTTTAGAATTGTTGAATCATTATATTGTATACCTGAAATTAATATAACACTATGTTAACTAATTGGAATTAAGAGAAAAAGTAAAAATAAAAAGTATGCGTTGTAGAAAGAAAAACAAACAAACAAAAAGAAACAAAGAAAGACAAAGAAAGAATGAAAGAAAAAAATGATAAGCCGATATTTCTGGTGAACATGCAGAAGTCTTCAACAAAATATTAGCAAACTAAAGTCAATAGCATTAAAAGAGTCATACAACATGATCAAGTGGGATTTACTTTTGGAATACAAGGATAGTTCAACATCTGTGAGTCAATAAATGTGATGCACATTATCTAAACAAAGTATAAATATCATATAGTTATTCAGTATAGGCAGAAAATATTTGACAAAATTCACCATCTTTCCATTATGAAGAACTCTCAACTGGATAAACATAAAATGTACCTCAACATATTAAAGGCTATAAATTACAAACCCACAGCTAACAATCTATTTAATAATGAAAAGCTGAAAACTTTTCTTCTAAGATTGCAATAAAGCAAAGATCCCACTCTTACCACTATTCTTCAACATAGTACTGGAAGTCATAGCAAGAACAATAAATGAAAATAAAAGACATAAAAATTAGAAAGGAAGAAGTTATCTCTAATAGCAGATGACATAATATTACATATATAAAACTCTGAAAATTTTAGCAGAAAACTGTTATAAATTATAAATTATTTGAATATATTTGCAGGATACAAAATCAATATAAAAATCAGTTGCAATTTCTATACATGAACAATGAACTATCTGAAACATAATTAAGAATTCAATTTACAAGAACATAAAAAAGAATAAAGTACTTAAGAATAAACTTAACCAAGTAAAATTCTATACACTGAAAACTTTAAGACCTTGATGAAAGAATTTGAGAAAGACATACAAAAAGAATAAGCTACTCCAGCATGGATTCCAATCTTCATGGATTGGAAGAATTAATACTGCTAAAATGTCTGTACTACTCAAAGCAATCTACAGATTTAATTCAATTTCTTTTTTTTAAATTTTTTTTAACGTTTTTATTTATTTTTGAGACAGAGAGAGACAGAACATGAATGGGGGAGGGGCAGAGAGAGAGGGAGACACAGAATCGGAAGCAGGCTCCAGGCTCTGAGCCATCAGCCCAGAGCCCAACGCAGGGCTCGAACTCACGGACCGTGAGATCATGACCTGAGCTGAAGTCAGATGCTTAACCTACTGAGCCACCCAGGCGCCCCTTAATTCAATTTCTATCTGAATTTCAATGATTGTGGGTTTTTTTTACTGAACTAGAACAAATAATCCTAAAAATTTTATAAAACCAGTAGAGATTCCCCAAAGCCAAAGTGATTTTAAGCAAGAATAAATCATGGTGCATCAACTTCCTGATTTCAAACTATATTTTAAATCTATATTAATAACAACAGTATGGTATTGGCAAAAAACACATTGATTATGGAACAGAATAGGGATCCCAGAAATAAATTCATGCATATATGGTCAATTAATTTTCAACAAAATTTCCAAGAATACAAAACAGTGAAAGGTTATCTCTTCAATAAATTCTTTTGGGAAAACTGAATAGTTACATGAAAAAGAATGAAACTGGACCCCATCTCACACCATACACAAAAATCAATTCAAGATGGATTAAATATTTGAATGGAAGACTTGAAACTATAAAACTCTTAGAAGAAAATATAGGGAGAGAAATTTGTGACATAGGTCTCGGCAATGATTTTTTGGATTTGACAACAAAAGCAAAGGCAAAGAGAAGCATAAACAAACAAGTGGGACTACATCAATCTAAAAAGTGTTTGTTCAACCCTAAAAATCATTTAAATAACCCAATTAAAATATTGGCAGAGGATCTGAATAGACATTTTTCTGAAGAAGACACACAAGTGGTCAACAAGTACATGAAAAGATGTTCGACATCACTACTCATCAGAGAAATGCAAATCATAACCAATAAGAAATCACCTAGTACCTATTAGAATGCCTATTATTTAAAAAAAAAATGAGATAAATGCCAGTAAAAACATGAGAAAAAAGAGTCCTTGTACACTGTTGGTTGGAATGTAAACCAGTTAGTCACTATGGAAAACAGTATGGTGACTCCTCAAGAAATTTAATATAGAACTACCATAGGGCCTAGCAACCCAACTTCTGAGTATATAATGAGAGGAAATTTTCTTCAATAATAAGGAAATCAAGTTGTTTGTGACAACATAGATGAATCTGGAGCACATTATACTAAGTGAATAAGTCAGACGGGGGAAGTCAAATACTACATGGTATCATGTGAACGTGGAATCAAAAGGAAGAAGGAAGTAAGGAAGGAAGGAAGGGAAGAAGGAAGGAAGGAAGCCAGGCATAGAAACAGAGAGTAGAGAAGTGTTTGCAAGGGACTGGCCTTAGCCCTTAAGTACTTAGCCCTTGCCAGTACAACCTGGCAAGTATACTTGATAACACCATATTGTAAAATTGAAATGTGGTCAAGTGTAGAATTTAAATACACACACACACACACGCGTGCGCGCACACACACACAAGTTTGGTGAGGAATGTATTCACTTACTGGGGGAAGTCTTTCACAATGTATATGTGTATCAAGTCACCACGTTGTACACTTTACCCCACAATTTTGTCAGTTATATGCAATAGAGCTGAAAAAAATAAAATTCACAAAACTGCAACTACATATGCACACAAACTATGATCTAGACAGTTTAAAATATTAGCTCATCCTCCACAGCAAGATAAAGGTATAAATAACTCTAAAATCCTGTTATGACATTTCCTTATTTCTGTAATTAATTTATGATGTGTTTTGGGAAGAAATATATTTATGATACTATTTTTAATATTTCTGTGGCTATCTTTGGATATATAAATTATATTGTCTATCTCCTACCTCTTAAAATATAAATTAAAAATCAAACTCTTAAATAAACTTTTAATAATATTTGTCAGTGGAGTGTTCCCGAGTGTATTTAAAATGTTATTGCAAAAGTAGAAGAAAAAACATAACTCAATTGTCACCATTAATAAAATTAAATGATGTGCCTGCTTGATTTATTGACCATGTCAAATGATGATGGTGATGAAGAGAATGAAGGGAAAGAAAACACTAAATAAGAAAAATAAGGGTAGAACATGAGAATGTTTGAGAGCTAAATCTGTTTAATGTTCATCTCACAAAAAATGAGGCTGAGTGATAGGAAGTAAGAGTATAAAGAATGCCAGGAACAATATCATGAAACTGTGTCTGGTTATAAATATTGTCATATAAATCTATGACACATTACAGAGAGAAAAATAAGTTTCCATTTGTATTTTTAACATTTTCAAATATTTGTTTTGAAATATCTCACTACCAGCTAATAACCTCCATAAAAACATGGACTGTATCTTAAGCATTTTTGTATCTCTTGTACCCAGCATGAGTCCCAGAATGTAGCTTAAATCGTCATTGAATGAAAGAATAAATCAACAAATGAATAAATGAATGTGTATTATTTTGTTAGTGGAATATTGAAATATGATTCATGTGGCTGTTATAGAACACAAATTGCCTTTGAGAATTTTATCCAACACACTCCCACCTCTCCTCATCCTCCCACCTCCACCAGTCTCAGAAAATCATTAACTATTTAATCGCTTAGGCTCTACTCTGGAAATGAAATGGAACCCTGAATGTATTCTAGTTACATAATTCTAACTTCCGTACTATTGTTTCAATGGAAAAAAGCAATAAAAATCAAATGTTAATTATTCATTGTATATTACTTAAATCCTTCAAATCATTAAATTGCTTCGACACGGTAATAGGCAACACAGTCACATGAATTAGATCTGATTAGGACCTTAAACCTTCCATATGCGAGAGGCAATTTAAGTGACTTGTAGCTGTGACAGCTGAGACTGAGGAAAACAAAAATAAGGACACCGAATCCTCTCAAACATATGAGCCTGCTCAAAATATATTAAGTATATTTTCTTATTGCCTACTGGTATTTTTCTGTTGAAATTTGACATTTTTTTATAGCTACTCCAAGAAGTTTTCATTCACATTACCACTAGTCATGCTTCTATGGACCCTGGAAAAAGGTCACTTGAAAATGTCACACAGTCAGACAAAAAAAATTACTCAAGCTACGTAGATGTTCCCTTACACAGAGTAAAAAGGCAAGTTGAAAGAAGCAAATGTGCAAACATGTTCCCTGCAGGACCAGAAATTAATAATGAAAATATTCTTCCCCATCAATATGTCACCTTGAAAAGCCTTGGAGATGTATTTGCAACAGATCCGGGTTTTCTACATTAACAACAACAACAACAACAACAAAACCAACTTATTTTGCAATCTAAGGCTAGCTTCCGTATTCAGAAATGGCATTTGACTTTTTTATGCACTGCTTTCTTGGTTTTTAAAAACTTACATTGTAAAAATACCTACCCTTAGAAATATGATGCTTTTTGCCTTTATGGAGATTTATGAGGACTTCGACACCTGTATAGTTTTTCAATCACTTTCAGAATTCCTGTTACAGAAGAGGCATCTCAGTGATTTTTTTTTCTCCCAGAAGTATTCATAGTAAATTTGTTGTAACCGTCAGTTACACCAGTCTCTTCATAAAGCAGTCTGCACATGCAAGCATGCTGAGGTAAGACAGCTTATATTTCCAAAGACCCTATCACCAAGCTTAATGAAGTAAAAATGAAATCAAATGATGCCCTAACCGTACACTGTATATCACCCTCAGTCCTCAGTTGCACACATTTTTGCATTTCTTTCATAAGGCAATTCTCATAGTGAACCAATTTTCCAGATACCTTGGTCTTGGCAGCTTTCTTTAATATAAACGTCACTTAGAGTGCATTCTTACACTAAATCTTGACATCATGGATGCCATTAGAAACTGGGAACAAAATATTTCTGTATCCTGGGAGTCATAAACCTGAAAGGATATTTCAGGTAGGTAATTCATTTTTACCTTTCTCTTAAGTACTATATTTTTCCCATAATTAACCCTGAAAGGCTCAGGGCTCAGTGGCATATTTAAACATTAGTTCAGAGGTGCTTTGGTGGCTCAGAACATCAGATTATATAACAGTCCAAAGAAAGAAAAAGGAAGTAACAGAATCAAAACTCCTGGGAACCTGAGGGCTATGGGGCATCTATCAAAATCCTTTTTCTGTTTTATTTCTTTCCTGAGTCTCATAGCTACAGGTACTTTTATATCACAAATAACTTACACTATTTTTATATCTTGGTGTTTCAGGCAAGTTTCAGTCAGGACACAGCATTTTTGTTCTTCACTAGATTTTATTTTTAAATTAAGATTTTGAAAATACCTCAGAATTTTAATGGAATTTCTTTACCTAACCATTTTTCAAATGAGACAAAAAAAAATGGATTCCACGAATCTATTAATGGTTTCTTGTTTTGTCAAACACTAAACATCCATCATATCTATTCAGAAAACACTGCTTAAAATCAAAATTTAGAAAAAACAGGTATCTTTGGTTGCCTGGGACAGTGAAAAACTCACATAAGGTATTAATTTCTTTTTCATACTAAAATTGTGTAGTATTTCTTTTGCCAAATGTATTTATTAACTTATTCCTCAAGAAAAGTATTTGTTTAGAATTGAGTTTAGAATTGATTCACTTATGAATCCAGAATATTCCTTATAGTTATTTTTCTTACACTTTTCCAGGAAAAGGACATCACATAACTATTTTTAAACTTAAAAAAGTAATCCTTTAGAAGGTCTTTCTTGAACACAAAATTTTCTTTCATCACTTGAGCCTTGTATTCTACTCACCTCTATTACTTTTTTTTTCTTGAAAATGTGTGATAGCTCTTCATACCCACAGATTAAAAATCAACCACATAGCATGACACAGGAAGCTTTCCACAATTTGATAGCTTCTCAGTCACCAGATTAACATCCTGTCGTGTTTTCCAAACCATATTCAGAATTCTCCCATCAGAAGACATCACATCTTTTGTGTCTGTGTGCACCATGCCATTAACTGAATGTGATCCTTTGCCCACAACAAATATATCAGTTGTGCTATCCTAACCATGTCTAGTAATAAGCTAGAACTACCAGAACACAATACTACAGAGTGGCAGCTTGAATAATAGAAATTCATTTTCTCATAATTCTAGAGGCTAAAAATTCAAGATCAAGGTGTTACTATGTTTGGTTTCTCTCAAAGACTCTTTGTTTTACAGATAGTCGCCTTCTCATTCTCCTTACACAGGCTTTTTTTCTGATGTCTCTTTTGTGTGTCCAAATTTCCTCTTCTTATGAAAACACTAGTTAGGTTGGATTGTGGTCATACATATGACCCCATTTAAACATAACTGCCCTATGTCCAAATAGGTTATATTATGAGATACTAGGGATTAGGAAGGACTTCAACATGTGAATTTGGGGAGAGGGAACACAATTCAGCCCCAAATACAAGCCTTCTGTAATTAAACTTTTTTTTTCAAGTTAAGAAACGAACTTTTCCATAAAACTATCATGTTCCAAAGAGATTAGTCACAAAACAATAACTACCCTGTACATGTCCTCATAGTATTGGACTACACATACAGATAGTTATTGAATTCTAGATCAATGTACTCATCAGCAAGAAATCTGGTGTCCCTAAACAGCTTATTCAATAAGCAGACGTCTGTACAACTCTCAAGTTTTCTTCTTTCTCGCCCTTGGAAATAATCTTCAGTTCATTATTTATTTAAGAAGAAAAACTTCTCTTATTAGCAGAATTTGAATGAAAATGGACATGCATAGCCATTGAGTTGAAGTTTCGGTTGAAGTTTTGTTTGAGAAGACAAAACACTAAAGTTCTCAACCAGCAAGGCTTTCCTGAAGCATTGTATAGCAGCAAAAAGGATGCAGAATCTATCAGATGCCTCAGTAATACTATGCAATTACAATTGACTTTTTAAGTTGTTGAATGCCAGTTATATGAAAGGGAAAAAGAGGGAAACTCAGAAAGTCCTGAGTGACACATAACAAAGAAATCCCCTCCACCCTCCATTCTGTCACCACTTTATTCTCTAGCCCCCTTCTTTCTGAAAACTTACCTTATTTTCTTCTCATTACTTCTTAGATCTTTTAGATCTCTTTAAGTCAACCTGGGTCTTCCCCTTAGCCTAGGTGCAAATACTGTTTAAACATATCCATTCCCAAGTGCATTTCTGTATACGTCCCTGAGAACAATACTAGCCATCACTATACTAAATTAAGCTTGTCACTTGTCCCATTTAGCAAGACTGACATTGCTTACATCCTAGGTCTTACATAGAGTGTTTCTTAAATTACGGTGGCAGCCTTTCACTACAGCTGCAACCATAATCCATTCAAAAGTGATCATACAACACTAATGTTCTTCATTCAACATTTTTCATATTCGTTTCAATATCTATGCAATGTGTGTGTTGTCTTGTTAAATATCAGTTATTTTACTGAGTGACATCTGTCATTTCAACGGACATAAAACTTTTCTATACTCCCACATTTTACACAGCCATGATTGTCAGAAATTTCTCTTATTCAGTATCTGCGATATCTTCATTTTTATCAACATTCTAACTTAAGAAAAATCTTTCTGTAAGTAATATTCTTTATGATCATCATAACCAATAATCAGTTTATGCTAATACTATTTCTCTTATCCTTTACTCTTCTCAGTTTTACTGTCTCTTCAACAAAGATATTTGGTGGGATAGGTTGCAATGATGCATGTAAATAGATATGGTAAAAATAAAAGGTATATTTCTACTGATATATCATTATTAACCCATTTTCTGTTCTTTTTCTAGAGTGGTAGAAAATTTTCTCTTTAACAACAACATATTTTTACAAAGGCATATAAAGATATTCTTTCCTTAAGTTGTCTCCAAGATATCTGATGTAACTAATAGTCATTTAGCATTAATATGAAGAAAGGAGAACATGATTTTGAATAATTATTCTCAATTAAAATTAATGTCATATGAATCTGACTCACACTCTGGAATTCAATGTAAATTTTTGGTCTGATTTCCTTTATTTGAAATTGAGGCAAAAAAGCCATTTTAGTTGACAGTAAAAGTATAATGTGCATAGCCAAGATAATTTAATGAAAATATTGAAATTTGTTAAGAATTAAAAGTGTATTCAAACTTCTATAGTAAGGAAATTGCCACTAGCAGGTCAGATATGAGTGTTATATTTGGGAATAAGGCTAAAATCATATATTTATAAATCCATGTGCTTTAATGACATTTTAACAAATATATTGCTATTGTAGAGGTTTCCAGTGATTTTTAAACTTTAAAATAATTAAAAAATGATGGGGCGCCTGGGTGGCTTAGTTGGTTGAGTGTCCGGCTTCAGTTCAGGTCATGATCTCGGGGTCTGTGAGTTCCAGCCCCTGTGGAGCCTGCTTTGGATTCTGTGTCCCCCTCTCTCTCTGCCCCTCCCCCACTCATGCTCTGTCTCTGTCTCAGAAATAAGTAAACGTTAAAAAAATTTAAAATAATTAAAAATGATCATTTTTATTCTTTTGTCTTATCAGCTACAAATAGTAGAAATATATTCATTCCTACCAACTATGTATCACAGCAAAGACCATGTCAGGTTAACAATGAATGCTAACAAAACATCACTGAACTCCCACCACCAAAATGAAGTGAACAGCAAAAATGCTACATTTTTTTTAATGAGATACTTAGAAAATCTTTCACATTTCTTGCTTTTTTTGTCAGCAATGAATCATACTTGGTAACCATTTTGAGAGTGTTTTAAAGAAGAAAAAAACTTCAGGAAAAAAGACAGCTATATGTGAAAAATCTGTATTTTTTCACTTTCTAAAAAAAAAAAAAAAAAGATAAATTGTTCCAAATGTATCTTTTTAGATCGAGCATAGACTAGAAAACAGGGCTAATTAATCTCTTAGTAAACAAATCTTATCTTGAAAATGTCAAATATAGACACTATGAAGGAAGTAGTTTCAAAATCACTTAAATAAGAGATTTTAATTTTGTAAATACTTTCAAATAGATACCTTTGATCATTATAATAATTGTTAGGAATAACTGAACAATTAATTGCTCAAAACCATAGTCAAGCTGAAAATAGAACAAAAACAATCTCTTTATCAATCCTATATTCACAGAATTTTTTTCTTATGTTTCAGATTATAGAAGCCAAGAAATTCTCTGACTAAATGAAAATTAACATAAAATTTCCAATTTACAGCTAAAAACTGAAAAGTTTTAGAGCAAGGAGTGATGTAGGCGGAATCCTTCAGCCTACACCTTCCTCCTGAATACTTCAAGGATTATTTCAAGCATATGCATAGACAGAAATGAAATGCAAACAATCAATATGTCAGATATACTTAAATTATGTGTGCTTTAGAAAAAAAAAAAGATTTTGAGTTCAGTTTTCCAAAGGGCCGGAAACGATTAAAGAATAAAGGCCCAACTGTCCAAATGGTTCCTCCAATGATTTACATTTTATAGAACAATGATGCAAAAAGATATAC
The DNA here is from genome assembly GCF_028749965.1 of Puma concolor. NCBI lineage: Eukaryota > Metazoa > Chordata > Mammalia > Carnivora > Felidae > Puma > Puma concolor. Next base: position 116,468,726 of record NC_141675.1, read on the forward strand.
AGAATTGTTATCATTTACATTTTATAATTATAGGCACATTTTAAGTGAAAAGATAAGGAAATAGGTCAAATTCTAGCATTTCTTTTTGATTCTCTTAGATATTCCTCAGAGAGTGATTATCAGGGTGATACATATACATATATCTTAAAATATTCTACTGATTATCTGTTAATTGCATCCTGATTCACCCATGATGCTGGTTTAGGGAACACTGTAATTCCTTATACCTATAATACAGTTGCTTATCTTCCTTTCTTTGTCCCATTACTGCTGAGCTATTGCCACAATAGCCATTTTAACTGTGTCTGAAACATCTGTCATGATGCCATTATTTTTTACTCCAGCTTCCCCATCTATTTTCTTTATTTCTGTATTAAGTTCTCCAAAATCACTTGGGTAGAGAAAACATTTCTTGAAATAAAGGCACCACAATTTTATGTCTCTTTAAGTCATAATATTGTTATTTTTTCTTTACAGCTCTCTCAGCAGTTATCAGCATTGGTGCCCTGACTATTTTAATAAAAAATACAAATTTTTCCTGTCCTGGAATTGTTCTGCTGCCGTATTTGCTAGGCATGGAAAATTCTCAAGGTTCCAATGCTCTGGCCTAATATTTTCTAGGATAATATTTAAAATAGCACTTCTGGAGGAGGAAATGCTTGCCTTCTCCTTTATAAAATCAACAAACGTTTTATCCATCTTCCTGCTGTCTACTATAATTATCTGCAAATCCACTGGCATGCATAAAATATGACCCTCTCAGATTAAGATGAACTTGATAGTTATTAGGTTATATTTCAAATATAAAAACATATTTGACTAATTGATATTTCAAGAAGGATTATAGTACACTGACCAGCCTTCCTAATGTAAACACTTATGATACTGTAATAACATATTTCAAAAAGGAACTCTCATAAATGTAAAGATAAGCTGGAAAGCAAGTAGAGAATAAATATTCCAAAAACTAAGTGAATCTAGGAACCAGGGTAAGCTGAGTGCTAAAACTGGCTTTGCATTTGCCGTATCATGTAAATTTGAGCTTTGTTAACCATATGAGGGCATGAAAGAAAAAAGCATGGCAAAAGAGGGGGCTTCAAAGATACTAACATTTTATATCTGAATCTGAGTATTAGTTATACAAGATTTCAATATTAGTCTTCTTTATCCCATACCTATTCCTCTTATAAGTTCTTTAGCATAAATGCTATGTTCCACAATTTAGTTCAAAATACTTGTAACATGGCATCAATTATAAGTTATCTGTAGTCTTTTTGTCAGTACGCTGTATAGCTTTAATATAATTTAATTTAATATGCTGAGTGTCCGACTTCAATTCAGGTCATGATCTCACAGTTGATGAGTTCAAGCCTTGCAACAGGCTTGCTGCTGTCAGTGCAGAGCCTACTTCAGATCCTCTGTGAAGCATCAGGGCTTAACTCTGGGAGAGTAGGAAGGCTGTAGGAAAAGGAGACTCTGCTTTTAAAGGGCTTGCATACAGACTCACTTGCTCCAAAACCAGCACAGAGGCAGCAGTTTGAAAAGTGCCTGGGCCATACATAAAAGAGATTTATTGACTAATTTTAGGTTGTGAGCTGGAAGGGCAGAGATCTGAAGGAAATTTATCAGAGAATGTACGCAAAGGTAAGCAGAATTTGTATTGCCATCCTTCTGCCTAGCTGGCCCAATGCTGGCAGGAACCAACGCTGACATTCTGTATTTACTCCCCTAGCACCACTAACCCTACCCATGGATCCACCTCACCCAACCTACTCAACCCACAGGGTGCCCCTCCAAAGAAGCTCCAGCCTATTCACATCCAGGAAACAGAACAGAGCAGAACAGAATATCCCCTACAATGTAGCTTTGTCCTGCCACACTGGCAGGTGGCCTTGGCCATGACTGGTACTCCCGACAAAGTGGCTCCTTCCCCACCATATCAGGCTGGTGTCCTCTGAAGCAGCTCCTGCCCTGGTTGCAGGAGATTCAGCTCTGCCCGCCAATGAGCTGACAGCATCTGAAGCTGGACCTCTCAGCCTGCCTCACTTGAGCCAGCATCAAACTCAGCAAATCCATAGCAGTCACAGTCCAGCCACAACAGGAGGGTGCACAGTCCAGCCACAACAGAGGGCACCTCCAGAGTGCCTGATTCTGTTGAACAAGAGGTATTTGTATTATAGGACCCCAGAGGAAGCCTTTCATATAAGACAACTCCTTCAAGACCAGATGTAGCCGATCTACCTAATACATAGAAACACAGAGTCAGACAAAACAAGGAAAGAACAAATCCCAAATGAAAGAAAAGACAGAAAGAAAGAATGAAAGAAAGAAAGAAAGAAAGAAAGAAAGAAAGAAAGAAAGAAAGGAATCAGAAAAGTACTAAACAAGATGGAGACAAGAATCTACCTAATAAGGATTTAAAAATAATAGTCTTAAGATGCTCACTTAACTTGGAAGAAGAATGTTTGAACACAGGGAGAATTTCAACAAAGAGATGAAAAATACAAAAAAAAAGAAGTATTCACTAACTGAAATGAAAATACACTAGAGGGAATCAACATCAGACTAAAGGATGCAGAAAAATAGATCAGTGCTCTAGAAGACAGGGTAGCAGAAATCATCCAGACTGAGCAGCAGTAGCAGCAGCAGCAAATCAGGATAGTTTAAGGGACTTCTGGCACAACATCAGAATGAAAATATTAACATCATATGGGTCAAAAAAGAAAAGCTAATGGGGCAGAAAAGTTATTTCAAGAAATAATAGCTGAAAAATTCACTAAGCTAGGGAAGGGAACAGACATTTTAGATTCAGGAGCACAAATAGCCCAAAAGATGAACCCAAAAAGATCCATACCAAGGCACACAATAATAATTAAGATGTCAAAGATTAAATATAAAGAGAGAATCTTAAAAGAAGCAGGAGAAAAGCAATCCGTTACGTATAAGAGAAACCCCATATGGCTATATAGCAGCTGATTTTTCAGCAAAAACTTTGCCAGAAAAGAATGGTATATTTAACATGGTGGAAGAAAAAAATCTAAACCAAGAATATTCTGCACAGAAGTATTCTTCAAAACTGAAGAAGAGATAAAGAGTTTCTGAGACAAACAAAAGTTACAGTCATTTGTCACCACTAAACTAGCCTTAAAAGAAATGTTAAAATGACTTCTTTAGGTGGAAAGGAGAAGACATAACTAGAAGTAAAGAAATTTGAAAGGAAAAAAAAATCACAGTGTCAAAGCAAACATACAATGAAGGTAGTGGATCAACCGCTTACAAAGATAGTATGGAGGTTAAAACACAAAACTAAAATAAACAATATCTACAATAATTAAGAAATTAAACACAAAATAAAAATCTATAAAACATGACATAATTTACATAAAATGTGGAGAGGGTATGTAATGTTTCCAAAATATATTTGAACTTAAGGATCCATCAATTTAAAATAGGTTGCTATAACATAGGATGTATACATGAATCTGATGGTAACCACAAACCAAGCCCCTATACAAGATACAACAAAATAAAGAGAAAAAAACCTCCAATATAACACTACAGAAAATCATCAAATCACAAGAGAAGAGAGAAGAAAGGAACAGAGAACTACAAAACAGCCAGAAAACAATTAACAAGAAGGCAATAAGTATATTCCTATCAATACCGATCAATAATTACTCTAAATATAAATGAACTAAATGCTCCAATCAAAAGACATTGAGTGACTAAATGGATAATAAAAAATAAAACCCATCTATATGCTGCCTGTGGGAGACCCATGTCAGACCTAAAGGCACATATTTCTGAAAGTGAAGGGACAGGAAGATATATTCCATGGTAATGGAAGTGAATAAAAAGCTGGAATAGAATACTTACACCAGACAAAACAGATTTGAAATCAAAAACTGTTACAAGAGACAAAGAAGGGTAGCACACAATGATAAAGGGATAAATCCAGGAAGAGGATATAACCATTGTGAATATCTATACATCTAACACAGAGGCACCTAAATATATAAATCAAATATTAACAGATATAAAAGGAGAAATTGACAGTAACACAATAATAGTAGGGGATTTTAACACCTAATTTATATCAGCGGACAGGTCTTTCTCACAGAAAATCAGTAAGGAAACAATGCCCTAAAATGATACATTAGATCAGATGGACTTAATAAATTTAAGAAGACTGACATCATTCCAAGCATCTTTTCTGATCACAGCAATATGAAACTAGAAATCAATTACCATAAAAAAAGTACTGGAAAAAACACAAAAAAGTGGAGACTAAACTACATGCTATTAAACAATGAATAGGTCAACAGAGACATCACAGAGGAAATAAAAAAATACCTTGAGGCAAAATAAAATGGAAGCAACCTCCTCAAATCTATGAAACACACCAAAGTAGTTCTAGAGAGAATTTTATAGCAATACACACCTACCTTAAGAAAAAGGAAAAATTTTAAACAATTTTACATCTCAGGGTGCCTTGGTGTCTCAATCAGTTAAGCGTCTGACTTCAGCTCAGATCATGATCTCACAGTTCATGGGTTCAAGCCCTGTGTTGGGCTCTGTGCTAGCAGCTCGGAGCCTGGAGCCTGTTTTGGATTCTGTGTCTCCCTCTCTCTGCACACCCCACCCCCCACTCATGCTCACTTGCTCTCTCTCTCTCTCTCAAAAATAAATAAAACATTAAAAAAAATAATTTTACATCAAAAGGAACTAGAAAAAGATAAACAAAACCCAAAGTTGGTCTAAGGAAGGACACAATAAAGACCCAAGTAGAAATAAATGCAATAGGCAAAAAGGGGGAAAAAAACTAAGAGCAATTTATTTGAAAAGATTAAAAAAAGACAAAACGTGGGGACCCTGGATGGCTTAGTCAGTTAAGTGTCCAACTTTGGCCCAGGTCATGATCTCATGGTTTGTGGATTCAAGTCCCATGTTGGGCTCTGTGCTGACAGCTCAGAGCCTGGAGCCTGCTTCTGATTCTGTGTCTCCCCCTCTCACTGCCCCTCCTCCCGCTCATACTCTCTCTCTTTTTGTCAAAAATAAATGAACATAAAAAAATTAAATAAAAGAAGATAAAACTTTAGCTAGACTCATCAAAACAAAAGAGAGAAAACTCAAATAGATAAAATCAGACATGAAAGAGAAGATGTCACAACTAATACAGAAACAAAAAAGATTATGAGATCATTATATACAATTATACAGCAACAAAGTAAACAACCTGGAAGAAATGGATCAATTCCCAGAAACATATAATCTTCTAAGAATGAATCAGGAAGAAACAAAAAATCTAAACAATTACTAGTAATAAATTTAGTCAGTAATCAGAAATCTAACAAAGCAAAGTCCTAGACCAGATGGTTTCACAGGTAAACTGTATTAAACATTTAGAGTTAATGTGTTTCCTTCTTAAACTCACCAAAAATGGAAAAGGAATTAACACTTCCTAATTTATTCTATGAGGTCAGCATTATCCTCATACCAATATCAGGCAAAGACATTACAAAAAAAGAAAATTACACACCAATTTTCCTAATGAACATAGATGCAAATTTTTCAACAAAATTTTAATAGCAAATTCAACAATACGTCAACAGGATCACACAGCACAATCAAGTGGGATTTTGTCCAGGATGCAAATCAAACAACATGATACATCACAATAACAAAGGAAAAGCTAAAAATCTTATAATTATCTCAATAGATGTACAAAAAGTACTTAATAAAATCCACTATCAATTTATAATTAGAAACTCAACAAAGCAGATGTAGAGGGAACATACCTCAACATAATAAAGGCATATACGAAAGACCACAGCTGAAATCATAATCAATTGTGAAAAACTGATAGCTTTTCATCTAAGATCAATAACAAGACAAAATGTCCTCTCCCACCACTTTTGTTCAAACAGTACTGGCAATCCTTGCCACAGCAATCGGACAAGAAAAAGAAATAAAAGGCAAGCAAATTGGTAAGAAGTAAAATTGTCACTATTTGTAGATGACATGATACTTTATATACAAAATCCTAAAAAGTCTACTAAAAACACTATTAGAACTAATAAATTCAGTAGATCTGCAGGATACAAAATTAACATAGGAAATCTGTTGCATTTCTCCACACTAATAATGAACTATCAGAAAGAGAAATTAAGAAAACGTACCTTGTTTACAATGATATCAATAAGAATAAAATACCTGGGAATACATTTAGCCAAGGAATTGTAAGAGCTGTACTCTGAATACTATAAGATATTGATGAAATAATTTAAAGTAACATAATTGGAAATATATACCATAGTCATGGATTAGAAGAATTAATATTGTTTAAATGTCCACCCAAAAAATCTACAGATTTAATGATCCCTATGAAAATATCAACATTTTTCACAGAAATAGAAGAAATAAGCCTCAAATTTGTATGGAAACACATGCAAAAACTAAAATAGCCTAAGCAATCTTGAGAAAGAAACAAAGCTAGATATATTTGAAATCTCAGATTTCAAGATAGACCACAAAACTATAGCAATCAAAACAATATTGGCACAGAAACAGATGCATAGATCAATGGAACAAAACAGCCCAGAAATAAACCCATGCTTATATGTTCAATTAACCTATATAAAAGGGGACAAGAATATACAATGGGGAAAAGACAGTCTCTTTAATAACTGGTGCTGGGAAAATTGGACAACTACATGCAAAGGACTGAAACTGGACCATTTTCTTATATCATATGCAAAAATAAACTTAAAATGCATTAAAGACATAGTGTTACACCTGAAACTATAAAACTCCTAAAATAAAACATAGACAGTATGAGGGCAATAAAAACAAAAATAAACAATTAGGATGATACCAAACTAAAAATCTTTTTCACGGTGAAAACCATCAATAAAACAAAAAGGCAATCTAATAAATGGGAAAAATATTTGCAAATGATAGATCCTATATATAAAGGGTTAGTAAGCAAATATATAAAGAACTCCTGCAACTAAACACAAAAAAATAAGCAAACAATCTAATCACAAATTTTGCAGAGGATTTGAATAGACATTTTTCCAAAGAAGACATACAGATGGCCAACAGACACAAGATGCTCAACATCGCTGATCATCAGAAAAAAATGCAAATCAAAACCAAAATGGGAGATCACCTCACATTTGTCAGAATGGCTAGTGTCAAAAAGCAAGAGATATCAAGTGTAGATGAGGATGTGGAGAAAGGGGAATGCTCAGGCTCTGTTGAGGGGGTATGTCAAATGGTGCAGTCACGATGGAAAATACTATGGAGGTTCTTCAAAAAATTAAAAATAGAATGACCATATGACCCAGCAGTTCTACTTCTGTGTATTTATCCAAAGAAAATGGAAGCACTAATTTGAAAAGATACACACCCCTATGTTCATGGCAGTATTATTTACAATAGCAACAATATGGAAACAACCTAAATGTCCATTGATAGATGAATGGATAAAGAAGATCTGGTATGTACGTACACACACACACACACACACACGTGTGTGTGTGTGTGTGTGTGTGTGTGTGTGTGTGTAAACAATGGAGTATTATTCAGCCATCATAGAGAATAAAATCTTGTCATTTGTGACAACATGTTTGAACCTAGAGGGTGATGTGCTAAGTGAAATGAGTCAGAGATAGACAAAGACCATATTTCACTTATATGTTGAATCTAAAAAATAAACATGCAAAAAAAACACCCAGAAACAGAGTCATACATAGAACTGATATTTGCTAGAGGAGAGTGGGTGGGAGTTGGGCAAAATAGATGGTACAAATTTCATTATAAAATAAATAATTCATGGGGATGTAAAGTACAGCATATGAAATACAGTCAATGATGTCATAATAATGGTAACTAGACTCACTATGGTGATCTTAATGCATGTAAGTGTTGAATCATTATATACCTGAAGGTACTGTAATATTGCCTATCTACTTCAATAAAAAATAAACAAAGTTCAAAAAAAACTGGACTGAGGTATATATGTCAAGACATCCAGTAGAGCCTATTTTATTGTGAATGCATGAAGACCAAAAGTGTCCCCATAAGTGTCTTTGGAATCAGATATCACGCTTGTGGCAGTTGTCGTGAAAGTATTTCCATTATGAAAAATTCTCATTGTTATGGATACACCATACTTGAACTTACCAAAACGTGCCTACTACTGAAGTTTTGATTTCAGAATCCTGTGCCATTCTCACTCTCAGTAGATAAATGACTCTAGTCTCTTCACTGCAAACCCAGCTATATATGCTCTTCTAAGAGAACATATTTAAATCTGAGTCTGATTTATCTTCTTTTGCCTCAATTCCAAGGTTTTTGTTTTTACCAATAATAAACTCTCTTCTGTCCCAACTATACATACCATCATCTTGATAATATTTGTCCTCTATATTTTATATAAAAACAATTTGGCTTATGACTCATTTGTAAACTCCATAACTTTAGATTTTCTGGTACATGTAACAAATATACTTTCTTCAGCCATAACATTTTATTAAAATTTTATAAGCAGAATATTTTGGAGTGAGAGTTTGCTTAATTTCTGTACTCACTGTAATATTTGGGGAAAGTAGGTATTGTCAGGATCAAGAAAAAAACATAGTATATATGTGAGAGACAGTGTTGAATAAAGCAGTGGCCTCACTCTTACGAGAATGGCTTAAATCCTAAGTGGTTGCCCCAACCTTCTTTTTTAAAAATATAAGGAAACCAAAAATTAAAAAATACTTTAGAATAGCTGCATTTTCACCCCTCAACTCAAAATTTATCAATATATTTAATGGCCAGTAGATTTGATATTATACTATGTGTTCGATTTCTCAGGAAAGCCCACTCCCATGTAGATGGCTAAGTCCCATGCAGAGATATTCTGATTCTTTCTGTCTAGGTCTATAGTTTTCTATTCTAAGTGCACACCAGAAATACCTCCAAAAGTGGACCTTGAACAGTAATGTTAAGGAGCAGAGAGAGTGGGGAGGCTGTGCCCAGCTCCTGCTCTCACAGCTGCTGCAGGACACTGAGCTCCATAGAGACCGCGCTGGGCCCCACAGGACTCTGTGCCTTGCTGAGAAAAATAATTAAACATGGACAAAGGAGATCCTAAGAAGCCAAAAGGCAGAATGTGCATTCTTTGTGCAAACTCGTTGACAGGAGCACAAGAAGAAGCATCCAGAGGTGCCTGGGTGGCTCAGTCAGTTGAGCATTCGACTTGATTTCTGCTCACATCATGATTCCAGGGTCATGGAATGGGGCCCCAAGCTCAGTGTGGAGCCTGCTTAAGATGATTCTCTGATTCATATTCATTCTCTCTCTCTCTCTCTCTCTGCCTCTCTCCCCAACTTGTGCTCTCACTTTCTAAAGAAAAGAAAAAAGAAAAAGCATCCAATTGCTTCAGTCAACTTCTCCGAGTTTTCTAAGAAGGGCCTAGAGGGTGAAGACCATGTCTGCTCAAAAGACAGAAAAATTTGAAGACATAGCAAAGGCAGACAAGGCCTGTTATGAAAGAGTAAATGAAAACTTATATCCTCTCTAAAGGGGAAACAAGTTAAAGGATCCCAATGCACCTAAGAGGCCCCTTTGGCCTTTCTCTTATTCTCTTCTAAGTCTCACCCCCAAATCAAAGGAGAACGTTCAGGCCTCTCTATTGGTGATGTTGCAAAGAAACTGGGAGAGATGTGGAATAACTCTGACCCAGATGACAAGCAGCCTCACGAAGGCTGCTGAGCTGAAGGAGACATAGGAAAAGGGTATTGTTGCCTACGGAGCCAAAGGAAAGCCTGATGTGGCAAAAAAAAAAAAAAAAAAAAAAAGGTGTCGTCAAGGCTGAAAAAAAGCAAGAAAAAGAGAGGAGGAAGACAAGGAAGATGAAGGGGTTGAAGAGGAGGAGGAAGATGAAGAAAATGAAGATGAAGAAGATAACGATGAATAAACTGGTTTTAGCACAGCTCTTTTTCTGGTCTATACAGTATGTAACTCCCCTTTACATAACTCCTTTTAAAGAAAAAAAAAAATTGAAATGTATGGTTGCGTAAGATTTGCTTTTAAACTGTACAGTGTCTTTTTTTTTGTAGTTAGCACACTACCAAATGTGTATTTAGATAGCCCTGTCCTCGCTATTTTCAGTAGCCACTAACCTTGCCTGGGACAATGTAGGGGTTGGAAATTGGCATGAAAATTTAAAACAGGTTCTTATTGGTGCATAGAACAAATTAGTTGTATATGGAGATGAAGGATTTTTTCATCTTCACTTGTCTCTGACGCAGCTTACACGAAATAATTAGCGTTCTGTTAACTGAATAGCACTCTGTAATTGCAAAAAAAAAAAAAGGAAAGAAAAAGTTGCAGCTGTTTTGTTGACATTCTGAATGCTTTTAAGTAAATGCAATTTTTTTAATTAAAAAAAGAGTATATCATAAAGTATGGTTTTTAGATTAGCAGTTTTAACATCACGTGAGAATTTGTTCAATATATGCAAATTCTTGGGCCCCACCTCACACCTAACCAGAAACTCTGGGGATAGAGTAATCTGTTTTAAAAACTCTCCAAATGTTTGTGATAAACACAAAAATGTGAAAATCACCAAGATAAACAGTTCTTATTATGTTCCCTCATCCCTTACTCCAGGCTGAAACCCTCAGGAATAAGATCTTTCATGTAAAGTATTAATAAACATCTATAGCCACATGATATAGTTATTAGCAGAATGGTTTTTGGAACTGTTCTGGCATATTCCAGAATTTTCCAAATGATTTAATTTCCCTTACCACATTCTTACCTCCATAAGATGGGGATATTCATATCTATCTCCTAGAGTTGTCATAAGGTCCAAAAAGGTAGTATTTTTAAGCCCTTAGTAGAGTGATCTAACAAACAAAATTAATAAAATGATAGCTATTGATGGTATTATTATAGATTTGGGTACATGTATACTTTATTGTTAATATAAAAATATTCTCACAATTATTATTATTGAATCTATTTTGGGTTTGGCATTCAGCTGACATTAGATATTCTTAGCTTATCAAATAATATTTATTATTGTATTTCTCTTTGTGTTGAGGAGATGATCTTATCTAATTTTTATAATTTCTTTTTTTCCATTTTATAAGTTTTTAGATAGGTAAAACCATGCTTTTAAAAGTTTAAAGCAACAATCCTAGAAAGCATAGTTTATTTGGTCATCAGAATTTATGTGTGTAGACATGCAGATATAACCAAAATAAACTATATAATATTAAATGAGATTTATTTTATTATTTTGTACTATATAGTCTCTATATTTATTTCTATTATATTTAAGTAAGATATTCTACCACCATCCCCCACATAATTAATATAAATAGTATGAAGAATCCTGATTAAGCATAATATAATTTAGCAAAAATATTCAACTACAAATTATAAAAATATTTTCCATTAAAAATAATGAAATCTTGCCAAGTGCAATGATGTGGATGGAGCTAGAGTGTGTTATGCTAAGCACAATAAGTCAGAGAAAGACAAATACCATATGATTTCACTCATATGTGGAATTTAAGAAACAAAACTGATGAACATAAGGGAAAGGAAAAAAGAAAGGGGGGGAAACAAACCATAAGAGACTCTTAACTATAGAGAACAAACTGAGGGTTGCTGGAGGCAGGTGGGTGAGACAATGGGCTAAATAGGTCATGGGTATTAAGGAGGGTACTTGTTATGATGAGCACTGGGCATTGTTTGAAAATGATCAATGAATGAATGACTGAATCACTAAATTCTACTTCTTAAACCACTATTACATTATATTTTAACTAACTAGAATTTAAATAAAAAATAGAAAAGTAAATAAATCAATGAAAACACTGCCCAGTACGACAGAGTTGGTGTTCTCTTCTGTTTTCCCACAGCTTCTCATAATGCAACAGTTATTACATTGCATTATAATTATTTATGTTTTTATCCTTCCCTCTTACCAAAATATGAGTTATTCTAGCATACAAGCTATTCACCCTGTCTAGTGTAAAATGCATGTTGAATGTTAGCACAGTTCAATAACAAAACCACTGTGTCTGTGTTTTTATATTACTGCTCAGCTCAAAGACAGAAACATTATTCCTGGTTTAAATGGTTACCAATGGTGTTAACTTTTTTTTTTTATTGTTTTATATATTAGAATTTGTTTTCTCCAAGAAGGCATATAATTAAAAACATCTAATAAAAGAAAAACAACGTCTACAAAAGAACACATTTTCAGGGTGCCTGGGTGGCTCAGTCGGTTGAGCGTCCGACTTCAGCTCAGGTCATGATCTCACAGCTCGTGAGTTCAAGCCCCAAGTCAGGCTCTGTGCTGACAACTCAGATCCTGGAGCCTGCTTCAGATTCTGTGTCTCCCTCTTTCTTTCTGCCCATCCCCCACCCCCCACGCACACTCTCTCTCAAAAATAAACATTACAAAAATAATTAAAAGAACAAATTTTCAACATAGGGAGAGGATTTCAAACTTCCATGTTTGAAATACTGTTTTTCTTGTGAATTATATATCAAATCTTTATTAAAGCATTACTGCCTTGATTATGCAAGGTCATATTGATTTGCTCACACAATCTTTTACTCAGATTCAAGTTATTATAATTAGCATGAAAGTATTGATTACAAGCTTTCTTTTGTAGTCAGATAAATTTGCCTTTTCCTTAATGCCTTCAAAACTGTATTAAAGGATTTTGCAAGCCGTGACATGTTAAATATGTGTCAATTTCCATAACTTGATCTTGAATTGTAGTCAACTTTTCTGTGTTAAACACAAACAAGGAAATTCACCTAATTGTTGTAAACTCATTGTTACATTTCCATTTACCGACTTAAGTCAAATAAACGCATATATTTAAGAGTATTCAGAATCTGTTGCCTGTAGTCATTTAAACTTTTTGCAAAAACCTAATCCTCATATTTATTTCTTTCGTGATTACTCATGAGATGGGGGAAAAAAATGACCTTTTCTGGCTGACTGCCCATTGAATTCTGCACTCAGACACTGAAGGCAGCTTTGATTGTGTTTTGATGTTTTCACCAACCTATTACTGTATTGACTTGATGGCAGCCAAAACATACATTTGTGATCTCATTTTTCTCCAGCAGTTTTTTCCACTCAATCAGACATGTACACAAATATCCAGAGGACAGAAGAATGCTTTTAACTGAAGCAAATCTCTCAGGAATAGTATCATGCAAGAGCCTCTTTGAAAGACTGCAGTTTGCTGTTTGTGCCAAACATTCCTTTCCCTCTTAGAGAATCCCACTGAAATTAATGCCCAAAAGAAAAGATGCATTATAAACAAATGATTCTACTTTGCCGAATGTCCTCATACTGCTGAAGATTGAGTAGTAATTATATATTTTTTTTGATAAAGACCAAAAGATTTTTGCCATCTATTTTCTGTGACCAAGTATTAATGTGCTGCAGCTGTCACTTTGAATGAGCATTAAGGAATATTTCTCGCTGATGTCACGGGAGTGCAAAAATGGGCCTTTTTCAGAGACAGACTTCAAATCAGAGTTATCTTTCCCTGGTTCTCCTTTGCAGTTCACTACTACAATACTACATTACTTCTGATGCTAAAAGAATTAAATTATAGCAAAAATCTACATGTTATTATTGTTAAAAATGACTTTAGAATTCTTTTTTGATTATGTCCTTTCAGTTACAGAAATCATTTAAGAAAGTTTAAACTTTCACTTTATATAGTAAGGCTCAATATTGCACATCAAATAGTATTTTTCACTGATAATGCACTATATTCATATTTGGCACCAAAAGACTTCAAAATAAATAAATCAGTCTTCAAAACATTAAAGTTTTCTACCATAATGGAAATTCAAAAAATATGCTTAGCATTTACATTAACATTTAGAGTATGCATCTAATTACACAATGTGACCATTTTATAGGATAAAAAACTAGACAAATTTTTGAATATTGACTAGCTGAAGATTCTAAATCACTCATCGCTCTAATACTTTTTCAGCATCAAACAAAATTTTGTGATGACAGAAAATAGCTAGGTTGAGAAAAAAACACAATAATTTCTCTGAAGTTTGCACAAACAGAACATATTCTGATATGGAATGCCTTATGATTCTTTATAAAGGCTACCATGAGTTATCAAATTCTTTTGCCATCATTAAATCTTCCCAAACTTCTAGCCAAACTATGTTCACCAAAAATCAAAATTCTCATTTCTCCAAAATCATTAATCATTTCTATATGTCCAATAATTTTGAACAGCAATTCCCTAGCAGCTTTTTCTAAATTAAAAATCAACCTAATTAAACATTTCATAGGTAGGATAGATATCAGGTCAATGACTAATAGTTTTCCTTTTTTTTTTTCTTTAATTTTTAACGTTTTTTAAATTTTTTTGAGACAGAGAGAGACAGAGCATGAACAGGGGAGGGTCAGGGAGAGAGGGAGACACAGAATCTGAAACAGGCTCCAGGCTCTGAGCTGTCCGCACAGAGCCCAACACGGGGCTCGAACTCATGGACCGTGAGATCATGACCTGAGCCAAAGTCGGACGCTCAACTGACTGAGCCACCCAGGTGCCCCAATTTTCCTTTCTTTTTTTTATTGAAGCATAGTAAATACACAATGATCCATTAGTTTCATGTGTACAACCTAGTGATTTAACAAGTCTATATGTTATGCTATATTCACAAGTGTAGTGACCATCAGTCACCATACAACACTATTACAATATGTAATTTGCTGTATTCCCTATGCTCTACCTTCTATCCCCATGATTGACTATAGATTTCTTATAGAAATTCAGAATTTCTTATAGAAATTCAGACAGAACATTTATATTGTCTGATTGATTCAACCAGTTACTTATAATTTAGAATGAAATGTGGTAAACTAATAGCAAAACCAATTGATTTACTATTAGTATGAAAAAATATTTTGGAGGGAAAACCATACTAAAAATGTATATAACCTACATAATCCTATAGCCTACACACATGTGGTCAGGCTATTAAAAATATATACTAATGCGACTTCATTTTTGACTGATTTCATAAAAATTTAAATTCATTAAAAGTGTGAAAATCTGAAATGTATTTATCAAAGATTTAGTCTTCACTATTGCAAAAGGAGATTTCACCTCTAATTTGTACAGTTGTTTCAACTGTATCCTTCTGAAAGTGTTTCCTGGTTCTCAATACATTTTACCAATGTTAATTTTTTCTTCTTATGTGTTCATGAATAACAGCCTTTCTTTAAATAATTATTATTAAATTTCTAAAACATGTGAAATTAATCACTCCCAGCATTTTCTTCTGTCAATAAAATTTTGCATGCCCTATCCCCTT
Organism: Puma concolor; assembly: GCF_028749965.1. Classification (NCBI taxonomy): domain Eukaryota; kingdom Metazoa; phylum Chordata; class Mammalia; order Carnivora; family Felidae; genus Puma; species Puma concolor. Next base: position 116,484,113 of record NC_141675.1, read on the forward strand.
TGTACTGTGACTATGCCACTTTCTGTAAAGAGATATGAATAATCTTGCTTTGAATTAAATATTAATGGATAGTTAATTAATGGTATGTTTCTGTTAAGTATTTGTTAGACTGTAGAAAAACCAGGGGAGCTATAAAGTTCAAAAAGATACATTCTTATTTTTTCCTGTGGGGATGAAATGAACTTCCATGACATTATCATACATAGAAGGATGTGATCCCCAGTGTGCTGAGTTTTATTGGAGATCAGGACAGAGGAAGGTACTCCTGCAGGGAGGCATGTCCATAACATAGCTTTAGTGTTTAACTTTAAAGCATCATTGGAATTTTCATTAATCATCGGAAAGAAAAAATGAAGAAAGACATGAGGCATTGCAGTTTGAGGGGGTAACATAAAATTATGCAAGCAGATAACTGTAGAATATTTGCAACATAAGTCAAGCAGTCCTGGTGTTTAGAATATGGGATATGGAGTTTTATACGTTTCTCTAAGCACAACAGCTTTTCCATATTAAAACCTTATTCCCTAATATTCAACTTCATATGCTCTTTTTCCCACTCTTCACTACTATGCTTCTCTTTCATACATACGTTCTAACTTATCCATGCTTTTTACTTAAAATATGATCTTTAAAACTAGATATATCATATGTGCTTAGATCATTTTAACTATAGTAAGGCTGTTCCCTCTCTTGATCTGGAAGCCATAAGTAATTGGTACTAACACATATTTTAGACATTTTGCTAGCAGTCTTACCTGAGTTTATCCTCAATAAAATTGCAAGTTTTTTTTTCTTACCCCCTCCACCAACCTGCTGTTAAATCAGGTCTCACCATTTGTAGATTATTTTTATACCTAATTTGAATCTCTTGGTGCTCAATTTGATTTTGTATAATTTTGTTCTCTATAGCAACATACTTGTCAAGTTTTTCTCATTTTTTTTAAAGATATTGTTGTGCATATTACAAAAAAAAGGAATTTGGTTAAGCTACTTAAATACTACTTAAAAAATAATCAAAGATCTCTATAGGTAACACAAGAGTTACATTTAATTTATATTGATTAAAGGATTAAATTAATTTTTTAAAATGACAAATTCGTAGAGTTGTAGATGCTCCTTTAGACTTTGACATAGATTTATGAAAATGTGTTTTCTATAAAATTATTCTGATTAACTTTGTAATTTTATATTTAAATATCATCTCTATAAATTGTGAATTATAAATCACTCTTTTGTGGGTCCATAGGCTAAATTAATTAAATGTTTAACAAAACTGAATATTAAAACATGAAATATATGTATTATTTTCTATAGAGATATACTGGTACCATGTGAAAATAGCTTTCAAAAAACACTTTTCACATGTTTTTGTTCTTTGAAATTCCCTTTTTATTCAATTCTTTTTATTCAATTCCCTTTTTTCCCCCATTTGGAGTAAAAGAAATAATAAAATTGGAACTGAGTGTTACCACCATCCTTGCAAGTTATATTATATCATATTGCAAAGATAAGGACTTTCCCTTGCAAGTTATTCTTACTATACTGATATCACAAAAATAGTCACTTCATAAACCATTTCTTGTCACAATGTAGGCCCTATTAGCAAACCATTATTTTTAACACTGACTTTTTGTCTGAATTCAGGAAAGCACATCTAAGTTCCTATTATAAAATTTCTCTTAGCACCTTTTAGGCAATACAGTAAAAATTTACCTAATCACTGTCTTCCTAAGCCTTTCTCTAAAAGACAAAATACTGAATTCAGATATAGTAACACTTTTTTTTCCAGATCCTATAGTCAAATTGTTTAGTAATAATCTTTGGAGCTCTGACAATCATGCAATTAAAAAAAAAATTATTCTTTATTGGGGGAATGCAGAGGGAGAGAGGGAGAGAGAGACAGAGACAGAGAGAGACAGAGAGAGAGAGAGAGAGAGAGAGAGAGAGAGAGAGAGAATCCCAAGCAGGCTCAATGCTCAGTGCAGAGCCCAATGTGAGGCTTGATCTCACCACCCTGGGATAGTTACCTGAGCTGAAACCAGCTGAACCTGAGTTGAGACCACCCAGGCACCCCTCTGATAGACAGGCAAATTTTTCTCCTTCTCACTGCTGGAAAAATGGATGCATCTTTACACTCTATGTTAACTTCAGAGGCATTTTTGAAAAATAGTAACAGAAATCTCTTTTCTAATTAATGAGTCTGGGAAATTAAGTGAAAAGATTTACATTGAGCTATTCTGTATTTTTAATGACAAACAGGAACTTACATGTGTAATTTATTAGTACATAATCTGGTTAGAATATTAAATTTTAAAAGTCAATCAACTTTTGCTCAAAGAACCTGGTGCTACCAAGTTTATGAACCCACAGTTTCCCTGTTGTGCCAGAGAAGGCACCAGTGGTTTGCTCTGAAAAATTAATCACTCTCCAATCATCTGCTTTCTCATTTTACAAAATAATTTAGAGCACCTTGGTATGCCAATATTTTTTGTTCATGAAGCAGTTAAAACAACACAAACATAAAGACAAGTAAACTATCTCGTATCATTATTGGTATCATAAAAAAGGCTTGAAGAAGCAAGGAAAATCTCTGGTTAAATTATTTTTGCTTAAACATTAAGCTCCTTAACTCAGTTCTCTCTACCTACTTTTTAGCATGAAAAAGGGTTGCAAATCACTGTGTCCCAACAATATCAAAACATCATTCCTAAGTGAAAGTATAAATAGACAATTGATTTATTAATAGCATATAACAAACAACAAAAATATGACTGAATTAACTAAATTTTGTAGGTGACATCTGACAAACTCCTTCAGATTTTTTCCCTCCAAAATATTTTTTTAATTTTTTTAATTTTTTTTTTTTTTATTTATTTTTGAGACAGAGAGAGACAGAGCATGAGCAGGGGAGGGGCAGAGAGAGAGGGAGACACAGAATCCGAAGCAGGCTCCAGGCTGTCAGCACAGAGCCTGACACAGGGCTGGAACTCACAAACCGTGAGATCATGACCTGAGCCGAAGTCAGGCGCTTAACCGACTGAGCCACCCAGGTGCGCCCCCGTCCAAAATATCTTAATACGAATTTCTATTTAATTAAATAATGCTGTTTGCAAATTTAAATTTTTTAATGGAATCAGTTAGCTAAAATCAATGTGTTATACCAGAGGTAAATTCTGCTTATTCCACTACAATTAGAAAACTAAGTCAGATGTCTATTCTGTCATCAAGTGACTGTAGCACATGACATCCTAGGAGTGACCATTCCAGCAACATCATATGTTTAACCATCTAGGTGACAGCGTGTGGTCCATGTGGAGGTGCACACTTTTCCTTAACAATTTCTAAACAGAAAAAAAAAAAACTTATAGACTTGGTAAAGTAGTTCTACTCATTTAAAATTACCAACAAGTTGATAGGAAGAATTATGTGATGCTAGTCAGTGCATGCCTTTATAAATAAAAGCTAAATTAACAAAGTAGGCTTTCATGCCTTACATTAAATAAATGGCATATTAGAATTTGCACTTTTTCACAAACCAGTTTTGTTTAACGGATTTCGGTAATTTAAAATTATTTAAATATTATTTGAGGACTCGCTAGGTTTTGGTGAAACCATTAAAACAATATAAAACTATTAAATGTTTGAAACATGTAGCACAAAATTTTATAATCAAATTGTTATTTCTTCAAGCATGTATCTACATACTCTCGCTTTGACTCACACATTCTCATAGTTCATTGCTTGAAATAATAAGTTTTATTGTATTAAAGAATAATTATACTTTATTTTTATTTTTATTTTTTTTTTCAACGTTTATTTTTGGGACAGAGAGAGACAGAGCATGAACGGGGGAGGAGCAGAGAGAGAGGGAGACACAGAATCGGAAACAGGCTCCAGGCTCTGAGCCATCAGCCCAGAGCCTGATGTGGGGCTCGAACTCACAGACCGCGAGATCGTGACCTGGCTGAAGTCGGACACTTAACCGACTGCGCCACCCAGGCGCCCCAAAGAATAATTATACTTTAATGATAAACACATAAAATATGTTTATGTGAGGAGGAAAAGCATTTCAATATGGGATAAACTGCATTTATCAATGTGTCAGTTCCATAAAGTCAAAGTTTGATTTTTCCATGAAATGTTTAAAATAAATGTTTTATTTGAAACCATAGATCTTGTCACATAAAGAAACATTTCCAGTCAAATCAGGTAATTAGTGTCTGTTGAAGTCAGTTAAAGTGCTGTCATCCCTGTAGTTCCTGCATTCTTTCTGATACATATCTAATATAAATTTGATTGATTGAAAGATACTACCTGCCATACAAACCTGGTGGAAACAAAATTAAGAAAAGGAAAAAAAAAAAAAACGTACTACTTCAGTCAAATGGCTCAGATCTTGACCAGGCCAAAGGGGCAAATATCCATTTAAAGCAAATAATCTGAATTTCAAATGAGAGAGGAGAATCATCTTCTAAATGTTAAGGGCTAAGCTAAACAAGCATAAAATAATGGATGAATAGATAGAAAAGGAAAGGATTGAGAGACTTACATACAATAGAAGATGTAGGAATTTAGGGTGATTTAATTGGACTAGGATCACCTAAATGTATTAGAAACTTTGTGGTATGAAATGAGGGCAAACATCAATTAGATGAGAAGAGAATTGGGACACACGCATCAATATAATATTTGGAGAGGCAAAGCAGATCTGTATGGTTGTACTGGACGCCTTAAGGACATGATGTAAGGCTGACCTCCCCTTCCTCCATCTGCTCCCTGATGTCATGTTAATTTTACATTTTCTCTCTTTATAGGCCTTGCTGATTTAAACACAGGCATATAATTGCTCCCAGCATAGTCAAGCAGATTATTTCTATTGCAGTGTGAAACGATGACAATAAGACGGCCTGACACTGTCTACATGTGGCATAAATTAAATTACATGAAACTGTCTTCAGCGTGGGAGACATATTTTATGTCATATACATGTCAAAAATGTAATGTCAGTATTGTAACATGTCACCCATCTATCATTTTTCACATATCTGTGCAGGGAAAAATAATTATGAATAATCTCATAGAAGTGAATTTTTTGGACCAGCTCCAACAGATCTAGTCTCAGCCTAATTTTCACCTCAGGTTCTTGTTTCCTTTCAATCTTCATAACTAGAAACACTATCTAGCTGCTGCTCTGGCCATCATAAATTCAAATTAATACCCATATCATATTATAGTCCTCTGCAGCTTAGAAGGGTTGGTGCAATCCAAGGCCAGCTCTTTAATTTGCAGGGCCTTGTACAAAATAAAAACGTGAAATTCCTTGTTAGAAAAGCAGGGGAAAAGTGTTGTTCGAGGTAATAAATATAAAGCTTTTTCCATCGTCTCATGATTTGTTCCACAAATTGCCACTGTGATGTTAATTTGCTTCCTAATGCCATTGTAGGTAAAGAAAAATAAAAATTTGAATCATTAGCCTGAGTTTTACCATCAACTTTATGTGGGGTAATGGCAGTCTTAAAATCCCTGAAATTACAAATTTGCGTTTTATAGCTCACACATGCATATGTATTTTGTATGAACAGAGGAAACACTGCAAAACTCAATTGCTTTTATTTCAGTTTTTGATACGTGCAGGTTATACCAACACTCTCTACCTTTGGCTCATTGATACATAAGGAAGGACTGGAAGAAAGAGGAATTATGGATTCCCCTTTCTTTTTCTTCTTTGTTATCATTTCACGCTTTAAAGAAAATCTACATAGGGGCGCCTTAGGTGGCTCAGTCAGTTAAGCATCTGACTCTTGATTTCAGCTCAGGTCATGATCTCATGGTTCAGGAGCTCAAGCCCCACATCTGGCTCTGTGCTGAAAGGGTGGAACCTGCTTAGGATTCTCTCTCTCTCTCTCTCTCTCTCTCTCTCTCTCTCTCTCTCCCCCTCTCTCTGCCCTTCCCCTGATCATTCCCTCTCTCTCTCTCTCTTTCAAAATAAAAAAAATAAACTTAAAAAACTACAGAATAGATATTGATTTCTTGTGTAGAATTGAAGTATTGTTTCATCATACATACAAGCACATACACAGATTCCCTCAGGCAAGAAAAAAATTATTTAAAGCGAGTAGTAACACTTATTTTCTTTTAATTGCTTAACACTTAAAAAATTAAAATCAATAAGATTTAACTGGAACTAGTCTTTTATAGGTAAAGAAATAAAAGTAAGGGGATGTAACTTCATTTGAAGGGAATAAGCATGGCAAACAATGCCAACGACCTAATTCATCAGTTGTTTTGTCACACACAGGATGGCAATATGAGGGAGGGATATATGGAGAGAGGAGGGAGATATGAGAAAACTTTAAATCTTTAAAGTTAGCTAAGAAAGTTGGCTGTTCCTCAAGGACCAATTGAATGATGAATGTGCAGATTTCTATTTGCAATAGCATCCCAAATGCTCCTATATGTCAACAAACAAGTAAAACAGATGTTATCCTAGTCACCTATGGAGCCAAGAACAGATGGGCTGGATGTGCTGTGTGAGAACAAAAATGCACCACGGCTGTGATCTCACGGAGTGGATTCCCATTGACCAAAACTATTTTCCAGTAGGACAAAAATTATTCAAAAGAAGACAACATTGGAGCTGACAAAGCAGTTTAGCTGTGGTCAGAAAGAAAGAACTGAGGTACTGGCAAAATCTACAGCGATGGACGGATAAAAACATACATAGGGACTGTACCTGCGATATTTGGTATTTGTAAAATATTGAATAAGTGATAATCTATTGTTCATTATAACACATGTTTTGCTAATAAATATCCTAGGACAAAAGATAAATTATAATTACCAAAACTCCTGTTTAGTCTCCATAGGTTTCAAACTGTGTAATGCCTCCAAAGCTAATTTATGCTTTAAAAACAAAAACAAAAACAAAAAAAAACTTGACATAGTGTTTCTTAGAAAATTTAAAAGGTGGGTATGGGGCGCCTGGGTGGCGCAGTCGGTTAAGCGTCCGACTTCAGCCAGGTCACGATCTCGCGGTCCGTGAGTTCGAGCTCCGCGTCGGGCTCTGGACTGATGGCTCCGAGCCTGGAGCCTGTTTCCGAATCTGTGTCTCCCTCTCTCTCTGCCCCTCCCCTGTTCATGCTCTGTCTCTCTCTGTCCCAAAAATAAATAAAAAACGTTGAAAAAAATATTTAAAAAAATAAATAAAAAAATAAAAGGTGTAAAAATTATGCATATGCACAGACATGAATATATTTCTCAGAAAACTAGCAGAAGACAATGAAAATACATATTATTCATTTTCATACATTAAAATATAAATAAATTTCATACATTAAAATATAAATAAATTAGTAAATAGTAAATTAGTAAAATATAAATATAAATAAATTAGTAATCCAAGTAAGAAGAGTGTTCCTCTAATGTTTGTTTCTGACCTAATCAATTGCCCCTGATAAGAGGTTTTCCTATCACCTCCTTCCTCACGTGTCCGTAAGTCTATAGTCTGTAAAATATCAATTCTCTCTCTCATGCTCCCAGTGAAACACTCTCTATCTTAGGCAGGCACAAGTCAGGTTCTTTGAGTCCTTGACAGGCCATCTCCCAGTTTAATATCCAAAACTGTAGGATTAGTTGTCCTCCAGTTAAATAATCTGGATGTTAAAATTTGCAAAGAACAATTCCATCCCTTTTCACAACCACCCCCTCTCAACCTCCCAAAGGCAAAGGCCTCCCAGATCATCATCCACCACACTTCTTTCTATATAATGCCTTAAAAATGCCCCGAAATGACCTATCTCATACATTTTCCTGTCGTCATCCTCCAGAATATAGTCTCCTCTGGAGATCACGATCTGTTACCAACAAACTCCCTATATCGTCATTCTGCCTTCTCAGTATTATGGCCACTTTCTTGTTCTGGTAAAACTTGAGATTTGAAGTAATATAAACACTTAAGCTCCTACTGGATCCCAACCCCACCTTCCCACCACCAACAACATACTAAGAAATCACTTCCACTAAAGAAAAAAAAAATTCTGGAAGAGAATGGAAGCTGGGAAGAAAGGAACAGAACAGCATGAGTTATTCATTTTCAAGGCTCTAATGTGGGGGTAGAATAAAGTTAGGGCTACTAGTACATCTAAAACTTGTTTGTTTTTTTTTTTTTTAAAAAGTCTTCTGGTCAGATGAACAGACACCAACTTGGAAACAACTAAAGCCTCTGGAATGTGAGAAGGGAACATTAGAAAGGAGACTTTCAACAGTGGGGAGCCCTAGATCCTATATGTTATAAACTCTGCCCAATTCTCTGTCTGGCCCTGGAGTCATGCCTTTGAAGGGCAGAATGAGATTTGATAAAGTAAACTGAGGAAATAATAAATAAGAAGGATAAGCTGTGTTCAGCTACAAACAATGGCTGAGATTGAGAACTATATATCTAAATGATACAAGTTCAAATTTCTTCTGAAATTACAGTGCCTTTCCAAGTGACTGTTATATTTTAGTTCATTGATCCTAAATGTACTATGTTCAAATTATAGTTCTATACATTTTGAAATCATTAAAAAATGCTAAATTTCTTTAAGATGCATGCCTCTTGTTGGGCAATAAAATCATACATCTGTGGAACCAATTATTTATAATTAACAGCTAAGTAAACAGATTGAAAAGGGAAATTGACAAAGACAGGGAGAAATTTTAAGTATCTTTTTCATAGTTGAAAAAATAAAATTGAAAGCATCTCAAATTTGGAGGAACACGGGAAAAACATATAATTGTATAATTGAGATTGATATAGTTAATTTTTTAATTAATGATCTGTACCATCTTCCCAAATTATCTTAAAAGTGTGTCAGGCAAGCTAACAGTGTAAATTCATTATGTGGTTATATTGATAAATCTGGAATTATATAACAAGGAAGGTAAAGGATACACATGTAAGCTACACAAACACAAATTATGCATATACACCTTAAAAATCTTGCATATTTGTGGTGCTACAAGAACTTGTTAAAAGCTAAAACAAGAGTTAATTTACTTCTTGCTTCTAAGTAGCCAGTTTATATTGTAGGTTTTATAAATGTAACATACTTATATTATTAAGATAAAGTTTCATAGTCCTTCCAATAATTAGTGTTAATCTATAAATTTATTGAAAGGACCCTCACTTATTTTTGCAAAAAAAAATTCTTTTTTTAGAAAGCTTATTTACTTAGGGGCACCTGGGTGGCTCAGTCAGTTAATCTTCCGACTTCAGCTCAGGTCATGATCTCGTGGTTCATGAATGAGTCCAAGCCCCACGTTGGGCTCAGTGTTCACAGCTCAGAGCCTGGAGTCTGCTTCAGATTCTGTGTCTCCCCCTCTCTCTGCCCCTACCCTGCTCATGCTCCATCTCTCTCTGTCTCTCAAAACTAAATAAATGTTACCAAAAATTTTAATATTTATTTACTTTTAAGAGAGAGAGAGAGAGAGAGAGAGAATGCCAAGTAGGCTCCACACTGTCACTTGAAACCCAATGTGGGGCTCAAACTCACAAATCGTGAGATCATGACCTGAGCCAAAATCTAGAATTAGACGCTTAACCAACTGAACCACCCAGGCATTCCTGCAACAAAAATTCTTATGTCTAGTGTGATAGAACTTGATAATGCATTCTATTATATGATGCATACTTAAAAATTTTATTTCATCTGGTATGTAATACACAAGGCATTGCCTATTTGAGGAAGAAACAGAAGATGAAGGAAAATAGGAACAATAAAAATAAGGAAGGAAGGGAGAAAGGAGAGAACAGAAGATGGAGAGAGAGAGAGAAAAAAGGAAGAAGGTAGGAAAGGAGAAAGTGACAAAGACTGAATATTCATATTTAATTACTCGTATTTAACTCATGCTAGTCTACTTCTGAAAATAATAACTGATTAAAAATTATGTTGCCACTTGGGTACATTTTAAAGAGAATATACAGTAGATACAGAGTAAAAATAGAAACAACACTCACATGGCAAGCGAGTTAATCATCATTTATTTCTTTTGATTTCACAGTTAATTTGAATGGCTGAGAAAGCAAGCAATTGTTGTTGCCAGCCAGAATTGAGTTGGAACGAGATTATACAGTCTTCCTAACCTCTGAAACAGATTAAATTTGGTTTCCTAAGGTTTGCAATGAGCTGAATACAAGTTAAGCTGAAGTTGAATACAATTTAAATGACAGTTGGAAGTGTAAGCTACAAGCAGCATGTTGCCTAAATAAATCAGTAACCTTATAATCAGGAACTACTTGCACTTTTCAAAGGCCAATATCATTACTTCACAATTGGTATGATTTTCCTCTCCAGTAAAATTTACAATTTTTTTCAAGTGCAGATTTGTAAGAGCACTTAGAAAGACAATGTTCAAGGCTATTTTCCACCATATAATCTTCTTGATGGAGGGTTACCTTTAGCTCTTTCAAACTCTTCATCTAGAGAGATTTAGTCATTAGGAAGGTGTTGAAAACTTTTTAAATTTAGTTTGTCAAGATAACATACTGAATTTTTACTTATAATGTCCACCTTAATTTTAGAAATTTGACAGAAAATTCACCCTAAATGTAGGCAATCTAAATTTATCATCATCTTAGATGCTTATTGGTTTAAAGCATTCTGCCTGCAGCTGTAAATGAAATAGAGCTAAAAGAAAGGGGAAGGATACTGACAACCTCTGAGCATTTTGCAGAGGATATTACACATAATGTTTTATTTAATCTGAACACTTTCTCCAGAATGTGTGTCATTACCCATCACATCCCCATTGTTTTATTAGTGGAGACTGGAATTTCAAAACCTGAATCTACCCAATTTCCATTTTCAAATACTTTGTGCCATACCAAGCTACCTCAAATGAATGGGATGTTACTGATGGGAGTTTTTTTTTTGTTGTTCTGTTTGCATTGGTATCAACTCTAGTTTTGTAGGTTGAAATATTATATCTCAATAAATAAATATTATCTCAATATACTATATCTCAATATTATATCCCAATAAGTAAATTATATCAATGTAATATCACTGAAATAAAACAGATATATTATACAAAATATGAGGGGATAAAGATCAAACCTATGCTATTATCTAGAATTTGCTATATATTCCCAAAGCAAAATTTTATAACAGAAAATGAAACAAGCCATTTAAATTTTAGCAGCACGGTAAGATTCCCAAATAGTTACTTACCTTTCTGTTCTATAACTTAATTTGGCACCTTTCAGTTCAAGTTTTTACCACTGTTGGGGCATCTGGGTAGCTCAGTCAGTTAAGCATTTGACTTCAGCTCAGATCTTGCAGTTTGTGGGTTCAAGCCCCATGTCAGGCTCTGTGCTGACAACTCAGAGCCTGGAGCCTTCTTTGGATTCTGTGTGTGTCTCTCTCTCTACCCCTCCCCTGCTCATGCTGTGTTTCTCAAAAATAAATAAACATTAAAAAATATTAAATTTATAATTTTTTTTTACCACTGTGAATGATAGATAAAGGATTAAAAATAGTGTTGACAAATTCAGAATTTCTAATTGCTGGAGGTTTAAGTAGTAAACAAGCCTAAGTAGAATCATTATCAAAAGTGATGGAGGGAGGCAGTTCAAGATGTGGCATGGTAAGATTCTGAACTTACCTCCTCTCACAGACACAACAAATATAAAGCTATACAAGGAATCATTTCCCCTGAGCAAAGACGTGAAAACTGAATCAATGGTACTTCCACAACAAAGGATCAACAGGTCACATCAAGACAGGTAAGATAGGTGGACACATGGTCTCTCCATAACCCTCACTCCAGCTATGACGACCCACAATAGGCAGGGGTCTCAAAACATATATGGTGCTTTTCCCTGAGAAACAGGGATTTGTATCCAATTTCAGTCACCCCAACCCTTGGGATCTCCATTTGGGAGAGACAAACCCCCAAAATGCCTGGCTTTGGAAACCAGGAGAGCTTATATAGAGAACCACAGAGCTATAGAGAATGGAAAACTTGCTCTTAAAGGCCTCACACAGAGACTCACTCACCCCAGGAATGAGTGCAAAAACGGCAGGTTTATTTTATTTTTTTTTTAATTTTTTTTTTCAACGTTTATTTTATTTTTGGGACAGAGAGAGACAGAGCATGAAAGGGGGAGGGGCAGAGAGAGAGGGAAACACAGAATCGGAAACGGGCTCCAGGCTCTGAGCCATCAGCCCAGAGCCTGACGCGGGGCTCGAACTCACGGACCGCGAGATCGTGACCTGGCTGAAGTCGGACACTTAACCGACTGCGCCACCCAGGAGCCCCAAAAACGGCAGGTTTAAAACCACCTAGACTATATTTGAAGGAGACCCAATTGTTAATCTTAAGACATCTTCAGGAGAGGCAAAAACCTATTAGGACTTTCTCTCTGGGCACAAAGGCACTAGTGGAATCCACTTTGTTTGTTTGTTTGTTTGTAAGCTTTCTTTATACTTTCCTAGTACCCATGCTGTAAGGTGCCATTTTGGTACACTCATTAACCTGGTAGTGCCAGTGCGTATGTCCCACCCTTCAATACCCCCTAGCCATGGCCCCACCACAGCAGGTCAGGTAAATGCCCTGCTTTCCCACCCTGTGCCTTAGCCAGGGTCCCATCACAGATGGCGGTCATGTAAAGCCCCCAAAGGGGGTATCCCTACAGCGTCTGACTCTAGTGTCCAGGGGAGATTACACTTCTGGGACACAGGGGACATCTCCTACACAAGTCTATTTTCTAAGACTAAGAGAAATAGCTGCTCTACCTAAAACATAGAACAAACACAGAGAATCAAGTGAAATGAGGAGACAGAAGGTTATGTTTCAAATGGGGAAAAAAAGAAAAATGATAAAAATCTAATGAGCAAGACCATAATTAAAAGGAGAGAAGTAATCCCTCTGATAAAAAGTTCAAACTAATGGTCACAGAGATGCTCACAAATTTAAAAAAAAAAATGGATGAACAAAGTGAGAACTTTAACAAGGAAATATAAAATATAAGAACGTACCAAACAGGAGTGACTCAGCTGAAAAACACAAGAATTGAAATAAAAAAAATACACTTGAGGGGTTCAACAGTAGACTCAATGGGGTAAAAGATTAATAAGTAACATGGAAACAGAGTAATCACCCAAACAGGATGACCAAAAGAAAAAAAGTTCTAAAAGATGAAGAGCTTGAAAGACCTATAGAACAACATCAAGCAGCATAAGATCTGCATTATAGGGATCCGAGAGGAAGAGAAGAAAGAAAGAAGCAGAAAAATTATTTAAAGAAACAATGGCTTAAGACTTCTCTAATCTGAGGAAGGAAACAGATACCCAATTCCAGGAAGCCCAAAGAGTTTCAAGTAAGATGAAGCCAAAGAGATCCATACCAAGATATACTGTAATTAAAATGTCAAAAGTTAAAGTTAGAGAACCTCAAAAGAGCAGGGGAGAAAAACAAATTGTTACATAAAAGACTACCTGTAAAAGCTTATGATATAATTTTTTTTACCAGAAATTGTGCTGACCAGAAGGGAGTAGCATAATATATTTTAAGTGCTGAAATGAAAAAACAAAACAAAACAAAAAAACCTTCAAACCAGAATACCATATCCAGCAACATTATCACTCAGAATTTAAAGAGAGAATAAAAGTTTTCTAGACAAGCAAAAGCTACAGGAGTTTACCACCACTAAACTGGCTGACAAGAACTAAGAAGGGAGATTACTTATGCTGAAAAGTAAAAGTACTAAAAGGTAACAAAATACAGGAAAGTAAAAATCTCACAGGTAAAGACAATATATATAGTAAAGGTAGGGGAATAGCCACTTATAAAGTTAGTATGAAGGATAAAACACAAAATAATAAAACTATACAATTGGTTAAAAATTACACTCAGTAAAAGCATGTAAAATACAACATTAAAATCTAACACCACTTGGGGTGGTGAGAAACATATTTTTTAGACTTTACTTAAACTTAAGTTCTTATCAAATTAATATAGATTGTTTTATACATGCAACATATATAACATATGTATATACATACATATGTATGTATATGCATATATATGTGTATGTACATATTATACATTGTGTGTGTGTGTGTGTGTGTGTATAGGCCTCTCTCTCTCTCTCTCTCTCTCTCTCTCTCTCTATATATATATATATATATATATATATATATAGTGAGTGGCCTCATGAACTATATATATATATAGTGACCTCATGAACTACAAAGCAAAAGTCTCAAAAACAATGAGAAAGGAATCTAAAATTAACACTAAAAAAAGTCACCAAACCACAAAAGAGCAAAATAAGACAAGAACAGAGAGGAATGACAAAAACAAGGAATTGATTAACAAAATGTCAATAAATAAATACATAACTATAAATAATTACTTTAAATATAAAGGTGTTAAATTCCCTGATCAAAAGACACAGAGTAGCTGGATGGGTTTAAAAAATCATCTATAGGGGCACCTAGGTGGCTTAGTTGGTTAAGCATCCAACTCTTGATCTCAACTCAGGTCTTGATCTCAGGGCCATAAGTTTGAGCCTCACGTTGGGCTCCACTGGGCATGAAGCCTTCTTAAAACAAAACCATGTATATGTTGTGTGCAAGAAAATTACTTTGGATCTAATGATACATGCAGACAAAGTTAAGGGATTGAAAAAGACACCCTATGCAAATGGAAACAAAGACAAAGCTGGTATAGCTATATACATATTAGAAAAATAGACTTTAAAAGAAACACTGTAATAAAGGACAAAGGACATTACTTAATAACAAAGGAGTTAATCTAACAAGAGGAGATAGCATTTGTAAATATTTATGCACCCAAAATAGAAGCTCCTAAATACTTAAAGCAAATGTTAACAGACTTAAAGGGGAAAAAAATAACATAAAAATAATAAAGGAGTTTTATAAGCTAATTATAACAATGGGTAGATCATCCAGTCAAAATTAATAATGAAACATCAGTCTAAATGACATCTTGGATCAGATGAACTTAGACATATGCGAAACATTCCACCCAAATGCAAAAGGCAAATTCCTCTCAATTTATGATAAAGAATTCAAGAATATGCAAAAAAGGACAGTCTCTTTAATAAATGGTGTTGAGAAAACTGAATATCCACATACAAATAATGAAACTAAAACAGTCTTACACTATACATAAAAGTGAACTCAAAATAGACTAGACTTGAAAGTAAGATGTGAAACCATAAAAGTCCTGGAAGAAAACATGGGCAACAAGTTTCTTGACTTTAGTCTTGGTGTTGAATTTTTGATTCTGACTAAAAAGGCAAAGGTAAAAAAAAGCAAAAATAAACAAAACTACATCAAATGAAAAAGCTTCTGTATAACAAAGAAAAATATCAACAAAATAAGAAGTCAAGCTAATGAGTGACAGAATATATTAGCAAATCATATTTCTAATAGGGCATTCATATCCAAGATACACAAAGAATTCACACAACTCAGTGGCAAAACAAAAACAAAAAACCCCAAACCATCTGGTTAAAAAGTTGTTAGAGAATGTAAAAAGACATTTTTCTAAAGATATACAGATGTACAAGAGGGATATGAGATGATGTTCAATATCACTAAGTATCAGAGAAATGCAAATCAAAACCACAAAGAGATGTCACCTGTTAGAAAAGACCAGAAATAACTAGTAGTGAAGAGGATATGGAGAAAAGGGAAGGCTGGTACACTGTTGATGAGAATGCAAATCAGTGCAGTCACTGTGGAAAGAAGTATTGAATTTCCTGAAAAATTAAAGATAGAACTACCATGTGATCCAGTCGTACCCAATGAAAATATTTATCTGAAGAAAACAAAAACACTAATGTGAAAAGATATATGCAACTCAATGTTCATTGCATCGTTATTTACAATAGCAAGATATAAACAACCTAAATGACCATTGATAGATTAATAAAGATGTGGTTATACTCATACACACACACACACACACACACACACACACACACACACACACACACAATGGGATACTACTTAGCTGCAGTAAAGAAGGAAATCCTGCCATTTGCAACAAAATGAACAGATCTTGAGAATATTATGCTAAATAAAATAAGTCAGGTGTAGAAAGAAAAATACCATATGATTTCAATTATATGTGGAATATAAAACAAAACAATCAAAGAACAAAATAAAACAGAATTTACAGATATAGAGAAGTGATGGGTGGTTATTAGACAAGAGGAGTTTGGGGAGAGAGCAAAATGGGTAAAAGGCTTAATTGTCTGGTGATGGATGACACTACTTATTGTGGTCATCACTTTGTGGTGTACACAAAAATCTAACTATTATGTTGTACATCTGAAACCTACATAATGCTATACAACAATTTGCTTCAATTAAAAATAGTTTGAAATTTTAAAATAGAGGATCAACAGACTTGATTTAATATTCCTCTAAAGAAAGTGATAGATGGTTCAAGGTCTGGCATTTACTACTCTTATGTAAAGTATTTTGCTAGGTTAAATCAGATAGTATGCCTTAAATGTGGTTGGCATAAATAAATACCACTAAGCAATTCAATTTAATAAAAATAATTAATGTTTGCAAGTCATTTATTTCAAAACATTATAGCACTGAAATAAGATTCTAAGTTTCTCAGTTCTATTTGAACTTCCAATTAAATATTAATATACTCATTCATTCTTTTATTCATTCAAACAATTCAGACCTTATATTAACCCAGAAACTGTTATAAGCTCTAGACATTCAATATGAAAGCAATATGTTCTCAAGAAGAGTATAGTTTGTGGGAAACAATACAATTAATGATGAAAAAAATCACTCAACAATCCCAAAAAATAATCTGATTAAAATGGGCAAGAGGCCTTGAATAGACATGATTAGAAACAATATTCACCTCACTAATCATCAGGGAAATGCAAATCAAAACCACATGAGATATCACCTTGCATCTGTGAGAATGGCTAAAATAAAAAACAAGGAATAAGTGTTGGTGATGATTGGAATAAAAGCAATTCTTATGCACTATTGGTGAGAATGCACACTGGTATAGCTACTATGAAAAGCAGTATGTAGTTTCCTCAAAAAATTAAAAATAGATTTTCCCTCTCCCATCCCCCAGCTGAAATTCCAAAGGGAACCACTTCCCATCACTGAACTTGCTTGCACCATGCAAACAGCCAATGCTTTACTTCTGTGGATCCATCCCTCCAATGGGCCTGCCTCCCTCCCAGTGCTGCAGGGCCCCTCCTGCAGGGCACCACCAATGGCAAAGCTAGCTAAGCCTGCCCCTCCCGCCCCTGTGCACCTTGCGGATCCACCCTGTCTAATATGCCCTTGGCCAGATCCCATTGAAGCAGCATCACAAGCCTGGCAGTGTGCAAGCAGCCCAGACAGGGGACACACCACTCCACAGTGAGTCCTGCCCCTGGGAGAGAGGGGAAGATAAGGTGCACACCAGTCTGACTGTGGCCCCAGCAGTGGGCTGGGGTCAGATATTGGGTCTGACTGCAGCCCTGCACACCAACACAAGTTTCTCCAGACAGCACAGGGGAAGTGCCCTGCATTTTGGAGCTACCACGGGGACTAACCAAAATGGCAAAACAGAAGAATTCTCCTCAAAAGAAACCCCAGGAAGTAGCAACAGCTAATGAATTGATCAAAACCAATTTAAGCAATGTAATAGAACAAGAATTTAGAATAATAGTCAGAAAATTAATCACTGGACTTGAAAAAAGCATAGAGGACAGCAGAGAATCTATTGCTACAGAGATCAAGGGACTAAAAAACAGTCATGGGGAATCAAAAAATTCTATAAATGAGGTGCAAAATAAAATGGAGGTGGCCATAGCATGGATTGAAGAGACAGAGGAGAATATAGGTGAATTAGAGGATAAAATTATGTAAAAGAGGAAGCTGAGAAAAAGAGAGATTAAAAAATCCAGGAGTATGAGGAGAGAATGAGAACCAATGAGAATAAGAACCAAAAGACATAGGGTATCAGACTCCAACCAAAAGACACAGGGTATCAGAATGGATAAAAAAACAAGACCCATCTATTTGCTGTCTACAAGAGACTCATTTTAGACCTGAGGACACCTTCAGATTGAAAGTGAGGGGATGGAGAACTATCTATCATGCTACTGGAAGTCAGAAGAAAGCTGGAGTAGCCATACTTATATCAGACAAACTAGACTTTAAATCAAAGGCTGTAACAAGAGATGAAGAAGGGCATTATATAATAATTACAGGGTCTATCCATCAGGAAGAGCTAACAATTATAAATGTCTATGCGCCGAATACGGGAGCCCCCAAATATATAAAACAATCACAAACATAAGCAACCTTATTGATAAGAATGTGGTCATTGCAGGGGACTTTAATACCCCATTTACAACAATGGATAGATCATTGAGACACAAGATCAATAAAGAAACAAAGGCCCTGAATGATACATTGGATCACATGGACTTGGCAGATATATTTAGAACTCTGCATCCCAAAGCAACAGAATATACTTTCTTCTCAAGTACACATGGAACATTCCCCATGATAGATCACATACTGGGTCACAAAACAGCCCTTCATAAGTATACAAGAATTGAGATCATATCATGCACACTTTCAGACCACAATGCTATGAAACTTGAAATCAACCACAGGAAAAAGTCTGGAAAACCTCCAAAAGCATGGAGGTTAAAGAACACCCTACTAAAGAAATTGCCTGGGCAACCAGGCAATTAGAGAAGAAATTAAAAAATGTATGGAAACAAATTAAGATGAAATACAACAATCCATATGCTTTGAGATGCAGTGAAGGCAGTCCTGAGAGGAAAATACATTACAATCCAGGCCTATCTCAAGAAACAAGAAAAATCCCAAATACAAAATCCAACAACACACCTAAAGGAACTAGAAGCAGAACAGCAAACACACTCCAAACCCAGCAGAAGAAGAGAAATAATAAGATCAGAGCAGAAATAATATAGAATCTAAAAATAACAGATCAATGAAACCAAGAGTTGGTTTTTTGAAAAAATAAACAAAATTGATAAACCTCTAGCCAGGCTTCTCCAAAAGAAAAGGGAGAAGACCCAAATAGATAAAATCATGAATGAAAATGGAATTATTACAACCAATCCCTCAGAAATACAAGCAATTATCAGGGAATACTATGAAAAATTATATGCCAACAAACTGGACAACCTGGAACAAATTGACAAATTCCTAAGCACCACACACTTCCAAAACTCAAACAGGAAGAAACAGAAAACTTGAACAGACCCATAATTAGGAAAGAAATTGAATCAGTTATCAAAAGTCTCCCAACAGATAAGAGTCCAGGACCAGATGGCTTCCCAGGGGAATTCTACCAGACATTTAAAGCAGAGATATTACCTATCCTTCTCAAGCTGTTCCAAAAAATAGAAAGGAAAGGAAAACTTCCAGACTCATTCTATGAAGCCAGCATTATTTTGATTCCCAAACCAGACAGAGACCCAGCAAAAGAAGAGAACTACAGGCCAATATCCCTGATGAATATGGATACAAAAATTCTTAACAAGACACTAGCAAATTGAATTCAACAGCACATAAAAAGAATTATTCACCATGATCCAGTGGGATTCATTCCTGGGCTGCAGGGCTGGTTCAGTATTTGCCAAATCAATCAATATGATCCATCACATTAATAAAAGAAAAGATAAGAACTATATGATCCTGTCAATTAATGCAGAAAAAGCATTTGACAAAATTCAGCATCCTTTCTTAATAAAGGCCCTCAAGAAAGTTGGGATAGAAGGAACATATTTAAACATCATAAAAGCCATTTATGAAAAGCCCACAGCTAATATCATCTTCAATGGGGAAAAACAGAGTGTTCCCCTTGAAATCAGGAACATGACAGGATGCCCACTCTCACCGTTGTTTAACACAGTGTTGAAAGTGCTAGCATCAGCAATCGGACAACAAAAGGAAATCAAAGGCATCAAAATTGGCAAAGATGAAGTCAAGCTTTCACTTTTTGCAGATGACATGATACTATACATGGAAAACCTGAAAGACTCCACCAAAAGTCTGCTAGAACTGATACATGAATTCAGCAAAGTTGCAGGATACAAAATTAACATATAGAAATCAGTTGCATTCTTACACACTAATAATGAAGCAACAGAAAGACAAATAAACTGATCCCATTCACAACTGCACCAAGAATCATAAAATACCTAGGAATATACCTAACCAAAGATGTCAAAGATCTGTATGCTGAAAACTATAGAAAGCTTATGAAGGTAATTGAAGAAGATACAAAGAAATGGAAAAACATTCCATGCTCATGGATTGGAAGAATAAATATTGTTAAATTGTCAATACTACCCAAAGCAATCTACACATTCAATGCAATCCCAATCAAAATTGCACCAGCATTCTTCTCAAAGCTAGAACAAGCAATCCTAAAATTTGTATGGAACCACAAAAGACCCTGAATAGCCAAGTAATATTGAAGAAGAAAACCAAAGCGAGAGGCAGCACAATCCCAGACTTTAGCCTCTACTACAAAGCTGTCATCATCAAGACAGCATGGTATTGGCACAAAAACAGACACATAGACCAATGGAATAGAATAGAGACTCCAGAATTGGATCCACAAAAGTATGGCCAACTAATCTTTGACAAAGCAGGAAAGACTATCCAATGGAAAAAAGACAGTCTCTTTAACAAATGGTGATGGGAGAACTGGACATTAACATGAAGAATGAATCTAGACCACTTTCTTACACCATTCACAAAAATAAACTCAAAATAGATGAAAGACCTGAATGTGATACAGGAAACCATCAAAACCCTAGAGGAGAAAGCAGGAAAAAAATCTCTTTGACTTCAGCCACAGCAATTTCTTATTTGACACATCTCCAAAGGCAAGGGAACTAAAAGCAAAAATGAACTATTGGGACCTCATGAAGATAAAAAGCTTCTGCACTGCAAAGGAAACAATCAACAAAACTAAAAGGCAACCAACGGAATGGGAAAAGATATTTGTAAATGACATATGGGACAAAGAACTAGTATCCAAAATCTATAAAGAACTCACCAAACCCCACACCCGAAAAACAAATAATCCAGTGAAGAAATGGGCAGAAAAGATGAATAGACACTTCTCTAAAGAAGACATCCAGATGGCAAACAGGCACATGAAAAGATGTTCAATGTCACTCATCATCAGGGAAATAAAAATCAAAACCACACTGAGGTATCACTTCACGCCAGTCAGAGTGGCTAAAATGAACAAATCAGGAGACTATAGATGCTGGCGAGGATGTGGAGAAACAGGAACCTCTTGCACTGTTGGTGAGAATGCAAACTGGTGTCGCCGCTCTGGAAAACAGTCTGGAGGTTCCTCAAAAAAAATTAAAAATAGATCTACCCTATGACCTAGCAATAGCACTGCTACGAATTTACCCAAGAGATACAGGAGTGCTGATGCATAGGGGCATTTGTACCCCAATGTTTATAGCAGCACTTTCAACAATAGCCAAATTATGGAAAGAGACAAAATGTCCATCAACTGATGAATGGATAAAGAAATTTGGTTTCTATATACAATGGAGTACTACGTGGCAATGAGAAAGAATGAATGATGGCCTTTTGTAGTAACGTGGATGCAAGTGGAGAGTATTATGCTAAGTGAAATAAGTCATACAGAGAAAGACAGATACGATAAGTTTTTCAGGATCCACAGAAGAGTGAAAACATAACAGAAAACCATGGTGGAGGAGAAGGGAAAAAAAAAGTTATAAAGAGGGAAGGAGGCAAATCATAAGAGACTCTTAAAAATTGAGAATAAACTGAGGGTTGATGGGGGGTAGGAGGGAGGGGAAAGTGGGTGATGGGCATTGAGGAGGGCACCTGTTGGGATGAGCACTGGGTGTTGTATGGAAACCAATTTGACAATAAATTTCACATTAAAAAAATTAAAAATAGAAATACCATATAATCAAGTAATTCCACTACTGGCTATTTACCCTCCCCCAAAAACCAAACAAAAAAATCATTAATTCAAAAAGATATGAACCCCTATGTTTATTGCAGCATTAATTACAATACCCAAGATATGGAAGCAATCCAAATGTCCTTTGATAGATGAATGGATAAAGAAGTGATACATACACACACACACACACACACACTTTTAGAGCTAATAAACAAGTTAAGCAAAGTTGTAGGATAAAGGATCAATATAAAAATTACATTTCTGGGGAGCCTGGGTGGCACAGTCGGTTAAGCGTCCGACTTCAGCCAGGTCACTATCTCGCGGTCCGTGAGTTCGAGCCCCGCGTCGGGCTCTGGGCTGATGGCTCAGAGCCTGGAGCCTGTTTCTGATTCTGTGTCTCCCTCTCTCTCTGCCCCTCCCCCGTTCATGCTCTGTCTCTCTCTGTCCCAAAAATAAATAAACGTTGGAAAAAAAAAAATTTTTTAAATAAAAAAAAAAATTACATTTCTATACATTAACAATCAACACTCTAAACTGAAATTAAAAAAAAATTCCATTTACAGTATCCTCAAAAATAATAAAATATTTAGGAATGAATTAAATGCTAGATTTTTACATTGAAAACTATTTATTATTAGGAGATTAAATAATTAATAAATGGACAAATAGTGTTTATGATCGGAATGATTGTTATTGTTAAGATGGTCATATTCCCCAAATTAATTACATGGATTCAACATACATAGTTACATAGTATGTTCGAAGTAGCAGAGTCGCGCAGTGGAAGCGTGCTGGGCCCATAGTATGTTCGAAGGTTGTTTTGACCTAATAAAGGACTATCTTATTTTATTTTAGAGTTCATTTATTTATTTTGAGAGAAAGAGAGAGAGCATGAGCAGTGGAGGGGTAGAGACAGAAGGAGAGAGAGAATCCTGAGCAGGCTCTGCATTGTCACCACAGAGCACTGATGTAGACCTCAAGCTCACAAACCATGAGATCATGACCTGTGCTGAAATCAAGAGCTGGACGCTTAATTGACTGAGCCACCCAGGTGCTCCAAAAGGACTATTTTATAAAGAGAAGAGGAAAAACTCTAGGGCAAAACTCTTTCAGCAAGAACTTCCTATATTTACTAATTTATAACTATGTTTTCTGATTTCACATAATTTGTACATTGTGGGGGCAAAAGAGACAAGGACTAACATTTTAACCTATAAAATTATATACAAGTAGTTCACTATGAGCATACAAATATTAACAAGGAAAAATGTGATTGAGAGATGAGCATTTTGATTCACAATATTAGTTATACATTGAATTAAATATTACTACATTATTTGCCCATGGAGACCATGTAATAGCTAATTTAGATTATATGATTTGAGTTCAATAATGACTGAGAATAACAAGTTTTCTCTTACATAAATATTGTTATAGTCTTAAAAGTAGAATATGCAAATATGAACATAATTTTTAAGAGATACAGTAATATTTTTATCAGCATCCCAACTCTTAAATAACATCTACTGAATATCACCTGATATTATAGCTGTATATATTTGAAGGTAGCAGTGTTATCAAATCACTTACAGGCGTATTAATAAGTTTCAATGAAATTAATTTTTTATATTGGAGATATAAATATCTTTACAGAAAATGTAATATTGTGAAAAGACAGATAAATTTTTCCTTTATTACAGGTAACTCTAGATGTTCAAGTAAGTGTGCTAAACATTCTAAAGAGTATACATTTCTATTAGATATTAGGTAGATGTACATTATAAGTGGAATTGTGTTCCCCCTAAATTCATGTGTTGGTATCCTATGCACACAGTGTGACTGTATTTGGAGATACGGCCTATAAAGAGGTAATAACAGTTAACTGGAGTCCTAAAAATGGGAACTTAATCCAATAGGACTTATGCCCTAATAAAATAAGGAAGAGACATTTCTCTCTGCAATTCCGTGCACAAGCGTGCGCATGCGCGCGCACACACACAAACACACACACACACACACACACACACACACACAC
Organism: Puma concolor; assembly: GCF_028749965.1. Taxonomy (NCBI): domain Eukaryota; kingdom Metazoa; phylum Chordata; class Mammalia; order Carnivora; family Felidae; genus Puma; species Puma concolor. The sequence goes on from NC_141675.1 coordinate 116,508,147, forward strand.
ACACACAGGCTATATGAAGACATAGGAAGAAGACAGCCATCCGCAAAACAAGGCAGAAAGCTCTTAGAGAAAGCTAACCTGCTGGTACCTTGATCTTGGACTTCTAGCCTTCAACACTCTGAGGGGAAAAAATTTCTATTGGTTAAAAGCCACTCAGTCAGTGGTATTTTCCTATGGCAGCCTAAGGTAATGCTATGGAATAATAGCTATGAAGTCAGTGATTCCTAAGAGTGCCTTCTCTTCTCAAAGAATATCACCATATAATAATAAAGTATCATGAAATTCATGGAGGAAAAAAAAAATCATGGAGCAGTACTATCTATCCCTAATCAGAGAGGTGAGAGTAGTTTTTCTGTAAGCAACCGTTTCAAAGAAAATATCAGGATGGCAATTCTTTTCTGATGGTGCCTACAGCAAGGAAAGGACAGTCATAAGATTATGTAAACAAATAGAATGAGTTTTTCTAAAAATAAAAAGAACGTTTATCTAATCCATTAAAATATACTGCATAGAGGAAATACTTCTCTCTTAAAAAGAATTACTTCAAGAATACAAAAAAGATAGACAATCTCTAATTCAGGTTTTTAACAATAGTCAAGAGGATACTGTTATTTAGAAAATGAGAGTAAGAAAACTTTAAGGGAAATAAGCTGAATTTCAGGTAAAACTGTTTGTAGATGAAAATAACAATTGTCTGTTACAAATAATAATTTTAGCAAGAAAAAAATACTGAATGTGAAGAAAAAAACAGGAATGCAAAAATCATAGAAGTTGAGATATTCTCCTAGGACTAAAATGAATAAGATAAAACAAAAACATTAACAGTGCCAACAAAAAACTAAAACCATGGGGACAGATCCAGAAAAACCCACTTGTTTATTATAGAATTAGATTCAGGAAAGAAGCACTAGAAATGATGGAAAAGGGACATTAAGAGATTTTGTATGCTAGGAAATAAAGTTTTAATGTAGACAAAAATTAATAAAAATATCTTGATATTTAAACATTCTAGTACTTTTATTCAATTAAATTATAAATTAAAATTTCTAAAAGTTTCTAGGCAGGAAAAAATATATAAACCTAAAAAAAAGTAAAAATTACCCAGCGGTACAATTCTTTACAATATAAAACACCAGTTTATGTAAAGATTATGATAGCAACAACATGGATAGATCTAGAGAGTAAAGTGCTAAGTAAAATAAGCCCGTGAGAGAAAGACATATGCTGTGTGATTTCATTCATATATGGAATTTAAGAAACAAAACAAATGAACAAAGGGAAGAAAGAGACAAACCCCAAAACAGACTCTTAACTATAGAGAACTCATGGTTACCAGCAGGGAGGTGGGTAGGGAGATGGGTGAAATAGATAATCAGGATTAAGAGCACACTTATCAAGATGAACAATAAGTAATATATGGAATTATTGAATCACCATATTGTACACTTGAAACTAATATAACACTATGTTAGTGACACTGGAATTAAAATTAATAAACGATAAAAATACAAAACTTTCATAGAAAAAAGAGAAAAAGAAAAAAACCCTATGGTTTAATAATAACATAATTCTTCAGGTAGCCACAAGTCTGAGTGCTGTTGAAATATAAATTGAAATATAAAATAAAAAATATAAAAATATCTTTTTAAGTATTAAGAATTCTTTCTGAATAAAAGTTCAGGAATTTTGCATTCTTATTGGCATAGACGTAAAACAAAACAGAAACACCACCAAAAAAGAATTCTAGATTTACGTCATGGGATAAAAGAAAGGTAGCATCTAAGATATCCAATTTAAACATGATCAAATATCATCATCATCTTAATCACCATCACCACTACCATTACCCAGATAATATCAACAAAATGCCAACGGGGGTGATGAAGTGAAGACATGTTAAACTTTTAACTCATAAAGTTAGACTGAAGATATCCTGTTTGATTTTACTTTAACCTTGATGATAAGAATGGATATAAGATTTTTAAAGCTTAGGAAAGGTAACCACTAATAAGATGACAGGATGTATGCCGTCACCTAAAACAAAAACGAGATCATACAAAAGAAGAGATGAAAAAGAGAGGAGTGAAGACTTAGAGAACATAACTTCAACTTTCAAATAACACCAATGAATTCACAGCACATTCATATAATAAAATATAATACTAAAATTATTTTTAAGCATATTCATAGAAAATAAATTGTCACTTATGTTTTTAAATAATTAATGGAAAACTAAATCTTTAGATGCAATATAATTCCAGTTGTATTTAGAAATTCATCATAGTTGATAACAATGACAAAGATAATCCTGGTTTATGGGATTATAAATGTAATCTTCAAAATACTACTATGAAATAGGTACAATTATATCTGTGATGCAGATTTGAAAAATCAATATGAGAGTTCCTGAAATTTGACAAATTTCACACATCTAGACAGTTTTAAGGTACAACTCTAAATTATGATGGTCTCCGAAGCCTGAGTTTGTATGAAAGTATTAGTAAGCAAAGGTAACCACAATGTTGACAGTGTGTCCTCTAAATGAGGTATTATTGAAAATTGACATTTAATACTTTCAGTAAATATGTAAGGTTTTGCAAGAAAAACGCATGACATTAAAACTCAAATATACATTTTAATATATGACATATTTTTAAATGGGTAGATGATGTGTTAAAAAAACATTTTATAGAAATGCTGTCTCCATGGTTTATTTTTTGCTAAAATTTTTTTTCAGGGAATGCTTAACACTAGATTCACCATCAACCCTAGGGGTTAGGAAGGGTGTAAGTGCTAGGCTGCCTGCACGCAAGAGCAATCAGAGCAGAAAATGAGGCGAAGTTGAAAACATTCTAAGTAAACAAAGAGTGGCACTCTCAGTTGCATTAGGAACTTAACCAAAGCCTCTGCCAACCATAGGCTGAACAGTAAGATACCATGACCCAGGGCAACTCATAGGAAACCAAGCAGAAAACCAAGAGGACTGTGTCTGTATCTAAGGCTTCATACTCTCACAAATGATCAGAGTGATTAAAGAGGAAGAATCGAAGCTACTAGTCTCTGGGTGAAAGTGGGGCAAAAAAACCATTTTACTAAGATAACAGACTCAAACACACACACACACACCCACACACAATGGGCAAGTTTGTGTATGAATGTTCTCATTTGCAAAGTGGTCTTAAGCACAGTCTTAGACATAAGTGGCTTATGCTGATCTTGGAAAATCTTTAAATAAACAAGCTAAAAGATTTTTTAAAAAAAAATCTGTGTGGGAACATTAGGGGCTACACTTCGTAAAGAAATAGATTTCACATAATCAGTTCAGCCAAGTTATTAAATAAATAGATAACCATGAAAACAATATCACCATTAAGGATAAGGAGTTGAGTGTTCAGCGTAGCTATCCTAAGTTAATATTAATATATTAGCAATTATATATTAATTACATATATACCATTATAAATAATTGATAATATATTAATTTAGGTCTATAATGTCTAGCTTTCAACAAAAAATTCAAAACATGAAGAGTAATAGGAAGGCATGCCCCTTATACAGAAAAATAAGGTAATAAAATCTGTTTTTGAAAGAGCCTTGATGCTTAGATTTGACAAAAACAAGACTTCATCTTCTATAAATATATTCAAAGAACTAAAGGAGATAATGTCCAAAAATGTAGAGATGGTATGATGACAATGTATCATAAAATAAGGTATGTCAAAAAAAGAGATAGACATTATAAAAATAATCAAATGAAAATTATGAAGCTGAAAACCACAATAACAAAATAAATTCTCTAGAGAGCTTCAAAGTAGATTTTAACTGGCAGAAAAATAGCAACCTTGAAGACAGCTATTGAAGATGATGTCATCTGAAGAATGGAGGGAATAAAAAGAATGAAGAAAAATGCATAAAGCCTTAGAGAAATGTGGGCTACTTCAGTACATCAATATACACACATTGAGAATATCAGATAGAAAGGAAAGAATAGAAAGGACATACAAATATTCAAAGAAATAATAGCTAAAAACTCTCTGTATTTGATGAAGAACATTTTCTACACATCTAAGAAACAATTCCAAATAAGATAAACATAGAAGACACATATCCAGACACATCACAAATTATTGACAAAGATAATGAGAAAAATCATAAAATGGAAACCCCAATAAGGTTAACAGATGACTTTCAACAGAAAAATGGAGACGAGAAAGCACCTGAACTGCATATTCAAAATAATGAAAAAAATGTCCCAAACAACCATCTTAGAGCAAAACCACATATCAAAAATATAGATGAAATAAAAACATTTAAAGATTGTCAAAACTGGAGAATATTTGTTGTTAGTACACTATCATTCAAGAAATACTAAGGAGCTTTGTATCCAAAATCTATAAAGAACTTACCAAACTCAACACCTGAAAAACAAATAATCCAATGAAGAAATGGGCAGAAGACATGAATAGACACTTTCCAAAGACATCCAGTTGGCCAACAGACACATGAAATGATGCTCAATGTCACTCATCATCAGGGAAATACAAATCAAAACCACACTGAGATATCACCTCATGCTGGTCAGAGTGGCTAAAACGAACAAATCCGGAAACTACAGATGCTGACAAGGATGTGGAGAAATGGGAACCCTCTTGCACTGTTGGCGGGAATGCAAACTGGGCAGTCATTCTGGAAAACAGTGTGGAGGTTCCTCAAAAAATTAAAAATAGAACCACCCTATGACCCAGCAATAGCACTGTTAGAAATTTACTCAAGGGATACAGGAGTACTGATGCATAGGGTCACATGTACCCCAACATTTATAACAGTGCTTTCAACAATAGCCAAATTTTGGGAAGAGCCTAAATGTCCATCAGCTGATGAATGGATAAAGAAGATGTGGTTTCTATATACAATGGAATACTACTTGGCAATGAGAAAGAATGAAATCCTGTCATTTGCAGCAACATGGATGGAACTGGAAGGTATTATGCTGAGTGAAGCAACTCAGTCAGTGGATAGATATCATTATGTTTTTACTCATATGTGGATCTTGAGAAACTTAACAGAAGACCATGGGGGAAGGGAAGGGGGAAAAAATAGTTACAGAGAGGGAGTGAGACAAAACACAAGAGACTCCAAAACATAGAGAACAAACTGAGGGTGGATGGTGGGGTTGGGGAGAGGAGAAAGTGGGTGATGGGCATTGAGGAGGTCACTTGCTGGGATGAGCACTGGGTTTTGCATGTAAGCCGACTTGACGATACATTATATTCATAAAAAAAGAATGAAAAAAAATATTAAGGAGTTCTTTAAAGTCAAGTGACTAGACAGTAATTAAAAACAAAGAATTCTGGTTAAGGTAATTATGTTGGTAATTATAAAATACACTCTTATTGCATATTTCTTCATCTTTCTTTTAATAACTGGCTTTAAAAAGTAAATATACAAAACAGTAAGGATTAGAATGGAGAGAAGAAAGAATATCTAATTTATAGGATGCAGATAAACAGTGGTTCAACTGAAATGTATAGCTTTAATGCTTATGTTAAAAAACAAAAGATCTCATCATCATTCACCTAAAATAATTTAAAATGTAGAGCCAACTAAGTATAAAACATTGATAAATAAGGAAATAATGATTAAAGCTGAAATAAGTGAATCTGAGTGTAATACATATCGTTATATATATTATTTTCAATAGATAAAATCAACAAAAGCAAGTTGATAGTTTCAAAAGACAAAAAAAAAATTGACAAACCTCTAGCTAGACAAGCCAATAAAAGAAATAAGGCTAAAATTATTAAAACCAAGAATGAAAGAGGTGGCATCACTTAGTAACAATAAAAAATTAAAATGGGATATTTTAAAGTTAAGTCACTTTGTGAAATGGACAAATTCCTTGTAAAAACAATAAACTACCAAACTGATTAACAAATAAATTTTAAAAAACTGAGTAAACCTATAGTAATAAAACTGCTGAATTACTAATTTAAATTTTTTTTACAGAGAAAACTCCAAAATTGGAATGACTTTACCAGACAATTTAATCAACTGTTTGAAGAATTAGTATCAATCCTTCACAAAAGTTCTCAAAAATAGAAAATAGGTGAATAATTCTCATATAATTATTTTAATTGAATGTTTATTTTTTCTTTTTTTTTAATTTTTTTTAATGTTTATTTATTTCTGAGACAGAGAGAGACAGAACATGAATGGGGGAGGGGACAGAGAGAGGGAGACACAGAATCAGAAGCAGGCTCCGAGCCGTCAGCACAGAGCCCGACGCGGGGCTTGAACTCACAAACCATGAGATCATGACCTGAGCCAAAGTCGGTTGCTCAACCGACTGAGCCACCCAGGTGCCCCGTAAATGTTTATTTTTAAGAGAGAGAGAGAATGAGCAGGGGAGGGGCAGAGAGAGAGAGAGAGAGAGAGACAGAGAATCCAAAGCAGGCTCCACATTGTCAGCATAAAGCCCAATGTGGGGCTTGAACCCACAAACCATGAGATCATGACCTGAGTAGAAGTCAGATGCCCAACTGACTGAGTCACCTAGGTACCCCTATAATTTTCTAAGGTATTAGCCTGGAGTCAAAACTAGACAAAAACATCGCAAGAAAGGAAACTATAGACCAATATATTTTCTAAATATAGATGCAAAGATGCTCAACAAAATATTATGAAATTTAATCCAGCAATACATAAAAGGAATTACATGCATGACCACGTAATCTTTATCTAAGAAATACAGGGTTGATTTTTACATAGGAAAATCAATGTTACAGACTATTTCAGCAGTATAAAGGACAACCACAGGCTCATATCAGTAAAAGTAAAATAATATTTGACAAAATTCAATACCATTTCATGATAAAAACACTAGGGACAAAACTAGGAATAGAAGAGAATTTGTAAAACTGTTAAACGATATCCACAAAAAGTCACAGATAGTATCATTTTAATGGTGAAAAACTGATCAGGAAGACAATAAGCATATGCTCTCTTGCCACTTCTCTTCAACATTATAATGGAAGTTCTACTCAAGGCAATTAGACAGGAAAAAGAAAGAAAAGGTATCCAAACTTAAAAGGATACAAAACTTTCCCTACTTGCAGATGACAAATTCTCATATACAAAAAAAACCCTAGGAAACCACACACACACACACACCATCAGAATAAACAAGTTCCATCAGATTAACAAATATAAGATAAGTATACAAAACTTTTTTTATTTCCATGCTCTAGCAATGAACAATCCTAATGTTAAATTAAGAAACTAAAACATTTAAAAAATTATCAAAATACTGGGGTGCTTAGGTAGTTTAGTCAGTCAGGCATCTGACTCTCGACTTCATCTAAGGACGTGAACTCAGAGATTTTGAGTTTGAGCCTTACATCAGGCTCCTGGTAACATCATGGAACCTGCTTGGGATTCTCTCTGCCTCTTTCCCTTTGCCCTTCCCCCACTTTCACTTGCTCTCTCACAAAATAAATCAATTTTAAAAAATTAAAAATCATCAAAATTCTAAAACACTCAAGAATAAATGTAACAAAAGTGTAAAGACTTGTTTGTACACTGAAAATTACAAAAAAATATTGGAAAAAAAAATCAAAGACCTACATAATTGGAAAGATATCTGTGTTAATGAATTAACAGACAATATTGTTAAGATGGCTCTACTCATCAATTTGATCTACATATTTAGTGTAATCACTGACAAATTCAAAATACCCATTTTTGTGTGTATGTACGTGTGTAAAAATTGACACGCTGATTTTAATTTTCAAATGGAAATGGAAATGATCTAGGATAGCCAACATAATCTTGAACAAAAAATACTGGAGGATTCATACTTCCTCATTTCAAAACTTTCTATAAAATTAGAGTAGCATAACAATGTGGTACTAGGCCAAGGATAAACAGAAAAATGGAATTGAGAATTCATAAGAAAAAAGGAACCCTAACCATCATGATTAATTGATTTTTGACAAAGTTGCCAAAATAACTCAATGGGGAACAAATCTTTTCAACACATGGCGCTGGGGCAACTGAATATGAACATGTGAAAGAACTAGTCAGGCCTCTTATACTATGCATAGAAATGAACTCTAAATAGAAAGTAGACATAAATTTAAGATCTAAAACTATAACACCCTTAGAAAGATACATAACAGCAATTCTTTGTGAGTTTGGATTAAGCAATGATTTCTTAAATATTACACCAAAGCACATAGTACAAAAGGAAAAGTTTAATTTTTTGGACTATATCAAAATTTAAAATGTGCTGCAAATAATACCATTAAAGAGAAAGACAATCTAAAGACCTATTTGGATTTGTATATCTGATAACAGACTGTTATCTAGGATATTTAAGAACACTAAAAAATGAATAATAAAAAAGACAAGTAACTCAAATGACAGCAGTTGTACAAATCTTTTCTCAAAGATGATATACAAATGACTACATCCAGTTGACGTTTGGCCAACACAGGGATTCGGAGTGCTAATCCCCCATGTAGCTGAAAATTGTGTATCATTTTTGATTCCTCAAAAACTTAACTACTAATAGCTTCCTGTTGACCCGAAGCCTTACCATAAGAAACAGTTGATTAACACGTATTTTGTATGTTGTATGTATAATATATTATTACAATAAAGCAAGCTAGAACAAAATAAAAGATTATCAAGAAAATCATAAGGAAAATACATTTACAGTACTATACTGAAAAAAAATCCATGTGTAAGTGGACTTATGCATTTCAAACCCAGGTTGATGAAGGGTCAACCATAGTGGAAATGTCAATATTATTAGCCATTAGGGAAATGCAAATCAACACTACAATGAGATACAACTTCACACTCACTATGAAGAGTATAATCAAAAAGATAAATCACAAGTGTTGGCACGACGTAGAGCGATTTGAATCCTCATACATCTCTGGTGTAGTGTAAAATGGTTCTGGACTTTGGAAAAGACTGTTTGACCCAACAATTCCACTCTTAAGTTTATATGCCAAAAATGCACGAAAACATGCCCATACAAAAACTTGTTGATAAGACATTCATAGCAGCATTATTTTTAATAGCCAAAAATTGAAAATGATCCAAATGTCCATCAACGAAAGATGTGAATTATATCTTAATATAGATGCTAAAAATTATAATGTCAATGCTGTTATTAAAACATAACTTTCATATTAACCATACTAACATACTTTTAAGTTAAATCCCAACACCAATTGTTAAAAAGGTTTAAATAAAGTTAAACCAATTAAAAGGACTTCTGTTAAAAGATAAACTGAGGCATATAATAAATTGTGTTTATTTGGGCCAAAATCAATTTAAATCAGGCAGTACCCAATCTAACAGACGGAAAAGAGCAAGGAGCTAGTCAAAATGAAACACTTTTATAAGCAGAAAGGAGTAGGAACCAGAAAGTTACACTAGGCCAAGAGTGGACTGGTTATTGCAAGGTTACTTTCCTACAGAAAAAGGCAGGGCCTGATTACCTAACTCTTGTCGATCCGGCAATTCCTGATTGACTGGTTTGAGATTTCACTTTTGGAAGAGCTAAACTGTAATTAAGTCTTGGTTTGGTGATGTAGAGCTTAGCATAAGAGACTTCATTTGGGGCCTCTGGTCTTGTTTTTTTAACACTTCATAAATTTATGTCTCTCTGTGTCATTTTTATTCTGATAGCATTAAATACATAATAGTGACCAAGAAGGAAAAAAAAAAAAAAAAACACTAAAAAAAGTAGCTTAATCCTTGGTCACAGCTACTTTTTGTTTGAGGTTTTGAATTTAGCAAGGTAACGCTTTATTTTATATTTTAAAACTTATTTAAGTTATATTATATTATTTAAATATGCATGTAATTTTTTTTTTTTTTTTTTTTAAAGAGACGACTGGCCCCAAATGAAGTTGCTTGTGCAAAGCTCATGTCATCAAACTAGTATCTCACCTAATTGAAGTTTCAACCTTCTCCAAGACTGCAGTCTTAACGAGTCAGTCTGGAATTTTCCAATCAGCGGCAATGAGAAAATCTGCTACACAGACTATTTTTTGGTCCCAAAATAAGATGTAGTAACTCACCTTTTCCTTGTGCCTTCTCCCTTCTGCCTATAACATCTTCCCATTTTTTGTACATCTCCTCAGAGCTCCTTTCTACTTGGTAGATGGGATGCTGTCTGTTTCCTGAATCATTGAACAAAGCCAATTAGATCTTCAAATTTACTCAGTGGAATTTTGTATTTTAACAATTCAATACCGATGTCATTTTCAAGTGGTATAGTTCTGAATATCTAATACAAAATTTATCTAATGAAGGATGTCAAAAAATACCTCACTGAAAATGGAATTGAATTGAACTCTAAGCTATCAACACTTGTAAAAAGTAAATTATATGCCTTAGATATTTGCATTTGTTCTTCACAAATCTCTAATATAGAGGATAGGAAAATAAAATTTCAACTAGCATTGCTTTTATATTCATTCTGCTGCTTCATTCTGAATGTAATAAAGTGAAGTAAGAGTGAATACAGTGTTGAAAGAAGTGACTCCAATGTATTTGTATCTCAATGTATGTGTATCTCATGTATGTGTTGTCTGAGAAGCTTAATTATCTCTAATAAATTTGGTTGGTATTTTGGGTTAATAGACTTTCTTCATTTCCTTAAGCTTTTATAAATTTCATAGGTTTTTAAACTAACTAGGTGGATTTATTCACACATCTTCTAAATTGATGATTTATTTTTACTGTGTTCATGTGTGACTATAACAGGAAAGTAATTTTAAATTAGCCTATGTTTTCTGACCTTTATCACTAATACTCCACACATTCGTATTTCCCAGTGGCTCAATGAAACATGGCCAGGTACATCACATTTCAACTGGAGACCAAAGGCCCTACTAAGTATAAAGTCAGTTTATCCTGGGTACAGCTTTCAACCGTGCAGAAAGAGACAAAGGCAAGGGAAAAGGAAAAAGAGAGAGAGAGAGAAGAAACACATGGTAGGAAAGACAAAGAGACAGAAAAAAGGATAGACTGAGTGAGACAGAGATGCAGCGAGAACTCTGAGAGGGAACAAAGACATAGATAAGGGAAGTGATCACAATTCCCAATGAATTTAAACATGAATTTATTTATTTTTTTTAATTTTTTTTTTAACATTTATTTATTTTTGAGACAGAGAGAGACAGAGCATGAACGGGGGAGGGTCAGAGAGAGGGAGACACAGAATCTGAAACAGGCTCCAGGCTCTGAGCTGTCAGCACAGAGCCCGACACGGGGCTCGAACTCACGGACCGCGAGATCATGACCTGAGCCGAAGTCGGCTGCTTAACCAACTGAGCCACCCAGGCTCCCCTAAACATGAATTTAAATAGATGTATGGAGGCTGTAACTTACAAAGAGAGGGGGAGGCAGATTTTTCTACTTCCAACAACTAAAACCATATTTACTGAAACTTTGCTTCAGAGGAAATTTAAAAACAACCACAAAACCAGATTTTTAAGACACAATTTATCTGAGGTATTAGCATAAAACTGTTTCTGGTAAGTAGTGTAATGGTCATTAATGATAAACAAAAAGAGGAAGAGAGAGAGAGCACTTCAAGGGATAGCACTTTCTTTGCTGACACTCTTCCTATCTTAGTTCTTCTTTGCGTAAGTAATCTTACCATACTGAAGTTATTTTAATTTCATTTTATTTTGAAAAAACTTAATCTCCACCATATTTCTATTTATTTTATTATTTATTTACTTATCTTTTAATATTTATTTTAAAAAATTTTTTAAATGTTTATTTATTTTTGAGACAGAGAGAGACAGAGCATCAGTGGAGAAAGGGTAGAGAGAGAGACACAGAATCTGAAGCAGGTTCCAGGCTCTGAGCTGTCAACACAGAGCCCGAGGCCAGGCTCAAACTCCCAGACCACGAGATCGCGACCTGAGCTGAAGTCGGACACTCAACCAACTGAGCCACCCAGGTACCCAATAATGTTTATTTACTTTTGACAGACAGTGAGAGAGGCAGAACATAAGCAGCATTGGGGGGAGGGGGCGCAGAGAGCCATGGAGACCTAGAATCCAAAGCAGGCTTTAGGCTCTGAGCTGTTGACTCATAGCCTGATTCAGGGCTCCAACTCACCAACAGTGTGTCAGGATCGTGACCTGAGCCAAAGAAGGATGCTTAACTGACTCAAACACCCAGGCGCCCATATTTTTTAACCATATCTGATTATTTAATTTTAGAAATTAGCAATGGAATGAACATAACTTGCTGTACATGTTTGCCACAGATGAATACAATTATATTCTGCATCTCTACTGAACTGCCTATGAGTAGGAGGTACATTTGCTCTAAGTCACATTCATAGTTAAGAAAGGAATATCAATGCAGTTATAAGTAATTTTAGTGAACATATTCATAACTGAAGCAAACATAGGTAAAAAAGAAAAAAAAGCTTGATTTGAGTCATTTAAGCGTGAATGTTTTTTAAAGAATTTTGGTTACAGTTCATTAGTCCTAAAACAATGTACATTAAATTTCAGAGAGAAAATAGATTTATATAAACTTACACATAAAAAATAAATGATGAGAAGAAAGTATATCTTGGATTACATTTTTACTTAAAGGAAAACAATTTTTTAATTTGAAAATAAATAATCCATGAATAAAATAGACTAAACCTTACAGAGATTTTGAATGAATTTACAGCTTTCAAGGATTGATCAAGAAATTAAACAGGCCATTGTTAAAATTTTTTGTATGTAATATTGTATGTAATAATGAAGCACTTTTCTGATAAAGGCACGTGAACATGCAAAGAAATATTCTGAAACCTTGATTAGAGCTACAGGAATTGAGTGATCGACATTCCTTAGACAGCATAATAGCAGTAAATAAAAAAAAACTAGAAACAACATAAGTACCCATTAATAACTTGTTTAAAAGTCTTTTTTTAATGCTTATTTATTTTTAGAGAGGGAGAGGGAGAAAGAGAGGGAGAAGGAGAGAGAGACAGAGAGAGACAGAGAGACAGAGAGAAAGTGAGCATAAGCTGGGGAGGGGCAGAGAAAGAGAGGGAGGAGAGAATCCCAAACAGGCTCTTCATAGTGCAGAGCCCCACATGAGGCTTTATCTTATGAATCATGAGATCATGCCCTGAGCTGAAATCAAAAGTCAGATGCTTAACCACCTGAGCCACCTAGGCACCCCAAAAATCTTATATCTCAATGGAATATAATCGAACAGTGAAAATGGAAAAACAATAAAAGCCATCAATATAAATAAATCTAATGGGGCTGTAAAATATATTAACTAAATTTTTGGAGATAACCTCCTGGTTTCTAAGCCTGGCTTAGCCACATACTAGCTGTTTAGCTTTATACATGAAACTTAACCTCTCCGTGACACATTTTCTTCATGTATAAAGAATAATTGAAGCAAACAAACATCAAAGCAAACAAACACTGTTGCAATGTTAGACTATTTATGTTCATTCTAAGTATCAAAAAATTGTTAGTTTTTGTCATTTCTTGTCATTTCATAAGTTTCTTCCAAAATATTACTGAATAAACAAATTTCAAATACCCAACACTTGTTCACATATTTAAGGTTGAAAACAAGCAAAACAGCAGTAATTATTTAAGGAATATTTATATTATGTAAATATATTTTTTAAAAATAAGAGCATAGTCAGCTAGAATAAAAAATGATAGAAGTTAATGAATAATAATAATATGGGAGGGATTATATGGAGTTGTTACCAATCTATCACAGCTGCTAACTCAGGAAACAAATGGGTGGGCTTCCCTGGCCAACCGCCTTGTGCCAGGGAATCTTGAGGGGGTTGGGCTCAAATAGGAAGCATAGCTCTCGGTTGCGTTTGCCAACACTGTTTGCTGAACAAACTCAGATAAACTCATCTCAAGAAAAGCCAGTAACTCAAGAGATGAGGGTTTGGAAAGGAAAAAGGGAGAAATTTATTTTGGGTGCTGGAAGCCAGGGGAGGTGGTGGGTGCAAGCCTCAAAAACTGAGCTCTGCTGGCAAGATGGACACCTAGAGTTTTACAGGAGAGGTTAGAGGAGTTGGGTGCAAGAGAGCAAGCAGAGGGCTGGTGATGATGGGTGGGGTTGGTAGGTGTTCAGCAAGTGGTCATGGGTGGGGAAGGGTATGTGTGGAATGTAGTCTTCTAAGTATTCCATTCTTATCAGGGCTTTTTTGATATGGGGGTTGGTATGTTCTGGTCATTGGAAATCATCATCAATGCCTCAAGAAAGTGTGATAAGAAAGAATGGATTTCAATTAGAACATGACTTAAGTGATCTTGTCCATTTCTGGTTTTTTTTTTTTTTTTTTTTCAACGTTTATGTATTTTTTTTGGGACAGAGAGAGACCGAGCATGAACAGGAGAGGGGCAGAGAGAGAGGGAGACACAGAATCGGAAACAGGCTCCAGGCTCTGAGCCATCAGCCCAGAGCCTGACACGGGGCTCAAACTCACGGACCGCGAGATCGTGACCTGGCTGAAGTCGGACGCTTAACCGACTGCACCACCCAGGCGCCCCATGTCCATTTCTGGTTTTAACTGTTGGAGCAAGAGGGCCCACTGACAGGAATGCAAGAGTTTTCAACAGTGTTGGTAATAGTTTATTTGTAAGTTATTCACACACTGTTGCTCAATGATTATTATCCTTTAAGTTGTAGTTAAGCTATATTTTCTTAATGTGAAATGAGCCACACTAATTTTGTTAACTTAAAAATAAGTTGCCTACATCCACAACTATTTATAAGTATTTGTAAGTTCCATTATGACAGAAGTTAAATTTTTTTTTAAGAGCAGAGGTTTCTTTTACTACTAGATTTCCAGTGCCTACAAAAGTCCCTGGCAGATAGTGGGTGCTCAGTGTATGTATATAAATGATTGAATGAATGTTAATACCTAATAATGGCCTAAACAAAATTAGAGAAAATGTATGCTGAAATTTCACTGTAACATTATCAAAATTCCATTTTCTAAGTATCCAAGATCACCGAATTCCTTCTTGTTCTAGGTATTTCCTTTGGTCCTCCTTTCCCATGATATGCCTGCCAACTCTGATTTCATGGTCTTTTTGAAATTTGTCTCTTCTCCTTTTGAATATAGTCCTTACTCCCTTTCTTAGCATTGCCAATATTGAACTCAAATTCATGCTCCACACTCAGATATAAATTCTTGTATTTGAGCAATATTTTTAAGCTACATGTAAGAAGTTAGGCAAACAGACTGCCCACAAAACAAAGATAGTAGTCTATAAATAAAGAAGAGGGAAAATTTTTCAATTCATCTTATTTTTAATCACGAGAACCATTTCTAAAAAGGATAAAACTCAAAGAAGCAAATGTAAAACAAACAAAAAAAAACTATGCTAGGGAAAACAATGAAAATGATAATTGTTCAGTTAGAAATTCTTTAAAAATACATAAATCTCAATAGAAATAACCAATCTCAAAATGAGGAAATTTGCCATTTTCAAACACTGAATTGGAGAGAATTTTGTACAAATCTAACAAAATACTCTGTAGAATAAAATATAGTTTGAACCCACTAATCAACATGAATCCCACCTAAAAATAATCCTCGATCTAAACTTCCTTGGGGAGTATAAGCTATTTAAGAAATAATTTACTCTTACTAGTTTATTATAGGTGTTATATAATTTTATAATTGATGTTTATAAATAGATGTTAAGTCAAATTGGAAAATATAAATTCTATATCAAACAATACAAATATCAAAGCATTTAATATTCATTTTTGAGTACTTTCCATGTGTTTACTATTGAGAAAGTTACTAGCAATATACAGATTAAGAAATACATTGTCTCCATCCTCAAGTAGCTTGTAGCATCACTAGAGGGATAGATAATTATAGTACTTACTAAGTGCTATAAATAAGTTTCACAAAAATCATGTGGAATCCTAGCAAACAACTTCTATCAAAAATAGAAAATCCAGGGGCGCCTGGGTGGCGCAGTCGGTTAAGCGTCCGACTTCAGCCAGGTCGCGATCTCGCGGTCCGGGAGTTCCAGCCCCGCGTCAGGCTCTGCGCTGATGGCTCAGAGCCTGGAGCCTGTTTCCGATTCTGTGTCTCCCTCTCTCTCTGCCCCTCCCCCGTTCATGCTCTGTCTCTCTCTGTCGCAAAAATAAATAAAATAAAACGTTGAAAAAAAAATTTAAAAAAAAAAAATAGAAAATCCAAGGAAAGAAATTCTGAGAAGGTTTTGAAAGCTATCAGTTTTCCAGGTAAAGACTGGGGGGAAAAGGGGGTGGGAAACCGGAAAAGCATTCCAGGTAAGTAACACAGTGTATGCAACAACACAGAGCTATCAAATCATATGAGAAGTCTGAAGAATAAAGTTTAACTAAAGCATTAGTGTATTTGAGGGAATGATGTGAATTCACTAATGAAAATTCAAATTTAAATTTGAAACCAAATTTAAAGTGCCTTCCAATGCATATTAAACCATTTACCTCACTGAGTGTAAATTTTATTTTGTTTCTTATAATTAGTCCCTAGTTGATTGATAGGATATAAAGTAACATTTTACAGCCATCCTGACCAAGGACCTTTTTCAGGATGTTACACCTTGCATGCCAAATCCAAAGTTTGGACTTGTTATAAAAAAAAAAAAAAAAAAAAAAAATCACAAAATAAAATTGGTGACTGGAAATAACAGTCTCCTTGACATACCTTTAAGAGAATAAGTACTTTAAGGTCTGTCATTCAGAGATAATCTTGAATTCTAGAATATTCCTGTATTGAATTTTGCTATTATTTATACCATCTGGAGGGTTTCTCTGATCCTGGTTCCCACCAGGCCCTTTTTGTAAAAGGTAAACATTAGAAATGTTTCCATACTATATCAGTATTACAGAAAACTAGATTTCCTGCTACATTAAAATAGAGAGACTGTCATGACATTGGTCTTGAAGATGATTTATTGAATATGACACCAAAGTCACAGGCAACAACAAACGCAAAAATAGACAGGTGAGACCATATCAAACTAAAAAGGTCCTGCACAGCAAAAGAAATAATTAACAGAATGAAAAAACAACCAGTGGAGTGGGAGAATATATTTGCAAACTTTATACCTGATAAGAGGTTAATATCCAAAATATATAAAGAACTCCTACAACTTCATGGCAGAAAAGCAAACAACCCAATTAAAAAATGGAGAAAGGACTCAGGCTCCTGGGTGGCTCTGTCGGTGAGGCATCCAACTTCTGTTCAGGTCATGATCTCATGATTTGTGAGTTCAAGGAGTACATTGAACTGAAGCACAGCCTGCTTCAGATCCTCTGTCTCCCTCTCTCTGCCCCTCCCCTGCTTTCTCTCTCTCTCTCAAAAATAAACAAACATTAAAAAAATCTGAAAAAAATAAGTAAAATGGGCAAAGGACTTGAATAGATATTCTTCAAAGAAGATATAAAAATGTCCAACAGATACATGAAAGGTGCTCAACATCACTAATAATCAGGTAAATACAAATCAAAACCATAATGAGACATCATGTCTTAACTGTTAGGATGGCAATTACTAAAGAAAACAAAAATCAAACAATAAAAAGTGTTGGTGATGATGTGGATAAATTGGAACCCTTGTACCCTGTTGATGGAGATGTAAATGGCATAGTTGCTATGGAGAACACTATGGAGGGTTCTCAAAAATTAAAAATAGAACTACCATATGATCCAGCAATCCCACTTCTGGTGGGTGTGTGTGTGTGTGTGTGTGTGTGTGTGTGTGTGTGTGTGTGTATCCAAAGGAATTAAAACCAGTATCTTAAAGAGCTATTTGTACTTTTATGTTTACTGTAGCAACATCCACAAATACCAAGATGTGGAAAAAAACCTAAAGACGTATCAATGGATAAATGAATACATATAATGCCTTTTTGTCCATAAAAATGAAATTTTATCTCCATATTTTGCATTCCTGCTGTCTTGCACAAGCAAGATTTAAGAGATTAAGAAGACAGCTACTTAATTAACTAGGCTACTCCTTGACAGATTAAGGTTCTTTAGGGCTTACAAATAATTCTCATCCAACCCCACTGATTCTCCAAGTGTAGGATATCCCTGGCAAAGACTTGAATTATCTCACATCAAAGGAATAGATGGTAATTCTTACTGTGGTAGCTTCAAGATCCGACATTCAACCTTAGTCAGATTCTAACATTGGACACTAACACAGAATTGATTCCATTCTTTGGGTGTGTTTTTAGATTCAATTCTCCGTGGAGAACCTTTTGTGGTTCATCCTGTAGCTTCAAACTTACAGTCAAGTTTCTTGCTTCCAAACACCACCTACTGTAGAAGCCTTGCTGGCAATTTTGTCCCCGTTAACGTCATTTTCCTGAACTGTGCCTCTTGCTTCAATCCCCACTGCTTCAACTGAAAGCTGCCATGTACTGCTAAAAGGACAGTAAGAGGACTTGTCCCTAAGGATGGTTTTTAGAAGCAGTTACACTAGTTTCAAGGAACCTGGAGAGTGGCAGGAACTTTAGTCAATAAGAGACTGGAGAGAAAAGGTCAGAATAATACCAAGAACAGAACTGACAAGTCTAACGTGCTGAGTACTAAACTAGGAATTCTTATAGGGGTTAGAATAATGTAGGGGCAGGACCTTAACAGAGTCATGAGCAAAAATATGATGTTTTACATAAGTTTGATTTACATGCCATGCTCCAGGAACATATTTGACAAGGGTGTGAGGACATCTATCTCTGTGACTGTGAAGCAAACAGGCAGAGGTGTGATTGTTTCCATTTGACTCGTGAGAATGCAGAGCACAAAGTTGCCTGCTTTGAGTCAAGGCTGATATTTTTAAGAGGAGTTATTTACATTTCCTGTATCATAGTTGTGGATCCAAATGTTTTAGGTACAATGCCAGTCATGGAAAAATTGAGTTATCCAGACTTTCTAAATACTAATAAAAAGTCATTGGTCAGCAATGTTAATCTGAAATAATTTATAAAAAAACACTAAGCTATTTACCCTACATCTAATAACAATAAATCAGATACTACTAATGTCTTTGATGGCTACTATTGATTCATTGATTTTTTAAATATTCTAACATTCCTTTAAAACTATTGTGCTAACTCTTTAAACTTTCCATTTAAATTTAAATTCCATTGAAATTTCCATTTAAAGTTTCCATTTAAAGTTTTGATTTAAATATTTTATTGAAGCTACAAAAATTGATGTTAACTACTGAGTATCCTCTTTTCCCACAAAGCAGAAAAAAAAAGTGAGAATGTAATGTAAATTGCAATAATTACCAACTGCATGCTATTATAAAAATGTCTTCTGCTTCTGACCTAGTGTGTTTCTTAGTGATATCTTGAGTCTTGACACATTTCATGTAGGTGGACTATTAATTCTGACTACTTTAGCTTAATCCTAGACTATTTTGGAATGCTGTTTCTAAGTACATTCGCTACTGAAAATTTACTTTTAAAAAATTATTATTCTGGTTTTATTAGTATGGACATATCTATTTTATTATAAAGTTTATATAAAATGATCTTACATTATAGTAATCCTTGGGATTTCAATCTTAGCTTCTTATATTATGATAATAATATTAAGTCTTAATTTGGAACTTTATATGTGCCAACAGAATAATGCTTAGTTGTGAAAAACAATACACTGAAATATTTGGTACTGCATATTTCTTTTATGTACTTATTAAATCATTTTAATCTAACTCACGGAAATAAGAAATTTCCATGTTAGTTTTACTTTTTAATGTTAGCAAATATTTCAATGAATAGAACAAATTATTGGAATTTAGTCCACTGAAAATTTTGACTAGTCTAAATTCTATACTAGAAACATAAACATTAGGATACCTGACTTTTGGAGTCTTTTTAGGTTATTTTTTTTAAGATACTGTTATTCAAAAGAGGTAAGTAGAATGGAAGCACATATGTTATTTGATTAACTTTGGGAGTAAATATCTTTTATAACAAAACATAAATAGGTAAAAATTCATGTCCTTTCTTCCTCATTTTGGAATAGTGTTACTTTGTAAAATATAACTGTGTCCGCAAAGTTCAAAGAAGTTATTTTTTTGATTCAAAAAAAATACTTTGATTTGTACTGATTTTCGATGACCTTCGGACTGATATTTGAGATCACCTGCTGACAACTTATAAGAAATATACTATACTTTGGAATAGAAACATAAGAATACTATGGAATCACCAATGTGATGCTACTGTCTTAATGGTAAAACATTCTCCTAGTAAGTTTTTATAGTCTAAATGTCCTACTTAGAATGAGAAAGTATTCCTAAATGTTAACTGTGGATAATGTAATTCTGGGTAGCAACTATAAGACGTGTCAAAGATTTTCATAATGTTTTATAATGACAGTAAAAACACAGGCATTTCATTTATGCTGCATTGCATTTATATACACCCATGCGGCTTAAATTTTTTTTATGTCTTAAGAAATATGTGCTTTATTAAGATCAAAACAATTGTGATCAATTATTTATCATTGGTATTGATTCTTTTAACAATCTTTGATATTAAATAATGATGATTTCTTAAAGTTTTTACTTTGACTCACATGTTTGAAGCCTGTTGCACAAGCTATTTATAGCATGAATAACTTTAACAGATATCTAAATAAATACGAAGTACAAAAAATATATATGTAAAGAACTATACATAAAACTCCATTTTACCAGAATATTAAAAACACATAAACTATAATCACCAAAAAGCATAGTTCTTAATGCAAAGGTTTCATAAGCAACAATAACAAAAAATCATCCCTCTTACTTCAATTTCACTGATTAACAAATAAAGTAAATATTGACCCTAAGTTATACCTCTTCTACCAATATCTTAAAATACACGTGTCACTACCTTGGGGTCTGGCATTGAAGATTGGAAATCAATGAATTTGATCAACTCAGCAAATCTTCAAAACCTCATTATAATTTTCTTTACTTGAAATAAAGTAAACCTGGCATCACACAATGAAATGAAATATAAACAGACCAGATCCAGATGTTCAATCATCAAGATGCAAGATGGTTAATCTGCAGGAAAGGTAGGTGATTTATGTGCTTTGACTGAGAGAGCTTTGGAATGGTTAGAATTAGATCAAAGGAGCCAGGAAAATTATCAATGTACATGCTACACTGCGTTATTTTTTTCCCAGCCAATACCTGGAGCAGTCTGTGACTAGTAAAGCAATCAAATGAACCAATACAACTGTCTGTCATTAGTGGCTTTGCACTCATGCCCTACTAATGAAAATTGACAAAAAGACGGATAGTATGCAAAGGGGGCATAAAGGTTTGAAGTCTAAATTGAACAAATTAGCAGAGAAAGTTAATAATCTGGAAACAGCAATCGATGGCCCAAAGGAATAAACTGCTAGCATTGACTGAGCCATTACATGAAACTCAAAGGAAATGATACACTCTAAAAACTTTGCAGCAATGGAAGGGAAAGAAGGTGAAGTTTTGTGACTTTAACCAGAAGCCAGTGAGAACTGTACATGCTCCACAAACATCAAATTTATCTCAGGGGACAGAGAAACAAAACAAACCAGGTAGCCTATTTGAAAAATGATGATTCCAAAGTCTTTAAATTGAATTCAAGATGCAGTTAGTTAATTCCTCAGGAAAGAAAGCACCAAAGCAACCACACTCTGGGCTCTTTGCCCCCCACCCCCCCTCTTTTTTGTTGTCCTGGTTTTCAGGAAAAGTCTATATGGTTTTTTTTTTTTTGTTTGTTTTTGTTTTTGTTTTTGTTTTTGTTTTTTTTCCACCCTGAAAAAAGGTGATTTTATTAAAGTGCAGGAATAGCATCCCTGGGCAGAAAAGAGTTGTCTATATGTTTTTAAGTTGACTATGGCACAATAATATAAAGTGATTTCAATTTGTTTTCCAGAAATATTAGTCCAAATCATTTTCTCTCCTATATGATTTTCACAGTATAATAAAACTCTAGGAGAATTAATGAATACAAGAGCAAATGAACAAATTATAAATGGATCTGCCCTTATAAATAGACTTTTTCAACCTATTTTATCCAGAAATATTATTTTATTTTTGATTCTAGATTGAAATGATGCCCCAAGAGTCCCCAAATTTTACAAGAATCATTCACAGATATGTAGAATTAAGCAGACTTGCCAAGATGATAACATATGGAAAATAAGACTTTGTCAAAATGCTCTCTTTTGGGACCATATTTTAAATTCACACAAAAACCCTATTTATTTTAGTGCCTTACTTCAGAACATTGTTTGCTCTACCCAGTTCTTCCTCTGTTCAGCATCATTGTTCTACACTCTTAACAATCTGTAACTCAGAAAAAAAAGAAATCTGTATGATAGATGTTGGGAAATAGGTTCCTGGAACAGAAGTAAGAGACAGCATTTTGCATGCTGGGATTCACTGATAGCTTGGAAATCCTGATACACTAAGCTTACTGAGCACACATCAGAAGAGAAAATTAGAAGCTAACAAAGTATATGTTAACCTAAAATCTAAGATCTAAAATTTTTATCTGTGTTCCACCTTTGTTCCACATCTAAAGGGTTATATTGATAAATTTTAATAAAGACAATAGGAATGACTAGTTAGAGTAACACAACTAATAGGATCAGAGGTTTCTAAATGGCATGTGGGCTGACCATAATAGACTATTCTGGGACCCATTAGGAAAAAAAAAAAAAATAGGACCATGGAAATATCTAATAATAAATTTTAGAGATGATTTTCAGGCATATTCCTTGAGTTGATTAATCAATGGTTTTCTTTAAAAAAAAATGGTTTCCATGAGTACTTGACATTGTCCATGTTACCGCCTCTAGATGATGGATTTTGGTTTGTTAGCAGGTAACAAAAAGTCAAAGTATTTGGGGATATTCTATTTCTTAGTCAACACATCTGTGTTTTATATACAGAAATATATACTGCAAAAAATAAACCTAAAAGAGTAAACATCACTCTTTAGTAAAGATTTTGTTTCATATTTAAAATGTAATAAATACTCATAAGTAAGAAATTTTGAATAGAGGAAAGTAAAGAGATAAATATCTTGTATTCCCACAGGGACAAAAGCTTTCAACAAGTTTATATAATTCCATTCTTTAGGTCAATATCGATGTATACATTATACATATAAATATATTATATGTGTATATATATATAATTTCAATTATTGTTTATTATACTTTAAAGAAGCACAACATGTGCATTTATTTTCAACTAGATAGTTTAAATACACACACACACACACACTCACGAGAGAGAGTGGTAGCCTTAGGAAAGAGACCAGATATACATGCTTCATAAAAATGACCTTTCTGGGCGCCTGGGTGGCGCAGTCGGTTAAGCGTCCGACTTCAGCCAGGTCACGATCTCGCGCTCTGGGAGTTCGAACCCCGCGTCGGGCTCTGGGCTGATGGCCCAGAGCCTGGAGCCTGTTTCCAATTCTGTGTCTCCCTCTCTCTCTGCCCCTCCCCCGTTCATGCTCTGTCTCTCTCTGTCCCAAAAATAAATAAACGTTGAAAAAAAAATTAAAAAAAAAAAAGCCATCTCAATATTTAAAAAAAAAATGTTAAAAAAAAAAAAATGACCTTTCTGTAAGCGCAGAAACACAACCTCCCTGATTTTGTGTGCTCATTAAGACTCAGGGCAAGGAGAAGCTTGGTTTAACCTGTGGTGATTTTTTTCATAGGCAAAACTAATAAAGGTTCAAATTAAATGCATCAACAGGATTCTGAGGGCAGGGAAATCATTGAGCGGAAACAAAAACCTAACGTGTCATAACTCTCTTTATAAAATACACCCAGTATTTGTTTACATACTAAGAAGAAGTGATTATAGAGATTACAGTGATTAATTGAAAATTACAACTTACAAAATTAATAAAGTATTGTTACTTTAAGGACACATTCTTGAAAGTAAAGATACATCTATTCTTCCATCAACAATCTAACTTCATTATAATTCTATCACTATTCCATTAATATTAATTCTCTTGGCTGCTTTTAGAAGCAAAACAACACTTGAAAGTATATTGAAATGGATAATGCTAATATATAGCAAAAGAAATTGCGAATACACTCAACTACAATTCTGCTTCATCTTCACCAAAAGAAGGAATTTTTACTTAAAATAGTGAGATGAAGATTGAAAAGGAAACCAAACCTGGAGATTGTTAAAACAACATATATGAGAGCACTTGGAATCCCCACACGATAATTTTACTATGAAGTATAAACTTTTAGATGACATGCTGAACCACCTCAAGTATGTTTTAAAAATCATGTGTTGAATAAATCTTCATGATTATTATGCTACTAAATTTAACTAAAGCTGTTTATGAATTTAATTAATTGTGAATGGGTATTCTGTTCATAATTTAAAAAAAACAAATCAATATCCATTTCAGATTTGGAAAAAGGACGTATGGACACAAAATCACAGGGAAATTTCTTTAACCTTCTTACTACTTGAAATAGCACAGTACTGCCATAAAATTCAGAATACTAGTACAATATGAGTCAGTTTCTTACCTAAAGTTAGTTTATATTTGATCATGGCACAACATATTAGCTCGTCATTTAAAGAAAAAGTCTTTTATTTAGCATAATGAGATTTTATAATACTCAGGGTAATTTTAACAGTTAAGAAAATTGTATCCAGAGGACAATTATATGAAGCCAATAAACACAAAGCAAAACTATATTATCTGTTTTTACTTGTGTAGCCATTATTTGGTTTTTGTAAAATAGAAGAAAAAATATTTATATACAATAACTAGGAAAAATCCCCAAAAGATAAATAATTGATAAGCTATTTCCCTGCAGAAGAATGATAAGAAAAACGCCATGTGGTTTGTTGATGGGACCTGAGTTAGCCTCAGATGCTTCTAGAACAAAACAAATTTCCCATAACAAGTATGCGTAACATTAGTTGTTTACATTGCAAATAAATGAAGAATCTTGAGAGGCTGTAATTTAGTAACCATTTGACCAAATTAAACATAAACATTTTATATTTTGTTTTTCCTCCTAATTTTTTTTAACATAAATATGTTGATAAATAAACATGAAACTTTTTTCAGTTTTTACCCTATAATAAGCTGCTAGCATTATTGTCAAATTTTATTAACAAACAAAAAATGATTCGCATGGATCTCTTCTGTGTATTTATGTATAAATTAGAATTCCTTTCATAAGAGACAAAAAAAAATTGTGATCTTGTTTTTCCAATTGCCTGATACACTAAATTACTAAATTACTTATCCAGGATCTATTTGGAAAATCATTGGAAAATTAGGCTCACTTACATAAATCTACCTCTAAACACTTGGACAGGGGCAACAGTGTTTCTGTCCTTTATACTTAATAAATGTCAATTTTTGTTTAATATCTTAACTAGACCCCTATGTGTATATGTATGTGTGAGAGAGACACACACACATTTGGTATCAATAGAATAAACATTTATAAAATTATCTTCAGCTAATACGTGGACCTAATTATTTGTAGGTGTTGACCTCATCTCAGAGCCAAAGTCCAAATATAGTGTCCTGCCAACTTGGAAAGGTATTAAAGTCTGCTTTATAAATAGGTACAATCAACAATATACCAAGAACGCTGTAAAATTTAAGGTAAATACTTCTCAGGTTGGATTTCTAAGTTCTAAGTCAGAAGCCTGACGAAGAGCCCAGGTATGTGTGAGACAGGAGAGAAGAGTTACTAATCAGGATGCAGAATACAAAATGGTTATATGTCTAAACAATACTTTAGAATACAAGCTGAGAAATAAATGCATATCACAGGTTACTAGCATAATAATTTCAGAATGGTTTATCATCGTCAACAGCTGATTACTTTGGGTAGGCTACTGGAGAGATATAGTGAATAACTCTCCTCCTGCAACATAATAGTGTAGGACTTAATCTTTTAGGAGAAGTATAAACTATTCATTAAATAATTCTGGAAAAATTAATAACTACTCAAACCAAAGCCAAAGCACGATAAAACTTAGCTTCTTGAGTTGCCTGGGTGGCTCAGTTGGTTAAGTGCCCAACTCTTGATTTCAGCTCAGGTCATGGTCTCATGGTTTAATTTGTGAGACTGAGCCCCACCATGTGGGCTCTGCACTAACAGCACAGAGCCTGTTTGGGATTCTCTCCCTCTCTCTCTGCCCCTCCCCTGCTCATGCATGCTTGCTTTCTCTCTCAAAAATAATAAACTTAGGTACACCTGGTTGGCTCAGTCGGTTAGGTGTCAGACTCTTGGTTTTGGCTCAGGTCATGATCTAACAGTTTCATGAGTTTGAGCCCTGCATGGGGCTCTGTGCTGGCAGCATGGAGCCTGCTTGGGATTCTCTCCCCTTCTCTCTGCCTCTCCTCTGCTCACATTGTCTCTCAAAAATAAAGAAACTTTAAAATAATAATAAATAAACTTTAAAAATTAGCCTCTTATTCCTTATCCAAAGAGAGAAAGGAATTATCAATAGCCATAAAATATTTTGTTGCTCAAGAAAGTGAAATCAAATAAGATATATACATGTCCATTTTGACATATTACATCTGATAGGCTTTTGTACACAAGAGCTTTAGATTTACAGAAAAATTGAGAAGATCTACAGACATTTTGCTATACTCTGTACAGTTTCCCCTATTACTTTCATCTTACATTAATAGGTACATATTTGTTACAATTAATGAACCAGCGTTGATGTATTATTAACCAAAGTCTGTAGGTTATTAAGACTTCTAGTGTTTAGGCTAATGTCCTTTTTTTTTTTATTTCTGTTCCAGCAGCCCATTCAGGATAAAACATAATATTTAGTTGTCATGCCCCCTTGGTCTCCTCTTAGCTGCAGCACTCACTCATTTCCTAATTTTTGATAACCTTGACCTTTCCATGGAATTTTATTGAGTCCTGGCCAGGGATTTTATAAGAAGCCCCTCTATTGGAATTTGCCCGGTTTCTAATTATTAGATTGCAGTTATGGTTTTGAGGATGAAGAGGACAGAGGTAAAGTGCCATTTTTATCATATCAAGAGCATACACTATCGACATGATTTGTGTTGTTGATGCTAATCTTGATTATCTGACCGCAGACATGTCAGTTGGTTTTGCCCACTCTAAAGTGACGCCCAGCTTCCTTTGCATACTTCCCTCTTTGGACGGTAGTGTCTATGCATAGTGCACACCTAAGGAGTAGGGAGTCATGCGGCTTCTCCTCTAGGGTGGCCTCTTTACACGAATTCCTAGCATTTTTTCCACTACGGGAGATTTGCCTTTCCCATTTCCTAATGTATTCAATCATTTATTTCTATCAATATGTACTCATAGATATTTTTTAGACTCTGAGTTAGAATCCAATACTAATTTATTATATTGGTCAATTTGTTCCATCTTTAGTCCTTGGGAGCTCTTTCGGATGGTTCCCATGCCTCTTAGACTCACATCTTTACATTTTACATGTGTTATGTTGTACGTCTATTCTACGTATCTCACCTCCTTATGTTCAGCACAAGGTGCTCCAGACTCATCTTGTATATCTACTACCCTAGTCCTAGAAACAGGCATCCAGGAAGCTATGGTACCTTCAGTTGGAAGATAGTACTAGAAAACCAAGAGTTAAGTGTTCATTCTACTAGGTGTCTTCCTTTTCACACATACATAGAAGTATCTGTACATGTAACCACCTGTAACTCTTTTAAGCTGCACACTTGCTCTCATGTCTCCAATTCTATTACCACATAAATAATTCTGCCTCCTCCTACTGTTTAGCTGTAAATCTCCATAGTCAGGCACGTGGCTCGCACCATCTGCCTCCCATTTATTTAGTTTTTAAATTCTTATATTATTTATACAAGTATCAGAATTGTTAACCCATATGCGTATGGGAAACGAACTTACAACTGAGAATACAGCGCTTATATGTAATGCCTTTAGCCTTTGTTCTAATACCTTTCAGGTCATTTCTAAAGTTCTTTAGCTCAGTGCCTTTTCTACCCACCCCTTTAAGAGAAGTTGTTTCACACATTGTAACACAGAAAGATTCTCTAGCTACAGACTGTTTTCCTTCCTAGGATCTCTAAAATTCCTAAATATGTTGTTTTTAATTCACATACATTATGGTTCACACTTCATGTACTTAAGTTATATGTGTTTTGACAATCGCATAATGTCATGTCTCCATCATTACAGGATCACATACAATAGTTTAACCGGCCTAAAAAAATCTGTGGTACCTGTTGATATTTTAATGTCTCTATAGTTTTGCTTTTGCCAGAATGTCACATAATTAAAACCATGCAGTCTGTAACCATTTCAAACTGGCTTCTTTCACTTAGAAATATGCATTTAAATTTCCCACACAAGACACAAGTTTTCAAATCAAATGGATACAAATCCAGGAGGGTGGGTGCTGGATCGTCTCGTGGCCCTATGTTTAGATTTGTAAGAAAATGGCAAACTGTCCTCCAAAGTGGCTGTACGGTTTTGTATTTGCATCAGCAATGGACGAGAAACCCTGCTGTTGTGCAACCTCCCCAGCATTTGGTATGGCCAGTTCTGTTTTACTTCCATTCTTTTTTCTCCTTTAATTCAGTTGGGGAGTTTCTATGGATTTATCTTCAATTTCACTAGTTCTTTCCTCAGCAGTGCCCAGTAAACCTCACTAAAAAAACACTTTTCATTTCTGTGTTTTTCAGATTTAGCATTCCTTTTTGATTCTTAGATTTGTTGTCTCTGCTTGCACTACCCATCTATTCTTGCATGTTGTTTTTTTTTTTTTTCCATTAGAACACTTAACATACTAATCATTGTTACTTCAATGCCCTGTCTGATAATTTAAAAATCTGTGTCCTCTTGAGTCGGTTTAGGATACTGGCTTTTCCCCTTCATAATGTGCTTTTTCTTGCCTGTTAGCATGCCTTGTAATTTTTGTTGAAAGCTGGACATGATGCATCAGGTAATTAGAACTGAAGTAGATGGGCCTTTAGTGTAAGGTTTTATGTTAATGTGTCCAGGAGTTGTGCTTTAATGTTTGTGGTAGTTGTAGGTGCCAGAATCTTTATTGCCTCTAAAGTCATTGTTCTAATAGTCCTTGTTGTTTTTAGACTTCCCCAATAA
The DNA here is from genome assembly GCF_028749965.1 of Puma concolor. Taxonomy (NCBI): domain Eukaryota; kingdom Metazoa; phylum Chordata; class Mammalia; order Carnivora; family Felidae; genus Puma; species Puma concolor. The sequence continues at coordinate 116,537,343 of NC_141675.1, forward strand.
TCCTTTCTTAAATATAGCCTGGGCTGTGCAGTTCTCTCAGCTATAATTCACTGTTATTTTACTGACATCCTGTTGATGTAGTGATAATCGTGAAAAGGTGTGGGGAAAGGGAAAGTATTCTATAATCCTATGATCACATCTGAGACTCCGTGAGGCTGAGTCCCTAGACTGGGACCTTAAGACAGGTTTCTTAGCTTCCCCCTCCTCCCTTATTTGAAACAAGAATGCTAGAGCTGAATAATTCCTTCCTCCAAGTCTAATAAGGCTCTAGTAAAAATTTCTTTTGCTGAGTAGGTATTTGTTTTGAAGAATTTTTAGGGGTATTTCAAAGTGGTTGCCTTTTCCTTCCACGCCAGAAACACAAAGGTTTCTTCTTGTGTTCTTACCAGGAGAATGTGCTGAGATTGCTAGAGGTAAAAACCCACAAAAGTATAGAGGACTTCTTAAGACTGTGTCCTTCAGGAGTATCTAACCATGATGCTAGTCTATACTGTTTCCATCAATTTGTCAAAGTTATCATTTAAGTGTTCCTATTGGCTAATGGTTCCAGAGGCTTCTGTTCCAGGTAAGCCCATCTTCTCACTGTTTCTTGGTCTTTGACTCTTCAGATTAAATTGTGATGATTTGGGGGTGCCTGGGTGGCTCAGTCGGTAAAGCGGCCGACTTCGGCTCAGGTCATGATCTCGCGGTCCGTGAGTTCGAGCCCTGCGTTGGGCTCTGCGCTGACAGCTCAGAGCCTGGAGCCTGTTTCAGATTCTGTGTCTCCCCCCTTTCTCTCTCCTCCCCCGCTCATGCTCTGTCTCTCCTCAAAAATAAATAAACATTTAAAAAAACTTAAATTGTGATGATTTGCCCTACATGATGGTTAATTTTATATGTCAACTTGATTGGGCCATCAGATGGCTGGTTAAATATTATTTCTAGGTGTGTCTGTGAGGATGTTTCTGAGATTAGCATTTAATTTGGAAGGACTGAGTAAAGCAGATGGCCACCCAATGTGAGTGGGCATTATCCAATCTGTTGGGAGGCTGAATTGAACAACAAAGGCAGAGGAAGGTTAAATTTCCTCTCTTCCTGACTGCGCTAACACATTGATTTTCTGCCCTTAGTCCTCCTGGTTCTTCCTGGAATCTATACCATTGGCTCTCTGGCTCTCTGCCTCTCAGACCTCTGAACTACACCACTAGCTTTCTTGGGTCTACATCTTTGTTGGAGGAAGTAATTGAGAGGATGTGACCACTTGGTAACCAGCAAGCTAGACCTAGGCAATCAGAGGCTTCTCATCCCCTCCTGTATCCTTGGAATGCACATTCTTACCGCCATTCCCATCGTGGGAGCTGTTCCCAAAACACAGCCTTGAGAAAAGTTAAGGTGTTGAGACTTCTGTACAGTATGCATGGCTGAAAACAGTTAGTGCCTCTTTATAAACTAAATTTATAGTGAGTAGATATGGAAATCTATTTGTCTTCAGGCTGCCCAAGACAAACCTTCTAATTAAGTTTTTTTGTTTATTAAAACTGTTACCTACAGGGGCGCCTGGGTGGCTCAGTCAGTTAAGCGTCTGACTTCCACTCAGGTCATGATCTCACAGTTCGTGAGTTTGAGCCCCTCGTCGGGCTCTGTGTTGACAGCTCAGACCCTGGAGCCTACTTCAAGATTCTGTGTCTCCCTCTCTCTCTGCCCCTCCCCCGCTTGAGCTCAGTCTCTCTCTGTGTCTCAAAAATAAATAAATGTAAAAAAAAAACCAAAAAACCAAAAAAGCTAAAACTGTTATCTACTAATCTGTAGTGGTCTGCCTCTTTCTTTGGTCATTCCTGGCTCTCTGTATACAGGCAAGTTCATGGACCAATAAGCTTCCAGAAAATAGATTATGGGAATTCTCAGCCTCCATAATTGTGTGAGCCAATACTTTATGATAAGTTATATCTCATAAAAGAAATTTATATACATACACACACATACTCATACTATGGTTCTCTGTCTCTGCAAAACCATAATTAATACACTCTGCAATTTCATTACACTGATGAGCCAAAAAAAGCCATTGATTTTCAGGTTTCAGCTTTTTCTTGTGAGGATGACAACAATTCCAAGCCCTTTACATATTGAGGTTAAAAATGGAAGTCTCTACATAGCATTATTGGCTATCAATTTAGAAACTCTTTCAAAAATATTGGAAAAAAAACCCATGTGTCGGGTGAATTCTTGGGTTAACAGACTCACACTGTTGTTGAGAATTTATATATGTGGATACAAATTTTTCAGAGAACATTATAATGACAACTATCAAAATTAAAACTGTGCTACCTCTAGCATGTATATACAAAGATGTTTAAATACAGGAAGGTTTGTAATGACTGCAGAAACAGCATATATTTCTAACAATAAAAACTAATTAGTTTATAAAATAGAAACACATTTTAATAAAAATGAGGTGGATGTATGTACTGATAAGGAAGGGCCATATAAACACATTTTTATGTGACAGAATTAAGAATTGAACCTATGTAAACCTCATTTTTTTATTAAAATATGTACACATATATAGTAGAAATCTGTAAAACTATACTTTTTTATGTATGTATGTATGTATGAACTTATTGTGTTCCTTAGCTTAGAACATTCCTGATTGTTTAATATGAGGTGAAGTGAATCAACTTTCAACATTTCAAGTATATTTTCTGCCTATTAGGTCATGATATAGGCTTTCTGAAATGTGTTCTTTGGTATATGGATGATATACCGATATGACGTTTGCCCCTGGCTATATATTAGATTTATCTTAAGGTTCATGGCAGACCATTTAAATCAGAATTATTTCAGAAAAAGTTTAGGCAGAAATATCTTTTTTTAATTTTTTTTTCAACGTTTATTTATTTTTGGGACAGAGAGAGACAGAGCATGAACGGGGGAGGGGCAGAGAGAGAGGGAGACACAGAATCGGAAACAGGCTCCAGGCTCTGAGCCATCAGCCCACAGCCTGACGCGGGGCTCGAACTCACGGACCGCGAGATCGTGACCTGGCTGAAGTCGGACGCTTAACCGACTACGCCACCCAGGCGCCCCATAGGCAGAAATATCTTTAAAAGCATCTGTGGTGATTCTAATGAGGACTGTCTCCATACATGGATCTCTACTTAATTAAGACATATTTAATACACATTCTTAGTAGTATTTCCTTCTGAAATAATAAACATTACAAAGGCAGAAGAATAGGAAAGAGGGCAGCAAAGAACCCTGGAAGCTTTAATGCAGATAGGCAAGTAGTAACTTACTTAGCAGCCAGAAGAAATTGAAATTTAAGGCAGAAATGGAAAGATGCATCAGACTAAGCCTTGTTTGAACCTCAGAGAGCTGAGGAATAAATGACTCCTGCTAACTAAATCAGGGTTTCAGATGGAGTGAAATGCAAGGATCAAGTGAAAGTCTATTGGAACATAGGCTTCAGCTTTCATTAAAATATTTTATATTTAAAAATACTAAAACTTGGGGCGCCTGGGTGGCGCAGTCGGTTAAGCGTCCGACTTCAGCCAGGTCACGATCTCAAGGTCCGTGAGTTCGAGCCCCGCGTCAGGCTCTGGGCTGATGGCTCAGAGCCTGGAGCCTATTTCCGATTCTGTGTCTCCCTCTCTCTCTGCCCCTCCCCCATTCATGCTCTGTCTCTCTCTGTCCCAAAAATAAATAAATGTTGAAAAAAAAAATTTAAAAAAATACTAAAACATTTAAATCTATAAGAATGCATAGTTACAGAAAGGTATAGAAAATTTACAAAACCATTTTCCTTAGGGAAAAATATAATTAATGATTGTAAAATATGAAAGAGACTCTCTCCTCTTAACCTTACACTTCTACTGTATTGGACTTTTTTTATGAAGACATGTATTATTTGTGTAATTAAGCTAATGTTCTAAGAGGATTCAATCTTGTCAGTGTTTATTATTTTTAAAGTAAGGTTCTATTTTCTCCACTGAAATTTTAGGAATTATACTCTTAAGTATAATTTTTATGTCTTCTAATAGATTATAATATAAGGATATATGTCATTATTTATGAGTATAGTGAACATTTATTAATTTTTTATGATTATCAACCATATGAGGCTAGGTCATGATGTCCAGAATCACCTTGCTGTGTACTGAATGCTTGCATTTGCCCCAAGTTCTTATGCCAAACCCTAATTTCCAATGTGATGATATTTAGAGGTAAGACCTTGGTGAAGTAATTAGGGTTAAATTAGGTCATGAGTATAAAGACTCCATGATGGGATTAATACTTTTAAAAGGAGAGGAAACACAAGATATCACTTTTTTTAGTGTACTCACCAACAAAAGTGAGAACATAACCAGGAAAAGGGCCTTCACCAAGAACCCAATGATTCTGGCATTCTGATATCAGACTTCCAGCTTCCGGAACTCTGAGAAATAAACGTTGTTGTTTAAACTGCCCAGTCTACAGGTCTGACTCCCTCCTGCTGCCACAGGGCCCCTCCTGAAGCGGATCACCGAAGGAGAAGCGAGCTGAGCCTGCCCCTCCCGCCCCCCGTGCACCTTGCCTATCTACCCCAGCTAATACGCCACATCCCCAGCACCACAAGCCTGGCAGTGTGCAAGTAGCCCAGACGGGCCATGCCACCCCACAGTGAATCCCGCCCCTAGGAGAGGGGAAGAGAAGGCACACATCAGTCTGACTGTGGTCCCAGTGGTGGGCAGGGGGCAGAGATCAGGTCTGACTGCGGCCCTGCCCACCAACTACAGTTATACAACACAGCACAGGGGAAGTGCCCTGCAGGTCCGCACCACTCCAGGGATTATCCAAAATGAACAAACGGAAGAATTCCCCTCAAAAGAATATCCAGGAAATAACAACAGCTAATGAACTGATCAAAAAGGAGTTAAATATTATAACAGAAAGTGAATTTAGAATAATAGTCATAAAATTAATCGCTGGGCTTGAAACAGTATAGAGGAGAGCAGAGAATCTATTGCTACAGAGACCAAGGGACTAAGGAATAGTCAGGAGGAGCTTAAAAACGCTATAAACAAGATGCAAAATAAAATGGAAACGACCACAGCTCGGATTGAAGAGGCAGAGGAGAGAATAGGGGAACTAGAAGATAAAATTATGGAAAAAGAAGAAGCTGGGAAAAAGAGATAAAAAAATCCAGAGGAATGAGGGGAAAATTAGAGAACTAAGTGATGCACTAAAGAGAAATAATATACGCATAATTGGTATTCCAGAGGAAGAAGAGAGAGGGAAAGGTGCTGAAGGTGTACTTGAAGAAATAATAGCTGAGAACTTCCCTGAACTGGGGAAGGAAAAAGGCCCTGAAATCCAAAAGGAACAGAGAACTCCCTTCAGACGTAACTTGAATCGATCTTCTGCATGACATATCATAGTGAAACTGGCAAAATACAAGGATAAAGAGAAAATTCTGAAAGCAGCAAGGGATAAACGTGCCGTAACATATAAAAGGAGACCTATAAGACTCGTGACTGATCTCTCTTCTGAAACTTGGCAGGCCAGAAAGGATTGGCAAGAGATCTTCAATGTGATTAACAGAAAAAAATGCAGCCGAGAATCCTTTATCCAGCAAGTCTGTCATTTAGAATAGAAGGAGAGATAAAGGTCTTCCCAAACAAACAAAAACTGAAGGAGTTCATCACCAGTAACCAGCCCTACAAGAGATCCTAAGTGGGATCCTGGGAGACAAAGTACCAGAGACATCACTACAAGCATAAAACATACGGACATCACAAGGACTCTAAACCCATATCTGTCTATAATAACACTGAATGTACACGGACTAAATGCACCAACCAAAAGACATAGGGTATCAGAATGGATAAAAAAACAAGACCCATCTATTTGCTGTCTACAAGAGACTCATTTTAGACCTGAGAACACCTTCAGATTGAAAGTGAGGGGATGGAGAACTATTTATCATGCCACTGGAAGCCTAAAGAAAGCTGGAGTAGCCATTCTTATATCAGACAAACTAGCCTTTAAATTAAAGGCTGTAACAAGAGATGAAGAAGGGCATTATATAATAATTACAGGTTCTATCCATCAGGAAGAGCTAACAATTATAAATGTCTATGCGTCGAATACAGGAGCCCCCAAATATATAAAACAATTACTCACAAACATAAGCAACCTTATTGATAAGAATGTGGTCATTGCAGGGGACTTTAACACTCCACTTACAGAAATGGATAGATCATCTAGACACACGGTCAATAAAGACACAAGGGCCCTGAATGACACATTGGATCAGATGGACTTGACAGATATATTTAGAACTCTGCATCCCAAAGCAACAGAATATACTTTCTTCTCGAGTGCACATGGAACATTCTCCAAGATAGATCACATACTGGGTCACAAAACAGCCCTTCATAAGTATACAAGAATTGAGATTATACCATGCATACTTTCAGACCACAATGCTATGAAGTTTGAAATCAACCACAGGAAAAAGTCTGGAAAACCTCCAAAAGCATGGAGGTTAAAGAACACCTTACTAAAGAATGAGTGGGTCAACCAGGCAATTGGAGAAGAAATTAAAAAATAGATGGAAACAAATGAAAATGAAAATACAACAATCCAAACGCTTTGGGACGCAGCAAAGGCAGTCCTGAGAGGAAAATACATTGCAATCCAGGCCTATCTCAAGAAACAAGAAAAATCCCAAATACAAAATCTAACAGCACACCTAAGGAAATAGAAGCAGAACAGCAAAGGCAGCCTAAACCCAGCAGAAGAGAAATAATAAAGATCAGAGCAGAAATAAACAATATAGAATCTAAAAAAACTGTAGAGCAGATCAACAAAACCAACAGTTTTTTTTTGAAAAAATAAACAAAATTGACAAACCTCTAGCCAGGCTTCTCAAAAAGAAAAGGGAGATGACCCAAATAGATAAAATCATGAATGAAAATGGAATTATTACAACCAATCCCTCAGAGATACAAGCAATTATCAGGGAATACTATGAAAAATTATATGCCAACAAACTGGACAACCTGGAAGAAATGGACAAATTCCTAAACACCCACACGCTTCCAAAACTCAAACAGGAGGAAATAGAAAGCGTGAACAGACCCATAACCAGCGAAGAAATTAAATCAGTTATCAAAAATCTCCCAACAAATAAGAGTCCAGGACCAGATGGCTTCCCAGGGGAGTTCTACCAGACGTTTAAAGCAGAGTTAATACCTATCCTTCTCAAGCTATTCCAAAAAATAGAAAGGGAAGGAAAAGTTCCAGACTCATTCTATGAAGCCAGTATTACTTTGATTCCTAAACCAGACAGAGACCCAGTAAAGAAAGAGAACTACAAGCCAATATCCCTGATGGATATGGATGCAAAAATTCTCAATAAGATACTAGCAAATCGAATTCAATGGCATATAAAAAGAATTATTCACCGAGATCAAGTGGGATTCATTCCTGGTATGCAGGGCTGGTTCAACATTCACAAATCAATCAACTTGATACATCACATTAATAAAAGAAAAGACAAGAACCATATGATCCTGTCAATCGATGCAGAAAAGGCATTTGACAAAATTCAGCACCCTTTCTTAATAAAAACCCTCGAGAAAGTCGGGATAGAAGGAACATACTTAAAAATCATAAAAGCCATTTATGAAAAGCCCACAGCTAACATCATCCTCAATGGGGAAAAACTGAGAGCTTTTTCCCTGAGATCAGGAACACAACAGAGATGCCTATTCTCACCGCTGTTGTTTAACTTAGTGTTGGAAGTTCTAACATCAGCAATCAGACAACGAAAGGAAATCAAGGCATCAAAATTGGCAAAGATAAAGTCAAGCTTTCGCTTTTTGCAGATGACATGATACTATACATGGAAAATCCAATAGACTCCACCAAAAGTCTGCTAGAACTGATACATGAATTCAGCAAAGTTGCAGGATACAAAATCAATGTACAGAAATCAGTTGCATTCTTATACACTAACAATGAAGCAACAGAAAGACAAATAAAGAAACTGATCCCATTCACAATTGCACCAAGAAGTATAAAATACCTAGGAATAAATCTAACCAAAGATGTCAAGGATCTGTATGCTGAAAACTATAGAAAGCTTATGAAGGTAATTGAAGAAGATATAAAGAAATGGAAAGACATTCCCTGCTCATGGATTGGAAGAATAAATATTGTCAAAATGTCAATACTACCCAAAGCTATCTACACATTCAATGCAATCCCCAATCAAAATTGCACCAGCATTCCTCTCGAAACTAGAACAAGCAATCCTAAAATTCATATGGAACCACAAAAGGCCCCAAATAGCCAAAGTAATTTTGAAGACCAAAGCAGGAGGCATCACAATCCCAGACTTTAGCCTCTACTACAAAGCTGTTATCATCAAGACAGCATGGGGGCGCCTGGGTGGCGCAGTCGGTTAAGCGTCCGACTTCAGCCAGGTCACGATCTCACAGTCCGTGAGTTCGAGCCCCGCGTCAGGCTCTGGGCTGATGGCTCGGAGCCTGGAGCCTGTTTCCGATTCTGTGTCTCCCTCTCTCTCTGCCCCTCCCCCGTTCATGCTCTGTCTCTGTCTGTCCCATAAATAAATAAAAACGTTGAAAAAAAAAATTTATAAAAAAATAAAAAAAATAAAAAATAAAAAAAATAAAAAAAGACAGCATGGTATTGGCAGAGAAACAGACACATAGACCAATGGAATAGAAACCCCAGAACTAGACTCACAAACATATGGCCAACTCATCTTTGACAAAGCAGGAAAGAACATCCAATGGAAAAAAGACAGTCTCTTTAACAAATGGTGCTGGGAGAACTGGACACGAACATGCAGAAGGTTGAAACTAGACCACTTTCTCATACCATTCACAAAAATAAACTGAAAATGGATAAAGGACCTGAATGTGAGACAGGAAACCATCAAAACCCTAGAGGAGAAAGCAGGAAAAGACCTCTCTGACCTCAGCCGTAGCAATCTCTTACTTGACACATCCCCAAAGGCAAGGGAATTAAAAGCAAAAATGAATTACTGGGACCTTATGAAGATAAAAAGCTTCTGCACAGCAAAGGAAACAACCAACAAAACTAAAAGGCAACCAACGGAATGGGAAAAGATATTTGCAAATGACATATCGGAGAAAGGGCTAGTATCCAAAATCTATAAAGAGCTCACCAAACCCCACACCTGAAAAACATATAACGCAGTGAAGAAATGGGCAGAAAACATGAATAGACACTTCTCTAAAGAAGACTTCCGGATGGCCAACAGGCACATGGAAAGATGCTCAACGTTACAGATTAAGAAGGATGTCGATAATATAATGTGCCCTGTGCTTGTCTAGCTTTTCAAAAGCCAGGAAGGAGGGAAATCATGTAGCTCAAAAAATACTCCAGGAATAACCTTTTATGTTACACAGTCAAAATTATAGATCCTCAAAATTATATCAAACTTCAGTGAAATAAACAGCTCTTACACAGTGAAGAATACCAACAAAACAAAGAAGAAATCTACCAAACAGGAGAAGATATTTGCAAATGATATATCCAACAAGGGTTTGCTATCTAAAATATACAAAGAATATATACATCATCATCTGGTTAAAAAATGGGCAGAGAAACTGAATAGACACTTTTGAAAAGACATACAGATGACCAAGAGACACATGAAAAGATACTCAACATCACTAATCATCAGGAAAATACAAATCAAAACCACCATAAGCTATTGTGTTGTACTTTTCAGAATGGCTAAAATCAAAAAGGCAAGAAGTAAGTGTTGGTGAAGATGTAGACAAAAAGGAAGCCTATGCACTATTGATGGGAATGTAAATTGGTTCAGCCACTGTGGAAAACAGTATGGAGATTCCTTTAAAAAATTAAAGATAGAAATACCAGGGCACCTGGGTGGCTCAATTGGTTAAGTATTCGACTCCCGACTTTGGCTCAGGTCATGATCCCAGGTTTGTGGGATTAAGTGCAGCATCTGGCTCCACTCTGAGCATGGAGCCTGCTTAAGATTCTCTCTCTTTCCTTCTGCCCCTCTCCCTTCATGCTCTCGGTCTCTAAAATAAAAATAGAAATACCATATGATGCAGTAATTCTACTGCTAGGTATTTATTAAAAAAAAAAGAAAACACTAATTCAAAAAGATATGCATGCTGATGTTCATTGCAGCACTATTAACAACAGCTAAGATATGGAAGCGACCTAAATGTCCACTGATAGATGAATGGATAAAGAGGTGGTATCTATATATGACTGAATATTACTTGGCCATAAAAAGGAAATTTTGCCATTTGTTATGGACCTAGACTCATTATGCTAAGTGAAATGTCAGAGAGAGACAAATAGCATATGATTTTATCTATATACAGATAGATGGTAGTTACATTTGTGGTGAGCATCACATAATGTATAGAGTTACCAAATCACTATGCTGTAAAAATCTGAATCTAATGCAGCATTGGGTGTTAACTATACTTCCATAAAAAATAATAGATTTTAAAAATTATATCAAATTTTTGAGAAGGTTTTTTGGCCTGAAACAAGAGGGGAGTTAACAAAGCTAACCCAACTGGTATTATTTAAACTTTTATGTTTGCACATAATTAATGGGTTTATCTTCTTAAAAATGCAGTCTGAAAATGTTCTTAAACACAATTTTTATTTACAGGGGTCTAAGATGGCCTTAAAGTTCCCCTCAGTAGGACTAAGTTTTAGATAGGCTTTTTCTTCCTTCCCTCTTCTTTTTTTTTTTTTTTTAATTTTTTTTTTCAACGTTTATTTATTTTTGGGACAGAGAGAGACAGAGCATGAACGGGGGAGGGGCAGAGAGAGAGGGAGACACAGAATCAGAAACAGGCTCCAGGCTCTGAGCCATCAGCCCAGAGCCTGACGCGGGGCTCGAACTCACGGACCGCGAGATCGTGACCTGGCTGAAGTCGGATGCTCAACCGACTGCGCCACCCAAGCGCCCCTCCTTCCTTTTTTTTAAAGTTAGTATTTTATGGATCATTGTAACTCATTAAAAATATTCTCATTCGTTAAATTTGTGTTTCTCAAAGTTAAAAGGATGTATTTTATTTTATTTATTGGTGTTATTTATTTATTTATTTATTTTTTTAAATTTTCTTTTTTTTGAACGTTTATTTATTTTTGAGACAGAGAGAGACACAGCATGAACGGGGGAGGGGCAGAGAGAGAGGGAGACACAGAATCGGAAACAGGCTCCAGGCTCTGAGCCATCAGCCCAGAGCCCGACGCGGGGCTCGAACTCACGGACAGCGAGATCGTGACCTGGCTGAAGTCGGACGCTTAACCGACTGCGCCACCCAGGCGCCCCTATTTATTTATTTTTGAGACAGAGAGAGAGAGAGAGAGATAATGAGCAAAGGACAGAAAGGGAGGGAGACAGAGAATCCAAAGCAGGCCCCATGCTGTCAGCACAGAGCCTGACATGGTACTTGAACTAGTGAACTGTGTGTTAGATCATGACCTCAGCCAAAGTGGGACACTTAACCAACTGAGCCATCCAGGCACCCCAGATAGGCTCTTTTCTGGACTCTATGGCCCTGACCTTCCTTTTCCTAGAACAATTATATTAGAATATGTGTAATCACACATTTTTTTTAACCCCCTTTCAAAACCTCTTTTGCTAGTTTTACAACCCAGGAGTTGTCTTAAGAACCTTAGATTCCATGTTTTAAATATAAACATTATGGAAAATAGAATCCCTACCTCCCAGTCTCTGTGGAAAGGCAGGAGCTTAATTCACTGGGAACCAATTAGGAAATACAGTTGGCCTAATGAGAGAAAAACATTGCCAAGATCAAGAATATCCAATGTTCTCCCATTGACTAACCTCAGAAGCAGAAGTAGGCAAGGAGAACTCTCAGGTAAGACTGGTCTGAGATAGGTGAAAGATAAAAAAAAAGACATTTTTCAACGCATCCCATTGACTAACCTCAGAAGCAGAGGTAGGCAAGGAGAACTCTCAGGTAAGACTGGTCTGAGATAGGTGAAAGATAAAAAAAATAAAGAAAAGATTGTATAGGGAAAATATACCTTGGCACTGTTTTGAGAAAGTCTTTGAGAGATGATGGATAGTCCTCAAACCAAAGCTACTAAGATTTCCTACTATACTCAAACACTAGTAAGAGTATCTCAAGGAAAATGTGATCTCAGGCAGGTATATAGTGGATCCAAGGTTTATAAGTATACACTTTCAAATGTCAATTTCTAAACACTTTAAAAGTATCGAGTTGACTGTCCTATCATATTATTTTCTACTGGGTTATTGCTGCAGTCAGCAAATTCTACACCTTCTTGAAAGTCGATCTTTTAGCCAAACTTGCTGAATTCTAAGATTATTCGTGATTGGTTGATCTATTAGATTTTCATGTAGACAGTCACATTATTGGTAAATAATCATAGGCTTCATCCCATTCAAATCTTTGTAAACCTTATTTCTTTCTAAAGGATTTGGTCTTCTAGAACGATTTTAAAGAAGCAGGCATTCTACTGTGGTGATGAGAAATGCAATAATCTATTACAGGAAATCTACCAGAGATAAGAATTCCAATAAAAACTTTTCCCTACAGAATCTTTTGTCTTTTCTGGCTGGTCTCTCTACTTATGTCCAGAGGCTTCTGTCTATCAAAGAATTTCTCACAGCTTTTCATTAGTCTTTTAGATCCATATACTTTGCCCTCACACTATATCTCCAGAGTTAGATAGGGAAAAATGTCAACAACATATAATAATTTATTATTTAACCCCAACAAAAATATACTATAAAACTGTTACATTAAAAATAATGTAATAAAAATATCTTGTGTCAGCTCTCACTTGAAATTTTCATTTCTCTCCTTATAACAAGAAAGATGGGCAAACTGAAAACCAAGCACTTTTCTTAAACCAATCCAAGAAGTCATTCTCAGGCAAACCATCACCACAAAATCTGAAGAAAGAAGGTACATCCAGAGAAATACAGCAACCAAGTTTGCTTACCTGGAACAAAAGATACTGGCATCTTAAACTTATAAGAACATTTAAACACAGCAGTTTTAAAGAACTGGTGGAGCCCGAATGTGAACTAACATAATAGTAAGAAACCCTTGGTGGTTTCAGTCTTGAGATAATTTCCACACTTTCATGGAGTTTCCACTGGGACTCCTCTCAATATGGAAACTGGATAAAGATTATGGCAAGGGGAGGGGAGAAATAACTACTGTGAAACAAGCACAAAACCTTCTCCATAAAGACATTCTTTAGAGCAAAGATTTTTGCCTGAATGAAATTCTAAAACCGTATTCAGCTTCAAGAAAGGAATTCCTTCCCACTCTAGACCCCTCCAGCCTTCCTAGATCATCTAAATAAAAAGTGAAGGGAGAATCAACAGGAAATCGATTGGGAATGCTGAATCCAAGAAGGGAATATAGACAAGAGGAAAAATTAAAAAATATATACCCTTAAGATTGGATAGCAACATTGGTGAAAGTCAAACACCAAGACACAAGTGTATGGAAGATTATAGCACACACCATTCCCAGGCATTACCACCACACCAGAAAAATATTTATGATTTATAATAAGAGTATAATAAAAGATTTCAGCTGAAATTTTCAAGAAACAGACTTTCTGATAAAGAGCACATAGGGAATTCCCAAAGTAGAGGGAGAGACAAAAGAGACACTGGAAATATTTGAAATCTCTGAAACATTTATCTACAACAGTCATTAAGCCTAAGCCAAATCCCAAACAGAAGAAATTTTATGTTAATATTAAAGTACTAATTAAATACCTTGCAATAAGAATTAATAAACTATAGGAAGAGAAAATAAAACATGTAATGTTATCAAGTGAAATAAACTATGTGGCAATAAAGGAAAAACAAAAATAAAAAATGTAAAAAAACAAAAACAGAAAAGTTATAAATGTGGTAGATATTATAGCAGTAATAACTTAAATGTAAATGATCTAAACACACCAAAACAAACACACCTGTCAAAATACAGCTGGCTCATGTTGATTAATAAAATAACTATATGTTTTATTAACAAAACTGTAAGTATACAGATTTAAACAGTTTCAAAATAAAGGGAAGAATATATAACATGCTAACATTAATAGATAACCAGGAATAATATAAAAAAGACAGAAGTTCTAAGAATGTTTGAATGTAACAACAGAACATCAAAATACTTGAGGCAAAACTAATAATTAAAAGGAGAAATAAACCCACTAGTTTGGCCAACAATTGATAAATCAATTAGGCAGACATTTAATAAGGGTATGGATGACCTATAGAGCACCATCAATTACTGACATAATTGACATTTATAAAATACTCCATTCAAAACCAGAACACATTCTAGTGAAGTTCACATGGGACACCCACTAAGATAGAACATATTCTATGACATAAAATACACCTTACTTAAAATAATTAAAATCTCGGCTTATAGTAGCATTAAACTACAAATCAATAACACAAAGAATGTTAAAAATTTCCTAAATATTTTGTAATTAAGCAAATGTACTTCCAAATAATCTGTGAACCAAAAAATAAGTTGCAAGAGAATTCAGAAGATATTTTGAACTACATGAAAATGCATTTTATCAACATTTGAGAATGCACAAAAAACACTTAGGAGAAAATTTGCAGTATTAAATGTATATATTAGGAAAGAAGAAAGTTAAAAAAATAAGGAGCCAACATTTTTAAAAGTAGACAAAGAAGAAAAACTTAAATTTACATCAAATAGAATAATAATGAGAAGAGATCCACTAAATTAAAAGAAATAATACAGAAAAGTAAGTAAAACCAAACACAGTTTCTTTTTTTTAATTTGTTTTATGTTAATTTACTTTTGAGAGAAAGAGAGAGAGAGGGAGAGAGAGCAGGGGAGGGGCAGAGAGAGATGGAGACACAGAATCCGAAGCAGGCTCCAGGCTCCGAGCTTCCAGCACAGAACCCTATGCGGGGCTCGAACCCACAAACTGCGAGATAATGACCTGAGCTGAAGTTGGATGCTTAACCGACTGAGCCACCCAGGCACTCCAAAACACAGTTTCTTTTAATAGACTAATAAATGATAAACTTCTAATCAGGTAAACTAAGGGTGGGGGGGAGGGAGAAAGAAGACACAAGTGGGAGGTTTTGGTTTCAAGAGGGTGATATAGAAAGATCCTGAACTTACTCTTCCCATGCACACAACAAATCTATAGCTATATATGGAATAACTTCCTCCGAAAAAGTCCTGAACACTAGATGAGCAATACGTTTACAATGAAGGATAAGAGTTACATCAAATTGGAGAGGAAATACAAACATGCCTTTTCCAAAAATCCCATGGGAGAGATATAGAAAATATGAAGCTTTACCCTGAGCAGAGAGGGATTCATACTACAAATTAGGCATCCCAACCCTTGGGTCTTGCTTCAGAGAAGGAAATGACCAAAACATTTGGCTTTGAAAAACAATAAGAAGCACATCCAGGAGAACAATAGAGAACGAGAATCTGCTCTTAAAGGGCCTATGCACAGACTCACTCACCCCGGGGCACAGCACAAAAGCAGCAGTTTGAAAAAATTTTAGACCATATGTGAAAAAGACCCACTTACCAATCTTCAAGTAACCTCCTGAGAGACAGAAATCTTTTGGGACTCTCTCTGGGGACAGAAGTGTTAGCAGGTAATACTTTTGCAATATCATTCTACTTTGTTAATGCTGGAATTAGCAGGTGCCATTTTGGCATCTCCCTCTAACTTGCGAGGACCTCTGGGTACACATCTCACTCCTTGTGCCACAGATGCAGCACAGCCAGCCAGGTGAGTGACCTCCCAGCCACAGAAACATCACAGCTAAGCAAACACCCTACTCCCACTGTGCCTCAGTTGCTGCCCTACAATACAGCCTAATTGAGTGCCTGACTCTGGAGGCCAGGGAAGATTACCCTTCTAGCCTTCATGGGATATCTCCTACACAAGACCACTACTTCAAGACTTGTAGTCTTGAAGACTACTTCAAGAGTTAAGTGTTTCACCTAATAACATAGAAACAAACACTGATAATTAGTCAAAATTGGGAGGCACAGAAGTATGTTTCAAACAAAAGAAAAAAACAAAACCCTAGAAAACACCTTAATAAAATGGAAATAAGTAAGCTACCCGATAAAGAGTTCAAAGTGATGGTCAATAAAGATGCTCAAACTTAAGAGCAAAATGAATGAAAGCAGGGAGAATTTTGACAAAGAGAACACATAAGAAAATAACAAATAGAAGTCATAGAACTGACAAATGCAAAAGTGGAACTGAAAAAAATACATTAGAGGGTCCTACAGCAGACTGGATGAAGCAGAATGGATAAATGAGATGGGAGACAAAGCAATGAAACTCACTCAAACAATAGCAACAAAAGGAAAAGGAATTTAAAAAGGGAAGATACCTTAAGGAATCAATGGGTCAACGTTAATCAGAATAACCCACATTATAGGAGCGCCAGAAGGAAGAGCAAGAAGAGGCAGAAAACATATTTGAATAAACAATGGCTGAAAATGTCTAAATCTGGGGAAGGATCCAGACATCCAGGTTAAGGAAGCACAGAGTTCAAAATAAGATGAAGCCACAGAGATATATGTCAAGATACATTATAATTAAAATTTCAAAGTTAAAGATAGTGAATCTTAAAATCAACAAAAGAAACAAAACAACTTATTACATACAAAGGTAATCCAGTAAGTCCATCAGAAGATTTTTCAGCAGAAACTGCAGACCAGAAGGGAGTGGCATGACATATTCAAAGTGCTGAAGGAGGGGCACTTGGGTCGCTCAGTCATCTGAGTGTCCAACTTTGGTTCAGGTCATGATCTCACAGTTCATGAATTTGAGCCCCACATCGGGCTCTCTGTCAGTGTGGAGCCCACTTCAGATCCTCTGCCCCCCTCTCTGAACCTCTCCCATCCACAGTCTCTGCATGTCTCTCAAAAATATATATTAAGGGGAAAAAAAAGTGCTGAAGGAAAAAAAAATTTCCAGTCAAGAACATTCTACTTAGTAAGGTTATCATTCAGAACAAAAGGAGAGATGAATAAATTTTCCAGATAAGGAAAAGCTAAGGCAGTCAATCACCACTAAAGCAGACTTATAAGTGTTAAAGGAATTTTTTTAAGCTGAAAAAAAAAATGGCAATAATTAGCAATCAGAAAACATACGAAAGGAAAAGAAAATCTTACTAAAAAAGGTAAATATATAGTAAAAGTAGTGGATTAATCACTTACAAAACTAGTATAAAAATCCAAGACAGGGCTCCTGAGTGGCTCAGTCGGTTAAGTGTCCAACTTTGGCTCAGGTCATGATCTCATGGTCCGTGAGTTCAAGCCCCACATCGGTCTCTGTGCTGACAGCTCAGAGCCTGGAGCCTGTTTCAGAATCTGTGTCTCCCTCTCTCTCTCTGCCTCTCTCCTACTCATGCTCTGTCTCTCTCTCTCTCAAAAATAAACATTTAAAAAAATTTAAAAAAAGAAAATTATAGGTAAATCAATGATAAACATAAATGCAAAAATCCTCAAAAAATTAGCAAAATTAATTAAAATACATTAAAAAATCATACACCATGATCAAGTGGGATTTATTCTAGGGATTCAAGGATAGTTCAACATCTGCAAATCAGCTATACACAGCACATTAAGAAAATGAAAGATAAAAATCATACAATCACCTAAAGAGATGCAGAAAAAGCATTGTTTAAAATTCAACATCAATCAAAATAAAAATTCTCAAAAAGTGGTTATAGAGGGAAAATACCTCAAAATAATAAATCCCATTTATGGTAAGCTGAGAGCTAATATACTCAATGGTGAAAGGCTGGAACCTTCTCCTCTAAGATCAGGAAAAATACAAGGATGCCTACTATCACCACTTTCATTCAACAAGTTATTGAAAGTCCTGGCCATAGCATTTAGGCAAGTAAAATAAATAAAAGTCTTCCAAATTGGAAAGGAAGAAGTAAAACTGTCATTATTGCAGATGGTATGATATTATATATACAAAACCTTAACAACTCCATTAAAAACTGTTAGAATAGGGGCACCTGGGTGGCTCAGTTGGTTGAGTGCCAGACTTCAGCTCAGGTCATCATCTCACTTCACGATTCATGGGTTCAAGCCCTGCATCAGGCTCTGTGCTGATGGCTCAGAACCTGGCACCTGCTTTGGATTCTGTGTCTCCCTCTCTCTCTGCCCCTTCTCAGTCTCCCTCCCTCTCTCTCTCTCTCTCTCTCTCTCTCAAAAATAAATGAATGTTAAAAAAATAAACTATTAGAATAAATGAATTCAGTAAAGTTAAATCAATATACAAAAATTTGCTGTTTCTATGCACTAATAACAAACTACCAGCAAGGAAAAATTAAGAAAACAATCCCATTTACAATTACATCAAAAAGAATAAAATACCTAGAAATAAATTTAAGCAAGGAGATGAAAGACAATGAAAACTGTAAGACACTGATATAAGACATTGAAGAAGATAGAAATAAATAGACTTTGTGTCCATGGATTAAAACAATATTGTTAAAATATACTATACAAAGCAATCTATAAATCAATGAAATCACTATCAAAATTTTAAAGGCATTTTTCACAGAACTAGAAAAAATATTAAATTTTGTACACAACTTCAAAAGACTCTAAATAACTAAAGGAATTTGAGAAAGAAGAACATAGCTGGAGATACCATGCTCTCTGATTTCAAACTAGACTAAAGCTATAGTAATCAAAAACAGTATGGTATGGAGTAAAAAAGACACACATGCATCTCTATGTTTATTGCAACATTATTTACAATAGCAAGATATGAAAACAACTGTAGAATGACGTCTGAACGGATAAGAAGATGTAGTATGTGTGTATGCACACAGACACACAAAGAAGATGCCATTTAGCCATAAAAAGAATGAAATCTTATCATTTGTGACAACTTGGTTGAAACTTGAAAGTATTATGTTAAATAAAGTCAGTCAGAGAAAGAAAAGGTCACATGATTTCATTTTGAAGTGGCATCTAAAAAACAAAACAAAACCAAACAAAACCAAACCCAGTTTCATAAGGGAATGGAGTGTCACGGGGTGAAATGGGTGCCAGGGATCAAGAGGTACAAAGAGGTACAAACTTCAAGTTATAAAATAAAGTCATGGGGCTATAATATACAGCATAAACAATATGGTCAATAATACTGTATTAACTTGGTATCGTGACATATGTTAAATAGAGTCATTGTGGTGATCAGTTTGCAATGTATACAAAATCAGATCAATGTTGTACACATGAAACTAATAGAATATTTCAATTATGATTGAATAAAAATGAATTGGAGTCATCCTTATTGATATAATGGACATTAAAAGAAAAATATGTAAATTCTATGAGCAACTCTATGTCCACAAATTTGATAATATAAATGAGATTTTTTATTTCTTGAAGAATACAAACTATTAAAAGTTATATTAAGAGAAATGGTTAACCTGAGTAGCTCTTTATTAAATATATTCAATCAATAATTTAAGCCCTTCCCTTCTCCAAAAAAAGTACTACACTCTAGGTTTTACAGATGAAATCTACCAAAAACTGATAGAATTAACAGCCTTTCTTCCCTACATTATCCAGAAAGTAGGAGAGAATACTTTCTAACTCATTTTATGAGGCCAGACTTTATAATAGAAACATATGAAGATATAACAAGAAAGGAAGACTACAGTCCAATGTTTCTCATGAAAATTGACATGAAAGCCTTTAACAAATATTAGCCAATCAAATCGAGAAATATATAAAAAAATAATATATCAAAACAAAATTATATTTATTTCACAAGTGCAAGTCTCACTCAACATTTGTGAAGCAATCATTCTAAGTTATCATATTATCAGACTGAATAACAAAAAACATTTATATCAATACATGTAGGAAAAAAATATTTGATATATCCAAACTCTTATGAAAAATCTGAAAAAACAAGAGTAAAGGGGAACTTCCTTAAGATAGTAAGGGGAATATGAAAAGCAAAATAAAACAATTTATAGTTAACAGTGAGAAATTAAACATTTATTTCCTAACAATTTGGAGCAAGGCAACGAAGTGCTCTCTCAACACTGCTTTTCAACATAATATTGGAAATCTTAGCTAAAGTAGTAAGATATGAAATAATGGATTGTCTACAGCTAGGAAATAAATATATAAACTGTCTTATAGATGGCAAGGTTGTCTATATAGAAAAGCCAAAAAAAAAAAAAAAAAATCCTGGAACTAAGCATAAGCAGTGAGTTGGCAAAGGTCAATGGATACAAGGAAAATATATGAAAGCCAATTCCTTTTTAATATGCCAGCAATGAACAACTAGAATTGGAAATTTTTTGAAGTACCATTTAAAATAACATCAAAAAATGAAACACTTAGGTAGAAATAAAAAAAAAAAAAAGCCATATAAAGAGCTACAGATTCTTTAAGCAGAAAGCTGTAAAACATCAAAGGAAGAAATAAAGGAAGGTCTAAATAAATGGAACATTATTTTTTTTGTCCATAGATTGGAAGACAAAATGTTATTGAAAGGTCACTTCTCAACTTGATCTATAGATTCAATGCAACCATAATCAAAATCCCAGTGAGCTATTTTGTAGATATTGGAAGGCGATTTTACAATTGATGTACATACGCAAAGGACTGAGAATAGTCAACACAATATTGAAGAACAAAGTTGGAAGACACCCAGTATCTATTTTCAAGACCCACTATAAAGCACAGCACTCATGACAGCAAAACACTGGTGAAAGAATACACATATAGATCAAATGGAACAGAATAAAGAACAAAGAAACATCTACACAAATATAGTCAACTGAACTTTGACATAAGAGCAAAGGTAATTCAATGGAGAAAAAAAAAGTTATTTCAAAAACATGTGCTGTTACAATTAGACATTCATATGCAAAAAAAAAAAAAAAGAACATAGAAACAGACCTTATACTGTATACAAAAACTTGCTCAATTATATCTAAGTCTTAAATATAAAAGGAAAATATAAAACATCTAGAATAAAACCTACAAGAAAATCTATAGGACCTTGGGTATGGGGAAGTTTTTAGATATACCAGCAAAAGCATGATCCACAAAGAAGAAAAGATGACAAATTTGATTTATTAATATAACAGACTTGCTCTACTAAATTTACTGTTTAAAATGTGGACAAGTCACAGGATAGAAGAAATTATTTGCAATTTTTTTTTTATCTGATAAAGGACTTGAGGGGCGCCTGGGTGGCTCTGTTGGTTAAGTGTCCGACCTCAGCTCACTTCATGATCTCACAGTGTATTAGTTCAAACCCTGTGTCAGGCTCTGTGCTGACTGCTCAGAGCCTGGAGGCTGCTTCAGATTCTGTGTCTCCTCTCTCTCTCTCTGCCCCTCCCCTGCTTGTGCTCTGTCTCTCGCTGTCTCTCAAAAATAAGTAAGTATTTTAAAAATTAAAAAAAAGGACTTGAATCCAAAATATACAAAGAACTCAAGATTAAATAGAAGGATACAAAAGTTCAATTATAGACAGAATACCTAAACATACACCACATCGAAGAAGATATAGGGATGGCATTTAAGCATGCAAAAACATGCTCATTATCTGCCATTAGGGGAAGGCATACTGAAATAAGACACATTAGTCACTAAACATCAATGAGTTCTTAAATTGTGAGTGAAAGCTTGATGAATAGGATATTTAGAAGTCTCAAAGTGCTTTCCCTCAAAGACTACATCTTCTTTGATTTCATAAAAATATTTGAAAAGCAAAACTTCAGGGAACAAAGTAGATTAGCGATTGCCTCCAGCTAGGGGTAGAATGACAATTGGCTACAAATGTGCATATCAATCTTTTTTGGAGGCGACGGAAATATTCTAAAAGTGATTATTTTGATGCTTTCACAATCCTGTAAATTTAGTAAAAGTCATTAAATGGTACCTTTAAAGTGGGTAAATTTTATGGCATTTTACAGTAAATTTTACTGTAATAAGGATATTAATACTTTTTCTGCAGAGGGAAAATAAGTAACTTTGTAATAAAGGAATTTTCGGGCACCACCTTTTAATTATGTGATTGAACTGAACATCATCAATATTGGAACAAATCAAAAGCAAGACCAGAAACAACACAGTATCACATCTGCCATATTTCTGGCAAGAATGCATAAAAGGAATCCAAAAGTATTAAATTAACCCAAATCAAGGAACATTCTATAAAATAACTGGCCTGTGATTTCCAAAAGCATCACAATCATAGACATCAAAAAACTGATAAACTTTACAGAAAATAATGAGACATGACAACTAAGTAGAATGGTGGGAACAGTAAGGTAACAACTGAAATTTGCAAGGGCCTTGAAGATCACATGATAGGCATGGATCATGGTTAATTTCCTATTTTATGACTTTATTATGGATACAAACATATTTGTTTGTAAGAAATTCATACTAAAGTATTCATGGGAGGTAAGACATTATGTAAGAAACCATCTCAAATGATTCATGAAAGAAAAGGTGCTATCTTTGCAGCATTAACGTTTAAACTGATATCGAAGTAGAAGGAAAAATATGACTATTTTGTTTTAGTAGAAAAATTATCAGGAATCAACAAATTGCTATATAAATATTTAACATCGTAATAGTAGATTTAGGGGCACCAGGGTGGCTCAGTCAGTTAAGCGTCCCACTCTTGATTTCAGCTCAGGTCATGATCTCACAGTCTGAGAGTGAGTCCCGCATGGGCTCCACACAGAGCAAGGAGCCTGCTCAAGACTCTCTCTCCCGCTGCCCCTCCCCCACTCGCACTCTGTGTGTGTGTCTCTCTCTCTCTCTCAAAAAATACTTTAGAAAAATAAAACATAAAATTGTGATATTCAATTTAATATTGTTTTTCAAAGTTCTATTTGTTAGTGAGAACAAAGACGAAGTTACCAAGCATTCATTGAGCACTTAGGATACGCACTTTGTCAGGAATTTTAGGACACTGTTCCTACCTTGCCGCCACCGGTTCCACACTGCGGCAGTGCCCCTTCCCCCCTCATCTCAGATGCTCCGAATCCTCAGCAAAACGATCTGCCAGGGAGCCTCCACCAGCTGGTATTTCTCACACTGGCATCCCGGATCTGCAGGGGGGAGGAACCCGTTGGCTTTTAAGAGCAGCTCCGTTTCTCGAACACGATGGCTGTTACGGGAAGCCTGCTAATTGCGATGGGGCAACAACTGCCTCTTTTCTACTCGTTTGCCCCACCTGTTACCTAATAAGTGTTACTATCAGAGACAAATGGAGACCAGGCTTGAAAATTCCCTGAGCAGGCAAAACCAGTTCAGTCTCACAAAACTTAATTTAGCTTATTTTGCAAGACTAGCTTGACCTGCATGATTAAGTAATCATGTTCACGACTCTAAAAATCATTAGCAAAACCTGAACTGCTTCCCAAGGTTGACCTGCGGTAACTAATTCTCTATTATTTATGAACATTCTAATATTATAACAAATCACTACGAGGAATAAGCATCCATCGTCTCCTCACTGTATAATTAGAACGATATTCTTCTTAGTTTTATCCCATGCTTTGGTTTGAGCGCTCCCATGACACAGACTGTCTGCTTGGTGTATGCACAATAAACTTTCACTAATTACTACTTCTGTAATTCATTGGTTTTACTTCTGTTATTTCTGAACTTTTCACATAAGAAACAAACACTCGCCTGAAGTATCTATCCAACCTGGGCAGTGGCTTTACTCCATAGATTGTGAAATCCCAAGAAAGTTGAGTCTTGCCACCTGTCCTTCCTCAACACAGGGAGCCTGGGAGCCCTTTGCGCCCTAAGGGGCTTGGGAGGCTAAGGAAACGCATGCACTTTCTGAATTTTGTTTTGTTACTTTGTTTTCTATTGTAACTCATCGCACTACTCTGCCCCGTGCTTCACCTTTCTCATAAGGACTTTCTTTACTCCAGATACAGGGGAGTGAGGCAAAGGCCTGTCAGTGGTCTGGGCTGAAAGTCTCCCCCACCTCATCTTCCTCATCACGTTCCCTGTGCAACCCCCTCACCAGGACCAGAATGGAAGCTGGGAATGCTTAGTCCTACCTGTTCGGTGGAACCCACTCAGGGCTCATTGCTCTCTTCCAAGCAGCAAAACACCCTCCAGCAAGAAGCTTTATGTTGATAGCAAGGTGCGTGAGACTCGTCTTCCTGGATCCTACCAGAAGGTTTCAGTTGATTCCCATGTCCTGCCCAGGTCCAAGCCTGGCTACTTGTTAGCACCCCTAGGCTTCTGAAGAACAAAATGTTTTACATTCACAGAAAGATGACAAGGAATGTAAAGACAGAAATTTATTATTACTATTTAAGATTTGTTAGTAACATCTGATTCTGCGGATTTTTACTTTCTTTAAATGCTGACTCTTTTGAAGACGTCTTCTGAACGTGTGTCTTCTGAGTAGATTGTACATTATGCCAAGGCCTAAATACTATCAACTTGCACTAAGAAGTTTGATCCCATTTGGAATTAACTATCTGAAAATCAAGCAGTGTAGGATTGGGAAGAGAGCGGTGTCTGGGCACCAATATCAACTTTGTTTTTCTGAGGAGGCTTAGTTTGTAATTTCATTTAAATCGCTCTCTTCAACTGTGGGGAAATATTGTACTATCTAAAGTACCCAAATCTGTACTTTTCGAGCTGGTGTGTATTAACACCTCCAAGACTCTTGATGGCTCTACAATGTGGGATTTTTTTTTTTTGTCTTCCTAAATAAATTATAGGTTAAACCATAATCAAAGACCTCACTTTATTAATTTGTACTTCAGCAAAATTTTTTTAACAAATTTACGTACAATTAAAATATAACATTATATATTGCCAGGTGTACAACATAATTATTTGATGTTTGCATGTATTGTGAAAGGATCAAAAGAAGTCTAGTTATCATCCATTACCATACATAGTTGTATCTTTTCCCTTGTGATGAAAACTTAGGGTTTACTCTCTTAGAACCTTTCAAATACACAATAAAGTATTATTAACTGTTGCCTCTATGCTGTACATTACATCGTCATGACTTATTTATTTTGTAGCTAGAGTTTATAATTTTTAACCCTCTTCTCTCATTCCCCACCCCCCACCCCATAACCACAAATCTGTTCTCTGTATTGATGAGTTTGGGTTTTTTGTTTCTATTTTAATTTTTCTTTTAGATTCCACATAGACGTGAGATTAAATGATATTTGTCTTTCTCTGTCTTATTTTACTTAGTGTAATGCCCTCAGTCCATGTTGTCTCAAATGACAAGATTTTATTCTTTCTTATGGCTGAATAATACTCATCTGTGTGTGTGTGTGTGTGTGTGTGTGTGTGTGTGTGTGTGTATCGATTCACCCATTGATGGCCACTTAGGTTGCTTCCATGTTTTGGCTACTGTAAATAATATTCCAGTGAACACAGGAATGCAGAAATCTTTTTGAATTAGTGTTTTCCTTTCCTCTGGATAAATACCCAGAAGTGGCATTGACGGAACATATGGTAATTCTATTTTTAATTACTTGATGTATCTCCATATTGTCTGTAGTAGCTGTACAAATTTACATTCCCACCAACAATGCAGAAAGATTCCTTTTTCTCCCCATCTTTGCCAACACCTATTATTTCTTGTCTTTTTAGTTCTGGCCATTTTAATAGGTGTGTGGTGATAGCTCATTGTGGTTTTGATTTGCATTTTCCTGATGATTAGTGATTTGAACATCTTTTCATGCACATGTTGGACATATTTTCCTTTTTGGGGAAACTATCTATTCAGGTCCTTTTGTTGTTTTTGTTGTTCATGATTTTCATGAGTTCTTTATGTTTTAGATATGAACCTTTTAACCAGTTATATGATTTGCAGATATTTTCTCCCATTCAGTAGGTTGCCTTTTAATTTTGTTGTTTTTCCTTGCTTTTTAGTTTCACATAGTCCCACTTGTGTGTTTCTGCTTTTGTTGCCTTTGCTTTTGGTGTCAAATCCAAAATATTGCCAAAACAAATCTCAAGGAGCTTGCTGCCTGTGTTTTCTTCTAAGAGTTTCAGGTCTTACATTTTAATTTTTAATTATTTTTTGAGTTGCATTTTACAAAGAACTTTTAATGTTTATTCATTTTTGAGAGAGAGAGAGATAGAGACAGAGTGCCAGTGGGGGAGGAACAGAGAGAGAGGGAGACATAGAACTCAAAGCAGTCTCCAGGTTCTGAGCTGTCAACACAGAGCCCGATGCGGGGCTCGAAGCCATGAACCATGAGATCATGACCTGAGCTGAAGTTGAATGCTCAACCAGCTGAGCCACCTAGGCGCTCCATCTTTTGAATATGGTATCACATAGTGGTCCAATTTCATTCTGTAGCATGTAGCTGTATTTCTCAATACTTGTTATTGAACAGACTGTCCTTTCCCCATTGTATTCTTGGCTCCTTTGTTCTAAATTTATTGATCATACATATGTGGCTTTATTTCTGAGCTGTCTATTGTGTTCCATTCATCTATGCATTTGTTTTTAAGGCATTACTATAGCTTGAAATCAGGTTTGAAATCAGGGTGCATGATGTCTCCAGCTTTGTTCTTTCTCAAGATTGCTTTGACTATTTAAGGTCTCTTATGGTTGCACACAAATTTTAGGATTGTCTTAGTTTGTAAAAATGCCACTAGACTCTTCATAGGAATTGCATTGAATCTATAGATTGCTTTGGGTAGTATGAACATTTTACTAATATTAATTCTTCTAATCCATAAGCACAAAATATCTTGCTTTTTTTAAATGTTTTTTAACGTTTATTTGTCTTTGAGAGACAGACAGAGCACAAGCAGGGGAGGGGTAGAAAGAGAGGGAGAAACCAAAGCAGGCTCCAGGCTCTGAGCTGTCAGCACAGAGCCAGCCTGACATGGGCTTAAACCCATGAACCATGAGATCTTGACCTGAGCTGAGGTTGCACACTTAGTTGACTGAGTCCCTAGGTGCCCCAGCACAAAGTATCTTTCCATTTACTTGTGTCTTCTTCAATGTCTTACATCAATGACTTGTAGTTTTCAGTGTGTGGGTCATTCACCCTCTTAGGGTTAAATTTATTCCTATGCATTTTATTCTTTTCTATGCAGTTGTACATGGGGTTGTTTTCTTAATTTCTCTGATAGCTCATTATTAGTGTATAGAGACACAGCAGATTTTTATATATTGACTTTGTATCCCGCAATTTTACCCAATTCATTTATTAGCTTAACAGTTTCTTGGAATCTGTAGAATCTTCTATTTTTTTTATTTTTATTTTTATTTTTATTATTTTTTAATGCTTATTTCTTTTTTGAGACAGAAAGAGTGAGAGCAGGGGAGGGGAAGAGAGAGAGAGAAGGAGACACAGAACCTGCAGCAGGCTCCAGGCTCTGAGCTGTCAGCACAGACCCTGACCCTGGACTTGAACATACAACTGCAAGATCATGATCTGAGCCGAAGTTGGACGCCTAACTGACTGAGTCACCCAGGCACCCCTAGGATTTTCTATGTATAATATTATGTCATCTGCAATAGTGACAGTTTTACTTCTTATTTGGATGCCCTTTATTTATTTTTCTTGCCTAATTGCTCTGCCTAGGACTTCTAGGCAATACAACGTTGAATAAAAGTGGCAAGAGTGGGCATCCTTCTCTTATTCCTGATCTTAGAGGAAAAGCTTCCAGGTTTTCACTGTTGAGCATGATATTAGCTGTGGGCTTGTTGTATCTGGGCTTTCATCAACATCCTCTAGCTTGCCACTATTTGTGACATACAAAGAATATGTATTTAATTGTCCAATTCAACACCACTGCATACACTCTCTGAAAAGTTTTTATCTGAATGATATTGTTTTTGATTTATGACATTACATAACCAATTAACTTGGTCAAATACCCCCAGATATTCACTTTACTGAAAACCATTGCTATTAGATTTAAGAATCCTTCAGGTGTGGGGGCAGAGGGTATGCTAAAAAATAAATATCCTTCTTTTTAAAAAACATAATTTACATATAACACAATTCATCATTAGTAAAGCATGTAATTGTACAAAGGGATAATTAAAAATGTATTTATTAACACATGTACTATAATCCTCAACCTTGTATTTTCTTTGGAATTATTAAAATACTTTTCAAAAGCATTAGTGTGCTTATTAGAAATGTTTTATTGAAATTCTTAATATTTTCATCAATGTTAAATAATATTTTGATGTTGAACTACAGGATAGAAATTTGTTACGTGATGCCTCAGACTAATTTAGAAATGATAGTGAAGTCCAGAAGGTACATTATGGCTTAAGTGGCACAGAATATGTACTCTGGAAAGATGGACTAATTCCAATACTATTGCTGTGTGCCTGGCCTAGGGTAAGTTATATCACCCCCTTTGGTCCTAGCTATCACATCCCTGAGGTAAGGGTTTTGATGTGACATCTAACGTCCCTTTCAGTTGTAGTGATCTCATATATACACTCTATGGTGATCATTTCTAAAATTAAAGTTCAGTAAGCCAATCAGAAAAAGACAAATACCATATGACTTCAGTCATATGTGGTATTAAAGAAACAAAACAAATGAGAGAGAAAAGAAAGGGGGGTGGCAAACTGAGACACAGACTTTTTAAAAAAATTTTTTAAAATATTTAATTATTTTTGAGAGAGAGAGAGAGAGAGAGAGAGAGAGAGAGAGCAGGGGAGGAGCAGCGAGGGAGACACAGAATCCAAAGCAGGCTCCAGAATCCTAGCTGTCAGCACA
Source organism: Puma concolor (assembly GCF_028749965.1). Taxonomy (NCBI): domain Eukaryota; kingdom Metazoa; phylum Chordata; class Mammalia; order Carnivora; family Felidae; genus Puma; species Puma concolor. Next base: position 116,566,180 of record NC_141675.1, read on the forward strand.
GAGCCCGCCGCAGGGCTCGAACTCAGGAACCATGAGGTCATGACCTGAGCCAAAGTTGGACGCTCAACCGACTGAGCCACCCAGGCGCCCCAGACATAAACTTTTAATTATAGAAAATAAACTGATGGTTACCAAAGAGAAGGTGGGTTACCAAAGGGAAGGTGTTAAACAGGTGATGGGATTAAGAAGTGCACTTAGTGTGATGAACCCTGGGTGTTGTATGGAAGTGTGGGGGTCATATTGTACACCTGAAACCAATATTACACTGTCTATTAACTGACGAGACTTTAAATAAAAACTTTTTTTAAAAGCTCTGTACTAATTATACCTCATTTCAAAGACAAATCTCAAGAAAAAAATATTTGAATTTGGGTATTTAGATTCGTTTTATGACAATTAAAATTTATTGTAAAACACAAGACAGTAGTAGCTCTCATGTGATATGTAATTATAATATGCCATCGAGGTACCATTAAGCAAATTACAGCCAATATCATAGATAATCATATATGAATGTTGTTTGACAAAGATATGCTAAGGGGCACCTGGGTGGCCCAATTGGTTCAGTATCCAGCTCTTGATTTCAACTCCCGTCATGATCTCATTGTTCTGTGAGTTTGATCTCCATAGCTGGCTCTGTGCTGGCAGGGTAGAGCCTGCTTGGGATTCTTACTCTCCCTCTCTCTCTCTCTGCCCCTCCCACCCCTCTCAAAATAAATAAATCAACTTAAAAAGAAAGATTCTCTAAGATGTTTCCTTTTATCTGTTATTCTTATAGAGTTCGGTTTTTCTCAAGTATGTACAGCAAGTTACTACCTGAATGCAGAGGTCCTCTGAAGGTTGAACTAACATTTTACATATGAAATAATAATTATTTAACTCAGACACAGTTCATTTATTACATCTTTAGGAAAGATTACTGCTAACTGCTAATTTCTACAGTGACTGGCTGCTGTGCTCAGGTTGAGGAAGGGGGTCATTTCATGTTTCAACAATGGAAGCATTGTGTGAATAAAGTTGATGGTGTCTAATGTACCTTGAAATGTGCCCTCAAGTAGGTTTCTATTAGTAGAGCCAGAGACTTGAAGGGATATAGATCTCAGTTTTAAGTAAATTAGAACTCCCATACTACTTCAATTCATTAGTAAAAAACATATGTTGACTTTTAAGATGAATAAAGCATAGATATCCAATGTGAAGCAAAATGCAGGTTAATGGCCTCAGGCTGGTGGCATGTTAATTATGGTGCTGGTGACACTCTGGGTGAACAAGACCATCTCATGGCATGTGATAACACAACTGTAACAAAGCTTTAAATTAGCTCAAAGTCAAAATGATATTGTTAACTCTTCAAAATTATTGAAAACTAACCTAATTTTTCAAAAATTGTAAAATTCTCAAAGTAAGCTTGCAGTGAAAGTGAGAAGCCTAGATCGCCACAATCATAAGAAATCATACATTTAAAACTTTCGCACCAAGGGCAACTCATTGGTCATGATGGAAGCTTAATTTTTCAGAGTATCCCCTTTTAAGTGATTAGTTAATAGTGAGGAAGGCATGTGCAATTGCCACCACGAAATCCTTTTTGGCTCTAGTTCTAAGATAAAACTAGAATCCAAGGACATCTTGTCACGTCTTCTTGTTCCTACTCTGTTGTAAGGTGTTATCCTTTCTCATGAAACGGCTATCCTTTTTCATGTTGATTAATGGGATGTATCCTAACGCGCTGCTCTTCTGGTTTTGTCCACATGCCTCCCACATGCTAATTTCCATTCATCACAGGAGCTGGTGTTATCTTTAAAAACATATTAGGTCCCATCAGTCTCAAACCCTGCAGGTTCTATTCCATTAAAAGGGAAAAGTCAAAACTTGTTTCTAGCTTCTAGCAGATGGCTGGATCTGACCTTGTTATCCTCTGATAGCTAACCCTGTCCACTCTGCTCCAGTTAGAGCTTATGTACTATTCTTCACAGGCACCGGGCGATATTTTGAACCAAGGCCTTTTTTCTACCTGTTCGCTGTGCCCAGAACACTTATTTTCAGATATTTTCTATGGCTAACCCCCTAAAAAACTTCATGTCTTTCTTTGATGAGGCTTACCCTCACTAACCTATTTTACACAGCAAAATAGGTTCCACTACTGTTTTCTATTTTTATTAACCTTACCTCTTAATCATCCTCTAACACACTATATTGTATATTTATTTATTGTGCATCCATAGTGTTTATTATCTGCTTTTCTGTGCTAGAAAAGAGATATTTGAAATGCTATGCTGGTAAATTGGCTCTAAAAAAAAAAAGACCTGATCTGAATTGTTTGCATGAATTTCGTGGTGTCAAATATTCCCACCATCGGCAATTGCAGTCAATGACTGGCTCACAAACATCCTAAATAACTAACAGTCTGCTCTCATAAACTGAGATTTGCCAACTCCAGTCCACCACTGGATGTCTGTGGGTTTTGTCCACACGTATATCCCTAGTGATAGCTGCTAGAAACACATCAAATGGCAGGTTTATTTATAAGTTTATAAAACAGTTCAGACATTAAATTCATGCTTGTTGATATCTTAAAACTAAGTCTAACATAAACCAGAAATAAATCAGTAATTGAATATGTTCGTCATGAACTTATATTGAATAATATATTCACTTATATTGAATATGTTCATCATGAACTAAATACTTTAATAAGAGTAGGAAATACTGAAAATTCTCTTCAGTTCTTAAATTGTTAAATACTTGCACATTTCTTAATTTTATAAATGATCAACATTACATACATTATCTTTTTCCACATGGGAAGCAACTCCAGTTTGCTTTACAAACTTCAGTAAAAATAAAGCCTTATTTTCAAATTATCAGTCATTAATATTACTTCATTTTTCTTTTATAGACTTAATAATTATAAACAGTTACCATTACGTATGTCTGTCATTATTTTCAAAGCAATGATTAAACCTCGTTTCACATTCTTGGTCTACATGGTGAAATTAGCTTTTGTTCTTGTTTCTAACTGTGGGACTTGGTTTCTTGAAATGCTTTTAGTTTTTTACACAAATTAAAAGTAGGCAAAGTTCATAGGTAGATATAAATAGATATAAGTATAAATATATAGATAAAATTAACATAAATGGGATGGCTATTATTATTTAAAATAATTAATTGTTTTCTCTGGGAAAGGAAAAATGACAAGGTCAGAAAGAAAAACCCAATATTTTAGAGAAAATAATGGATTTCATATTTTAAAAGTCAGTAACATAAAATTTAACAAACTTTAGTTTTACATACAGATGTTTAAAATTTGAAAGTTAAAAGTAATATTAAAATACTAAAACATCCTAAGGTGTGTCCCTTTTAATGCAAAAGATAGCTTAAGATGAAAAGAAAATTAGGATGATTTTCAAATGTATAAAAACAGAAAAATGACAGCTACTGGGAGCATGAAAGAAATTAAGTAATTTTCAGATGAGGGGCAAAATTTCAATCTCAAGTGACATTGGGCAATGCTAGAAAAAAATATTTCTCGTTTACTTATTCAAATAACCTGCCAAAACCTTGAAATTACTTGAATTATATTCTACTTCTACAACAGATTAGGAATTTACGTACTTATGACCTGGGGTTGCTTAAGAATGAACTAAACTTGTCATTTACCATAAGAAATATAAGAAAGCCTTGAACTATGCCAAAAGCAAATTTGTGGTTGTTGGCAGACAATGCTTACTCCATTAAGCAGATCAACGTGGGTAGGAGACAGGCAGGACGTTTAGCACCTGCCTTTTCCTGGAAGTTCCCGTTTTTACAAAATCTAACATGCTTTAAAATAACCAGGAGGTTCTTATCTATGAGTTAACTACCAGATATTATTGCATTTGATTACACACAAAGAAAATCTGTCTATATATTTTCTTTCTAATTTTCCTGTTTTATCCTCTTAACTTGTTTTCACATTCCTAAAACTATACATGGTACTCATGCAATGTCATGATGTATTTTAATACCTGAGAGAGGCATTATTCCAATTTTAATAATCTGCTGTTTTTTAAACATTTCCTAACGTAAGGTGGTTACTGACAACTTTGGGTTTTATTCCAAGTGGACTTAGAAACTTTCTCAGATTTTACCGAACAAAAAAGTCTTTTAGAAACAAGAATTGCGATTTTATTAACAAGTGACATTGTTAATACTTAGTATTGTTGGAAGAATATCTCTTCATAGTTAGATTTATAAATTCTGCTGTTCTGTTTTGCAGAGCATAGTCATATTTGAAGACATTACTTTGTTTTTCTACTTCAGTTTAATATATCTAATTTGTCTTTCCTAATCAGCTGTCATATAGACCTCTAACTATATGTAATTTTCAGCTTCGTCTTCTTATCCCACTAAAATTTACCTGAAAGTTCTCAAAGCGATTCCATGCACACAAGGTATCCTAAATCTAGGGTTATCCCAATCCTAATGTCCCAGACCAAATTTTATGGACTTCCGGTCTTGCTTTTGGGTAATCTGTAAAATCATTGACTATCTTTGAGTATTCCTAGTGGTCCTAAATACAGTCTACATGTACATATATAATAAAATAACACAGAAATCAAGTGACAAACACATGGAAACATTTAATTAGCATAAACTTCTGTACATAATATTTAACAATATTAACAAATAATATAGTATAAGCTATTTTTCTCATAATTTGTCTATTTTTATAATTTCAGGCATCCTATAATTTCTAACTAACTTGACAAATTGGCAAGGAACAAAAACGATTTACATTGGCAAGGAATCAAAAGATAGCAACATCTACATTGATCCAAAAATATAACAACTATGATATAATGTGCTAAGGAAACTTAGCTAACCTGCCCAATATTTAAAACTGGAGCCTACCTGATACAAAGATGGATTTTAAGGGGAAAAAAATCAAAGAATCACAACCAGTTTCTCAAACCCGTTATGAGTAGATCAGAGAGTAACCCGTTTCTCCCATCCATAGAAAAACATAGAACAGTTTAATTTCAGGTTTTATTATAAATAAACCTGCTATAAACATATATGTGCACTTTTTTTGTGCACATAAGTTAAAATCCTTTAGATAAACATCAAGAAGCACAATTGCTTGGGGTGCCTGGGTGGCTTAGTCGGTTGAGTGTCCGACTTCAGCTCAGGTCATGATCTCACAGTTGTGAGTTCGAGCCCTGCATCAGGCTCTGTGCTGACAGCTCAGAGCCTGGAGCCTGCTTCAGATTCTGTGTGCCCCTCTCTTTCTGCCTCTCCCCCGTGCATGCTCTGTCTCTCTCTCTGTCAAAAATAAATAAACATTTAAAAAAAAAAAAAGAAGCACAATTGCTGGATTGTATGATAAAAATAGGTTTAGTTTTACAAGAAACCACCAAGCTGTTTTCCATTTGGCATTCCTACCAACAATGAATTCAAATTCCTGTTGCTTCACATCCTTGTAAGCATTTGGTGTTGTCAGAGTTCTGGATTTTGACCATTAGAATAGATGAGTAGTGGTATCTCTTTGTGTTTTTAATTTACATTTCCCTGATGACATATGCCATGAAGTATTTTTTTCTTACATATGTCCCCCTTTATTTCTGGCTTTTTCCCACTAACATTAATTTTAAGTGGTAACTAATTCATTTAATAATCTTATTTTAGTTATAATTAAATTAATTAATTCAATAAGAATTGAACACTCATGTTCTCACCACCCAGATTAATGACAGAATGCTGCAGTCTCTTGGACATCCTTTGTGCTGTTAGCAAGTGTAACACATCTCTCTACACATCTATCCTTTCCTTTCTGTCCTTGCCGCCACAAAACTACAAACTTCATGCTGCATTTGCCATCTAATTGGTTTTTCTTAGTTTTACGTCATATTTACTTATTGTTAAAAAACATACTTTCATGTATTGATAATATTTGAACTTTTTGTGTATGGACACTTACTGTTCTTTTTTTCCACTCAATCTTAGTTTTCTTGGAATTCATGTATGTGGACGTATGTAGTTGCAGGTCATTAGTTTTTTATTATTGAATGTAATTTGATTGTATGAACAAAACACAATTTCTTTATTCACTAACCTACCATTGAATGTTTACCACCTCCACAGCCCAAAGGATTTTGCCATTAAAACATTGCAGTTAAGAGTTTTTACAGATGCAGTAATCTCTCAGGAAATGCTTTATGAGGTTGATGTTGTGGCTAATTTGTGGATTACTCAATCAATTTAATGGCCATAAACATCACTTAAAACAGTAAAATGGAACAGAGAAAATAAAACATAAGACAGAAAATATGAGAATGTAATGTCAGTAGTAAGGTCTACTCACTTATGAAACTGTTTTAGTCATGAGTGTGTGTGTGTGTGTGTGTGTGTGAGAGAGAGAGAGAGAGAGAGAGAGAGAGAGAGAGAGAGGTCTATACACACTCCAATGTATAGACCTAGGAGTGAATTGACTTGGTCATTGAGTTGGAGCTTCTTCAACTCTACTGTATTTTTAATCATGTGTACATATTTACTGATTTGCTAAAATATAAGACTTCTGATTAATTCATAGTTTCTCCAATACTTAATACTGACAAATTCTTCTTGCTACACTGATAGGTTTAAATATTATTGTATTGTCATTTCAATTTGTACCACAACCTTTACTAAGAAAGATGCACCAATATTTGTATGCTTGTCATTTGTGTTTCCTCTCTTGTGAAATGTACATAGTTGTATTAGATGTATTTACCAAAAAAAATATTAAACTGTTTTTCTTTTTACTTATGCTTTGTTCTTTCTTTCTTTCTTTTTTTAATTTTTAGGAGTTCTGTAAATACTTAGGCATTCTTAGGTAGCTTAGGTGGCTGTTGCTAAGTTGTATATGCTGTAAATATCTACTCTGAAGCTTAGACTTTCACTTTCTTCATAATGCCACGTGATGAACTAATTAAAATATAACTAATTAAATATAGTTGAATTTAAAACAATCTTCCCTTATGGTCAGTACATTTTTAATACTTTTAAAGAAATTTTTATATCATATATCCATAAGCCTATTTATACATATATATATGCATATTTCTCTAAATAGTTACACTTTTCTCCCTTTACATTTCTTCTTTAATGCATTTCAGATTTATTTTTGCATATAGTTCAGTTTAAAACTCATGTCTTACTATTTTTTCCAAAAACTTCAAAAATCATTGAATGAATAATTTGTCTTTCCCAGGTTGCAAGTCAAGATTTGCCAGCAGTTGTTTCCTATATATGGATCTCTTTGGTGGTTTAATACATATTCCTTGCTTCTAATCATTTGCTATATCATCTTTCCCTTTGTTACTCTCTCTCTTAATCTCTCTTAATATATTAAGTACTAATATCTGGTACCGGTACTTAAACTGATGATTTTTTTTTTAAAGTTCAGTTTAGTTTTATTGTGTTTTTGTTATTCATTTCTTACCTTTCTTATACCCCGATCATATTACTTCTATATTAATTATTTTATTTTTCTTTAGTCAAGTGAGTAGGATATTTCCAATATTTTGGTCTTTATCTGACACAACAGAAAGAATAGTTATCCTAAAGTAGTTTCCTCAAATTTCCTATAAATTCAATGATATTGTTACAGAGTTGTATGATAACGGATGATAGCTACATTTGTGGTGAGCACAACATAAACTATAGAGATGTGGAATCGCTATGTTGTAGATCTGAAAGTAATGTAACATTGTGTGTCAACTGCACTAAAAACTATAACTTGGGATAAATGAAAAGAAAACTTTAAATGCTAATTTGTTATATTCTAAGCACTTAATTTAAATAAGTTGATTTTTGTGATCTTTAGTTTCCTCATACAAATTATATTAATAAAGATTACAATGCCATTTGGTTATTCGGTATTTAAAATTAGCTAGTACATGCCTGATGCCCGGCATTGATCATGATTCTGATTAACAGCAACTTCACTGTCTATATACAGTTTCACCCAGCTCCATGTTTTTCTCAGCTTTTGTGAACACATAAGACAGGAAACAGCACAGCGTACATAGCAACGGCATAGAAAAGTATCATAACTTCCAAGCATAAATTCCCATGACTCACTTATTTTGTATTGCCTGCAAGGTCACTGCATATGACACTGAGTTGTGAAACGACTTCAAATCAGAGAAGCAGTCATCACTAGAGTTGACTTCAATGTTTCTCTCAGGATTATGTAATTAAACAGACATGCAACCCTTTAGAGTTTGTACTAGGTCCCATTCTCCAGTATAACTGTAACCCAGTAATACCAACTCGTCATGGCGTGATTATCCAGGAGATACAAGTGTTTGTCTGACATAAAACTTGGCCCACTTATCAACCATGTTAGATCCTGTATAGGCAAATTCTTAACAATTTCATGAGTTATCGTTTCAAAGAGAATGTAGAATGTAAAATCAATTTCTTAGACCTCATCTCTGTGACTGAAGGATAGGTCACAGAACCAGTTGTCAATCATTTTCCCCCCACGTTCAACTTCTAGTTGAATGTTTACAAACAGCAAGGCTCAATAATGTCGTCATTAATAATGTAAATTTAGTAGTTTTGTGTATTTTCTGTTTGAAATGTAAAGTGTGCAATAAAAGTAATATCATATTTTTTATCATAAAGCAATTGAGAAATTGTATTCCTAGCAGTATGATGGAAAAGATCTGAAGATGATTCTAATATGAACAGCTCCTAGATAAATTGAAATAAGCATCATTTTATTGCATTGCTAAGTTCACAGTAAAGGAGAGATCAAGAGTCCTCATAAAGGAAGAAAGGAAGGAAAGGAGACAGGAAATAAAGGGGGGGGGGCAAAGCAAGAAAGAAGAAGGGGAAAATGAAGGGGGAAGAAATAGTGAGTGGTACCAAGAATAATGGAACTCTTGAAACAAATGTTTTCATTTCTGTGGGATCAGAAAACTGACCCTTCGAAAACATCACGAGTGAGAGAAAGTAAAGTTTGGTTTTCTATATTAAGGCAAAAACCATGAAGAGAACTATATTTGTCTCAGCTCCTTAGGAACAGTTTGGTTCCTACTTATTGCTATTTTAAATCCTTCCTATTCAGGGTTGAGATTTCTCAGTTTAGACCCTCAGAATACCCACAGATTAAATCCAACAAAATAAAACAAACAAGAAAAAATGCCACCATGAGTAAGGGTCAGAAAAAAAGACAGAAAATATTTAGATCATCGGGATTTTAGCTATCTGAAATTTTAATTTACAACATTAAAAAAGTATGCTTAATACACATAAAGAAACAAAAGAAGAAACATAAATAATGGAGTAACAATATGTCATTAAAAATAATGAGGATTGTATGTATTAAATACTCATATATTTAGAGATGAATAATATAATCATGGAAAACAAAAATTAACTGATGGGATTAAAATAAGACTATAAATAGCTGATGAGAGAATCAGGAATCTGTAAAGCACCACAGAGAGATAAACAGATCGAAAATATTAAAGAGAGGGCAAAAGACACGGAGGAAAGATGTGGAGGTCTATATTACAGCAAAGAAATGAAAATCATAATATAAACCTTTTGCAAGAATAGAGAATATCTTTATGTCAATGGAATTAGAGGTTTTCTTAAGATACACAAAGCTGGCTTGTAAAAATTTCTTTTCTTCAAAGGACATCAAAAAGGAAGTGAAAAGACAAATGACAAAATGGGAGAAATTACTTGAAATAAATGAGATTACATCCTAAGAATATAAGAAACTCCAACAAATTCATACGTAATAGAAAAATAATGTATTGGAGAATTTGACAAAGACTACAATAGGATACCAGTTTAAATCCATTAATTGGCAATAACCAGTTAAGACTGCAATGTGATGACTAGACAAAAATATAGGAGATGGGTACTTTTGGGATACTTGCATTGGAATCAGTTCAGAAAATAATATAATATCACTGCTTAAAATTGAAAATGCAGATCCCCTCCCACCTTAGCAATTGCATTTCTGTGTCTGTACCATAGAGAAACTCTTACAGACATGTTATCTTTTTAAGAATGCACTTGGCCATCCTGCTTAAACTACCAAACAACAACTAAAAGGAAAAACGAAAATGGAAGCAACTCAAGACTTTATCAAAAGATGGATAAGAAATAATGCTATACTCATATAATGGGGGACTTCACAAAATTAAATATTGATGATCCACATCTATATAAAACATCATAGATGAATAATAGACATTTAATGTTGACTAAAAAAAGCAAGTCACATAGGATAGTTTAGACTTAGATGCCATTTCCTGAGGCTCAAAAAAAAAAATAAATGAAAAACTACCCTTTGTTTTAGATTCATATATATTTGTCATTGAGGTGCCGACAGAAACAGAAACATCTCTCTTTGTAAGGGCAGAAAGAGATTCACATAGGGGATTAAAAGCTGACAGAATGCCTTGAAGGGTGGGGAAGCAAAGGGCAGGAAAAACTTCATTGGTCAGAATATCAGGAGGCTGAAGAAAATTCTGGAAAATACTTAGTATTCTCATTGGCTGGTAGCCATACCAAGGAGATGATTAATATTAGAATACTTATATGCAGTTAAAAACCCTCCTCTTTGGACATTGATGGGGTTTCCTTCTGCCTTCTAAATATACATGCTTCTCAATATCACAGTCTAACCAAAAATTCTGTTGGCCGTTGTGGCAAGAAACATGGTTCTACGCTTCTTTCTGATGAGGCAGGCGATATTTGAGAAGATAAAGTTGATGCTGTGTTGTAAAAAGATATGCTGCATGACAATGGTAAATATAGTTTTTTTTAAAGCAGTGATAAATACAAAATTCAGGATATTTGTTACATCCGTGTAGCAGAGGGATAGGGAATTGGGGGAATACACATATACAAGCATAGGTATTGGTAAAGTTCTAGTATTTGAGTTTGCTGGTGACAGTTTCCGTTTTAACAAATAAAATGCTAATTATAAAATTTGAAAGACTGCAAGAATAGTTTATTTAAATATTCAAAACCCAAACTATGTATTACTCGCACATGGACTTAATTTACTGCAGCGAAAATGTTTATAAGTTGCATCAGCACATATTTTAACAACATAAATGCTTTGATCTATTATATATGAATATATTAAGTATTGCTTAAAAAAATAACTTACTCAAATTCAAAGATGACCAAATAAATCACATTTGTTTTTACTCTGTTAAAATATATTAATCATTCTATTTTCCTTATCTGACTTAGTTGGTTTTTTTTTGGAGGGGTGGGGGTGGGTGGAGAATTGATTATGCCTAGAAACAAAGAAAGATTGTTCTTAGAAAAATCCCAGAAAAGAGCAGTTAGCAAATTTAATACATGGATTTAGGCATTAATCAAATTTTTCACAATAATATTATTTGCTTATAATAAATTTGTTTATAAGTTTTCCTTTAGCCTATGTAAGATACCTCCTTACTCCCTTCAATCAGCAGCCATAGAACTTATTTTTACCATGTTGCTATTCCAAAATTGCCTAGAGATTAAAAACAATGTTTCCCTAACCTAGACCAAAGCTCTATGTTGTAAAATAATATTAACTAATATATTAAAAAACACCCTGAAAGAATAAAATGAGGCTTACTATAAAACTAATCAATGCAGAATAATAATTATAGTATATAATTATCTTAAAACACCTTCTGAGTATAAAAATAATTATTTCAATGACTCCAAAGGGGAAAAAAGCAAATGTGTGGTCATTTTGAGATAATGAGACATAGATAGACAGATTGTCATTGTTTATTTATTTTTTTATATTTATTTATTTGTTTTGAGAGAGAGAGAGGAAGAGAATCCCAAGCAGCCTCCACACTATCAGCCCAGATCCCGAAGCGGGGAAGCAGGGCTATCTCACAAACCATAAGATCATGACCTGAGCCAAAATCAAGAGTCAGATGCTTAACTGACTGAGCCACCCAGGCGTCTCTGTCATTGTTTCTAAATGAAAATAAACAGTATTTCAAACTCACAGTAGTAGTCCTGATTCTGTTTTTATATCAGGTAAACTAGTAGTATATATACTTATATATATGAGATGTTTATTAAATTACTTCAATGAAAGCTTTCCAGAAGTCCTTATGTCTCTTATGTCTAGAACACAGTATTATATAGCAAAGGCCTTCATTCTTTTAAAATATATATATATACATATATACATATACATATACATATATGTATATATACATATATATACATATATATATGTATATATATGTATATATACATATATATGTGTATATATATATATATATATATATATATAATGTTTTCATTAAAATAGGCATCTGAAAGAAAAGGATTTTACTAGCCAAGAAAAAATATTCTAAGTTCAATTCATTTGAAAAGATAATTACTGAATATATGTGTATACACTGAATATGTGAATACACACACACACACACACACACGCACACAATGTTTGTTTATCTGAAAAAGGTAACCCATTATTTTATCTTTTAAAAAAGGACACATTTTGTAGTGGAAAAAAGAAAAAAAAAGGATAAATGAGTTGGTAGAACAACAGCTACTGCATAGGTCTTCTCTGTTCATTCCTCATGCTGAGTCCTTTACATTTGCTGAACAAATAGCCAATTGTCGGTGGAGAGAGTAGAGCTAGTCAACTGTGCCAGCTACTACCACCTGCTGCAACTAATTAACTGTGATTGTAAGGTAGTAAAGAGGTGGCAGCATTATCATAACCACCTGAAATTCTTGGTTTGAGAGAGTGCCCAGAATCCTAGGGCATTCAACCAACAAAGACAAATTGTTCAACTCTAACAGAAGGTCTCCGAAGTTATTTATTTAGACTTGCTTTTTCTCTTTTACGGTGTTTATGGTTTTTGGCTACTTATAATATCAGGTAAACTAGTGAATCAATATAGTTCATCTGATATCCGTTAATCCAAATCAGCACGGATATCAAATCAACTGCTATTATCCAGCTGAATAGATTTCATTTCTTCCCATAAAAATATTTCATTTATCCTGAAAGATAGAACATGGCTTTTAAAGGAGAAATTAGTCTCCCAAAGTGATTTGCATTGCAAGATTTATCCAAAATTTTCAATGTCTCACCAAACGGTTCTAAATGAGTAAGTGTACTGATAAACCTCAGTTGTTACCGAAAACGTTATTAATCCCTCAAAATGTAAAGCAGAGCCCATCAAAAGCAATGCGATCAATTATTTTACCAACATTATCTGATGTGACTTATTGGCACTGAAAATAGAGTCCTCAGAGAAATATAAAATGGAAATACTCCAGAAATGGCAATTAGGCTTGCAGTCTTCCAGTCAATTCTCTCTCCCTCTGTGTGTGGAACTATAATTAATACTTGTAATGTCTGAGCATGGGATTGTCAATGCAACACTAGGGAATATAAATGGATAAAAAGATAAGGGTATCAAGGAAATCATTTTATAAATTCAGGAAAAAAATTACCGAACAAAATATTTAAAGTGTGGGAACAAAGAGTTTGTTTGTTTGTTCATTTATTTATCTAGTGAGAGAGAGTGAGCATGGAGGGGCAGAGAGAGAGAATCTCAAGCAGGCTCCGTGTTGTCAGTCCAGACCCCAGTGTGGGATCCATCTCACTGTGAGATCATGACATGAGCCGAAAGCAAGAGTCAGGTGCTTAACTCACTGAGCCACCAAGGCACCCCACCAAAGAGTTTTTTTAAACCTAAATTATTCAGATAATCGCCTTGATTGTGGGCAACTATCTATACTGGGAAGGCTACTGCCTTTTTTAACAAATTGATTAGCAGTTGTTTTTTTTTTTTAATCAATTCCAGAGTCAAGTCCTTTATCAGATATATGACCTGCAAATATTTTTTTTCCATTCTGTGGTTTCTTTTTATTCTTTTCACAATGTCTTATTTAAAGAGTAGAAGGTTTTAATCTTGATAAAGTCTAAATTGTTCTTTTAACCACCATACCTCGTGTATCATATCTAAAAAGTATTTTCCAAACCCGTGGGTAACAGATTACTTCTAGAAGTTTTATAGTTTTAAGTTTTACATTTCGATCTGTGATCCATTTTAAGTTAAATTTGTCTATGGTGCGAAGTATGTATCAAATATTTTTGTTGCTGTTGTTAGAAATGGATATCTGATCATTCCAGTACCATTGCTTGAAAAAAAACTTTACTTTCTTCACTTCAGTTGCTTTGTGTGTTTGTCACAAATCAGTTATCTATGTACTTTTGGGTTTATTTCTAGATTCTATTCAATCATCAATGTATTTTCCTTTATGATAATTCCCCAATAAGTGATTACTGTAGCTTTAAAATAGTCTTAAAACAAGATAACATTAAGTCCTCCAATCTTACTCTGTCTCAGAATTTTGGCTCTTTTGATTTCCAGAAGAAATCTAGAATTAGATTTAGAATTTTTACGAAATGGTGTAAATATTCGGACTTTGATTTTATGGAATCTATCGATCAGTTGTGAGAAAATTGTCAGTGAGGTTGGAGGCTACATGGAACTTATTCAAATCTGTCTATTCATGTAAATTTTTAAAATCACTTTTAAAGGTTGTTTATAAATGTCCACTAATGTTGAACATATACATAACATGTGATTCAGCAATTTCAAACTTCATACCCAACAGCATTGTGTAAATCTGTGTTAAAAGACACTTAGAAGAAAGTTAATATCAGCATCTTTGCATTTGCCAAAACAATAAAAACAAGAATAAATTCATAAATTGAGATAAAAGGTCAGCACACAGCGAAATAAATGCACCACTCTACCTACAATATTATGTATGAATCTCCAATTAATTAAACAACTGTTACTTAAAAGAAATTAGATATTAAAAGCACATCACGTGATTTCTTGTAGTAGAAACATTTTTAACCTTAAAATTATATTTCTCAAGTAATATTCTTTTTTCTTTTCAGTTTTCAATACAGTGTTATTGCATAACAGGGGAGTGTATCTGTGGGAAGGAGGGAAAGGATAATGACTGGAAGGAGAAGGAGGAGGGCCTGTGGTTGTTAGTTACATTAACCTATCTCTTGTTTCTTATATTGTGCTTCACAGTATAAACAAGAGGTTTTTTTTTTTTTTCTGATGTACAGTGATACAGTCTTAAAGAAAACTATATTTCAGAATGTTTATTAAATACTGCATAGTTACAATATAAAATTAGTTCTGAGTGAGAGAATTTATTTCAGCGATAATCAATGAACTATAATTTATAACATAGTTCCCTAATATTCAGGGTCTATCCTAGATTCTTTTTAGCTCAGGTTAAAGACAAGAGCATTTTCAGGGGGAAAAAAAGTGATGAAAGAAAATCAGAGATACACTTGACCTCCATTATATTTTATTTACAATTTACCTAAACAAAATGTTAATCTCAAAAAACAAAGAAAAAAAAAACTGCAAAATCCCAAACTTTGTAATTAGAGCCTAAAGTTGGTAAAATAAGCAATTGGATAGAAAGATCAATGATGAATACAAATATGCTTACACCAAAATATTTTTTTATAAACTAATTTAGAGGTAAGGACTGAAAGCTTATGCTAAATGCTATTTTAAAAATCGCAATTTATTGAGGCATTTGGGTGGCTGAGTTGGCTAAGCATCCAACTTCAGCTCAGGTCATGTTCTTACAGTTCATGAGTTCAAGCCCCCCATTGGGCTCTGTGCTGACAGCTCAGAGTCTGGAGCCTGCTTCAGATTCTTTGTCTCCCTCTCTCTGTCCTTCCCCTACATGCCCTCTGTCTGTCTCTCTCTCTCTCAAAAATAAAATAAACATTAAAAAGTTTAAAAATTGAAATTTATTTTATGGAGAATTCCACAAACTTATGTTATGAAAAAGGATAGAAAAAATGTGTACTGCATAACATGTTAATTTATGGATAACTGTATCATATTTTATACCATAAATAACATATCCTACCATATACCATGCACTACTAGAAACATAAAAATATTATGGAAATTAATTTTTAAAAACAAATGCATATTTAGGTATGTGGGCCCACAAATAACTTTATGGAAAGAAAGTCATACTATATGACTCTACTTTTAAAGGAAGATGATGCTTAATAATAATTCTTATCCTTACAGGACATCCTACAACTCTTCTATGATTTACTTATTACTGGATTCAAATCACTAACTTCAGGAGCAAGAAGTTATATTTCACTGATACTTATTTAAAAATGGAAATCTATGTAGGTGAACATCACATACTTAATGATTGTATAAATATTAATGCTGTTTCATTCTGCACACTATAGAAGAACATAAATGAGGTGAAGGTGTATTGTCTAATATTGAAACTTCAATAACTTTAACTAGAATTTAAATTCTTCATGCAAGAAAGAGAAATGGACATTTGTGGAAGTATTCCCCATTAGCTCTTTGTTGATGGTATTCATGTGACATGTTTTTTCACACCTCTGAAATCTCATACAGTTCAAGTCTCCTTAAACATACTAATAGCAAGAACATATCTATTAAAAATAAATAAATAAATAAATAAATAAATAAATAAATAAATAAATAAATTTCAAGTACCACTTAACTGATTTTTTTTTTTTTGTGAAAAGCAATTTATAAAACAAAACCCATTAAAACAAAACAATGTGAGCTGCTTTTCTTTTTTTTTTCAACGTTTTGTTTTTTTTTTTTTTTTTGGGACAGAGAGAGACAGAGCATGAACGGGGGAGGGGCAGAGAGAGAGGGAGACACAGAGTCGGAAACAGGCTCCAGGCTCTGAGCCATCAGCCCAGAGCCCGACGCGGGGCTCGAACTCACGGACCGCGAGATCGTGACCTGGCTGAAGTCGGACGCTTAACCGACTGCGCCACCCAGGCGCCCCTGTGAGCTGCTTTTCAATAGACATTGTAATGCCATTTGATGTATAGTTTTAAGAAAGAAATGAATGCCATAAGACAGAGTTTACCAGTTAAAAAAATAGTTATGCTACATTTGTACTTTGCAAAGCATAGATTTTTAATTACTTGGCATGGATTTGAGGTGGGTTGACTGAAAAATGTGGTTATTTGGTGGTGATTAGAAAATTTCCCTGTAAATTTCTGAAAACTATGTGTCTTTAAGGTAATGCATGGTGGATCTAAGACTTCAAAAAGTCTTTAAGGGATAGAAAATAATGCCTATACCCTGTTAATAAGAAGCTTGCTCCTAGGAGGGAAACACCATATGCTCCATTGAAATAAGTAGGAATAAGGTCTGTCTGAATGTAATCTATGTAAAGTCATTCAGAGAAATTATCATGGAACTGGTCCAGAGAATAGACAACTGAAAAAAAGGGGGAGCCCTATCCAGCAATGCCAGGTAGAATAAAAAGAATGCCACTGTTGAGTTAATTTTCTATTATTTTTTCAGATTAGTTCATACAAGTCAGTTATCCTAGCTCACTCAAGTCTTCTAATTATATTCACAGGAGGAAAGAAGCTAAAATGGTAATTTATGATGGTGTGAAACTTTTTCAAAAGTCTAACAGGGTTATAGTGTACGGAAAATTAAAACAAAATTTCCTTTGCCCTGCGTTAAAATTCCTGTTCATATGATCTGACATTATAAAATGAAAGTAAAACCTTTTGGGAGGAGAAATTAATTACACATTTCTTCCTAAGCCTTTCCTGTCAGATATCTTCCTATTATCATGTATGTTATTAGTTTTTAGGCATTTTATGACAAATTTGCTATCACTCTTTCTTCTAGCAAGATGGCTTCTGGGTACCATGTTTAACTCATAAGCACTCTAAACTTGCACTTGTGGTATTTTTGGTACAGCTTATAATAAAATCATTTACCCTCTGAGAACAACTATAGCTAGATAAAGTAGGGAAAGTATTTTCGAAGGCATCTGAGAATTTGTATGACAGATTTTGAGAGATCATGATCCTTGAAGAAAGGAAAGTTCATGGAGATAAACCCAAACATTGTACATGCATGTATATTCCTGGAGTAATTTAGCAACTCTAATGTGGGATGGTAATAAAAAGAAAAGCACACTGTTTTTCTTTTACTCTCACATGCCACTTCCGACACTTGATTGTGTGTGTGTGTGTGTGTATGTGTGTGTGTGTGTTTTCCCACACTGACCAATTCTGCAACACCAGCTGGGTGTCCCATAATTCAGCTCAGTTGTGACACTAACCAGAGTTAGTTTGAACCCAAGAGTTAAAACTCAGTCCCACCAGACTATTAGCCCCACCTCAGATCCAGTTGAAAGTATTTGTCTCTAGGTTATGCACAACTTCTGTCCCACATGTTTACAGGTCAGAGGTTCCCACAACCTCCTCCTCAGGCTCTATAACCTGCTGGAGTAGCTCACAGAACCAAGGAAAACAGTTTACTTACTATTGCCAATTTATTACAAAGGATATGATAAAAAATACAGGTGAAAAATCAGATGAAGAGATACATAGGGCGAGATCTGGAAAGTTCCAAACACAGGAGCTTCTGTCCCTGTGGATTTGGGTTGCATTACTGTCCCAGTAACTCTCTGAACACCATACCTGAGGATTTTTATGGAGCCTTTACCATGTAGGCATGATGCATTGTTAATTCATTTTACAGCCCCTCTCCCCTCCTGGAGGATGGACTAGGGCTGAAGATTATAGCCCTACAGTTGCAGCTTGATCTTTCTAGTGAGCAGCTCCATTCAATAGTTGTCTTATTAGGGAAAAAAAAAAAGGTATTCCTATCACCCAAGAAATTCCAAGGGTTTTTGAACATCCATAACAGGAACCCAGGTCAAAGACCAAGTATTAGCAGAAACCAGGAGCAGAGACCAAATATATATCTCTTGTTATTTCACAGGCATGACACCTACTTAGAGGCAAACAGGATTTTTAGGGTCAAGATTCTAGTGAATAGGAGGTACAGACCATTAAACCCAATGCTCTGCATTTATTTTCTCACAAATATTTGTGATTCCTAAGTTTCTCATGATGAAAACCTAAAAAGACCAGCAGAAAGTGACAGAAAGCCTGAGTGGAGCTTTTGCTGATCTTATAGTGTGGAAGAAAAAAAAATGGACAAGTAAAATAATGGTCCTAGTAAAATTCACCAGCTCTCAGATGGGACCCCTCAAGATCTACACCCTGAAAATGAGCTAAAATCAGAGGTAGAACAAACCTTATAATGGTTGACACCTTGACTGAGGTCATCTTAGTTCCTGAATGGATTGAGGAGATCTCTTCCTACTGTAGCTGTCTGACAGAGAACATTATGAAAAAGAAAAACATATCAATCATCCAGAGCTTCTGTGGTCATTGTAGAATATTTGGCATTCCACAAAAATTACTAGGTATACTAAGGAACAGAACCAGGAAAAAATAAGAACATTAACATTTTTTTTTAATTAAAAAAAAAAAAAAAACAGCACAGTGTGGATCATATTTTCCAATGGGATAACTTTCAACAATTAGAGGTGCAATTCCTGACTTAGGCCTGATGGTGGTGTAAAATAAAGTATAGAAATTAAAAAAATATATAATAATAAACAGTAAAATTATATTCCAAACCTTGAAATATGCACCTCCTGATATTCAGTATATGTCTTATAAATGTTGAATATGATGAAATGTAGCCCTAATATACACTCAAAATTTATTCAATATGGGGCTCCTGGGTGGCTCAGTAGGTTGAGCATCCAACGCATGATTTTGGCTCAGGTCATGATCCCAGCGTCATGAGACTGAGCCCAGCATTGGGCTCCATGTTGAGTGTGGACCCTGCTTAAGATTCTCTCTCTCTCTCCCTCTGCCCCTCTCCCCGACTTGCAAGTGCTCTCTCCCTCTCTCTAATAAAATATATTCTATATATATATATATATATATATATATATATATATATACTCAATATATTACATTGCAACTCCATGTTTTATCACAAATTTTACCTTAAACAAAGTGTACCTATAATATATATTAACATAATTAATTCTATGCAGTTACATTTTAACTTTAAAATATTTATTAAGGTATAATTCATAAATATATATTAAAATAGTCATTTTGTGTGATGTTTGATGAGTTTTGAAAAATATATACAATCATGTAAGCACTATCTTAATCAAGATATACAATATTTTAATTGGTTCAAATATTTATTTATTTTTGTTTTGTTGTAGAGAGAGAGAAAGAGAGAGAGCACAAGCAGGGTAGAGGGGCAGAGGGAGAGAGACAGAGACAGAGAATCTTAACCAGACTCCATTCAGAGCCCCAAGTGGGTCTCATCAGAAGGCTTGATCTCATGACTAGGAGATCATGACCTGAGCCTAAATCAAGATTCGGAAGCTTAATTTGAGCCACCCAGGTGCCCCAAAATGATTCAAATATTTTGTAGTTCCCTAACCATCTGCAAATCCAGGTAAACACTGATCTTCTTTGTCACTATAGATTAATTTTGTTTCTTCTAAAATTTCATATAAATGAAATTATATAGGTATATCCTTTGGGGTCTGGCATCTTTCCTTATTAAGATGCTATCTATGGGGGCGCCTGGGTGGCGCAGTCGGTTAAGCGTCCGACTTCAGCCAGGTCACGATCTCGCGGTCCGTGAGTTCGAGCCCCGCGTCGGGCTCTGGGCTGATGGCTCAGAGCCTGGAGCCTGTTTCCGATTCTGTGTCTCCCTCTCTCTCTGCCCCTCCCCCGTTCATGCTCTGTCTCTCTCTGTCCCAAAAATAAATAAACGTTGAAAAAAAATTAAAAAAAAAAAAAAAAGATGGTATCTATGGTTTCATCTATGGTTCCATCCATATTTTTGTGTGCATCATTTATATTACTAAGTATATACCACAATTTGTTTATACATTTATGTTGACGAATATTTAATTGTTTCAGTTTTGGGCTCCTGTGAATAAGCCTGCTGTGTGTATAGTACACAAGATTCTATGTGAACACATTTTCATTTCTCTAGAGAAGTACCTAGGAGAAAAATTACTGGGTTTTATGGTGAGTGTACATTAATCTTTGTAAGAAATTGCCAAACTGTTTTCCAAAGTGGCTGTGTCATCTTATTCTCCCACCAACAAAGTACAAGGAGTCCAGTTTCTCCACATTGTCACTAAGGGTTACTAATATTGGTCTTTTTAATTTTGGCCATTATGGGGAGTGTGTTGCAACCGTTCATGGTGTTCTTATTTTTATTTCTCTGATGACTAAAATGTAGAGTAGCTATTTATTTTTTTTTTTTTTTAATTTTTTTTTTTTCAACGTTTATTTATTTTTGGGACAGAGAGAGACAGAGCATGAACGGGGGAGGGGCAGAGAGAGAGGGAGACACAGAATCGGAACCAGGCTCCAGGCTCCGAGTCATCAGCCCAGAGCCTGACGCGGGGCTCGAACTCCCGGACCGCGAGATCGTGACCTGGCTGAAGTCGGACGCTCAACCGACTGCGCCACCCAGGCGCCCCTAGAGTAGCTATTTAAATGCTTGCTGGCAATTTGTAGATCAGATTTGGAAAATTGTCCACATCTTTTGCCAATTACAAAATCTGGATTGTTTTCCTATTATGGAATTGTAAATGCTTTTCATATATTCTGGGTATCAGTTTTTTGTCAGGTAGATATGTAGGGGTGTATTTGCTGTTTTCTTTTAGTTTGTGACTTGCTTAGAACCCAATTTATATTTTTAAGTTTTTATAATTCCTTTTAATTTTATAATTAGTGCTTTTTATGTTCTATCTAAAAATTGTTTGTAATCTCAAGGTCATAATGGAGCATTCCTGTGTTTTCCTCTAATTTGTTTTATAGTTTTAGCCTCGTTGTTAAATCTGATATCCATTTTAAGTTAACTTTTGGGGAATATTACCTTATTATGCTTGCCTTCTATTCCCTAGAGTGTTTTCTTTATATGCCTTTATTTTAAAATGGATGTTCAATTTGAATTTCTCAGCCTGCTTGCTTTTCCTAATAGTAAACTTAACCTGTAGTGGTTAGAAAAATTCAGTGCCATTACAATGATCCGAGAACAGAATATTTCATAACTCTCCATATGATAAATGTTTATCACACATGAAAATGCTGATAATGAAGACCAAGTGATGAACACATTTTTTTTTTTTTGCAAATGAAAACATTAGAAAATCAAATGTCTGATCTCTTTCCCACATTGTATTTTTTCAATATATTCACAACTGCAAATGACTATAATTAATATGACTACAATCAGGTCAAATCAGGTCAAACAAATAACAAATCATTTGAAAATCATGATTCCTCAGCTTTCCTTGTAAAGTTTTTTTAATGTTTATTTATTTGTGAGAGAGAGACAGAGTGTGAGTGGGGGAGAGGCAGAAAGAGGGAGACACAATCTGAAGCAGGCTCCAGGCTCTGAGCTGTCAGCACAGAGCCCAACACAGGGCTCAAACTCACTAACTTTGAGATCATGACCTGAGCCAAAGTCGGCTGCTTACCCACTGAGCCACCCAGGGGCCCCTCCTCAGCTTTCCCTGTAATTGAGAAGTAGTACTTAGATACTATGCCCTTTAGGGTACACTGAACTTTACTAGAAAACCCCGAGTGCAATTGTAAAACATTGGTACTGATTTTTTAAAAGTAAATTTTGACTTACCATTACAGAATGCTGACCACGTGCTAACTACCTGGATCCACAGGCATTAATTAGGTAAATAAAAATAAAAGTTTGGTGAATTGTTTGACAATATGACCATTACTGAGAAAGGAAATATCTATGCTGCTGAGAATCTATTAATAGAGAGAAAGACTTTAGTTTCAATGAGTAAGACGTATTTGCAAAATTTCAAACTATGAAATCAACTGCAAAATGCCTTTTCTGTGTAGCATTTCAGTCCAATAATACATCACTCAGAATATCACTAATTTACAACTCTCTGGGGCATGTAACATATTGGAAGTCCTTTCTGATCAATGCTAAGAATACCACTGTTTACTTAAAAGCCATACTAGCAATGATTTTCCTTTGCTTGCCACTTTGATATCTTTCAAATATACAATCCAGTTGTATTTATCAGCAACATGTTATAAAATTCTAACTGCCAGTATTGTGGACACTGTGCATGTTCTTTAAAAGTAACTAATGCAGGATGTATATTGAGAGGAAAACAAACATAATTTGCATTATTTACTCTAATTTTATATGCAGAAGAGGGAAACAGCAAAGATCTGTCAATTATGTGTCTGACTTGATATCCATTATAAAATGAGAATTTAAGTTAAACATATAATTGCATCATTTTCCTGATCACACCAGTGATTATATTAATCATTCATATAACCATCCTTCTGCTTTATCTACACTTTAAAGAGAGAGCCAAGGTTTTTATTTCCTGAATCTAAAGGTCCAGCGTTGTCTTTTATAATCCTAGGCTTATGGAAGATTAAAGTTTTTTCCTGAGGTCTTGTAGTAAAGCAAACATCAGTGTGGATAATTTATATTTTGCAGTAATTCATTTCATTCTGCTCATATACATACTTCATCCATATTTCCTTTTCTTATATTTTATTGTCCTAATTTGCATAAGAGATAAGATTTAATGCATTTTCCTGTTATGTCTGTTTATTATTTAAATCCAATTACAGTGTTTTATTAACATTTCAATTTGGAAATCAGAAATACTCCCTAGAATACACGATGGAAAGGACATTAAAATAATTATTAATCATCAGAATTAGACATAAAATTTATAAAATCATTATAATCCCTAAACCTAATACCATTTTTCATTTATTGAATACCCATGCCTAGAACTTTGTTAATTGCTTCTCATATATTATTTCATTCGATATTTACAAAACCTCAAGATAGTCATTTTTACCGTTTTATAAGTAAATTTCAAGTGTTTTCAAATAGTTAAATAAACTGCCCAAGGATACAGATACTCAGTTTGTAATTCAAAACTCTCTATTAATTAAACATTTTGTTAAATATTATATTAGATTATATTAATTCCACAACTATAGAGAATTATATTTCTGTATAACTTCCTTTGATTTTTTAAAGTACAAAATACAACATTAGGAATTAACATTATTTCCTACAAGTGAATAAGAATAAACTTATCCTTCCTTAATATTTTTGTGTTGGAATTGGGAATTTTTAACTGAAAAACAAAAACAATAGAATTTTACTCAAAGAAAAGTGTTAAACTACATGACAACAGTAAATAATAAAAGTAGATTCTTTTTTTAAGTTTCTTTATTTTTGAGAGAGTGAGCAAGCCGGGCAGGGGCAAACGGAGAGGCAGAAAGAGAATCCCAAGCAGGCTCTGCATTGTCAGCACAGAGCCTGTCACAGGACTCGAACTCACAAACAGGGAGATCATGCCCTGAGTCCAAATCAAGAGTCAGATGCTTGACTGACTGAGTCACCCAGGTTGCCTTATAAGAGTAGATTCTTGATACAAAAATACAAAGTGTATCATCTCTGACTCCTGTGACACTCTGTTCCCAGTATTTAAGAGGAGGACTAAGGTTTGACTTCAAAGGAGGGAATTTACTGTGTGGATTTCCGAATAATTTTGTAAGGAAGTTGGCTCATCCCTAAACGCAGAGTAGTTGTGTGGAGGGATACAAATGCTGAAAAAAAACTTATTTAGAGCATGTCAGTTGTAGGGGAAACTATCAACCGGCATGAAACACTTCCCATGTCACCTACATCATCGTTTATAACAATGCAAACCTGGCAAAGAAAGATGTGGAAGACAGCTCCGCTGATACTTCAGGACAGAGTGAAGCCAGTAGCCTCTAACAACAGTGATGAAAAACAATTACAGAGCATGTGTATTTCCATAGAGTGAAATCTAATACACAAAGACTGAAAAAAGAGCTAAGGTAATAAGAAAGAAAATCATAGCATGATAAAATTTCTCAACAAAGTTAAAATTGCAAAAAAAAAAAAAAAAATTACTTTTAGGGGAAAAGAAAAAATAATAATAGACAGCATTAAAGAACGTGGGTGGGGCGCCTGGGTGGCGCAGTCGGTTAGGCGTTGGACTTCAGAGCCAGGTCACGATCTTGCGGTCCGGGAGTTCGAGCCCCGCGTCAGGCTCTGGGCTGATGGCTCAGACCCTCGAGCCTGTTTCCGATTCTGTGTCTCCCTCTCTCTCTGCCCCTCCCCCGTTCATGCTCTGTCTCTCTCTGTCCCAAAAATAAATAAACGTTGAAAAAAAAAATAAAAAAAAAAGAACATGGGTATTTTTTTCTGGAAAATATTAAGATTATTTGTTTTCTATTTCTGTATATAGTCAAAGAATTTTCACCTTTTATTTGGCCTTAAAATTAATTTATGGACATTATTACAACATATATCATAGAATACTTGCTTTAAGTAAATAGATTCCCATATAGTTGCCACAAGATCCTTCTAGAGATTAGTTCAATGTAGGTGACAATTAAATCCCTAGAGAATAAACCAATTTAAAAAACTCATTAAAGAAAAAACTCAGGATAAACATATTACATATTCAAATGGAAATCTATGTTATTTGTCTTATCTGAAGGTAGTCCAAAGCAATTTGTTATCAACATACATACTCTTTTTGGATTGCAACATTAAACTGAAGTTCAGTTTAATCTTTTTTATTATGATCTAGTTACTATGTTAAATGCTCTGATTCATGGGGCGCCTGGGTGGCGCAGTCGGTTGAGCGTCCGACTTCAGCCAGGTCACGATCTCACGGTCCGTGAGTTCGAGCCCCGCATCGGGCTCTGGGCTGATGGCTCAGAGCCTGGAGCCTGTTTCCGATTCTGTGTCTCCCTCTCTCTCTGCCCCTCCCCCGTTCATGCTCTGTCTCTCTCTGTCCCAAAAATAAAATAAATGTTGAAAAAAAAAATTAAAAAAAAAATAAAAAAAAATAAATGCTCTGATTCATAAAGATGTGCATAACCTTTATCAAGGCTGTATTTATTCACTTTTCTCAGAGTTTAGGTCCTCTTCTCCCTTTATGCTCTTTTTACCTTTTGTTCGGATCAGATCATTTTGTTCCCAGTCAAATCAGAGACGTCATCTTCTATGTGTGAGCCTCTGCCTTGAATCGCCTAGGTATTTACAGTGCAAATTTTCAAAACTTCCTATTTTCCTAGTGTCTCAACAATCCCACAAACAGGCTGTGAAGACCCTGCCCGGGTGATCAGGTGCACCAGTGTGATAAGGCTGGTCCCTGCCACAAGTTCGCCTTCTTGCCCCTCCCTGCCTGTGACCTGGTGATACTCAAACATGTCAGTGAAATCTGCTCCTATCTCTTGTTGGTATATTGATCGGTGACCACCCTGCCAGTAAAGACCCTGCCCACAGATTCTTAATTTTTCTCTCCTCTTTCTCTGGGCTCCGCACCTTCCTTGCTGAGTCACTCCAGCTGCCCCTCCTTGGCACACCGTGCCCTCCTCTTCTAGATCTGGGCCATAGTAAATCTCTTCCACGGCCATAAGACTTTCCATGATGTGATTCTATCTTTGTACCTGATTAATCATCAAAAAAGCCCACCCTTTGTAGTGACATAATTATTCCTTCCATCAGAGTATTCCTGACTAACACAGTAATAATTTCACCTCCAAAAAGTGATACTAATTTTATATAATTTATAATAGAGACACTAAAATAGACTCTTAAATATAGGGAACAAACTCTAGTTACCAGAGGGAGGTGGATAGGGATTGGGTGAAAAGGTGAAGGGGATTAAGATTACACTTATGTTGAGCACTTAGTAATGTATAAAACTGTTGAGTCACTATATTGTATATCTGAAACTAATATATCACTGTATGCGAATTATTCTAGAATTAAACAAGTAATAATGAAAATAGAGACTTATGCTTTTCCTTTTATGAGTGCCCATCTAAAATATTAGACTTTTAAAATAATCTCTTAAAGATGCCAGTGTTGACATACATTTTTATATCTACCTCTCTTGAGGCTGCATTAAAATTTTACTAAAGGGACTTTAAAATGTTTTTTTTAATGTTTTTATTTATTTTTGAGACAGAGACAGAGCATGAGCAGGGGAGGGGCAGAAAGAGAGGGAGACACAGAATCTGAAGCAGGCTCCAGGCTCTGAGCTGTCAGCACAGAGCCTGACGTGCGGCTCAAACTCACAGACCGCGAGATCATGACCTGAGCCGAAGTCAGACGCTTAACCGACTGAGCCACCCAGGCGCCCCTGAAGGGACTTTAAATTACAAGGAAAATTAAAATGAATAATGAAAACATAAACTACACTTTGGAAGTGGGTTAAGAGCACGTAAAATTTTGCAGACCCATCCAAAACAAAATTTCAGCCAGAATCAAACTGATTGTGTCTCAGAACCCCGGAAAGGCACGGGAATTAGGTCTTTCATTAAAAGGTAGATGTGGGGCTGAAAAGGTAGGATTGGAGTATTTTGTATCTTTTTGCACTGTCTGATGATTCCCATCTCTTGCTCCTGCAAAATATTGCGTATTTCTTTTACTGGGAGGGGGAAATTGGGAGCATGAACTCCAGAAATGAAGCTTGCTGTGGGGTGGAAAGAGTTTCATTAAAAATACTGAGATTAAGTGAAAGCCTATATGTACTGAACAGTGAGAGTCCTAGCAGTTTAACCGTCTAAGCTCTCCCAGTGTGACCACTAGGTGGATAGCAGTCAGAATTCAATTAGAGAAGCTATTCATTCAGTATATATCACAGTTCAGTCACTCTTCCCCTTCAGTCCACTGCCCATCTGTTGACACCTCCTCTCTCTCCTAGTGGCTCACTTGTAATGGCCGCATCAATGAGTTTCATGTTGTCACTCTGGGTTGGGCTGGGCCCGTGCGCATCCCACGTAGAGTGTCAGAGAAAGTAAAGAGAAAGTGAGGTCGAGCTTCTTATTTGCTCATCTCCCTTCCTGCAGAATCACTCTTGTATGATGGCCTCGTGGCTTATCTCCACCCCTCTTTCTGACACAGTTCTGCTACCATTCCTTTCCTTCCTATTTTTTTTTTTTTTTTTTTTTTTTTTTTTTGGCCAAGGATGGTTAAGATCTTGCCTATTTATAATCTCCAGGTTAAGGTATCATCCTTTGTGTAGTGCAACTAGGCACACACACCTTTAAGTATTCCTTTTATAATAAATCCTCATAAAAGATAATGTGTCAATTGTAAAAAATCCGTATCCTGATCTGTTTCAGGGATAAACTATTATTTTCCACTGTAACTAGTAATTGAGCTGAACACTAGTTATTTTGTGATTGTTAAAAAAAAATAATAGTATTTAAAGCTACAACTTTTTCTCTAAGAACATCCCTAGGCATTTATTATAGGTTTTAATAGTCACTATTTGGTGATTTTCTGTCATCTAAACTTTTAAGTTTTGTTTCTTCCTCTTTCCAGGAGCTCTTTATAACTGTTCTGTAGAAACAGATAAACCAAAACGGAAATTAAAAAAAAAAAAGTATAGTGTAGAAATTTCCAAATGGCATCACATCCATAAGTATTGGGGAGGAGGTCTTTAGCATATCTATTTTGGAGACAAAATTCAACCTATAACAGTAATATATGCTATTTTTTTTATTTCCTACACATTTTAATCTGTATATTGTGATACTGTCTTAATTTTGGTATATTATACTTTTTTTTTCCCTGAGAGAGAGAGAGAGCATGAGGGGGGAAAGAGGCTTTATCCCACAATCCTGGGATCATGACCCAAGTTGAAACCAAGAGTCAGATGTTCAACCAACTGAGCCACCAAGGCACCCAACTATATTATACTTTTTAGAAGTCTTATCTATATATAATATAACTAAATGCTTATATTAACTTTGAACTAATTCTCATATTCATACTCAAGCTAACTATCTGCAAAAAAAAAAACAAAAACAAAAAAAAAAACCCAAAAACTGGCAAGTCCAAAATACACAAGATGACCCGGATTACCTGATAGTACCAGAAAGTAAGAAAGTGCTAAAACAAATGAAACAAAAATACTTCGATGGGAATGTCAAAGGGATATGGGAGCCAACTAAATGAGCTCCCAGTGGCCAAAGCTAAAATAATTTGAGTAAAAGAAGGTAGTATTGGATTATAACACAAAATATAAAATAAATATTTACAAATAGAATGCATATGATATAAGTAAATGACTGAATAAATAAATAGGGCAGAAGAGACATCTCTTTAAGAGAAACACTGAAGAAATTTGAATAAAGTAGAACTCGAGATAATAATCATTATTGGCTCATTAATTGTGACAGATATGACGTACACCATGTTAGTAATGGGAAAGTCAGTATGGGGTATATAGAAACTCCCTGGATTACATTGACAATCATTCTGTAAATCTAAAATTTGCTAAAGCAAAAATTATTAAAAGCCTAAAAGGCACTCTAAAGATCTTAATAGTAACAAAACCAAATTACAAGCTATAAACAAAAATTACTTCTAGTTAGAAGACGAAGGAGTATTAACCTGTGACTAAAGAGACATCAAAAAGACGAAATTTAAAATGGCTACTTTTTGAATATATTTCATCTACTAAAACATCTGGCACAGTCACTGTTTACATAAAGATTCATCAGATACTTTTAAGAAAAGATATATTCAAAATTATTGTTGAATGTACTATTGGAAAGTGAGTTTCAGTATCTTTGATCTCACTTTATTTCTTGTTATTCTTTATTACTGTATCCATTTGTAAATAAGTTTTAAATTTTAGGAAGAAGTAAGTGTTGTGATCATTCTTGTCAGTTCTTGTGAGAAGGCTATCATCAGAAATATATTTAAATTTCACTTTTATTCTAGTCCAGAGAAAAATCAGAAAATACATAGGTCCAGCTCTCTTTTTTCCTTTTGTTTAGTCTTTTTTTTTTCTTCTACCTCAAGGAAGGGAGTCTAAGATTGTACTCAGTTCGAGTGCCAACAAGTAAGTATACATTCTCGGAAGTGTTAGTATAAGCATTACAAATATGGTGCACTTATTTTGAATTTTTTCTTTGTTAAAGCAACTGAGCAGTAATTTCAAGGCACTCTTCTATGAATGAGCTATCCTATCAACACAATGCTCTCCATTAAAAAGAAAAATATGCAAGAGGGAAGGGAAATGGCAGAAAAGCAAAATCACTTACCAAAAAATGTTTTCAAAAATAAATACCAGGTCAAAATTAGATGGCTGTACAGGTTTTGCGGTTGTAAAATTAAGAGGAAGAACATGAATGTCTCTTGTTCCTCTTGTTTTAAATAAAACACATGCAAAATTTACACTCATTCTAAACTATAACAGCTGGGAGGGACAGTGCTTACTATCAACCTTTACAACTAATGAGTTCATCAAGGTTCTTTCTGTGCATTTGCAATTCCTTTTTAATTCTAATGTAACATGCCTTTTCATTTTTAGTGTCTATGATCTTCCCTTTATAAAAATTTTATTTTAGGGCATTTCAAGGAGAGCTTGTGTGATTTTCTAGAGGCAAAGGGCTTGATAAGGTTCTCAATATAAAAGGATTAAATAGTCTAATGTGGAACAGATGAATGCTTTAGTCATTTGCAACATTTGTTCGACAATTTGCTAGGACACATTTCAACTTACTTTAAGACAGTGATCAACACATAACTAATTGACTGGTTCTGTGAAGTTGAAAATTCCAGTGAGCACCCTCTCGGCTTTCTTAAGGTCATAATTTTTAAATACAAGAGGGTAGGGAGCATAAAGATTACTGGGAAAAAGTAAACACTACCTGTATTGCCCAAATAATTTTTTTATCTCTTTTTTTCTAAAATAATATTGGCCAAATCAGAGCATGCAAAATGATGCATTATTTGACATGTTATACATGATATAAAGACATTTTTATATGTAAAGGAAAACAACATATTTGGTATTTCAACTTTAATATGCATATTTCTTACATGTATATGATCATACTAATTTTTGTGTAATACATATGAAAGTGAAAAATTAATTCATTACTTAAATATATTCTTCTACCGCTCTGACAACTTTCATCATTGAGTTTAAATTATCTTAATATAGAATTACAGGATTCTACTATTGCCTGAATTTTACAAATTATTAGATACAGTTTTTTTGCTTTTGTTTTTGTTTTTTTTTTATGAGAAACCCTAGCATCAATCAATCCTGCCATAGACTGATCACCATGGTAGAATAAAAACTCATGTGACTTGTACACACAAATATTATGACAGCAAAGCAAATGCCCTTTAATGAAATTGCCAATAATTTTGAGTGATTATGAAATTTTGCAGGAGTTGGATTTTAGATCAGTACTCAAAGAGATAAAACTGATTTAACTACCAAAGTGTACCCATTTATTGAATTTATCATGTTGCCTAAGACTATGAATCTGAAAGCATTTTACATTGAGAAGGGTCATGGGAACCTTATGCTAGGGTTCATTTGTGCCCTTGGACCCCGGAGCAATGAAGGCAGCCAGTTAGTTGATAGAGCCATAAGGTTTTGAAAATGATGTGTCTGTGTGTAAGTTCAGAGTGAACATTTTTAATAAGTAATGGAGGCCAGTTTACAAAAGAAATATAAAATGAACCTTTAGCTTTTGGCTATCAGTGGGATGAGTTTGGCTTCTGGGTGCCTCTGAAAAAGCTGAAGGACACCCATGCTACTCCTGTCTCTAACTCATCGATGCCCCAATCAAGCCTCTGGCCAAGATGCGGCAGCCAGGGTTCTTGTAATCCTACAGGTCTGGGTTTGAACACTGTTTACGCACTTACCATCTACGGGAATGTAGGTGATTTCCTGAACATCCTAGACTTCGCTTCTGTTTTGATACTGTTATCTGAAAATTACAACTTTTAATGTTTAACTCAGACAACTGCCACGAAGACTGAACATAGTAATATAAAGTTCTTGTCATTGTACCTTTTCAATAGTTTAGAAGCGGCCATTAGAATTCATAAAATTTTTATCTTAACGAAATTGATGCAATAAATATAATGTATTCAAAATTTCAAGTTATTAGTTTCA
Source organism: Puma concolor (assembly GCF_028749965.1). NCBI lineage: Eukaryota > Metazoa > Chordata > Mammalia > Carnivora > Felidae > Puma > Puma concolor. The sequence continues at coordinate 116,598,142 of NC_141675.1, forward strand.
TTAGATGATAATAACCTCATATTAACTATGTAGTATTTCAAATTATTAACTAATTATCACTCTAAAATCTTCCTCTCATTTTATTGTCAAAAAATTAGTTGCTTGCTAACGTTTATAATAGACCTTCTCTGAAAGATATTTTGCTTTACCTAACCACATCCTTAATTAGCAGCTTTAGTGTAGTGATATTGTCTGAATGTCCCCTCCTCATGAACATGTAGTATATGGAAAGTGTAAATTGTTTTCTGATATTGCAGATGAAATTTGGATTTTGTTCAGATGGTAAATTATATACAGCTATGCTAAGACCTTATCCATTTATAAGTGGATTTAATTAACCAAAATATTTCAGACTATCACCTTTAATAAAAGGCACTTCATAAGAATCAGTGAATCCTTTTCTCTTAAATCATTACATAAAGTGGACAAGCAAAATGTTTTATGTAGTTTATATATTTTGTTAGTATCTTTGTCATTTGGTGCAATGCTTTTAGTTTGAGATAAGTCAAATACGCATAAAAACAGTCATTTAAAAATAAACTTTAAAATATGAACTTCTTTCCACATGGCTCCAAAGTTCTAGCCATCTTTGCACTGAGACTGTTAATAACAAATAGGTATAGCTATACTTAAATATAAACTTTTATATTGTTATAAATTAATATCATGTGAAAATGGGTGAAGTTAGAGAGAAGGCGATATGATAACTTTCCTTTATCCAACACTCTTAATAAAGTGTGAAGAAAAACAGCTTGTAAAGTGTAAGTGATGTGACAATCGTCCCCAAACATGACAATCCATGGTGGTTTTTCACAGTTGTTTTTAGCACTTACCCTTCTGCAAAACTGACTTGCAAGCAGGTTCTCATATATAAATGAAGTTAAAAAAAATCATCTTCGTGGTTTTTCTCTCTCTCAGCATATGTTAGAGTTGAGTGACAAAGGCATTTTTCCAAATGATAAATTAAACAACTTTTTTTCTTTCCCAAACATTTGGGCACCACTCACCCATAGCATATTTGTGGATAAAAATTCAGTTTACTAAATTACCTTTTATAAGTTTATTTTCTCCATTGGGCTAACATACAAGTGCTTATTACTTAGGATTATCCCAGTACCCCACTACTATTTTACTGCTTTTTAAGATCTTACTTTCTCTATGTTTTTCAATCTAGTTGGTTTAGTTATAAACTCAGTGTTTGAAAGTGCCCATACAATTTAGTAAAGTTTAACACTTATCCCATTTTGTAAAGGTGAGGTAGGACATTTGGTAACTCAAAATCTGAACTCATAATAGTCAATCACCTGAATCTCCAAACTGAAGGTTGTTTGCTCTTTAGGACTTTAATCTTATTCATTGACACATGGTGTGAAATCTCAGGAAATTACTATAATTTGGTACTCTAAGTATTCACAGCAAGGAGACAAAAGTACAAAAGCATTTAAATATTGTTGGAAGTGATAACTCAGTGGAATCAGGATATACTGATTGGAATTAACTTCAAGGGTTTAATTGAGGGCTTATTGGATAATACACTTCGATCATCTCTTTTAATCCTCACATCACCAATGGTGTAGTTACATGTTTATTTTAGAGATGAAATATAAGTGTTCAAGAATTAAAAATTTTTTTTCATTGTTTATTTATTTTTGAGAGAGAGAGAGAGAAAGAGAGCAGGAGCAGGGGAGGAACAGAGAGACGGAGACACAGAATCCAAAGCAGTCTCCAGGCTCTGAGCTGTCAGCACAGAGCCCGACGTGAGGCTGGAACCCGCGAACTGTGAGATCATGACCTGAGCTGGAGTCAGACGCTTAACCAACTGAGCCACCCAGGCGCCCCATAAATGTCCAAGAATTTAGATAAGTTGCTCTAGGTGACACACCCATGGTAGCATTTTTACAACTCAGATCTCACTGATTCTAGAGACTAACATGGCACGGATGCATTTTTCCTTTTGTAAACTGAAAAACTGCTTTCCTATTAAAAAAAGATGAAATAGATCATCAAAATACATAAATTTGTTGCACTTTTTCTTTTTTTTTTTTTTCCAACGTTTATTTATTTTTGGGACAGAGAGAGACAGAGCGTGAACGGGGGAGGGGCAGAGAGAGAGGGAGACACAGAATCGGAAACAGGCTCCAGGCTCTGAGCCATCAGCCCAGAGCCCGACGCGGGCTCGAACTCACGGACTGCGAGATCCTGACCTGGCTGAAGTCGGACGCTTAACCGACTGCGCCACCCAGGCGCCCCATGTTGCACTTTTTCAACAAAACTGAACAAAATATATACACGTCCATATGTTTTCATATGTACTGTATACAGGCTTATAAACACACACATTTACGAGATACAAACATATGTATATACACTAGACACAAAGTCTGTACATAAAGCAGTAGTTTCCATTGTCATAGACAGAAGAACAGTGGGTCACTCCCCTGATTAAATATGACCAAATCTTTAATCACATGAAGGTAGGACCATCAGGTGGTAGAAGGAACTGTCTTTTATTTTGCTTTTGATATATATTAACATAGAGTACTGCCCTCTCAAGGCTATGCTATCTGTCTAGTATCTTCCAGAAAGCTAAGAACAAGTATATCTGTATTTGTTTGTTTTATGATTTTATTTTCCAACTGTTTTCAGCTTTTATTTGTTTCAAGTGTTTACTTAAATTCTGGTTAGTTGACATACAGTGTATTTAGTTAACATATAGTGTAGTATTGGTTTCGGGAGTAGATTTTAGTAATTCATCACTTATATATAACACCCAGTGCTCATCACAAGTGCCCTCCTTAATGCCCATCACCTAATTAGCCCATCCACCACCTACCTCCCCTCCGGCAACCCTCAATCGGTTCTCTATAGTTAAGAGTCTCTTACGGTTTGCTCCGTCTCTTTTTTTCCCCCCTTCCCCTATGTTCATCTGCTTTATTTCTTAAATTCCCTATATGAGTGAAGTCATATGGTATGTTTGCTTGTTTTAAATCACATATGGCGAACCATCTCCAGAGCAACCATGGGAAACTGCGTGGAATAAATGCCATGTGAAGAAACGGCAGAGGTTCTCACTAGGCTACTACTGACCTTGGTACGCTCGCAACCCCTGAAGATATCCTGACATATAATGTAAAGCTAGGTATTTGTTGATTAGTTAGATTCTTCTTTGTTTGTTTTGAAACATTCTTTAATTCATATATATGACTTCATAGTTCGGTCCGGAGACAGATTGCCTGCATTCGATTCTAGGCTCAGCCACTTAAATCATGTAGAATTAGGAAGTTTACTTAACCTCGCTAGACTTCAGTATTCACATGGGTAAAATGAGGATACCTCACACTATCATTATGAGGATATAAGCAGTTAATATACAAGAAAACATTTAGAATGATACACTGAAAATAAATCCAAAGGTATTAGAATAGTTCTAACATATATGTAGAGTTTGATGACTACTAAAAAACAAAACACACCTGTGTCTACCATACAGTTTAAGAAATTAATCGTAAACAATATCTTAGAAAACTCCTATGTGCTTACCCCCAATCCTATTCTCTTCCTTTTTTTCCCCCAAGAGCTAATAACTGCTCTTCATCATTTGCTTGCTTTTATTTATACTTTTATCATGCACATATGTATCCATTGTGTGGTATATATAAAAAATGTATTGTTTAATTGCTCACATTCTTGAAATTTTCTACATGGACGTATAGAGTAGAGAGAAGATGAACTGGATTGAGGAAGCTCTATGTTTATCTCCAGGAATCCATGGAAGTCTGACTTTGACTTTTGGCCACTAAAGAGGCAAGTGGGCTAACTAATTGATTAACGACTTATCATGTTCGCTTAAAGTCTAAAACTCCCCTGGCGGCAGGCAAGTCCAGTTTGCTTACTGATGACTATATTGACTATATTAGTCCAGGTTCTCTAGGAGATTATATATAAACGTGAATGATCTACACACCCCGATTAAAATACAGAGTTTGTCAGAGTGGATTAAAAAAAAGATAACTCAAAAAAGATAACAATTCTCTAACAGAAACCCATTTTAAATACAGACTCTGATAGATTCAGGGTAAAGAATAGGACATGCTCAATAGTACTTAAAAGAAAGCTGGAGTAGCTATATTAACTTCAAACAAAGCAGATTTCAGAACAAGGAAGATTATCCGGTAAAGGAGGGCATTGAATAATCAGTTCTCCAATAAGACACAATACTAAATGTGTATAAACTTAACAATGCAATATCACGTTTCCAAGATGTTGGAACTAAATTTTCTCAGAAGAATCAGCTTTGACATATATTAAATATGCCTCAAATATGATGAGTGAAATGGAATCTAATAGTTGAGATTATACACAATTTCTCCAGTATTTATTAACTTGAAAACTCAAATAAAATATAAAATATTCACATGGTGAATAAAGCTAGGTACATTTTCTTCTATTTAAGTCATTTGCATCTAAACCACCAACTGGCTTTGTCAAAAACAACATGGTTTTTCACAATCTCCTGTCTAGATTCTGTGGTTGTATTACATTTATCAGAAGGGCAAAGTTAAAGTTATGTAGATAATTCATAGATGCATTCTTATATTTAGGAAGAAGGCATTTGAGATAATTACATTTTTTTAAACTTGCTTCTGTCTTCAGGATAATTTTAGTGGATATTGCAATCAAAAAAGACAAAGAATAAATTCTTATTCTGTATTGCCCTAGAGCAATGACAATCAGCTGGTGAACAGTTTGCCTAATGAGGCAGTTACGACATTCAGAAGATTCTCTGAAATCAAGGTTATTTGGGCTTTTCAATAGTACTTCAGTCTCTTCTTCATGCACTAGAGGATGGGACCATAGAGCAGAACAACAATTTAACATAATCCCATTCTGTTCCTCAATTTTTTAGAAATATATATTAATGCTCTCTTAGGATTTAAGGTGCAGCAAACATTTCCATAACTTACAAAAAGGAAAAAAAAAGGAAGAAAGCTCTGTGTAATTTAAAATCAAGTATCTTTGCATTCACTTTTATATTAGCCATGGTACCTTGATTAGTATTCACAGTTAGCACTAAACAATTGTTCCATCAACGAATACTCATATTTAGACCTCTCTTATTGGCAATAATCATCATACTGTATGCATACTTAATCGTGATTACGTAGTAGAGTGTTTCTTAGCATTATCTGCAGAGTCTGTTAGAAATCACACCCACTTAGGGTCATTTCAGGTAAGTCTATGTTAGGAACTTATTCTGATGTCCACTGGAAAATAAAATAAAATTTCTATTCTATAACATACAATAATAACATAGGTAAAATAATAACATATATAAAATAATCCAGGGGGGTTAAAAGATTTATGTAAATTCTATAAATGCTAAATGTCTGATGTGCATTCGTTGCTAAATAAATGTAACCAAATATTAGATTTATAACAGAAAATGACAGCAATGATAAGGAGCTTCCAAAGGTTAATTTATATAGAAATAGAATTATTCCATGCATCATGTGTAAAAACCCAGGCAAGGCAATTAACTAAAAGGTCACAATACTGAGGACAAGAGCAAATAGAGGAATTATTTCTGCTTTCAATTTTCCCTAAAATTCTAGATTAGAATTAAAAAGGCTAACTGAAATATCCAGATCCATCTGTCTAGAACAAAAGTTATCTCTGTCCAAATATGATTTTCCTACTAACAGTGGAGCCATAAGTTTAGACAAATTAATTTTGGGCATCATAATCACCTTTCTTTTCCTTTTCTTTGCCCAACAGTTTCCTCAGGTTCATCATCCAGTCTTAGTAAACTGTCCCTCCTGCGCATGCCCCAATCATCTACTTCAGAGAAAAAAGCTTTGCCCTCCATTTCTAATCTCAATACCTCCTTTTAGCAGGTGTGCAAGAACATCAGTTAATGGCTAAAATGAAGAAAAAATGAAGCCATTTTGGTTTATACCCTTATCAGAGTCACTATACATAGTCTGTGCTATTATTATAGCTTTCCAGCCGATCTGCTCTATATTGCATCAAAAATACTAACTGCCAACAGATGAAGACTCCAAGTGCATTGTGTCCTTCTTCTTCCCCTCCTCTTCCTTCATTGATTATCCTCCATAGCCTAACAAATAATATCAGAATTCCTTTCTCAGTAAAGTTCTTATCTATTTTATTACAAAATACATTTCAGCCATATAAAACAATCACACTAACCTCGAATTAATTTTGTTTGCCCAAAATGGATTACTGGCTCTCACCTCACACATCATTCCCACATACGTTTGCTTTAAAGTGCATCCAATGTTTACTATGCCATCTTTTTGCCCATCAAAAACATATCCTTAGGTTCTAGATCCAATTGAAATTCCAATTCCTTCAATAATCTTCCCCTCAAAATTACTCCCACAACAAGAGAACCACAATGAAAAACAGAAAAAAACATGTCAGCCTCCTTTTCCAATCAAGGTGTATGCATGATTATATCCCACCTGATATTACAGTATCTCTATCACCCAGTTGATCAATCCAGAAATCTATGGAGATGCCATTTGACTCATCTTCCTGCAGGTGGCCATTCTACCTCTCTATATATCTATTCTCCCACTTAAATATAGTTCAAATATTTGTAAATATTTGTATGTCTCAATAGCCATTTTCTTGTTCTAAGCTATTATTATTTTTCACCTGAGCTAATGCAATATCTTTTAGTCTAGTGCTTTCCCTCATTCTCCCCATGATAGATTATCTTTTCAGTGCAAGTAACCTCAGACTCTACTGTGTTGAAATCTTTACTTCTGGTCTTGAGATACTGGCCAAAATTCTTGAAGTGACTACATGAAATGTCAATTTCTTTACCTTTACATCCCCTTCAATTCACTGTCTACATTATTCTCCATATATTACTCTAACATCTCAACAAGATTTCCAGGCACCTATTACCTGGATTTTTTTCTGTCTTCTCCATTTGTGGCCACTCCCCATCCCATCTGTAATCAGTGAGTCACCTATAGCGAACTTGTGTCTCTGCCCCAGGCGTATGCACATGGACTTGCCTTTTCTCCATGTATTTAACATACAATATTTTCTACCTGCAAATGCAAATCTTTTCTATTTCCTCTCTCCCAAGCTATCTTTCATTTGTTCCAATCTTTCCATAATTTTGAGAAGTTCTGTCTGTGTTTTGCACTACTGGATGCCCACTTAGTACACAATAAATAATATAGATGGAAAAAAATGCATTAAATGGAGAAAAAGATCAAATAAGAAGTATGGCTTATCAAATATGAAAAAATATATCTTCAAATATTTATCTATAATATCTTCAAATATTTACATGGCAGTACTCATTGGAAAATACTTATTTTGAAATACAAACCCATTTCTCCATAGATAAAATTTCTTATTTCACAGAAAAAGAGATAATCTAGCTAGATTCTCCTGCTACCCTAGAGTTATTTAATTTAGTGCACTGCACTATAAAAAATTGAAAAAAAATATGGTTTTTGAACATACAGTATTTCAGCTGCATAATAATTTAAAATTGCATTTGTGGATTTGATTGAATGTCTAATCACACTGATATCTTTTAGCAGAAATAAAAATACAGACAACTAAATTAAGGCAAAAAAAAAAATTCTGCCCTTTTTCTCCCAGCCTCATTGTTTTTGGTGGCAATTATGTAGCTTATGGTGAATAGTTTCAACTTTATAACAAAAGTCATATTTTCCTTTATACTTTTGCTCAAATGGGAGACCAGAAGCCTTTCGGGAAATAATTTATGTACAATAAAAAAGGCATATAATGTTTAAAAATCTATACAATAATATGTATATAAATAAACATATATGAACATTTGATTATACCTAAACATTCTTCAAAATAAATAAGCCACTATTGGTAATGGCATTTTTTTTACAAACATATTCTGAAATTACACTTTCAGGCATAAGCTACCATTATGTCTTCTAAAATTATAAATAAGAGGAAATATTTTTGAATGAAGTCTATTTCTAGTAAACAAATTAGTTCATAAAGTATTTTATATTAAGGTTGTTTCTTATTAGGTGTAAATTCCCCCCCCCCCAAATATATTAAAATGAAGTAGTTTAAACAAATACTGTAAGAGGACACGGGCAATTACAAATGAAGGAATAAATGCTAACCAGAGAAGAATTTCATTATAATGGTTTTATTTTTATCTGACTATTGAGTATATGAGCACACCTAATTAAAACATAAATGTTTTAAATTAAAGATAATAAAAGAGTTTCAGTTAAAAGTTTTAACAATAATCATGTAGGATTTTATGTATCTTTCACTTAGGGGAATCTATTTTTCCCAACGAAAATACAAACGAGAGTTTGTTAAAATGTGCATACAAGGGTGGGTATTAGTTTTCCAGTGTGTAATTTTATGTTTTAAAGCCCTCATTGATATTTTTTGGTATTCCATGTAAATATCTTAGAATCCCAGTTTCCTGGGGTCATTGTGAAAGTATTCAAATCTCTGGTAAAAAGAATAAATTTATCTTTTTCTATTTTTGGGTTAAAGCTTGTGGTACGATTAAAACTAATTTAAACAAAAATGTCAAAAATTCTAATGATGTCTGCAAGCTAAAATCACTTTATCACACTTTTCCCTAAGTTTATGGTAAGCTTTGTAGAATATCTTTTCATAGTCAAAAGAAAGATACATATTATTAGCTTGGTATTAAATGCACAAGTTCACGCCTATTATGTAGGCCAGTAAAACATTTTATGGAAAAATATTAAATTTTTGACATCTTTTTATATTGGTACACATCCTTAAACCCTTTGTACATTGCAAGAACCTGAAAAAAAATAAGTTTGTTTAAATAAGTCGATTCTGCCTCTTATTCTATTTGAAATTGTGGTTGAATTGGTAGATGTATAATGGTTTTTCACTAAGTAGACAAATTTTTACAACAGTAAATTATTACCAAATAATCAGAGAGATTAAGCTTAAAATGTCATATTTCATCTTTATTTCTTCTTTCCCCCAGGAAATATTTAGTTTCTTTCTTTTTGAAATATCTTTGCAAATCTAGGGCTAATAGAGAGCAAATATTATCTATCCCAAGACTCTCATAATAAAAAGTCTATCCCAAGACTCTCTCATTTTGAAAGCTTTTGTTTGTTTTATACATCTATAAACTTTCCTTATTTTGTATTTACTATGGTCTTCTTTACTCCATTTGAAAACGTACCTGTGCTTTTATATTTGGACATTTCTCAGTTCCCACTACTAGGTTCCTGGTTTGAATTTGGGGGACTGCCAATGAAGAAAGAAGTTCATAATTGATATTTGCTCCCTTTCAGGAAACTAATTTAAGAGCAGAAATTTGAGCTCACCCTTAGGAAAAAGTGAGTTCACTTCTATCTATCTTAATCTTTAACCCAAAGAAAAATACTGTGGTTAATAGCAGAGGCCTATTTCAATTGCCTGTCCTTACTGTTTTGTTGTGTTTTCTTCATAATTGCTTACAGTAGTCTCCATTGAATGTGCTTTTAAATAATCTCATGTTATGGTGAATTTTCAGAAGTTTTAATTTAACTCTATTCAGAAGAAATCATCAAAACTATAAAATTTTATAAGAGTTTAAGCCTGTTACATCCTCAAAATTATTATTCCCAATAGTGATAGCTATTAATTATTCTGCGATAAATATTATGAAACATTCTGCTTTGGCTCCCACATGTAAAGAGCTTGAAAGTCATCACAGCATGGTACAATAAGAAAAACATGGACGAACAAAATCCATGACCTGTCGTGACCCATCTTAATTTGTACAGCAAATTGCTACCCTAAAATCTAAAGAGACAAGCAAATCCAGGGTCATAGCTGAGACCAGCTTCCCTGGAACAGAACCTATTGGAATGGTAACCTGGCAGGGATGCTTAAATGGTAGTTCTTGAGCTAGTGTCTGAGTGTGGACCACAGCAAAAATGAGAAAGTCCTCCAGGCCAGAGTCATAAGAGCATCCTTATACTTACATGGTTTTCCTGCAGGAATAGTACCAGATTTCACGTGGTGAAGAGCTGAGAAAGATCCCACCACAGCTCTGGAGGTTGGGAGGAAGAATATCCATTGTGAAATGTGCCCAGGGGAGTTTATACAGCCAAGAACCACTTTTCGGGGAGAAAGGCTTTACCAAAACTCTATCCAACCTCGGGAAAGAAGATTTCTGCCCAACACATCTCTTTAACCTTCCCATTTCTACAAAGAGTGAGAGTAGCAAAGAACATGTTTCAAGGTCGCAGCCAGTGCAGACACACATGTCCACTAAAAGACTGATTTAGTCAGGATTACAGATGACTTCTTATCCTTCACAACTCATCCCCAGCCACCAAAGCTCCAGTATAATCACACTGGGTAATAGTTAAGCAAACTGAACCATACAGTCTCTATTGAAGGAACAGTTCTCAGATAAAGTCAAAGACAAGAGAGGAGTCAAAACAAGACCAGCAGAGTTCCAGGTATCTGACACACTGAACCACTGAACATACAGCCAGAATAACATAAAACCACACACTCAAGTTTTCAATAAAAATTACAAGGCATGCTAAAAAGTAAGAACATTCCATCTGAATAGACAGAGCAAGCAGAAAAACAAAAGAAAACAAAACATAACAAACAAAAAAACAGACTCTGATATAACACAGATGTTGGGATTACCAGACAGGGAACTTAATAAACTATCATTGATATATTATGGGCTCTAATGAAAAAAAAGGAGAAAAACACACAACAGATGGGTAATGTAAGTAGAGAGATGTAAACTCTAAGAAATATCAGAGGAAATAATAGAAATCAAAAGCAGTGTGACAGAAAGGAAGAATGCTTTTGATGGGCTAATCAGCAGACTTGATAGAGGCAAAAGGAAATTAGCAAACTTGAAGTTAGGTCACTAGAAACTTCCCAAAATAAAGGAGCTGGGAAAGAAGATCCATTTTTAAAACCACAGAATTTTGAAGAACTGTGAGACAGTTTCAAAAGGTGTAACATTCAAAATCTTGAAGTATAAAAACAAAAATTCTACATTTAGCCATATCATATGTAAAAGAAATAAAACCAAGGCAAATGTAAAGTCTTGAAGAAGACCAAGAATTAAAATCTCCTATCTGTGTAGAACAAAAAAAAACCATTACAGCGGAATTCTCAACAGAACAAAACAAGCAAAAAGTTATAAAGTACAATATTTAAAATGCTAAAAGAAAACAAAAACAAAAACAAACTCAAGTTCTACATTCAGTTAAATTAGACTTTAAAAATGAAGGGGCGCCTGGGTGGCTCAGTTGGTTAAGCTTCTGACTTCGGCTCAGGTCATGATCTCACGGTTCATGGGTTCAGTTCATGGGTTCTGTTCATAGGTTCGAGCCCTGCCTCTGGCTCTGGGCTGACACCTCAGAGCCTGGAGCCTGCTTCAGACTCTCTGTCTCCCTCTCTCTCTGCCCCTTCCCTGCTCGGGCTCTGTCTCTCTCTGTCTCTCAAAAATAAATAAATGTTAAAAAAAATTTTTTTTAAGACGAAAAAGACTAGCTCAAACAAACAAACAAATATCATTGTCAATAGAAATGCCCTACAAGAAAAACTTAAGTTTCTTTGGGGAGGAGGAAAAAGATACTGGTCAGAAGTTCAGATCTACACAAAGAAAGGAAGTATATCAGAAAATGAGAAGCCAGGCCACATACTAGGGAAAAAAGTATTTGAAAAGGACACAGCTGATAAAGAACTCTTGAAACTTAACAATAAAAAAGCCACCTCATTAAAAAAAATGGGCCAAAGACCTTAACAGACACCTCACCACAGAAGTTTTTTGATGGCAAATAAGCAGAGGAAAAGATGTTCTGTATCCTATGTCATCAGGAAAACGCAAATTAAAACAACAATGAGATACCACTCTACACCAATGAGAATGGCCAAAATCCATAACGCTGATGACAGCAAATGCTAATGAGGATATGCAGCAAGAGAAACTCTCATCCATTGCTGGTGGGAATCCTCAATGGTGCAGACACTGTGGAAGACAATTCGGCAGTTTTTTTTTTTTTACAAAACTAAACCCCCTCTTACTATATAATCCAGCAGATGGATATTTACCCAAGTGAGTCGAAAACTTACATACACACAAAAATCTGTACACTCATGTTTTATAGCAACTTTATTCATGATTGCCCAAAGCTGGAAGCAAATAAGATGTTCTTCAGTTAGGTGAGTGGATAAACTGGGATACATCCAGGCAATGAAAAATTATCCCGCTTTAAAAAGAAATGAACTACATGCCACAAAAAGACATGGAGGATTCTTAAATGAATATTACTAAGTGAAAGCATCAGTCTAAAAAACCAACATGCTATGTGCTTCCAACTATATAACAGTTTGGGAAAGGCAAAACTGTCCAGACAGTGAAAAGATCAGCAGTTGCCAGTGGTCGGTATGAGGGAGGATGAATAGATAAGTAACAGAGGATTTTTAGGGCATTGAAACGAGTCTACCTGATAATATAATGGTGGATACATGTCACTTTTCCTTTTTCCAAATTCACAGAATATGCAACAAGAAACTAATACAAATATGGACTTTGGGTGATGATGTGTCAGTGTACGTTCATCAGTTATAATAAATGTACCACACTGATATGGGAGTTGATACTGGCGAAAGTTGTCCATGGAGGAGGGCAGAGGCTATAGGGTAAATCTCTGTGCCCTCTGGCTCAGTGTTACTGTGAACCTAAAACTGTGCTCAAAAGTAAAGTCTATGAAAATATGTATGAGAGGGGCACCTGGGTGGCTCAGTCGGTTGAGCGTCCAACTTCGACTCAGGTCATGTTCTCGCGGTCTGTGAGTTCGAGCCCTGCTCGGGCTCTGTGCTGACAGCTCAGAGCCTGGAGCCTGCTTCGGATTCTGTGTCTCCCTCTCTCTCTGACCCTCCCCCGCTCATGCTCTGTCTCTCTCTCTGTCAAAAATAAATAAAACATTAAAAAATATATATGCATGAGATAATCTCAGTGAATTGAATGGGGGAAAATGTGCTGAGTCAAGCAACTTGGGAAATAAGAAGAATCTTTAAAAGTAAACCCAGGAGATCCTGGGAAGATGGCGGCATAGGAGGACGCTGGGCTCACCGTGCGTCCTGCTGATCACTAAGATTCCACCTACACCTGCCTAAATAACCCAGAAAACCGCCAGAAGACTAGCAGAATGGAGTCTCCGGAGCCAAGCGCAGACGAGAGGCCCAAGGAAAAGGGTAGGAAGGGCGGCGAGGTGGTGCGCACTCCACGGACTGGCGGGAGGGAGCCGGGGCGGAGGGGCGGCCCGCCGGCCAAGCAGAGCCCCCAAGTCTGGCTGGCAAAAGCGGAGGGGCTGCACAGAGTGTGTTCCGACAGCAAGCGGGACTTGACATCTGGGAGGTTATAAGCTAACAGCTCTGCTCGGAGAACAGGAAGGCTAGAGGACAACGGGAGGGAGAGTTGTTGATACCCGGACGACAGAGCTCAGCTTGGCGGGGAACAAAGGTGCTCGCCAGAGCCATCTCCCTCGCCCATCCCCCAGCCAAAATTCCAAAAGGAACCAGTTCCTGCCAGGGAACTTGCTTGCACCTCGCAAACACCTAACTCTGTGCTTCCGTGGATCCTCCTGCGGTTCTGACTCCCTCCTGGTGCCACAGGGCCCCTCCCGAAGAGGATCTCCGAAGGAAAAGCAAGCTGAGCCTACCCCTCCCACCCCTGTGCACCTTGCCGATCCACCCCAGCTAATACGCCAGATCCCCAGCACCACAAGCCTGGCAGTGTGCAAGTAGCCCAGATGGGCCACACCACCCCACAGTGAATCCCACCCCTAGGAGAGGGGAAGAGAAGGCACACACAAGTCTGACTGTGGTGGCAGTGGTGGGCTGGTGACAGACATCAGGTCTGACTGCGGCCCTGCCCATAAACGCAGTTATTCAAGACAGCACAGGGGAAGTGCCCCACAGTCCCACACCACTCCAGGGACTATCAAAAATGATGAAACGGAAGAATTCCCCTCAGAAAAACGTCCAGGAAATAACGACAGCTAACAAACTGATCAAAAACGATTTCAACAATATAAAAGAAAGTGAATTTAGAATAATAGTCATAAAATTAATCGCTGGGCTTGAAAACAGTATATGGGACAGCAGAGAATCTATTGCTACAGAGATCAAGGGACTAAGGAACAGCCAGGAGGAGCTAAAAAATGCTATAAATGAGCTGCAAAATAAAATGGAGACAACCACAGCTCGGCTTGAAGAGGCAGAGGAGAGAATAAGGGAACTAGAAGATAAAATTATGGAAAAAGAGGAAGCTGAGAAAAAGAGAGATAAAAAAATCCATGAGTATGAGGGTAATTAGAGAACTAAGTGATGCACTAAAGAGAAATAATCTACGCCTAATTGGTATTCCAGAGGACGAAGAGAGAGGGAAAGGTGCTGAAGGTGTACTCGAAGAAATCATAGCTGAGAACTTCCCAGATCTGGAAAGAAAAAGGCATTGAAATCCAAGAGGCGCAGAGAACTCCCTTCAGACGTAACTTGAATCGATCTTCTGCATGACATATCGTAGTGAAACTGGCAAAATACAAGGATAAAGAGAAAATTCTGAAAGCAGCTAGAGATAAACGTGCTCTAACATACAAAGGGAGACCTATAAGACTCGTGACTGATCTCTCTACTGAAACTTGGCAGGCCAGAAAGGAATGGCAGGAGATCTTCAATGTGATGAACAGAAAAAATATGCAGCCGAGAATCCTTTATCCAGCAAGTCTGTCATTTAGAATAGAAGGACAGATAAAGGTCTTCCCAAACAAACAAAAACTGAAGGAATTCGCCACCACTAAACCAGCCCTACAAGAGATCCTAAGGGGGATCCTGTGAGACAAAGTACCAGAGACATCGCTACAAGCATGAAACCTACAGACATCACAATGACTCTAAACACATATCTTTCTATAATAACACTGAATGTAAATGGACTAAATGTGCCAACCAAAAGACATAGGGTATCAGAATGGATAAAAAAAAAACAACACCCATCCATTTGCTGTCTACAAGAGACTCATTTTAGACCTGAGGACACCTTCAGATTGAGAGTGAGGGGATGGAGAACTATTTATCATGCCACTGGAAGTCAAAAGAAAGCTGGAGTAGCCATACTAATATCAGACAAACTAGACTTTAAATTAAAGGCTGTAACAAGAGATGAAGAAGGGCATTATATAATAATCACGGGGTCTATCCATCAGGAAGAGCTAACAATTATAAATGTCTATGCGCCGAATACAGGAGCCCCCAAATATAGAAAACAATTACTCATAAACATAAGCAACCTTATTGATAAGAATGTGGTCATTGCAGGGGACTTTAACACTCCACTTACAGAAATGGATAGATCATCTAGACACATGGTCAATAAAGAAACAAGGGCCTTGAATGATACATTGGATAAGATGGACTTGACAGATATATTTAGAACTCTGCATCCCAAAGCAACAGAATATACTTTTTTCTCGAGTGCACATGGAACATTCTCCAAGATAGATCACATACTGGGTCACAAAACAGCCCTTCATAACTATACAAGAATTGAAATCATACCATGCATACTTTCGGACCACAATGCTATGAAGCTTGAAATCAACCACAGGAAAAAGTCTGGAAAACCTCCAAAAGCATGGAGGTTAAAGAACACCCTACTAAAGAATGAATGGGTCAACCAGGCAATTAGAGAAGAAATTAAAAAATAGATGGAAACAAATGAAAATGAAAATACAACAATCCAAACGCTTTGGGATGCAGCGAAGGTAGTCCTGAGAGGAAAATACATTACAATCCAGGCCTATCTCAAGAAACAAGAAAAATCCCAAATACAAAATCTAACAGCACACCTAAAGGAAATAGAAGCAGAACAACAAAGACAGCTTAAATCCAGCAGAAGAAGAGAAATAATAAAGATCAGAGCAGAAATAAACAATATAGAATCTAAAAAAACTGTAGAGCAGATCAACGAAACCAAGAGTTGGTTTTTTGAAAAAATAAACAAAATTGATAAACCTCTAGCCAGGCTTCTCAAAAAGAAAAGGGAGATGACCCAAATAGATAAAATCATGAATGAAAATGGAATTATTACAACCAATCCCTCAGAGATACAAGCAATTATCAGGGAATACTATGAAAAATTATATGCCAACAAATTGGACAACCTGGAAGAAATGGACAAATTCCTAAACACCCACACACTTCCAAAACTCAATCAGGAGAAAATAGAAAGCTTGAACAGACCCATAACCAGAGAAGAAATTGAATCAGTTATCAAAAATCTCCCAACAAATAAGAGTCCAGGACCAGATGGCTTCCCAGGGGAGTTCTACCAGACGTTTAAAGCAGAGATAATACCTATCCTTCTCAAGCTATTCCAAAAAATAGAAAGGGAAGGAAAACTTCCAGACTCATTCTATGAAGCCAGTATTACTTTGATTCCTAAACCAGACAGAGACCCAGTAAAGAAAGTGAACTACAGGCCAATATCCCTGATGAATATGGATGCAAAAATTCTCAATAAGATACTAGCAAATCGAATTCAACGGCATATAAAAAGAATTATTCACCATGATCAAGTGGGATTCATTCCTGGGATGCAGGGCTGGTTCAACATTCACAAATCAATCAACGTGATACATCACATTAATAAAAGAGAAGATAAGAACCATATGATACTGTCAATCGATGCAGAAAAGGCATTTGACAAAATTCAGCAACCTTTCTTAATGAAAACCCTTGAGAAAGTCAGGATAGAAGGAACATACTTAAAGATCATAAAAGCCATTTATGGAAAGCCCACAGCTAACATCATCCTCAATGGGAAAAACTTAGAGCTTTCCCCCTGAGATCAGGATCACGACAGGGATGTCCACTCACCGCTGTTGTTTAACATAGTGTTGGAAGTGCTAGCATCAGCAATCAGACAACAAAAGGAAATCAAAGGCATCAAAATTGGCAAAGATGAAGTCAAGCTTTCGCTTTTTGCAGATGACATGATATTATACATGGAAAATCCAATAGACTCCACCAAAAGTCTGCTAGAACTGATACATGAATTCAGCAAAGTTACAGGATACAAAATCAATGTACAGAAATCAGTTGCATTCTTATACACTAACAATGAAGCAACAGAAAGACAAATAAAGAAACTGATCCCATTCACAATTGCACCAAGAAGCATAAAATAACTAGGAATAAATCTAACCAAAGATGTAAAAGATCTGTATGTTGAAAACTATAGAAAGCTTATGAACGAAATTGAAGATATAAAGAAATGGAAAGACATTCCCTGCTCATGGATTGGAAGAATAAATATTGTCAAAATATCAATACTACCCAAAGCTATCTACACATTCAATGCAATCCCAATCAAAATTGCACCAGCGTTCTTCTTTTAACTAGAACAAGCAATCCTAAAATTCGTATGGAACCACAAAAGGCCCGGAATAGCCAAAGTAATTTTGAAGAAGACCAAAGCAGGAGGCATCACAATCCCAGACTTTAGCCTCTACTACAAAGCTGTCATCATCAAGACAGCATGGTATTGGCACAAAAACAGACACATAGACCAATGGAATAGAATAGAAACCCCAGAACTAGACCCACAAACGTATGGCCAACTAATCTTTGACAAAGCAGGAAAGAATATCCAATGGAAAAAAGACAGTCTCTTTAACAAATGGTGCTGGGAGAACTGGACAGCAACATGCAGAAGATTGAAACTAGACCACTTTCTCACACCATTCACAGAAATAAACTCAAAATGGATAAAGGACCTGAATGTGAGACAGGAAACCATGAAAACCCTAGAGGAGAAAGCAGGAAAAGACCTCTCTGACCTCAGCTGTAGCAATTTCTTACTGGACACATCCCCAAAGGCAAGGGAATTAAAAGCAAAAATGAACTACTGGGACCCTATGAAGATAAAAAGCTTCTGCACAGCAAAGGAAACAACAAACAAAACTAAGAGGCAACCAACAGAATGGGAAAAGATATTTGCAAATGACATATCAGACAAAGGGCTAGTATCCAAAATCTATAAAGAGCTCCACACCCAAAAAACAAATAACCCAGTGAAGAAATGGGCAGAAAACATGAATAGACACTTCTCTAAAGAAGACATCTGGATGGCCAACAGGCACATGAAAAGATGCTCAACGTCACTCCTCATCAGGGAAATACAAATCAAAACCACACTCAGATATCACCTCACGCCAGTCAGAGTGGCCAAAATGAACAAATCAGGAGTCTATAGATGCTGGAGAGGATGTGGAGAAACGGGAACCCTCTTGCACTGTTGGTGGGAATGCAAATTGGTGTAGCCACTCTGGAAAACAATGTGGAGGTTCCTCAGAAAATTAAAAATAGACCTATCCTATGACCCAGCAATAGCACTGCTAGGAATTTACCAAGGGATACAGGAGTACTGATGCATAGGGGCACTTGTACCCCAATGTTTACAGCAGCACTCTCAACAATAGCCAAATTATGGAAAGAGCCTAAATGCCCATCAACTGATGAATAGATAAAAAAACTGTGGTTTATATACACAATGGAGTACTACGTGGCATGAGAAAGAACGAAATATGGCCCTTTGTAGCAACGTGGATGGAACTGGAGAGTGTGATGCTAAGTGAAATAAGCCATATAGAGATAAGACAGATACCATATGGTTTCACTCTTATGTGGATCCTGAGAAACTTAACAGAAACCCTGGGGGGAGGGGAAGAAAAAAAAAAAAAGAGGTTAGAGTGGGAGAGAGCCAAAGCATAAGAGACTCTTAAAAACTGAGAACAAACTGAGGGTTGATGGGGGGTGGGAGGCAGGGGAGGGTGGGTGATGGGTACTGAGGAGGGCACCTTTTGGGATGAGCACTGGGTGTTGTATGGAAACCAATTTGACAATAAATTTCATATATTGAAAAAAAAAAAGTAAACCCAAAAGAAATAATATAAATATTATTCAATCTGGTAGTGTTGTTTCCCACCAGGGTATGAGTTAACAACTTTGATCCTACTATATATGCATACCATAATTCAAGAGTTGAGTAAATGGATAGCAGATGGTGGGAGCCAGATTTATCATTGTTAGAGTTGGAATTTACAGGTAAGCAAGGGGAGAAGGCTAGAATGATCCATGCAGTCACGAATTAAAGACAGAGACATTAAGTATGAGCTCATGTCTAGCTAATATAGATACAGATGCTTATGTATAGAAATATTTATAGATGTATGTTTTAGCACATAGGTTAGTATACGCACATACATTTCTTTGCTCTGTCAGCTGAGGTGGCTGAGAAGCAATAACACCCCAGTAGCAATGAGCAATCCTAGAGCACAGATCCTGTTTTTTTTTTTTTTTTTTTTTTAAATTTTTTTTTTTCAACGTTTATTTATTTTTGGGACAGACAGAGACAGAGCATGAACAGGGGAGGGGCAGAGACAGAGGGAGACACAGAATCGGAAACAGGCTCCAGGCTCTGAGCCATCAGCCCAGAGCCCGACGCGGGGCTCGAACTCACGGACCGCGAGATCGTGACCTGGCTGAAGTCGGACGCTTAACCGACTGCGCCACCCAGGCGCCCCAGATCCTGTTTTCTAATGTCATTCTCCAATCTAAGGAATGAAGGTGCCTTGAAGAAAAGGCGGATCCTAGGACTGAGGCAGGAATAATATACAACATGAACCGGGAGCATCCTGTGGTGCCAGAAAGTAAAGTGCTAAAACAAAACAAAACAAAACAAAACAAAACAAACAAACAAAAACACACTGCACACAGGAGCCAAATGGAAAATGTTCCAATCTCCAAAGCTGGGACAAATTTAAAAAGATGTAAGTAATACAGTATTAGATTATATGCTGAAATATAAAAGATACATGAGGCCATGGTGATGTAAATTAGAGCCTGTATTAATAAATAAATGAGGGGTGCCTGGGTGGCTCAGTTGGTTAAACATCTAACTCTTTATTTCGGTTGGGTCATGATCTCACAGTTCATGGGATTGAGCCCATTATCAGGTTCTGTGCTTTCAGCACAGAGCCTGCTTGGGATTCTTTCTCTTCTGCTCTCTCTGTCCTTCCCCAGCTTGTACTCTTTCTCTCTCAAACTGAATAAACTTAAAAATGAAAACTAAAGAAGAAATGAGGAAGAATATAAAATATATCACACATAAGACTTCAAATTAATTTGTACAGACTCTACACTAATAAGAATGTGGAACATTATCTATTTCTTAAGCGTGGGCTACACATAATGACTTCCTTTCAAGGAGTAAACAAAGAAGGAGGGAGAAAGAGTAATCCGCAGTGGAGAAACCTGACAAACTTGACTTCAGCCAGGTGATCCAGATCAAATCAATAGAGCAAGGTTACGGTGACAGTCTGCACTCGTGAAAGGATGAGATGAAAATACCACTTTACCACTGCAGTTTTCCTCCCTAAAACCTATGGTCTAGCCCAATACTGGGAAAGCAAACAAACAAACAAGCAAACCAATGAATTCCAACTGAGGGAAGCTTTAAAAAATACCCGATCGGGGCGCCTGGGTGGCACAGTCGGTTAAGCGTCCGACTTCAGCCAGGTCACGATCTCGCGGTCCGTGAGTTCGAGCCCCGCATCGGGCTCTGGGCTGATGGCTCGGAGCCTGGAGCCTGTTTCCGATTCTGTGTCTCCCTCTCTCTCTGCCCCTCCCCCGTTCATGCTCTGTCTCTCTCTGTCCCAAAAATAAATAAACGTTGAAAAAAAAAAATTAAAAAAAAAAAAAAATACCCGATCAACAGTCCTTAAACCTGACAAAATCATGCAAGTAAGAAAATTCTGAGAAATTGCCACAGCCAAGAGGAATCCAAGCAGACATGACTATGAAATGGTATATGATACTCTCACTGGGAACAGGGAACAGAATAATGACATTAGGTAAAAGTAGAAAAATCTGAATAAAAGTTAGTAATAATATACAATATTTGTCCAATAAATGTAACAAATTTCCCCTACGAATATAAGGTATTAATAAAGAGGGGAACTGGGTTCTGGTTTATGGAATATCTTGTATCATCTTCATAAATTTTTTGTGAAGTCTAAAACTGTTCCAAAATAAAAAAAGGGGAAAAGAGGAGAGATAAGGCCCTGAATTAATATCATTATAATTACACCCACACACACCCACACACCCACACACCCACACACACACCCACACACACACACTGCATAAGCTTTACAAGAAGAATAATTATTTCTATTTCTAATTTTAAATTTCCATAAAATTTTATCAATGCTTCTTGGCCTTAATGCATATATAAGTAAGTATACGTATACAAATGTTTGATATTTTAAGTGCAAATACAAATATATTTTGATATAAAATTTATTAAGAAGTAGTCAGAACAATAATAATTTTCTTTCAGAAATTAATTCTTCCATCTTTGGTTTTAATCATTAAACATTGATAGCACAATCATCCCTTCTCCTCACCCAAACTACAACTCTGCAAACATCTATATACGTACAATCTACTCTGTACCTGATATGATTATATAATTAATAAACTCTGTCCTGCACACAATTTGTGACCTGTCTTTTCAGCTGCAGTCCTGTGTTTATCTAAATGCTTGCTTGATTCTCATGTGGTTGCCTACTTGGTGTGTTAAATGTAATATAAAAACAGAACACAATTTTCCCCCAAATATTCCCTACTTCATCTCCTCCAAATGAGATTATGAGTCTTCTAATTATTGGGGCCAAAATTCTCTCTATACCTCATCCATTATAGCTACAAATCTTATCCTTTCCAATTTCAAAATGTTTATATCAAATCTGACCACATCTCACCACCCTGACAACTGCCCTGTGATATCATCGATTAAAGTCTTTCACCTAACTGTTGAAATACTTGACTTCAGGGGCGCCTGGGTGGCGCAGTCGGTTAAGCGTCCGACTTCAGCCAGGTCACGATCTCGCGGTCCGGGAGTTCGAGCCCCGCGTCGGGCTCTGGGCTGATGGCTCAGAGCCTGGAGCCTGTTTCCGATTCTGTGTCTCCCTCTCTCTCTGCCCCTCCCCCGTTCATGCTCTGTCTCTCTCTGTCCCAAAAATAAATAAAAACGTTGAAAAAAAAAAAAAAAAAAGAAAGAAATACTTGACTTCATTTCCTGCTCCGTTTTGCCCCTAATAGCCAAACCACTCTCAGGACAACAGTTAGAGTGGTATTTAAAAAAAAAAAAAAATTTGATATTTATTTTTTTATTTTGAGACAGAGAGCAAGTGGGGAGGGGCCGAGAGAGGGAGAGAGAGAGACTCCCAAGCAGGCTCTGTATTGTAAGCATCGGCATGACCTGAGCCAATATCAAGAATCTGTCACCTAATCACCTGAGCCACCCAGGTGCGCTCCTACAGTGATGTTTTAAATATTTGTGTCACTCCCTTGCTTCAAACTTTAAATGCCTTGACATACTGGTAGATTACAAAAGTATAAATGAACTATCCTGTCCTCTTTCTGAAAATTTCTCTTAGAATTCTACCCTCTCCCAGTCCTTGCTGGGTATATTACAAGGACTTCCTCTTATCCCTAGAACATGAAAAGTTTGCTTCTACCCCAAGAACATTGCCCTTGCTATCTCCTGTATAGGGAGCACTCATTTCCCAGGCCTGTGTGGCTCACAGTTGCTAACTGGTTTTGGTTTCTGTGAATTTTTTTAAGTTAACTTCTGAGGTAGACTTGCCTTGAAAACCCTATGTGTAAAACAGCCCACCATAGCGCTATCAAACTCTGAAATTATATTTTATTTTTCTCATGGAACTTTTCATAAACCAAAATTACATTTTTATTCCCATTTTTAAATGAACAGTTCTAGAATGTTAGCTCCGTGACAACATATCCTGTCTTCCTTTCTCCCTTCCTCTCTCCTTCTTCCCTCTCTTCCTCCCATCCTTTCCTTCCTCCCTTCTTTTCTCTTTCTTTCCTTACCTTTTTTGCCTCACACTATTACCTCTTCTTTTTTCCTTTCCTTCTAGTAATTCTTTGCATCCATCTATATACAGCACCAAGAACATTACAAACAGGTACCTACTCTTACTTACATACATCATATAAAGAAACCCATGACACTGGTATCATTGGAAATGAAGCAGAAATTAGTTCTAAGATTTACATGAAAGAAGTAACCTAATGATGAAATAACTTTAAAAAATTATAGTCAGCTCAACTCTTCAACCACTTCAGTCACCCATAATTTTCAGTCAAAATAATCAAACGTGACATGTCATTAGACATAATTTTCAGTCTTTTTACATAATAAAATAAATTTACACACACACACATACATTAACATATATGTATAATATGCCTATAAAAAATTAATAAACACCTATTTTAGCCAATTCTAAACTATAAATCATTTTTTTTAAGTAAGCTCAATGCCCAATGTGGGGCTTATTCCTGACCCCAAGATTGAGTCACATGCTCTACCCCCACTGAGCCAATCAGGCACCCCAAATAATATTTTTTTAAAGAAGGAAATGGGACTAATTCATTTTAGAGAGCTCAAGAAGTAACTAACAGAAATAATCTCTAGCATGCACCATTGAAATTGTGTAACTCATTTTTTGAGCTTTTAAAAAATAAATGCTCACTAGAACATGTTGATAAGAGAAAGATAATTGCTTACGGCATAAATTATATACAATGTATTGGGAAGATAAATAATATTCATTTGCTCTGAAAAGAAAATAATATTTACTGTATAGCCTTCAGAATCTAATTTTCATGAGTATCCATTTCTTTTTAGTCTGACTGCTAAAAAATAATAACTACAAAGGTAAAGAAAAAGAAAATGGAAAAACAAAGAATAACATGAGAAGTACTTATTTATACTCCCAAGTATAAACAGGAAAACAAACAAACAAAAAATCTTTAATTTCCTTTCATTCACAGTAATCATTATTGTTTCTCTCTGACTATTGATCATGTACATGTTTTTAGGGATGATCCTGAATTTGGTTAACTATAAATGTTGACTTACTGATACAGGGGGAAAGTCTGGATGAACCCACAAATTTATTTTCACAATGGAATTTAATGGCCTTTTTGGTCATATGCAAATAATCAGTTAAGGTAAATGTAAAAAATATACTTTATGGAAAATATTTTATGTATCTACTGAAAATTAGACTCATATAGAATAAACTCTAACTACCTACTTAATTTTTCTTTTTTTTTTTAAATTTTTTTTCAACCTTTTTTAATTTATTTTTGGGACAGGGAGAGACAGAGCATGAACGGGGGAGGGGCAGAGAGAGAGGGAGACACAGAATCGGAAACAGGCTCCAGGCTCCGAGCCATCAGCCCAGAGCCTGATGCAGGGCTCGAACTCACGGACCGCGAGATCGTGACCTGGCTGAAGTCGGACGCTTAACCGACTGCGCCGCCCAGGCGCCCCAATTTTTCTTTTTATTCTGTTATTCTATCTATTTATCTATCTATCTATCTATCTATTCATCCATCCATCCATCTATCCATCTATCTACCTCCTAACTGCTATGTCATTGAAAGAGTCAGATAGTAAACACCAATAGAAATATAGTATGTTATGAAAAGTTACATGATGAAAGAGAAAATGCAACCTGCTTTGGGGTGAGTCATGGATTTAATATAAGGTGGTCAAGGAGAGCCTCTCATAAAGTGAAAATTGAAATGTCACCAAAATGGAGTGAGAGAATGAATTATGATAAAGCTAGGAAAAGGATCACAGTAAATACCTACTCTTTTTTGTTGTTGTTTTAAGTTTTTATTTAAATTCCAGTTAGTTAACATAGTGTAATATTAGCTTTAGGTGTAGGATTTAGTGGTTCATCACTCACACATAACACCTAGTGCTCATCCCAACAAGTGCCCTCCTTAATACCCATTACCCATTTAGCCCATCCCCTGCCCACCTCCCCTCCAACAACCCTCAATTTGTTCTCTATAGTTAAGAGTCTGGTTTATGGAGCAGGCACCTACTCTTAACAGACTTGATTAGCTCATGATATTTTCCTTAACATTTTCTCTAACTTATTTTTATTAGAATTTGTAGCAGTTTAAAAATATTTCCAAATTTAGCTTTTATTCTCACTAAATTGGTTAATCAATTGTGATGTCTTTTAAGTAAACCTTACTTAATTCAGCGTACAAATTTGGTAAATTTATCAGTAAGACCATTTGGGCTTTACGCTTTATGAGAGCAGGAGAGGGACTTTTGATCGTTCATTAAACATCACGAGTATTTGGATTATCCTGCAGACTTTTAGTTTCTAGTAGTTACAGAATTAAACAGAGTCAAATATTGCTAAGAATTTTATCATGAGAAGAGTAGTCCTGTAACCCAACCCACCTTACTCCAGCCTCAGCTCCACTCTCCAATATTTTATAAATTTTAACAAGATTTCATTATCATAAAAATTAAAATAATATAAGTTTCTAAACAATATTACAATAATATAATAAAAGTTTATTACAAAAATTTTAGAGAAGTTTTCAAGCATATACAAAATTAGAGGTAGTAGTGGATTGTCCCCAATAGTTCATTAGTTATTAACTGATCATTTCATGGCTAATCATATATTCTCTATGTTCTACCCACTCTATTCCCCCAACAAACATACAATTATTTTAAAGCAAAGATAAAATATCCTCATTTTTTCTTTAAATATTTTTGCATATATCTCTATAGATAAGAACTAAAATTTAATTATAACAAATGTACCAACATTCTACACACACACACACACAAATATTTTCAAAATATAATGAAATATGAAGGAAGTATTCTCTGATCTTCCTCAACATTCTTCTGATTGTCCTCAGCATTAAAACCAACCAACCAACCAACCAACCAAAAAACCCTCATTGAATTGGGATTCAATCTATGTCCATGCTCTGTAATTGGTTACTTTGCCTCTTTGTGTGTGTGTGTGTGTGTGTGTGTGTGTGTGTGTGTGTGTGTGTGTGAGAGAGAGAGAGAGAGCACAAGCAGGGGAGGGGCAGAGAGAGAGGGAGACACACAATCTGAAGCAGGCTCCAGGCCCTGAGCTGTCAGCACAGAACCTGACTTGGGGCTCAAACTCACAAACTGACATGGTGACCTGAGCCGAAGTCAGTTGCCTAACCAACTGAACAACCCAGGTGTCCCAGGCTACTTTGCCTCTTAAATCTCTATTAAATCTTAGGTTTCCCCACCTCCCCCACCCCCTGCATTGTAGACAGGGTTCATTAAGATTTCCCTTACCCAGGATTTGCTGGTTGCCTCCCTGTGATTTTGTGCCACTTAACTAAAATTTGGCCTTGCCACTTTAAAGTGGTTATAATATTACTATGGTGTGATAACAGATTATTTTTAAATACCCAGGGTTTGGCAAACATTTCCTAGTAAGGGACAGACAGTGAATATTTTTGTTCATAATGTCTCACCCACAACTAATTAGCTCTGCTGTCTTAGCATGAAAGCAGCTACAGAAAATATGTAAATGACAGGATGAGGCTATTACCTGATAAAGCTTTATTTGCAAAAGCAGATAGCAACTGATCCCTGATTTATACCATGCTTTTAGAATGTAGGCTACTAAAGCAAACTTTACGCTAACAATATGGTTATTAACTATCGGTATAATTATTGAAGGAAGATTTTTAAGATATTTTATTAGATAAATTAGATTTAAAACATACTTTCCTGATCTTTTAATCTACTATTAAATTATGAGGCGCCTGGGTGGCTCAGTCAGGTAAGCATCCGACTTTTGATTTTGGCTCAGGTCATGATCTCACTGTTGCAGAGATTAACTCCTGCATGGATCTCTCTGCTGTCAGTACAGAGCCTGCTTGGGATTCTCTCTCTCCCTCTCTATTTGCCCCTCTCCCGTTCATGTTGTCTCTCTCAGAATAAATTAATAAACTTAAAAAAATAATAAAATTCCTTTTTAAAAAATTATTTTATTACCCATATTTTGTCATTATTACAAAACAAAATTATAATGCCGGATCATATGTTTAAACTTAGTTATATATAACCTATATGCAAAATATAGAGTTTGAAGGAAATTTGGAGAATATTTGGAATAGGGTCCTCCTTTATGGAAAAAAAAAAACTGATGACAAATAGATAAAATGACTTGCTAAGCAGTACTTGAGAGTTACAAAAATTATTGATAATTAGAATAGTATGTTTTAATTTATTTAGACCTGGAAAATGCATTTTATTTTTAAAAATCCACACTTTTCCCCTTCTAAAATAAAATATTTTTTTGTTTGTTTGTAAACATTTTTCTTCACTCGAATGTTCATTCACATGTAAAAAGAGGGCATATGCACTCTACTCCCCACACCAGAATTTTGTATGAAATCCATTTACAAGATGAAAGGTTAGAGGGAGTCTAAGGTGTCCTCCTAACAGCTGCTCTAAAAACATGCATTTTGGGACAACACAGATTGTATAAACCATTCTATATTATAATTAACAAGTAATTCATGGTATTGTTGCAGTTCAATTACTTAGACACACGAAAAATGGCAACTTATTTTTTTTTCTAGTGCTTTGAATACAGCTGTGTGAAACCATCATCCCTTGGTAAATTTTGCAAGATGTTGAATATATTTGCTTAGTTGTCAAAATTATGACACTTCTAAGACAAAGGAGATGAAAGAACACTGAACATGGCCACAGTTGTGGATTTTTAAACAAAAGAAGAATGAATCTCAAACAAGGATAAAGAAACAGCATGATTTTTCATTAAAAAGTGAAAAACATAATATCTCTACATTCCTGCCAAATAAGAGTCTTTAAGATAGGATCATATTTAATTAGGCAAATAGTTTTTATTGTGATGCTCTCCATAGCTAATTAGGATATTACTGTAAATGATTAAGTGTATATGTTTCTGTATATTGTGTATTTTACACGTATGTGTAATTTATGTATATGTCTGAATACAAACGTGTGTATGCACACACATACAGACAATATCTCACTCAATGAGTAATAGAACCTATTAATTAGTAACAGTGGGTCTGGTTAAGGTGTGGCAGATTTTCTGACTTTTAGAACATGGACAGGGGCGCCTGGGTGGCTCAGTCAGTTAAGTGTCTGAGTCTTGATTTCCACTCAGGTAATGACCTCACAATTCATGAGCTCAAGTCCCAGATTGGGCTCCTCGCCGACAGCGCAGACCATATTTGGGATTCTCTCTCCCTCTCTCTCTGCTCCTCCCCCCCCCCCCACTAGCACATAGATGTGCTCTTGCTCTCTCTCAAAAATAATAAATAAATAAATAAATAAATAAATAAATAAATAAATAAATAGAAAGACAGACAGATAGATAGAGGAAAAAATGGGAAAATTTATAAGGATTGGACCTAAAAATATTTGCATGCCTGAGAGTTTTCTTGTGTGTCTACAGTAGCTAGAAGACTTGGATCATAGAGTACCCTTGTTTTGAGAACCTGAGTCCCAGAGGAGTTTAATAATGGATTTGGATAACATAGCTGGGTAATAAAATGGTGGCACTGGAACCCAGGTTTCCTGGCTCCAAGAGTAGTGTTTCCTGTATTATATTACTAAGTTGAACTACCTTCCTATTTGAGACCCTATCTTTTAGAGGGAGATACAGAACATTCTTCTGATTGGTCATTATCTTTAAGCTACTAAAAATATTAAATTAAGCAGACACTGAACCCACTGCTTAGATATGATAGAGTAAACGTTTGTTATGGCTCTGGTAGGGCCTATCACTGGAGAATAAATGTCAAGTCCTTTGTGTGACATCTGCAAGGACAGACTGTTCTTAAGATCCAGTAGCAATACTTTCTTTCTTTTATTTTCTTCTTTCATACTATGTAAATTCATTTACTTGAAATTTCAAAAATAGGCAAAACTTAGAGACAGAAAGATCAGTGATCTCTGTTTGCTGGTGTTGGGACAAGGATTGATTTGGAAGCTGTATGAAGGAATACCTTGGATTGATGGAAATGTTTATTTCTATTACAGTAATAGTAAAATGCACTGTGTACATTTGTCAAAATACAATCGTTGTTTACTTAAATTTGGTGACTTTATACTATATAAATAGGCCTCAATAAAACTGATTTTAAAATAAAAGATTATTGCTAATTCCATGTATATTTCAAAGTACGATTGTGATAAAAATAATTTAAGTTCTCAGTAAAAAAAAAAAAAAAAAAAAACCTTTGAAAACTTTCTTATATTTCCCTTTTAAGTAGGATATAGTGTTCTTTTTGTATTTGTTCCATTATTTCATAATACTTAATACATAATACTTAATAGTTTTTTCTCTGATAAATCTGACATATTTCTCACTCATATTCTTGGATATTTTATGTTTGGTCGTTATTGTGAATTGTAGCTTTTTCTCTTCAATAAATGATGTTGGGGAAACTGGAAATCTACATGCAAAAGAATGAATTTGAACTCCTATCTTATATCATTCACAAAGAGTAACCCAAAATGGATTAGACTTTGAGACTTGAAACTATAAATCTCCTAGAAGAAAACATAGAGGAAATGTTCCTTGATTTTGGTCTTGGCAATATTTTTTTTTTTGATATGACACCAAAAGCACAGGCAACAAAAGCAAAAGTAAACAAGTGGGACTATATCACACTAAAATATTCAATTACAAAGATAAGTCCTGTAACTTAAAGGAAAAAGAATTAGTAAATAAGACTTTTTTTTAATTCATAGAGAAATCTCTATCATAAGAGAGATTTCTTATGTAAGATACAACAAACATATTCCAAGTAAAACATAGCAAAGAACAGAAAGGAATTTTTAAACATCAAAACTTGAGTGTTCCCATTGCTTAACCTATCAATATTTAAATTAAAAAAGTCATTCCAAGCTATTATATAATCACCACAGTCAATTTTAACTTGATTAAAAAAAATAGTAACATAGTGGGAAGAGAAGTAAATGGGTTTAAAAGAGATGCTGAGCTTTATATGATATCATTTCAGGTAATTTGTCATTTTCAGAATGTGACTATCAAAGCAGAGCATATCAGTTTCATGCATTTTTTTTTTTTCAGTGAGCCAGAGTAAAACATGACTGTGATGCACGGCGGATGGTATTGTAATAGGTTGTCTAATTATTTCTATTAGGTACAATTTTTCAAAATGTAAAATATTGTCAAAGAAGAATGAAAATCAAACAATAGTATTCCAGAAACAAAACTTATAGTAAGTGAGTTAACTCAGCTTTAAAACGTGTAAAATTGTTAATTTATTAATTGTGCTCACCTGACGAAAGCAAGTGATCAATAGAATAAGGTCGAATCCACTTTAGCACAGATATTATTGCAAATTTAGGAAAAATATAATTAGAAACCCTTCAAAGCAAAGTTAAGTAAATAATTCTAAAATTATTTGAATATGAGGATTTTACTAAATCTCTATAATGGGTTATTTTAATCTATTATTAAATACTGAATTCTTATTTGCCTGAAAGCAATATAAATGTTAAAGTGGAAAAGCTTCTGGTGAATAAGGAATGCAGAAATCCAAAATTTTATACATTTTGTTATTTTAATCTTTAATCAAATCAATTTCTGCAAGACTTTACTAAAATGAAATTAAAATTATATCTTAGTTTTAAACATTTAAAAATATTTTCTAGTCTCTTTTAAACACTCGTGGAAATAAAGTTATGATTATTTTTATTCAGGATTTCTGTCCAAAGATCATAAGTATTGAAAATGTATAGTATACTATGTCAGGGTTGTAAAAACATAGGAAGGCCCAAATTCTAGTCTTTTGAGTGAGTATTAAAGGCATTAAAGCAAGCCAAGGAGTTGTAAATGTGAGAATCCCAACAGTGTAACCTAAGTTACGTGCAGTAGTCACATTAGTGTTTTTCATGTACTACCTCATTTCATCTCCATTGCCTCACTCAGAAGTAGGTTAAAGTATTGCCTGTATATAGAGTTTTCACTAGACTCAGGTAGATTAAATAATTCACATTACACAAATAGCAGAAAGGTATAAGAATCAGAACCCATCATAAATGATCTTGTCAACATGTTTTGAGGAGGAGATGGTCTCGAGAAATTAGAATGAAGATGGGGAAATATTCAAATGGAAAAATTCCCATTTTAGAAATTGTTTTGTGAAGTCAAATGTCTTTCGTTTTGGTTTTATTTATTTATTTGTTTAAGTAAGCTCCACACACTCAACATGGGGCTTGAACTCACAACTTTGAGATCAAGAATCACAATCTCTATGAACTGATCCAGCCAGGCTCCCCATGAAGTCCACTCTCTGTGAACATTATTTTGAAATGCCTGCTTCTCTGAACCCAGTATTTGAAAACAACACATGTGAAAATGACAGATACTTATTGTTGAAGTTTCACAAATAGTGATTTTAAAAAAGAAAGGGCAAAGGATTTCTTATTCTTTCTTCTTCATTTTTTTCTCTACTGGAAAATATACAACACTTAAATATTGTGGAAATATAGATGTTAAAACATGACAATAATTCAAATGTCTCCCAGAAGTATGTGTTTTAGCATTTAGTTATCATGCTAAGGGAGTGTACAATTTCAATTTTCAGCCCTAGCACTAATCAAAATGAGAGGGCATTTATCCTGACGGTAGCTCCCCCTGAACACAAATAAATTCCACATGTGTCTATAAAGTAAATTCAGTTAATAGAGAGATCAATAGACTAAATTGTCAGAAGCTTTTTTTGGTAAGGTGAGACTGATAAAAATGCAACTCAAAATATTGACTTCTGAATTTTAGATATTTTGTCAGCAAATTAGTCACAGATGACTGAAGAACAAACTTGCAGTGTAAAGGCCATGGACCTAGAATTTTTTTATCTTTTTTCAAAAAATTAGAAGGAATGAAAGTTGCAAAATGATCATAGTGAAGCATTTAAAATCATAAGTGCAACATAATAGGCAGTCAATACATTTTTCTTCTTCGTATTTCTTTCTCATTGTAATATTGATGATATACAGTAAATACAATCTCACAAAACTGAAACTGGATTACTAAAATGTGGGTATACCCCCAATTTGAGTAAATCTTAAAAGTCATGTCAATTCACAGCTGATTCATGGCTTAGCTATATAAATAAGCCGTAAGTAATCAGAAAGGCAGAAAAGGAAGGGTTAAAGGGAATTAATGGGGTTTTGCCACTTACAAGAAAACTGAGTACATTTCCGTCTTTACCAATGAAGGTGGGCATGATTTCACATAACTGGTTAAATTATACTTAATCATAAATCAAGTGGCCATAACTAATTTTTTTCTGGGCCCTTTGTTCTGTTTCCTTGATCTGTGTATCCTTGCCCAAAACCACACGCACCACACTGTCTTAATTACTGAAGCTGTACAAAAAGGTTTGATTGCAAAAGAACAAGTCTCCACCTTTTTTTGTGGAAAGTGTCATGCTTATACTTGGCCTTTATACTTCCCTATAAATTAGAATCTGCTTTTCAATTTCTATAAAACAAATATACCAAATTACTAAAAACAAAAAACCATTCGAACTGCCAACTGGATTGCATTGAAATCACTGACCAATTTTCAGTAGACATTTTTTACTGTAAAGAATCAAACAATGATTATGCTATATCTGAAGAAGTTTGTAGCTCTTCCTAATTATTTCCTAATTTGATTGATTTCAACATGGAAGTTTTTGGACATCTTCTCTTGAATTTATTCCTGTTTTTCTTGGATTTATATTTTTAACAGCTTTATTGAGTATATTGATTTACAAAGAACTGCACATATTTAATTTGTACAATTCTACAAGTTTGGGCATATGCAAATACCTATGATGCTATCACCACTATCAAGGTATTACGTATAGTCAACACTCCCTAAATTTTCTTTGTGTTCCTGTGTGTGAGTGTGGGTGATAAGAACACTTAACATGAGATCTACCTGATTAACAAATTTTGAAGTGCACAATATTGTATTTATATCTAGAGGTACTATGTTGTACAGCAGATATCTAGAATGTATTCACCTAGCATAAAGGAAACATTATACCTTTAGAAAAACAACTCTCCATTGCTCCCATTCCCCAGCAACAATTATGGGGGAATGGATATACATATATATATATACATACGTGTGTGTATATGTATATATATAAACTAAAATAGTGAAATTCATGTTTTCTGGTTTTCAATGTCAAAATAGTACTAATATTTCATTAAATTTATCTCTTGGCGTTTGCAATTGTAAATTATATTATTTTACTATTGTATTTCTATTGGATCTTCTATACATCTACTGTCTGATGTATTCAAATTTAGGACTGTTATTTACTCCTATTGGATGCACCCTATTGCTTGGTATCAACATTAACAATTTGGGGATTTGTTTTGTTTTGTTTTTTAGTTTGTACATTTATATAGCATATCTTTTCTATTCCTTTGCTTTCAAAGTTTTTGTATCTTTGTATTTAAAGTGTATCTTAAAATATATATATATACACACACACATGTATATGTATGTGTATATATGTGTGTGTGTATATATATATATATATATATATATATATATACACATTTAATTTTAGACAGAGAGAGTGAGAGCACAAGCAGAGTAGAGGGGAAGAGAGGCAACGAGAGAGAAAATCAAGCAGGCTCCATGCTCAGTGCGGTGACCGAGGTGGGGCTTGATCCCATGACCCTGGGATCATGCCCTGAGCCGAAATCAGGAGTCGACGCTCAAACAACTGAGCCACCCAGGTGCTCCAAAGTGTATCTCTCAGAAACACCATACAATCGGGCTTTAAATTGTTTTATCTTTTTGTTTATTTTTCCAGTCTGGGATCATCTTTGTTTTTAGGTACACTATTACATTAGTGTGGTATCTTGGGGGTTATATCTACCAAAATCTGTGTTATGTATTTATGGTACCATCTTTCCCCCTCTATTTCTTACTTATTGCCTTCTTTTGCATCATTTGGGCATTTTCATATCATTTGACTTTTTTCATATATTATCTCGAGGGTTCACAATCTTTAGTTATTTTTTGTTGTTATTTCTTTGGTTGTTATTCTAGAGATTACAGTTTTTTTATCACCTTCTGAGCAAGGAAAGTAACTTTCAAGTCTAACTTGTCTTCTTTGGAGTTTTTATGCTATTGTTACTGTGCAGAAAAGAGTGAACAAAGCAGGCTTAAGGCTGCTGTCTTTCGAAGGGCCTGCTGCCCAGCATCTGGAAACTTTATTCTGAACTGCTCCCTAAGTTGTTTCTCTGTGCCTACATTGTGATTTATAGTGAACATCTGCTTTCTTTCCAAGAGTCTGGGAGTTGAAAAAGGTGTGCCCCGGTGAAAGGCTTTTGATCAAAATCCTAAATTCCGAGTCTCCAAAGGACCTCTTTGAGTAAAAACACTGCACGATGCTGCTCTATTTTCTCTGCTGTAAAGATGGTACACTCTGGGGAATCTCTCATGGCGGGAAGAGAGAGCAGGGAGCCTGCACATGGATTGCTTCGGACTCTGCCTATGTCTCTTCCCCTTACTGAACCAAGCGTGTATGGTGTTACTGTGTTCCTATGTTGCTGTGTCTATAATAAATCTGAGCTGTGGGGCCACCTGTATCCTAAGTCTGAATCCTTGTAGTGAATTGCCGGAGATACAGGCAATTTGGGGCACCCTGAAACAATTGCCATATCTTTTATTTGCACATATGTCCACATATGTCTTAAAGTCCATAATGGACTTTATCATCATTTACTTAAATACCATTCTAGTTCACCGTTTCTTTACCCTTCTTTCAAATATTTTCTATTGAGCCACTTCAGATCATTTTTCTTCTGCCAGAACTCTCTTTACTTGTTCATTAATACATATCTGGACTCTTAGTTTTTGTTTTCCTGAAGAAGTTACTTTTTTTTTAAGAAAAATATATTTGCTAGGTATAGAATTCTAGGCTAGCATATTGTTTTCCAGTACTATTGAAACAAATGATTTTTCTAATACCTTTTCAGGCTTTTTTTTTTTTTTGTCTTTATCAGCAGTGTAATTATGAGGGACCCTATATGTGGATTGCTTTATATGTGCACTTTTTTGTGGTAGGAAAAATTTATTCAATCTATGATTTGATGTATTCTACCAGCATTTGAAAATCTTTATACCCAGTACTTTTATAAATATTTATTTTGCCCTGTTACCTCTATTCTTCTGAGCTTCCAGTTACATGTATGTTAGTCCCATGCCCCATATATCTTTACACTCCTTTCTGTACTTTTCATACTTTTTTGTTCTCTGCTTATATTAGGATTCTTTTGTGTACCGTGTAAATGTAAGGTTTGCGTATTTTTAATTACTTCATATTAACTCAGAACAGTGTCTTCTTGGGCTAAAAACTCACATTTAGATGTCAGACATACAATGATGTCCACGGGCTCATTGTTTTCTTTGTTTCCATCTCTCATGTTACTCTCCCCCTGCCAAAATATGAGTCTTTATTTTAACTGTTACTTTTTTTGGTTATAATCTCACATAACTTATTTAAGTTTATTTATTTTGAAAGAGAGTGAGCACAAGCAGGGTAGGGACAGAGAGAGGGAAAAGAGAGAATCCCAAGCAGGCTGCACATTGTCATGGCAGAGACAGATGTAGGGCTCAAACTTCTGAACCATGAGTTCATGACCTGAGCTGAAATCAAGATTCAGATGCTTAAGTGACTGAGCCACTCAGGTGCCCCTCACACAATTTATTTTTAAATAAATCTCACCTTAGAAACGATTTTCCTTGATTTTGTTTTTCCTTAATAGATTATGATTACAGGCATAGCTTGGAAATCTTGCAGGTTTGGTTCCAGACCATCACAATAAAGCAGATACCCTAATAAAGCAAGTCAAATGAATTTTTTTGGTTTCCCAGTACACATGAAAGTTATGTTTACACTATCCTGTAGTCTAATGCTCAATAGCATTATGTCCAAAAATCAATGTACATACTTTAATCAAAAACACTTTATCACAAAGGGTGCCTGGGTGGCTCAGTCAGTTAAGCATCGAACTCTTGATTTTGGCTCAGGTCACGATCTCACGGTTCATGAGATCAAGTCCGCATCAGGCTCTAGGCTTACTTAGGATTCTCTCTCTCTCACTTTCTATCTGACTCTCCCCCACTCACACTTTCTCTCTCTCTCTCTCTCTCAAAATAAATAACTTTAAAATAATACTTTATCGCTGAAAAATGCTAATCATTATCTGAGCCTTCAGTGAGTCACAATCTTTTTGGTGGTGGAGGGTCTTGCCTAGATGTTACCGGCTGCTTTGGCTGCTGACTGACCACAGTGATGGTTGCTGAAGGTTGAAGTGGCTGTAGCAATTTCCTTAAGAAAGACAGCAATGAATTTTGCCTAACGAATGACCCTTTCACTTGAACACTTGAGGCCATTGAAATTGACCTAA
The DNA here is from genome assembly GCF_028749965.1 of Puma concolor. NCBI lineage: Eukaryota > Metazoa > Chordata > Mammalia > Carnivora > Felidae > Puma > Puma concolor. The sequence continues at coordinate 116,634,638 of NC_141675.1, forward strand.
TTTCAATATTGTTGTGTCTCAGGGAATGGAGAGCACCAAGCAGAGGGAGAGAAATGGGGGAACAGCCAGTTGGTGGAAGTCAGAACACACACGTTTATTAAGTTCACTGTCTTGATGTGGTTTGTGGTACCCCAAAACAAGTACAGAAGTAACACCAATGATCACTGATTGGAACTCAATATAACAAGTCTAATAACGAAGTTTGAAATATCATGAGAATTGCCAAAATGATACCTAGAGATACAAAGTAAGCAAATGCTGTTGGAAAAAATGGCACTGAGGGACTTGCTTGACATGGGATAGCTACAAACCTTCTATTTGTAAACATGTGATATCTGCAAAGTGTAATAAAGTGAAGTGCAATAAAACAATGCATGCCTGTAATTGTGTATAATACTATAAAGTTGGTGTTTGGAATGCCTATGAATAGTTCTTTATAAACATTTCCAAAGGTTTTATATTTTTATTTTTACTCAATTTTTAATTGCTTAAAATTTATTAATCTTCTTGTGTAAAAGAAAGACATTTAAGTGACTGTTATCTTTATCTTGCTGAAAACACTAAAAATATCACATATTTCTTTTGATTGTCAAAGTTTAAAAGATTCAAATGCATTTACAAAACCATCTGCAGTGCTCTATGCTGAATTAGAAAATGCTGCACACTAATTAAGTGAGCTGAGTGTTAGCATTGCTCATATGAAATACCTACATAATCAAACAAAAGTATATGAGATAATACATATTTGTTACTAAACACTAGTCTTTTTTAAATACTTTAAGATTTCTGTTGCATATCTGCATTAGACAATAAAATAATTTTATAGATAGCATTCTATAAATATTATGACTTTGATCCTCTGATCTTCTAGTTTATAATATTCAATATCTTCCAATTTTTGATTAAATTTAAAGATATCTGAAAATAAACATTAAAATATATCATTATAATCCATTTCCTGCGTGAACATATGTTATTTATATACCTCTAACAGCAACTGCAGTCTACAATCTATTTTGGGTGTGATGTGATCAGTCTGCCCTTTCAAGTTCTTATTATTTATTGATGAGACAATTTTCAAAGTATTACACATTTTCAATCATATAAAGCTTTTATCACAGAAGTGTATGATACACACTTTTTGAAATGAAATGTAAAATATTTCCTCAAAAATGACTAAATAAAAAAAATTTAGATTACAAAGTGCATAAAAAATTTATAATCACCATTGTGAGAATAAGAACCTTAACTATTGGCTTACCAAAATATCTACCCCATACCAAGTGAAACAAACTAAAGAAACAAAACATAGAAGAAAATATCAACATTGAAAACAAGATACTCCAACTCACTCACATGTCATGTGAGTTCAGCCCAATTATAAAATAAACCACCATGCTGACTCCCCTAGCATGACTCATCTTAGGCTATTGCTCTGTGGGGCCATCTTCCTTACTCTGCTCTGCTCTGACTCTGATATCCCACCCCATGGAAAGTTCTCTCACCCACCTCTCTAACTCCATGCAGTAGTCCACCCTTCTCCATGTGGGTACCATTTTCAGTTCAGTCAGCCTCTGACATTTATTGTAGCCTACCCCTTACCCCTAGCCCCTCATTGGTAAATTATTTGCCATCCTTAGCCGGGCTAGTCATGTGGAAGACATTTTTACTTCACTTCATCACTGACCCCCATATCCCAAGCTGTCTCCCCAAGTGGACACAAGTGTTTTCACTCTCCTTGGGGCTTGCTTTCCCCTACTGGATAAGGTTGCCATTTGTAAATACCTTTCTTAGCCTTCTCCAGTGTGGCCATAGGAACCTTGGGACCTCACGTTTCTCTACAACTAAGCACGGTCAGCTACCTTGTATGGCCTCAACTAATATGTTTAGAATTGAGTTATTCTTGATTGGATGATAGTAATATATCAATACTAATTTTCAGGTTTTGATGATTGTTTTGCGGTTATATAAAAGAACGCCCCATAACACAACCATGTCCCATGTACCACTAAATGCCCCAGAAACCACCAAAATACTTGTTTTCTCTCCTCCCCAGCAGTAATCACCTAAAATCTGAAATCCCAGCTTCTAATCTTGTGTATTCAAACAAATTCAAACAATGAATTTCTTGTAATTGTTAATACATTCATGGATAACCAGCCACAAAGCTCCAGCTCATCTTTTTGTAGGTCTCTTCTCTCCAGAATTTTAGCCCTTCTGGTCCATCTTGCTTTCTTAGTTTTAAATGTCTCTAAACAGGTAAATTTTGTGGAGAAGTTTTGGCTTCTTAAGTTCCTTTAAATGGGAATGATGGTTTCCTTTAGTTAGTCCATGCAGCCTAAAAGTGGAAGTCCCATTTTCAACAAGTTTGAACTCATTTCACCTCATTATGACTTGGCCTCTTAAGGCTTGCAACACAACACTGTTTTATGCATCATGATATATATACATTAACTGTCAACAAAATCCTACCTTTCAGAAAGATGGAAAATTTTATAAAAGTAAAAGATAGCACGCTTCCAACTTTATTTATGATGTGATACTAAACCAGCTTTCTGGCGGGAGGTGGGGTCAATCTTGGCATAACTCACATCAAATATACATATTGCAAATAAAATAGAAATAAGTTAATGTACATCGGTACACCTTATTGGCATTGTTTTAAAAGCTGTGTTCTTTTATTTAAATTAAAAAATTGATTTACATGATTAGTGTATCCCAGTTTGGCTTATCTCTCTCCTAGGCTTCCAGATTTGGCAAAGAAACAAACTAACAAATGTCGCATATGCAGACAAATTTGAATTTCATGAAATAATTGGGACATACTTATTTTTTTGAGCAGGGGAAGGGCAGAGGAAGAGGAAGGGAGAGAATTCCCCCCACACACCGACTCCCCTCCCCTGATGCCCCATCTCTGATGTGGGGTTCCATCTCACCACCATAAGATCATGACCTGAACCATTATCAAGAGTCAGGTGCTTAACCAACTAAGCCACCCAGGCGCCCTTAATTGGGACATACTTAAATTTTAAACTGTATTTTGTTTAACTGAAACTTAAATGTAACTAAGTGTCCTACATTTCATTTGGCAAACCTACCCCCTCCCTACAGCCAGGAATATATGCTGTTCAGAGCAAACAAGTGGGTATTTCCCAGTCAATTTATATTTAAATAGAAAAAAATCAGAAAAAGCTGACAGTTAATCAACCTGAATAATAGAGAATAAAAATGCCAGTGTGAAGAATATAGTAGGACTTCCAAGACTTTAAGGATCAATAACTTGTCAGGAAGACCTTATGGAAAAAAAAGTTTAGTGTGTCCAATAAAGCAAACAGCATTATATTGATATCTAATGACAAGTCTTACCTCATTTGCGGGTTGTTTAAATATGCTTTAGTATAAACAGGAACAAGTTCTGAAGCACACTCTAATTTGACACTCAGAGACTGAAGTGAGTGAGCGTACAGCCTAGCATGAGGATGAATGGGCAGAAGTAAAAGCACTTTCTGTAAGGTTGTAGTGTGTTAATTACCGGAAGAACTGGCATGAAATAAGTTGACTTAGTCGGTGGACACTTTAACTGATTTGTTTTGCATCAGCTATGCTAAGTCACAAAGTTGTGGTTTCCTTGAGTCTGTTAAGTAAAGACACTGTGTATCAAACAATTTTGTACTCGAAGGACATTTAGGTTAGTCCATAAAAATTAGTTTCTCTTTATGGTGCCACACTTTGTAAGAGAAGATGTTAAAATGAAAATTCATGGAACACTCTGATCGTGAAATCTATTCTTGAGCATACTGTTAAGGAATTTTTTCTTATATTCTCAAGAAATGAGAATTCCTTAAAGACTTTACCTCCTTTATAGCTGTTTTTTTTTTAGTTCATTTATTTTTATGCACTTTTCAATTTCCTATGGCATATTTTCTAATTGTTTTCCTCACTATTATACTTCCAAATCCCAACATGCCCTGATGCATCAACAAGTGAATGCCCCTTCCAACTTACTGAGAAAATACACAAGCATAAAATTCCCATCTTCCTCTCTCTCCACTTGAAAATATATATGCAATAAAATCCTTTTCTCTCTCTCACACTTTAATGCTCTGCATAGTTTCCACAAGTGGCAAATGAATGTAGGAGAGTTATAAAGGCATAAAGTATAAGATATAAGATTTAATAAATGTTAACATTTGGGGTAGTTAATACAAGGTATCATTATTGTATTGTAACAAGAAAGAATAGTATTTGATATTATATTCAGATGAGAAACTATCACAGTTTAAATGACTTGCCCAAAGTTACACAGAAGAAATCAAAATTGAATTTAGGGAATTTAAAATACCTAAGTTTATGCGGCACCTGGATGGCTCGGTCAGTTGGGCGTCCAAATTCGGCTAGGGTCATGATCTCGCGCTTCATGGGTTTGAGTCCCACATCAGGCTCTGTGGGGGATAGCTCAGAGCCTGGAGCCTGCTTCAGGGTCTGTGTCTCCCTCTCTCTCTATCCCTCCCCTGCTCACACTCTGTCTCTGTATCTCAAAAATACACATTAAAAAAAATTCTTTAATAAAAAAATAAAATAAAATAAAATAAAATAATACCTAAGTTTACTCAGACGTCCCTGAACACACTAAGTATAGATTCCAGGGTCTAAATGCTAGATTTAACCAGATTGAAATCTGGGTCTTTCATAACCTCTGCATTAGAGGAACATTGTCATGTAAATGAGCATAAAGAATAAAGAATGCTGTAGGAACAAACCTCTAAGTCCACATATCTTATATCAAGTTCTATTAAGCCACTGTGCAAAGACACGGAGTTGTTAATTAATTCAAAGATTATTTGTTCATCAAACAAACATGATTAAGCATATAAACTATGTAAGATACCTGAATAGAATACATGCTTGCCTCTCAGGAAGGTAATGGAAGAAGAGACAGTAAAGGAATTTACTCTTAAAGATACTTCTCTAGCCTTGATAACCTTCGGTCATGTCAAGAACCTAGCCACACACCTGAAAAAAAAAAAAAAAAAAAGCTCACATTTAATAGTAGTGAGAAAACATTGTACCGATGCCTCAAGCTTTGACACACAGAATATGAAAATCAAACTAATAATTTAACGTGCTCATGATGAAGAGCAGATCTTTCACTTCTAGGACTTTGTACTTAGTATTACCTCCACTTGGAATTCTTCTTCCTCAGATGCCCGTGTGGTTCCTTCTTTCCTTCACCTTCCAGGTTAGAGGTCTAACTTCACTCTGCTAAATTCGGAGCTGTCACCCCCACAGTTTTTATCTCCCTCTTCTGAAACACTCATTTTTACTATTTACTGCATATGTACTATTTTTTTTGTTATTTGTTATTGTCTGTCCCTAGCATAAAAGCTCTATAAACACAATATTTTTGTCTCTTTTTTATCCACAGCTATTTTATCGGCATCCTTGAAAAGTGTCTAGTATAATAAAATAGCTCCTCAATAAAGACTTAAGTTGAATGAATGCTTTGGAATGGGGCGGGGGAGGGGGGGTAGATTTAGAGGACATACAAAAACAAGTCAAAGGAATTTTAAAGGAAATTTTTCATTAGTTGATTAATTAAATGTAATACTTAAAATCCCCCCAAAAAACAGATTTACAAGTAGTCGACCTTGAAAACTGGAATAAGAGCAACCAGGTTTTAACTGCATCCTATTCACTCCACTGATGAGGAAGGGTTTCCTGCCTTGGGGGTATAAGATGGCGGAACACAAAATACCTGACCGACAGCAGTTTATTAGTCCTATATTCTCCCATCCCAGGGGAAGGGACACTGCCTACCACTCAGGCAACACAGAAGTTATACTTGGGAACCACGTAAACAACCAGGGACCGTGGGGGACAAGTTTTGTACCACCAAGAAAGTGACGTCTTCCCTGGTCCCCACAGGAGGTTGTGACTGGTTTGTCTGAATAATTTCATGCGTGGCCAGAGACTCGAAACCCACTTCTCAGGGCTAAGCAGAAGCTCTGCCTTGTCTCTGGTAAGGAGGGCTGTTTGGCTCTGGGACTTCATCCATAGGACCAGAGAGGTGAGGAGAGTTGTGGTTAGGTCACTCAAGGTCCTGCGGATTTTACCAAATATCAAGGCAGCACATGTGACTGACATTAAATTTAGACCCTACACAAGCTCATATTGCAGATAATGTGTGTTTTATCTTCAAGGGAGGAAAAGTTCAGGGGTGGGATGGGATAGGAAATTTTAGTGTCCCCTGGGCTGTTGTCAACTGTGGATACTTCATGGCCAGTGGCTTACACTGAACATGTCACAGTTGACTGCTATTAACTCAGAACTGAGGATGAAGGAGGGAAGAAGGAAACAGACCTTGCCAACTAAAGGTAAAAAGAAAAATTCTGCAACCTTGTTGATAGAGAAAAAAACTGTTATTTCCTCTACAAAGAAAAAGGCAGATTGTCTTCAGACTTGTTTTTAACACTAATGCTAAAAGGAATAAAGCAATGACTACTGAGTTTCCAGAGGTGAAAAATTAAGGCTTACCCACACATTTTAAAGCCCAAAAGATTTTTCTTTTTTTCTGATGGAGACAATGGAAAATAATTATATATGTTATTAAAATTATATATATCATTTTTGAAAATATGGCATCTTTTTATGCTTACAAAATAAGTATTTAAAAATAATGCTCTGATGAAATCGATATTTAATTAAAATAAGCAGCTAAAAATGGGGAAAATGAGTTATTCAATGAAAGATATTGAATGAAATAAGTTAGACATAGAATAATGTACATGATTACAAAACACAAAAAATTACATAAAAGGTTTTAATATCCAGCATTAGATCCCACCTGACAAAGAAAAGAATCAGAAAACTAAACTTACTAAATTAAGCATTTTACCTAGGATACAGTCAATATACATATGCAAAACCTTAATTATATTTCAATAGTTAAAGCAGGTTTTAAAGTGAATATAAAATATGTGTTTATAGGTATAGTTAGATATTCACCATTATATATGATCATTTATATGTATATGAAATATGAGCTTATATAAATATTACACACTGCCATTCCTGAAATAAGTACATCTCAACATTAGTATCTATATCAGTTGGTATAGGATTAGGGGTCATTTTATTTTTGTAATATAGTTTTCTAAACTTCCTGCACACATTTAAATAAGAGACATTTTTTTTAATTTCACAAAAGCAGAAAACATATTTGCATCTTTGAAGAATTCCTGCAAATATATTTAAAAACAAGTCATTTTCTTCATCTGCTCCCTTAATTTTTGTTCAAGTCCCTTCTGCTCGAATTCTTAAATCTGTTGGCGAGAGGGCTCGCTTATTATGCCCCTGACAGAAATGTTCTTGGTTGAAGATCAATATTATTCTCTTCATTATCCCTCTGCTCTTTTGATCATTGGATCCCAGAGGAGAATCGATCCCCACCTCCACTTGCCCCAGTACCCAAAATATACATAACTCCAAATTCAAAAGTCTGTTTTCAAGATTCCAAGAGTTGCTGTCATTACCTAATGGTAGGTGAAGGGGGCTGGGGGTAATGAAACATTAAGAATGTGGAGTATTTCCAGGTAAAAAGAGCTGACTCAGGATCTCTAGGGAATAACTGCTTTTCCAAAGACTCTTTTCCTCATCTCATGTTTGCTTGCATGACTTGGTACTTAGCTCGGAGATGCCTATTTGAATGAAATGTGTTATTTTCACAGTTTGTACATTGTGAGAAGTGCTTCTCACCATGTGAACCTCACTTCATTGCTGTGCTTGGAAGTGTTAAAAATACAATTTTTTATTTTATTTTATTTTTTTTAATTTTTTTTTTCAACGTTTATTTATTTTTGGGACAGAGAGAGACAGAGCATGAACGGGGGAGGGGCAGAGAGAGAGGGAGACACAGAATCGGAAACAGGCTCCAGGCTCTGAGCCATCAGCCCAGAGCCCGATGCGGGGCTCGAACTCACAGACTGCGAGATTGTGACCTGGCTGAAGTCGGACGCTTAACCGACTGCGCCACCCAGGCGCCCCAAAAATACAATTTTTTAAATAAATAAGCACTCTCTCAAATATTCTTGAAACACTTGCTCTTTTTAATCTTCATTTTTAATAATAATAAAAAAAAACCCACTATGATCCTAGCAAGACTGACATTACCTGTAAGGTTTTACTAAAGTCAACATTCTGTTTTAGCCAATAATTAATTTACTAATGACCATAAGTCCCTTTGATACAGAGTATAAAAAACTTCCTTTGGCATTATTTTTTTCATAATTTATTAGCTGTCTACATACTAATTGGTAAAACAAATCAACGCAGTTCCCGGTTCAATGGCTGAAGTGCCTGTGTAAAGCAGTCAAAAGCAGCCAGGCAGAAAAGAAGAGAAAGAGGGACGACTTCAGATGTAAAACGTAGGATTTTTTGTGAAACTATTTACACTATTTCTAATATGTATTAGGGTCAGTTGTTAGGTCACCATTAGACAATTCTAAAGATGAACTATGAGGCACCTCTGATGCTCCTGGAAACTGCCGAGGATTCAGAACTCCCATTTCCCCAGGAAATGCTGATATTGATATTCTTTCCACAATTTAATAGGAGTAAAAGTCAGAATTATTGGTAAAGAGAAGATAAAATGAGCTATTCCATACAAAACCACTGTTCACCACATTAACATATTCTTTTCCATTTGAAAGGATAAAACTAATTATACCCATAATCCCTATTGTCCAGGCAAATACCCTTTTGTCTATAGGACTTGAAGTGCCCACCCACAATGTAGACAAACAAGATGAAATCCACCAAATGTCACGTCCACTTTACTCATCTCTGTCAATATGAAATTGAAAAAGCTCTCTGCACACTCATTAGCTTCTGACCTCTTATTTCCATCTGTCCAATTCGTGAACTCAGCTCATTAGTCTTCTCCTCTCTCCAACCTCTCCTCCCAGTTTATTCCCTGGAATGTCAGTTCACCAAGTACTGTGTACCCTCAAACACATTTCTGAATTTCCCCTTTGCATCTATTCCTTAAATAAGGCATATTTTACCCCCTCGGAATATATCATTTCCTGTAGTCTTTTCAATTGGAACGTTTTTCGTTTGTTTGTTTTGTTTTTTCACATGCCATATATCTTAAATTTGAGCAGAGAATTGGTGTTCTCCTTACTCTTCATTGTTGCTTCTGGATCATTAATTCTTCTCTGTCTTTGGAATTCTCAATATTTAGCCACATACCTGCTCTATACGTGCCCTTAGTGATCCTCAACCACAGTCTCAGGCATTATCCCCTTAGTTACAGACCTTATCAGATAGCCCAGAGCACTTAACTTCCACTCCATTCCTCTCTAGGATATTTCAATGCTCTGTGGACCTCATCTTTCTCCTGAAGATCCTAACATATTCAATTCTAAAGAATTTTCCTTTATTTTTACACTATTACAGGTACACTATTATATTACACTATTATATGTGCATGTTGTCATTATCATAAGATGAACTATCTTTTGAACCAATTCAGACTTCCTACTATAACATTTCCCCAACATCAGTAAGAAGTCAAATGTATTGATCTTGCAAATCTTTCTATGTGACTTTCAAGTTATTTAAGTTCTGTATGTCTTTGTTCCCTCATCTGTTGGATGAACATAACAATATTACTTTTTGATGGATTTGATGTAAGGAATAAATTAATCCATCCAGATAAAATGTTTCAGCAATTCCTGGAAGATAGTAAATGTGCATTAAATATTAGCAATCACTATTATTAATGTTATGATTACTTTCTAATCTTCACTATCATTTTATCATTCTTTCTGTTCTTAATTTATTTAAGGATCACTTTCCTCTCATGGGCACTCGATACCACCCAAAACATCTTTTATTTTATTTACTTATTTTTCCCCTTGGCAACTATGCTTTTCCAACAGGATGGAGTCAATTTCATTCTACTACAACATTCCTCAATCTCTGGCTCCCATCTCATTTTCAACTGGTGTGTCTGAAAAAAAAAAAGAGAAGGCATCTTTCTGCCATCAAATTTATAACTCATCCATAGTTGTAAGTATATGTATTCTTTTTCCCTCATTTCTTCACTTGTGTACTCTATTCTGTTTATTTCTCATTATTCCCATTATGTTCTCCATTAGGAAATTCAACTCTTTAGTGAGAAAGAGTCTTCTGAGTCTGTCTTCTGAATCTTTCCGCTTCTTAACAGAATCATATCCATATTCATTCAGACAAACTCCAGTACAGAGATGAAGAATAAAATGTCTTAAGGGACAAGTAAGTTATTTTCTAATTGTGACAAAGCCAGATGCAGGATAGGCAGTGATAGAGCTCAATGCAAACTCAAGAAGACATATTTCATTCTTTTTTTTTTTTTTTTTTTTTTAAGACATATTTCATTCTTTGAACACGCTGCTACCTACCAAACATACTTGAAGGGCAAACTCAGCCAGTAAGAGGCCAATTTATTCTCATATCTCCCAAAGTAAAAACAAACAGGTAAATAAGAATAAGATAGACATGTCCCTTTGCATATCTACCACTATCTCTATAAAAATAGAACACTTGAAATTTATGCCTCCAAAATGTCTTTTTTTGGTGACACTGGACCATTGTTATCTGTCTCTTATTTTGATATGCCCTAGACCTTGTCATTTTTTAATAATCAAAACCACTATTTACTAATTTATTCAAGTCAGAAACCTGGGAATCATACTTTACCTGTTACTTTCGCTTAATTACCATGTCTAACACAAAAACTTACTAGTGGATTCTACCTTAAAAATATATCTTACTAGATCAACTTCTGGCACGACAGTGTGAGGACCTCCGTTGATCTGCTTCCCATTGAAACTAGTGAAACTTATACAAATCAGCCATATAAAGCCCCTGGAAATGTTCTTAAGGACTAAAAGCCAATAAAGAAACATATACTCAAAGAACATCTTCAAAAATTGCTTAATAAAGGTGAGAGTCTGTGATTTTGAACCAACACCACTTCCTCATTTCTTCTCCCTCCCCCTCATCTCAATGATGTGCCAACTCCACTCCAGCCTCCACATGGCCAAGACCACAATGATCTATCTCTTCCCAGATCTTAGAGGGATTTTTTTCCTGGGAGCAATAAGGTGTCAGTGTTTCTGATCCAGCCTCCAGCTAGGTGCACTAAGTCTCAGATGAGGTCATAAAATAAACTTCAATAAGCTTAGAAGAATAGAAAAATATAAAGTATTATTTCATTTATATATGGAATCTAAGAAACAGAACAAATGAATAAATGACAAAATAAGCAACAACAAACAGAAACATATTCATAAGGCCAGAGAACAAACTGGTGGTTACTGGGCAGGAAGAGAGGGCAAGGATGGGCAAAAAAAAAAAGTGAAAGGGATTAAGAAATACAGGCTTCCAATTATTATTTTTTTATTTTTTAAACAATTTAGTTAATGTTTATTTATTTTTAAGACAGAGAGAGAGAGAGAGAGAGAGAGAGAGAGAGAGAGAGAGAGAAGCAGAGAGAGAAGGAGACACAGAATCCAAAGCAGGCTCCAGGCTCTGAGCTGTCAGCACAGAGCCTAATGTGGGGCCCAAACCCACGAACCGCGAGATCATGACCTGAGTCGACATCGGGCACTCAACCGACTGAGCCACCCAGGTGCCCCGCTTCCAATTATTTTTAAGAGATGGGGAGGGGTAAATAAAAAAAGAAAGAAATGGTAAACTACCAAATAGGAGAAAGTATTTGGAAAAAATTATCTTTGGTAATGGTTGCACATATCTGCAAATATGCTAGAAACAATTAAATTGTACATTTTAAATTGATAAATTATAAGTATGCAAATTGTATCTCAATAAATTTGCTAAAAATACATATTAAATATATCTACATTTCTATGCACAGCACAATCCATGCCACTGTCCTATCTTACTTAAAACTGTAGTATCCCTGTAATATCTTCTTTTACTTATATTTTGCCTACTCCAATGATCTCACTACACAGAAGAGTGCATTTTAAATAAATTTGAATTAAAATTTTTTTTTAATGTTTATTCATTTTTGAGACAGAGAGACACAGGGCATAAACTGGGAGGGTCAGAGAGAGAGGGAGACACAGAATCCAAAGCAGGCTCCAGGCTCCGAGTTGTCAGCACAGAGCCTGCCGAAGGGCTCGAACTCACAGACCCCGAGATCATGACCTGAACCGAAGTCAGAGGCTTAGCTGACTGAGCCACCCAGGTGCCCCTAAATAAATTTTAATTAAATCACATCACATTGATGCTTAAAACATTTCAATGACTTCTAGTGACATCTAGAAGGGAATACAATCTTCATAAAATAATTATTAGAGCCATATATGATCTGACTTCAACGTAACTTTCCAATATCAAATCAAGCCATTCTTTCATTTTGCTCTTTATGTTTGAGATTACCTTCTTCATCTTTCATTATGGCATGCTTCATATCCTCCCCCTTGCCTCTTCTTCCTGGATGCCTACTCAGTTATGTTGGTATTTTTCCGATTTCCCAGACAGGGCTCCCCGATCACACAATTTGAATTAGCTTCTCATTTTATATTCTTGTTAATATACTGAAAATTAATGTACTTTGTAGACATATTTTAATATTTGATATTACTTTTATTTTTTTTTTTTTAATTTTTTTTTCAACGTTTTTTATTTATTTTTGGGACAGAGAGAGACAGAGCATGAACGGGGGAGGGGCAGAGAGAGAGGGAGACACAGTATCAGAAACAGGCTCCAGACTCCGAGCCATCAGCCCAGAGCCTGACGCGGGGCTCGAACTCCCGGACCGCGAGATCGTGACCTGGCTGAAGTCGGACGCTTAACCGACTGCGCCACCCAGGCGCCCCTTGATATTACTTTTAAATGTCTATCCTATTAATTGATATAAGCAGCCTATTTAGAAGGCACTTCCCTATCCTCAAAAGCAGGGGGGGGGGCAGGATTGATGGAAGGGAAAGAAAAAGAAGAGAAAAAAAAGAAGAGAAGGAAAAGAAGAAAACACTGGACAAAATGCTAATTCTAGACCTAGGTAAAGGAGGTAAGTAAATACATGCAAGCACACCGAACCATGCTTTAAACTTTTTGGTATATATAAATTATTTTAAAATAAGGGATGGGAGAACTGAATTCCTACTTCCATAATCCCAAGACTGTAAACTTCAATGGAAAGGAACAAAGTTACTAAAATAATGTCTGGCTTTTAATAGGCGTCTAAAATGTTTGCTTAATAAGTGTATGCACGTTATTAAAATTCTATTATTTATGGATTGATGTAAAGTCAATTTCCCTCAGAATATAGAACGAGGAGATTTTTGTCCCTCTTGAATTAAAGGTATGTTCCTGTAAATCAAGCAATATAAACTAAATTTGACATCATGACATCATTTTTTCTTATCAACCAAGGGGTTTAAAATGAAATGTAATCATGAAATTCAAGGTATGTATTAACTTAAGTTCATGATCAAATATTTCCTCATTATTTACCTTGTTTTATATGTATATATCATTATTATTTTGATTTTATGCTTATATAAGCAGATGAACTATGGAAAATGCTATTCCAATGGTTCATGTTGTAAAATAAATTACCTAAAAACTCAGTGCCTTATAACCACTTTATTTAGCTCAAAATTGTATAGATCAGAACTTAAGGAAAGTGGGCAAGACTGCATAGGATTGTTATCTGTTGTAAATGGTTCTGCAATGTGAAGGTTTGTTTTCGCTGGACTTTCAAGATGATTTATTCTGAACTGGCAGTTCAACCAGACTATCAAGCAGAGTGCCTATATATGATCTCTCCAAGATCTTAAAATATTCCTTCTTCTTACACCATAGCTTAATTCCTCCAGATGAAGCTTTTTAAGAGGCTCCTAATAGTTATTTCCCTTTTATAGCTGGATTCATGGAGAAGAGTCATTTAAGACTCTATTCCTCCAACTTGAGTCTTAAACTTAGCAGTAAACTATTTTTTAAGTCAGTTGGAAGAGGGTGTGTGGTGGTCAATGCTTCTGTCAGCTTCAACACCTTAGACTTTTTGCCAGAGACCATTAGGCTCAGAATGAAGCATTGCCTTCCCTTTCAAGTCCAGAGTCTCTTTTCCATCATTATCACATCTTGCAAGAGACATCCACCAGGATCCTCAGTCTCCCTCCAACCTCCCCAGTAATCTTTACTACAGTGTCTTGAATGGCTTTCGTGGATCTAACATCAATATGAACTGAAGTGTATTTTCTTTCATAGAAATATGGAAAAAGACTTGGGGGCTGGGGACATTGAGGAAGTTTTAAAATCAGAGTTAAGGGGCGCCTGGGTGGCGCAGTCGGTTGAGCGTCCGACTTCAGCCAGGTCACGATCTCGCGGTCCGGGAGTTCGAGCCCCGCGTCGGGCTCTGGGCTGATGGCTCAGAGCCTGGAGCCTGTTTCCGATTCTGTGTCTCCCTCTCTCTCTGCCCCTCCCCCGTTCATGCTCTGTCTCTCTCTGTCCCAAAAATAAATAAACGTAAAAAAAATAAAAAAAAATAAAAAATAAAAATAAATAAAAAAAAAAAATAAATAAATAAAATCAGAGTTAACTCTCATTGGTATCAGTAGAGTCTCAGGGGTTCCCAAGTATGTTCCATTGGTGTTTGAAGAGAAAAGTACCTGGGCAGAGGAAAGAGCCAGTGGGTCTTTTGAAAGTCTACCTCAACCATGTATCGGGGTATTGCATAGGTCTTTTCAAGAAAGGCTTCTGCTACTAATTTTCTAAAACTGCTAACATACATAATATTCCAATAAATCAATTCAGTTTTCAATGTAACATTGATGTTACTTGTCCAGAAGTAAATAACCCTGAGGAAAGAGTTCGTATTTCATTACTCTTTTGATCCTGTTTAGAGATTTTAATGCTTAGCTGTGCATCTGGTGTTGCAAAGGGAAATGCTGTTGAGATACACTGTTTGGCTAAGTCATTTAACCCAACACTTCAGGTTGGCATTTTGCACAGCTAATACTTTAAAGCTGATATTTCACAAAAATATCTTTTAAAAAAGATGTCCTCTCCGTTGTATACTTTTTGTAAAGGTTAAGTGCACCGTGTTTCACTTTTAAGGTGATTCTTGAATTGATAACAAAGTTACTCCCTTGTTTTAGAGATGTCAACCATAATACATGGTTCATTAAAAAATGACCCCCTGGTCTTTCTTGCTCTTAATGTCTTCCTTTTGGTATTTGAAATAAAAACCTGTGCTTGACTCCCTCACCTGAAAAATTTATTGTCATTGACTTTTCTATGTAAGAATTAAGCAGTATAATTCATCTCTTTGTACCACCTAAAATGATTTATTTTTCTGTATAAGTTAAACCAATTGCTGGTTGAGGTTAGATATGCATGCTTCTTCTAGTTGTTGTAGTTGTTTTTATATACGCATGCTTCTAAATATCTGCCTTTGACCAACCACAGAAGATAACTCAGTGCAGAACATAATGTACTGTTCACCTCGATAATGTGAAAATATGTATGTTAGCTAATTGTTGGTAGTTCAGATGACATTAGATTATAAGTAATGGTTTATTTATTTTGTAAGGTGCAATCAAATGAAATGTTATAAAATTATGTGAATAGTATATAGATTTACTGTGACGTTCCCTGTTCTTAAATCATTGAGTAGATGTCTCCAATTACACAGAAAAATTCAAACACACATACACACACACAGACACATAGACATGGACACACACACACTGGTTTAAATAAATGACTTTGAGAACTTTAGAATTCAATCTTAATATGCATACAACACATTGACTTCGGAGTTTTTCAATAATTCCCGCTGAGTGATAGATTATGTCTCCTTTAGGTCCTGAAAATGAATGCAAATTAATGCATTCACTAAAGCAAATTGGTATTAAAGCTTTATTTTATTTTCCTCTTCTGCACCTGACAATACAAAAAAAAAAAAAAAACAAAACAAAAAAAAACAAACCAAAACTCTCTTTTGAACCCTGCATCGGTGTGTTTATGGTATGTGATTTTAATATTGCTGTTTTTTCTCTTTTGATCACTGATTGATCCGATTATGATCGGTTGGATTTATGTACCTTTGAACAAGTATAGATGACAGAAACGATTCCTTACAGACTTTGTCACTATGTACATAGTGAATGTGAACTTTGGTTAGTGTCACATTCTTAAAGGGTACTTCCTAATAAGTGAAAACATCAGTGCGAACTGCATCGCCTTACCTGAGAGCCTAAGAAACCAAGACTCCTACCCAATAACTCCTTTATCAAGTGTTTCTCCTTCCCAATCCTTGCTTAGTCTTCCTCTGTTCAAAATACTTGATACTGCAAGAAATCTCCCATTTCTCCACATCAAAGAATATAGGGAGTTTCTGAGCAAAAATTGATAAAATTTCTTCTCTAAAGTATTTTATTCTCTAAAGTGTTTATTAACAATAAATATGTGTCTCTTTTTTCTTTTGAAACCAGAACAACAGCAGTTTTTAAAAATCTGTGTTTTCTACCGTGTAGACAGGTCTGCCATCACTCTTTTGGCTTTTGTTATACCCAGCCATGTTCTCCCCCACTCAAAACTGCAACTTTCTCTACAATTCCAAGTGCAGGGTGCAAAATAATGGACTCTATACTTTGTACTCTCTTAAGCAGCATTTGCATAATTAAATGCAATTCTGAAAAAGTGAGGATAAAAAATACAGTATGTTTAATATTTAAGAATATTGGAAGTCTTTATGTTTTATATACCATCACACGGAGGAAGGGGAATATTAATGTTGGCTTCACATATACTTTTCAAATGGACAATATACATCGGAAATAACCTTTCAATTATCAGCCACAGTTAGCTCCATGAAGAACCCTGACTATTTGGCTGGGTTTGAAGCAGTTCTGAAAAAAACCCTTCTTAACCAAACAGCTGGAAATTTATTGCTTTTTCACTTTTCTTAAATGACTTTCACACCAAGTCTCATCTCATCCTAGTAACCACAGTGGGATTTTATATTTTATTTTATTTTTTTTTTGCTTCAAGTAAGCTTAGATATCTTAAAATTGTAAACAGTTATTTAATTATTCAATTTTATCCTGTCTTTCGACAAATTTCTTGATAGTAATAAGCAAACATATGATAAATAATTTTACAAGAAATAAAATCCAGTATAATGACTCCAAAACAACATTGACCAGCTAACATTATTCCTCAGAACAAAAGCTCATATTTGAAATAAATGCACTTATGAAAAAATGATAATTAAAAAAAATATGCCTAGAGAAATCTCCACATGAAAACCAGTTCTGCATCAAATCGGTCATGGAATCTGCCCTGCTAAGTTGTTGTGGCTCTTGCAACAGAACGAAACTCAGAGACAATCTTTTGGATAAGAAAAATTAGATTAATGGATGGTTTTCATAAAAACAACACATCCTTAAAAACTGAGGAAAATCCCCAGATACTCTGAATTATTAGATGTTGATCAAACATCGGCACATGTAACCAAAATTTTGATATCCTAACGGTGGTATAATGACAAAAATTCTAGACCGGGAGCTAGGAAGCTGATTCTGCCACTAATGGGACAGCAGGGCTCAATTTCTTCTGCCTATCAGATATCTGTCATTTCTAACTTTCTGTGAAATTCTGCATTTACATATTATGTACATAAGTATAGCCAGAGAAATGAACAGGGATTCTAAATGCACATTTGTTTTTGTGAGCTATTGCTTTTGCGTGTGGATGCTTGTCAACATAGAAACAATTCCTGCCACTTACTATTCTTCCTACACAAATGAACAAGAGCCGGTACACCAATTATGCTCTAAAAAAAAAAAAAAAAAAAAAAAAAAAAAAAATTCACGCTTATCTTGACTTCTAATTTTACTTACTTTTAGGATTGAAACTGGTGATCTCAAATGTAGTAAGTGAAATATTTTACCGCCGACCAAAACACGTTTCCCACCATGTATCGTTTATCTAATCTCTACCCCAAGTAGATTTTCTGAAATCATCAGAGGTGAAACAATAAATGGCTAAAGTGTGCAATACACATCTCAGGGTTGGTTATAATAACAAAAAGGAATTAGTCTTCCTATTCGAAAATGGTTAAAGGGGCGCCTGGGTGGCTCAGTCGGTTGGACGTCCGACTTCGGCTCAGGGCATGATCTCGCGGTCTGTGAGTTGGAGCCCCGAGTCGGGCTCTGTGCTGACAGCTCAGAGCCTGGAGCCTGTTTTCGGATTCTGTGTCTCCCTCTCTCTCTCTCTGACCTTCCCCCGTTCATGCTCTGTCTCTCTCTGTCTCAAAAATGAATAAATGTTAAAAAAAAATTAAAAAAAAGAAAATGGTTAAAAAGATTATGATTTTTCCATATCATGAAATAATTCATAGGCATTAAATCACGGTTTTGAATCATATTTACTGGTTGGGAAGTGTTGACAGTATGTTTTTAAAGAGATAAAGAATTCAAATTTTAGAGATAACAATGCCAATGGTGCAGGTGTGTGTGCATGTAAATACTCTGGACTTTGTAACAGTGTATGTTTTTTACAATTTTCCTAAACTGTTCTGCATGCTTCTTTCTGCATGATGCTTCAGTGTGGAGTTAGCTGAGCATTAGGGGGTGAGGTTGGAGGAAAATACAGCAAAGAACCTAGTTATTAGAAGGCAAGAGGTGAAGTGAGAAATGTGAAGCAGGGGTCCCTAGCAGGATGTGACAAAGGAGAAACTGTGATATATTTCTGCAACTTGTGAACAATCTCTTAGGGATATGAGCTATGCTAAAGAAGGATATGACAAAAACTGAAATTCTGCATTTACTCAAGTTTGGGGACTCAGATAACATCAGTTACATATTATTGAAATGAGAGCTGGAGAACCTGGACTCGTGTGCATTGCATGAAAATCATGGAGCAGTTTTGACACCTTACTAGCTCAAAAGCAAAATGCTTGAAACATGATATAGCATTTTATCTATTGTCTCATTATAGCAATTTAATTTATGAAAGCTAGAATGTCCTCTTGTTTTCATTTCATGGCTTCCATTTATTTTCTCCTGACTAAATGACAAGGTTTTGTCCCTAAATCATGATAAGTAACTATAAAACTTCAGTTTTTCCCTGATTTTACTGGTCATTTCTATTAAAAAAAAAAAAAAAGTT
This sequence comes from Puma concolor, assembly GCF_028749965.1. Lineage (NCBI taxonomy): Eukaryota > Metazoa > Chordata > Mammalia > Carnivora > Felidae > Puma > Puma concolor. Next base: position 116,653,829 of record NC_141675.1, read on the forward strand.
AACAGTAATTATTCAAGTAGACCTGGTCTAATCCTGGACTATATTTAGTATGTTTAAAGCAAGTTAATATAAAAATACATTATGATATTTTTGATGTTCAGTTTTTGTTTTTAAACTTTTTTAAAAAGTTTATTTAATTTTTGAGAGAGAGACAGTGCGAGCAGAGAAGGGGCAAAGAGAGAGAAAAAGAGAGGGAATCCCAAGCAGGCTCCACACTGTCAGCATGCAGCCAGATGTGGGGTTTGAACCCATGAAACTGTGAGATCATGACCTGAGCTAAAACCAAGAGTCGTATGCTTAACCGACTGAGCATTCAGGCACCCCTTGTGATGCCCAGTTTTGAAGGCTGACACATCTCAGTAAGGTCACCATAGAGTAGGACATAGGCTTTCAACCAGGAAATCCAGAATCTTACAGTTTCCTTCATCTAGTGATGGTCAGGTTCTAGAGAATGTGTTTCTGCTACTGAAAATCACATGAAATTGAACTGTTTCATAGCAAATTTATTCATAAGCCTGGGTCAAGAATCACTTTGTTACGTACTTACACACCCCTCTGTTAGCTCTATTCAGGAAGTAAATTCATACGTCAGCTGATTGCTTTAAACATGAAGCAAACACAACTGCAGATTTTCAATCATGATTTTAAAACACGAAACAAAAGAAAAACACTGCAATAGTCATTTGCCATTAGAAAAAACTTAGCATTTGAATTTTGCTGCATAAAGAATAAACCATTTTCTTTCTTCACTCTTTTCATAGAATCTATGAGCTTCCAACCTTCAGAAAGCCATGATTAAATATTACGGCACCTCATTTATTTTATTTTATTTCCTAATTTCTTTTATTCCCGAATTTTTGCATGTACTCTCTGTCCCAATTTTAATCAACAGTTCTTAGAGTTTCTTGGACAAACTTTAAGCCTCTTATGTTACTTTCAGTTAGATTCAATTTTCTCCTGCCTGACCTACTGCATTCACCTTTCACTCTTTCTAGATGCCATGCGGATGGCCTCTTGCCTTTCAACATCTGTAACATTTTTTCTCCAACCTCTCTGTTTCTTGGCATCATGATATATTTGGACTTAGAATGAGGTACATGAGTAATTTTTCAGCAAGTTAGAGATCTTGGATATGTTTTTTATTTATTTTGCAAAACACACTTATTGCTTTTTTGGCAGACATAGGAAAGTTCCTACAAAATAACTGTTGTCTACCTCCTATGCCTTTATGAGGCATATTTATCCTAAAATATTAATATCCATGACATAGTCTGACTTCATTTTTTACTATTTGACAGCTGATGGCCTCCCAGCCCCACCTCGCCTCTCTCCTTGCTATGGTCTGAATGTTTGTGTTCCCTGAAATTCATTATGATGAAATTTTTTTTTTTTTAATTTTTTTTTTCAACGTTTATTTATTTTTGGGACAGAGAGAGACAGAGCATGAACGGGGGAGGGGCAGAGAGAGAGGGAGACACAGAATCGGAAACAGGCTCCAGGCTCTGAGCCATCAGCCCAGAGCCTGACGCGGGGCTCGAACTCCCGGACCGCGAGATCGTGACCTGGCTGAAGTCGACGCTTAACCGACTGCGCCACCCAGGCGCCCCTATGATGAAATTTTTAACCCCAAAGATGATGGCTTTAGGACGTGCTGCCATTAAGACATGCTAAAGTCATGAGAGCGGAGCCCTCAGGGATGGGATTAGTGCCATATAAAAGAAACCCCACTCAGCAACCTAGCTACTTCCATAATACAGGCAGACCCAGTGAGAAGCCGCCGCCTAAGAACCAGTAAGCAGGCACTCACCTGACCATGTGGGCACCTTATCTGGAACTTCCAGCCTCCGGAACTGTGGGAAGTAAGTTCCTGTTGTTTATAACCCACCCGGTCTGTGGCGCTTTGTTACAGCAGCTCAAATGAACCGAGACACCCTTCTACCTCAGGTCTGGGTGAGCTGATACGAAAGCCCATGAGCTCCCTGTTTTGCCTCTGAAAAGAAATTCAAACCTGACAACGCCTGGCTGACTCGTGGGAACTTCTCCCAGGTGTAGTCTCTCGCCAAACTCACTCTCTGGCTCACTCAGCTGGGACCATCTTGAACCTGCCATGCTCTCCCCAGGTTTCCCTTGTAGGAGTAACAAATTATCTTGCCGCGTGGAGTATCATCAGACTCAACATTCAACGTGTTAATTGGGAAGGAGCCTACCTCCATGGGTGACTACAAAATACTTAAAAAGCTGTGCCATTTCCCTGTGTTTAAATGGCAATGCTAAATCACAAAAGTAGAAAGTCCCAAGTACCTGGAAAAATAGAAGTCGTTCTTCTCGCAAGGTTACCCAAGAAGGGCTATGAATTCACCTAACAGATCTCATTGTCCAGATTTCCTGTCATTTTAGCACTTGAGATATGAATTTAGAAGAATGGCCATGTACACATGTTTGGTGTGAACTTTTGAAGTGAGCCAAGAAAAGTATGTAGATATATTATTCTACGTGAAACAAATCCACATTTAGATTTGTAATAGTAACCACATGAATGAAACTACACATTCTATCACCTACTCCCTGGTTTACAGAAAAAGAAGACTCATAAATGGATTTAAATAAATCTATAACTGAATTACCAAAAGAGGGGCGCCTGGGTGGCGCAGTCGGTTAAGCGTCCGACTTCAGCCAGGTCACGATCTCGCGGTCCGTGAGTTCGAGCCCCGCGTCGGGCTCTGGGCTGATGGCTCGGAGCCTGGAGCCTGTTTCCGATTCGGTGTCTCCCTCTCTCTCTGCCCCTCCCCCGCTCATGCTCTGTCTCTCTCTGTCCCAAAAATAAATAAACGTTGAAAAAAAAAAAATTTAAAAAAAAAAAAAAAAAAAAAGAATTACCAAAAGAGTTCAAATAATTGACTAGGTAGGTTACTGTCAGAAATGATTGAGGTTTTGAAAAAGTTATTGAGAAAGATAAAATTTCATTTATCAGACATACAAAAGCCTAGAAATTTCTAAATTTTGTGTTTTTTTTTTAATTTCTAAATCTTGGATGTGAAATTATACATCTGCATAGTTTTATATGAGAATTCATTAAAATAGGATCCATAGTGAAATATTTTTCTTATTTTTGTTGTGATTAGATGTGTAAATTTATATAATTGATATAAATCTTTCATGTGTTAGTTTCTTCATTTAAAAGGTATTAAAATCTATAGGACAGTTTTATATTGAAAATAAATTAAAATAATATAGTCGTTTTTTATGACTTGTCATGTGAAGATCTACATAATTGATACTTCTAACCGATTTCCCCCCTTCCATATTGACTAAAACTATTCTGTTCTGTTTTAAATAAACTTGTAAATGGATTTTGATCTACTTTTTATTTTCCATTTAAAATTACATCTGGGGTGGGGGACACCTTGGTGGCTCAGTTGGTTAAGTGTCCGACTCTTGCTTTGGGCTCAGGTCATGATCTCATGGTTTGTGAGTTCGAGCCCACATCAGGCTCCATGCTGACAGTGAGGAGCCTGCTTGAGATTCTCTCTTCTTCTCTCTCTGCCCCTTCCCTGCTTTTGCTCTCTGTCTCTCCCTCTCCTTCAAAATGAATAAATAAAAACCTTAAAAATTTAAAATTACATCGGGGAAATATGTTAACCAATTAGAATTTAAATAAAAACTTGAAATAATTAAATAGGTAAAATTACATCTGGGACATTGACTTTTATATCAAAATTTGTTTCACAGATTCTACCTTTACAATAATTCATACAGTTTTAAAATTTGATAGTCAAATTGGTGCCTGGTGTAATTCTGTGATGGAATTGCAATTTACTCATTGGCTGTACAGGGAAGAGGTTTGTGTATTGATTCTAGATCCGTATTTACACAGGTTAAAAAAAATCACATTACACACTTGTTAAAAGTCCTAAAATAAAACTCACACCAAGCAAAGAATGAATACTATTTTTAACAAAAAGAGAAAGAAAAATATAGAATCAATAAGATAAATGCTATACTTCCCTATCATTACTTTTTGTTGTACTTTGGAAGATGACTCTCCATCCAATAGAATTCTTTGTTGTGTCACCAATTAGTTTATTTTCCGAAACCTTCAATGACTTTGACTCCGTTCTAGGGCCTCCAGCCAACAGTAACAAACAAACAAACAAAAAATGTTTAATCTGTTACTTTTTCACTGTTGAGGTAGGGAATTGTTTCTTTAGCTCCTTTATTTTATCTTTATCAGATTTAAAAAAAAAAAAATGTTAAGACCGAGCTGTCTGGGTAGTTGAATTTTAGACCTGCACCTGGTACTCACTAGCTTTATTGCTCAGAAGCTTCAGATTGTTGTCACTTGCATAAAGAATGCCAAACTAGATTTTTATCTAGAGACTCCTTCATCTTTAAAATTCTATGTATAGAGTCTTCATTATTTCTCCTCTACTCATGCATGTCAGATTATAATCTTTCTCTAAGGGGTAGAAAGAAGGAAGTAGAAACTATATGCAGCATTTTTTTTCTGTTAAATCTTGCACTTTCTCTAAAGAAAGACATTGGGAAATGTTATCTTTTCTCTCATTTATGAATTGACCATGTTAGCTAAAACTTGTATTCTAAATCCTCATATACAATGTATCTTTGCTTTTTGATTAGCAACAACTTTAAACAGAAGTCTTATTCAGGTTCAAAGATGTTAATGATTTACCAGAGAAGGGAGTATTTTGTTAAGAAATTTGCAAAGAGCATATTTTTAGAATCAGTTGGTGTCACCACACCATCTCACTGCATTTCTTCTTGTTGATTATATGTGAGACAATGTAACATAATTCATAAAAGTGATTAAGATATTCTCATACTCTTATGGATAAGGTAAATATGTTTTGTCTGGTTGCTTGTTTTTTGTTTGGTTGGTTGGTTGTTTGTTTTTCAGCTCTAGAGCAGATAATCTATGAGTTAAAACATTGGTTTTGTTGCATAGAACATCCAGGCCTTCAGAAGAGCCACCGGTTTACCCAGAGGGGTTAAAAAAAATAAACCTTTATGTTTAGAGAATTGAAAACAGTCAATATTAATGGTCAAGTCTGGATCTTTGAAAATTGAGAAAGGTTGGAGATCCTGAAAGTGATGAGGACCCAAAAGTGAGTGCCAGTGGGAGGTGACACCTCAAAGGGGAAAAGGAGGCACTTGGTGTAGTGATTGTACAGTTTTCATGAGGTTCCATGTGTCTGAGCTTTGCAGAGCCAGTGTGGAGATGATCATCTCGAAATGGATCATCCAGATCAGGGCAAGAAGGCACCACACTTCTAACACTACATATGTAAACATAGATTCTCCACCGTTTTCCTAGGGCTACATAAGCCTCTGGTTCTGGTATTTCACAATGGATAGAGACAGAGATCCTGTCAATGACAAATACTAGATTATTGCCAATATTGGTAAGGATTTCAAATAATTTAGAGGGCGTCAGGGTGCCTCCGTCATTAAGCATCTGACTTCACTCAGCTCATGATCTCATGGTTTGTCAGTTTGAGTCCCACATTGGGTAAGCACAAGTTTTGCTTTGGGTGAGCTGGAGCCCAGCTTTGGGTGGGTTCTGCTTCTCTTATGCCCTCCATCTCTCTCTCTCTCTCAAAACTTACTTAATTAAGAATAAATTAGAATGATTTAAAATAATTTTTACCATGTGGCATTTACTGACATCCAATTGCCCTGTAGTAATTTATAGATTTTACACACACACACACATACAGCATCACTTCCTCTGTTCCAGGAAGTGTAATAAACATGAGGGATACAACATTCAAGAGGACAGAATTCATGAAACTCTATTCCATTGAGAGAGATGGGGAGGGGGGATAAATTCAAATATAAAATAACCTCAGAAAGTGATAAATGTCATGAGAAAAATAAAACAAAGTCCTTTGACAAGTTATTCACTAGAGAAGATGAACAGGCCTTCAGAGGAGGTGCATGTAACCTGTGACCTGAATGATAAAAAGGCGTCAGCTTTAGGGATATCTAGTAATAATCAAGGAAGAAAAATAAGTGAATAAGGTCTGAGTGGGATCCTGTTCACATTTTAAGAATTGAATATATGCTAAAATGGCCCCAGGAATATTACCTCCCATCAGATTTCTCTTTCATTATAAGCTGCCTTAGGTTTCCTGGTTGGGTACAACTGATTTTAGACTTTTCACATGGGATTATGGTCCCTCTCATTCCCTTTTTGCCTCAGGAGAGAGGGGCATATATCTTCAGGATTCCCTAGTAGCTTAAATCTGCAGGAGTTCATAAGGCATCAGGAAAAACGTCCACATTCTAGAAAATATAAGTAAAAAAATCAGTAAAAATACATTTACAAGAGTGATATATTTAGTTAAAGAAGGGACAAATCTTTTCAAGATACATTTATGGTTAGCCACATACCAAATGTAATAGTACCATTAAACTTAAGTAAAATTCTTAAAACAACAACAAAATAAAAAAAAAAAAACAAACTTTCATCCATTAAGCGCCTTCCTTTCCATTACCTAAAATCTAAGCCACAGGAAAGAAGGGTAAAAATCACCATGAAATATAGCTTATTTGAATAGAGCCAGTGGAACATGAGGCACCAAATTTTTCATTAATTATCAAAGTGTGTTACCAAGTAATGCTGAATTAATTGCTCCGCTCTTATTTTGGATATTTAATCACCTTTCTAAGGAAAACAACTGACAAAACATTTATCAATGTACCTTGAACATCCCTGTTCATGCATTTTTCTCATTTAGCTTCTCTAGATTATAAACATACCTATTTGCATTAAAATATCCCAAGAATTAGCTTTCCGTGCAAATAAGAACACGCTAGGAAATACACCAAGATTCCCATGTGTGAGCACTATTCTCTGATTTACTTATACCTGTTTTCTCTAGTGCTGACTCCTTGGAATTACTAGATAATCAGGGTAGAGATTTCTCTCACATTAGTAAATGTAAAACTGATGTTTCTCTTAAGTAAAAGAATTTGTGAAATTTGCCAGCAGTCTCATCTCAAGTGTGCAACCCAGTGAAATATTTTTTTTTTTATTTTTAATTGCGGTAAAATACATATAGCAAAAAAGTGACCATCTTAACCATTTTTAAGCATATGATTCAGTAATGTTAAAGACGTTTAAATTGTTGCACAGCCAGTCTCCAGAATATTTTCAACTTGCAAATCAAAACTTTATATTCATTAAACAACTCCTTCCTCTGGCCCCTGGCAACCATTGTTCTTTCTGTCTCTGTGAATCTGACAGTTCTAGGTACTTCATATAAGTGAAATCATACAGGGCGTGTCTTTCTGTGACTGGTATATTTCAGTTAGCATTTTTTCTGATGGTTCATACATGCTGTAGCATGTGTCAGATTTTGTTTTTTTTAAGCTGAATAATATTCCGTTGTATGTATATACTACATTTTACTTATCCATTTGTGCACTGATGGACACCTGGGTGGCCACCACCTTTTGTCTATTGTGAATAATGCTGCTATAAACATATAAACTCACGTCTCTTCAAGACCCTGCTTTCAATTCTTTTGGGTATATACCCGAAAGTGAAATTGCTAGGTTACATGATACTACTATTTTTAATTTTTTGAGGAACTACCATGCTGTTTTCCATTTTTATCCCTACCAAAATTGCACAAGATTCCGATTTCTACACATTTTTGACAACATTTGTTATTTCTATTGTTATCTGTAGTCATCCTAATGGATGTGATGTGATATCTCATTGTGATTTTGATTTGTATTTCACTAATTATTAGTGATGTTGAGTATCTTTTCATGTACTTATTGGACATTTGTATGTCTTGTTAGGAGAAATGTTTATTCAGAAATGTTTATTCAAATCTTTTGCTCATTATTTAATTGGGTTGTTTTGTGTTGCTGACTTTTATATACTATGGATACTAACCCCTTATCATGTTATTAGATTTATAACCTTAACAGGTAAATGATTGACAAATATTCTCTTTTGGGGCGCCTGGGTGGCGCAGTCGGTTAAGCGTCCGACTTCAGCCAGGTCACGATCTCGCGGTCCGTGAGTTCGAGCCCCGCGTCAGGCTCTGGGCTGATGGCTCAGAGCCTGGAGCCTGTTTCCGATTCTGTGTCTCCCTCTCTCTCTGCCCCTCCCCCGTTCATGCTCTGTCTCTCTCTGTCCCAAAAATAAATAAACGTTGAAAAAAAAATTAAAAAAAAAAAAAAAAAAACAAATATTCTCTTTCAATGGGTTGCCTATTCAACCTGTTAGTTGTATTCTTAACGCACAGAAGTTTTAAATTTTGATGTAGTCTACTTTATCAATTTTTTTCTTGCCTGTGCTGTTGCTGTCATAGCCAAGAAATCATTATAAAGCCTTTCCCTGTTCTTTGTTTCCTATGAGTTTTATAGTTTTAGATCTTATGTTTAGTTTTTTTTTTTAATTTTAATTCCAATATAGTTAGTGTACAATATTATATTAGTTTCTGGTGTGTAATATAGTGATTCAACCATTCCATACATCATCCAGGGCTCATTATAAGTGCACTCCTTAATCCCCATCACCCATTTCACTCATCATCCCACCCACCTCCCCTCTGATGATCTTCTCTATACTTACAAGTCTGTTGCTTGGTTTCTCTCTCTCTCTCTCTCTCTCTCTCTCGATATATATATATCTCACCTCTTCTTCTTTTTTAAAATGTTTATTTATTTATTTATTTTGAGAGAAAGAGAGCATGGGCAGGGAAAGGGCAGAGACAGAGAATCTCAAGCAGGCTCTGTGCTGACAGCACAGAGATTGACATGCGGCTCAATCTCCCGAACAGTGAGATCATGACCTGAGCCAAAATCAAGAGTTGGACACTCAACCAACTGAGCAACCCAGGCACTCCCACCTCTTCTTTATCTACTCATCTGTTGGACACTTGGGCTGCTTTCATAATTTCACTATTATGAATAATGCTACTATAAACGTAGGGGAGCAAGTATCCCTTTGAATTAGTGTTTTGTATTTTTGGGGTAAATCCCCAGAAGTGCAATTACTGCATAGAATAATACTATTTTTAACTTTCTGAGAAACCTCCATAATTTTTTCCAGAGTGGCTGCACCAGTTTGCATTCAGACCAATAGTGTATAAGTGTTCCTATTTCTCCACATCCTCATCAATACTTGTTGTTTCTTATGTTTTTTTTTTATTTTAGCCATTGTAATAGGTGTGAAGTGATATATAATCAGTTTCAACAAAACTGATAAACTTCTAGCTAGACTCATCAAAAAGAGACAGAGAAAGAGAGAGAGAGAGAGAGAGAGAGAGAGAGAGAAAGGACTCAAAATCACAAATGAAAGAGGAGAAATAACAACCAACACCACAGAAATACAAACAATTGTAAGAGAATACTCTGACAAACTATATGTCAACAAATTAGACAACCTAGAAGAAATAGATAAATTCCTAGAAACATATAACCTATAAAAACTGAAGCAGGAAGAAATAGAAAATTCAAACAGACATTATGAGCAAGGAGACTAAATAAATAATTTAAAAACTTCCAACAAACAAAAGTGCAGGACCGGCTGGCTTCTCAGGTGAATTCTACCAAACATTTAAAGAAGAGTTAATACCTATTCTCCTCAAACTATTCCAAAAAATAGAAGGGAAAAAACTTCCAAATTCATTCTATGGAGCATGCATTAGCCTGATACTAAAATCATATAAAGACACCACAAAAAAGAGAAATACAGGTCAATGTAGCTGATGAACATAGGTGTAAAACTGCTTGAAAAATACTAGCAAACTAAATCCAACAATACATTTAAAGAAATTATTCACTATGATCAAGTGGGATTTATTCCTGAGTTGCAAAGGTGGTTTGATATTCACTAAGCAAACCACATTATCTATAACATCAATAAGAGAAAGGATAAAAGACGTATGATGATTTCAATAAATGCAGAGAAAGAATTTGACAAATTAAAGCATCCATTTGTTATAAAATCCCTCAACAAATTAGTTTTACAGGGAACATACCTCAACATAATAAAGGGCATGTATGAAAAACACACAGCAAACATCATACTCAACTTTCCCCTAAGGTCAGGAACTAAACAAGGATGTCCACTCTCCCACTTTTATTCAACATAATACTGGCAGTCCTAGCTATGACCATCACACAACAAAAAAGAATAAAAGGCGTCCAAATTGGTTAGGAAGAAGTAAAACTTTCACTATTTGCACATGATATGACACTATCATATGCAAACCTGATAGACTCCACCAAAAAGAAATTACCAGAAATGTTGAGATTTTTGATACATTTTTAATTTATTTTGTATATAATGTAAGGTAAGGGTCCAACTTCATTTTTTTTTTTTTTTTTGCATGTGAAGATCCAGTTTACCCAACACTATTTGTTGAAGTTTTTTTCTCCATTGAGTAGTCTCAGCACTCTCGTTCAAAATCACTTGACCAAATATGCAGGTGAAATACCTTACATAGAAATTATATTTTGGTCTCAGGTAACGTGTATTACCCTGATTAATGTGTTCAAATAATGCCAAAATCTAAATAATGAAAAGTGAGGCTTACAACTTTAAAAAAAAATATTAGGCAAATCTGAACATCTTAAAGTGATACTTTTTTCCCCAAAATACATTTTTTTAAACGTTTATTTATTTTTGAGACAGAGAGAGACAGAGCATGAACGGGGGAGGGGCAGAGAGAGAGGGAGACACAGAATCGGAAGCAGGCTCCAGGCTCTGAGCCATCAGCCCACAGCCCGACGCGGGCTCGAACTCACGGACCGTGAGATCGTGACCTGAGCAGAAGTCGGAGGCTTAACCGACTGAGCCACCCAGGCGCCCCATCTAGTGTTTCTGAAGCTTAAAGTCAATGTCATGTCTTAAAGATTAATTGAAAGACTGAATCCATTGAAAATGGGAATCATGTACCTGAATGACCGAAGAAATATTACCTCTGTAAAATATTTGTTGGGGGTAACCAAATAAAAATAAAACGAAATATTACTTTCCATGTCTCTATCACAAGTGGTTCTGACACACTACTAGGGTATCCTGAGGATCCCGAAGGCTGCTGTCTCAGCTGCCTGCTGTGTAGAGGCACGTGTCTTCACTATCAGCAACCGATTACAGGCTCAACCCGCACATCTTTCAGAAAAGCACTATCCTTGCCCCACTCCGTTTCAGCATATTAGCCAATTATCTGACACCCCCTCATCTAACGTACAAACACACTTATGATAAACTAAGAGTACACAGGTGGGATTCAGGGTGGAGCTGGTAGAATCTGAGTCATCTGCAAGCGTGCAAGAGGTGGTGTTTTGAGAGGAAACCACAGTGAACGGCAGAGAGGCAGGCTCCATGTGGCATCCATCTGAAGGGAATGTTGAAACTACCAAATTCAGGAAATATATAAAGCCCTGTGTTGGGAGAGGCCATCAGGAAGACATGGTCACCAGTTGTCCCTCAGGTTGGACCCAGGAAATTGAAGGTTCCTCACTCCTTCCCTGGTTCTTGGAATGAGCCTTCTGGGCTCCAAAGATACAGCCTTGAGATAGTAATGTGATGATGAGACTATCTGGACAATGTCTGTGACTGAACCTAGTTAAAGGCCTCTATGTAAACTTTTAAGATTATGGCAGCTAGATTTGGAGAGCTACTTGTCTTGTGGTCACCCAAGTAAGGTCCCTTCCTTATTAAAACTGCCCCCATCAATCTAAAGTGGTCTGCGTCTTTCTTCAGTCTCCTCTGCTGGTTTCAGATTACATCCAGAAAGCTCCCAAGGTTGTGAAGCAACACCCTGGTGTCCCACACTAGAACAGGGAAATGAAAAAAACTAAAATTTATCCAGTGTATCAGACAGTGTTAAAGGATGCCTAGGACCTTGCTATACTTGTGAAGTAAACCAGGAATGATTAATGGACTGGAACATAGTTTTAGGAAAGTGAAAATTAGGGAGAGAGAGGAAGAGAGAGAGAGAGAGAAAAGGGAGAGAGAGAATGAGAATAAGAAATGGAAGGTATACATTCCTTTACTTGTAGTAACACACACACACACACACACACACATAGCACACACTGTTAGATAATAAGCGATAAGAAAAACTTAAAGCAACAAAGACCTAAATAACAGGGTGAGAAGAAAAGTTACCTTTTTAGGTAGGATGGTGGACAGGAAAGGGCTCACTGAGGAGGTAATATCTGACATAAGATCTGAAAAGAGGAGATGCATCCAGCCATGTGCTTAGCTGTGTACTGGAGACAAGCGTTCCAGGTAAAGAAAATGACAAAGGGCAAAAACTCTGAAGCGGGGCATGTCTTGTTCAACCCAGGAAGAGTATGAAGGCCAATATGGCTGGAACAAAAGGAGCAAGGTGGGGAATAGGAGACGAGTTTGGAGAGATAATGAACACTCAATCATAGACAGCCTCTTTGAATATTTATGCTTGAGTGATGTAGGACACCGTTGTTTCTGAGGGGAAAAGTAGGATAACAATCTATTTGAAATGTGTTACTCAGGCTGCATTGTTGAGAATAGGCTTAGTGGATCTGGCCAGTCATTTAACTATGGCTCCATAGTCCACGGTTGCATGCAGTTTGCTGTGGAGTTATAATGTCACAGACATTTTCAGAGATAGAGTCAACTTTCACTAATTTATTATGTGAGGCAAACAGAGAGAATAGGAACGAGAGTATGTCTGCAACTGTCTTCACAGATGACAAAAGAAGTCAGTCCAATATAAAATTCGGTTCAAAGGAAACATATGATCACCTCACAAGTCATATTTTTACCTAAAGCTTAGCATAATCTACACGGTAAAATGAGATTGAAAATGGTTGAATTCTAATTCACTTTCAGGGGAGATTTTCTGTCATTAAGCACTTTGCCGGCAATAAGATTTTGAATAAAAAGAGAAAAATTCAATTCATTTAAAAAAAAACATCAGAGGGTATAAAAATTCATAAACATGTGCAAAAAGACTTCTCTATCCTACCATCTGGGAAATTATAAAGATCATTTTACACAAATTCTATTGCAGGTGGTTGAGCTGAAAACTCTTGACATTCTGATAGTTATAAGAGCAATAAATGGTATATTCACAGGGCTTAGAAAATATGCAGAAATACAAGCATGCCGTTTATTTATAGTCATACTGTAATTTGCTTTAGTGTACAATTATATGAAAACAGATGTTAGAGATTAGTATGTACTGAAAGAACAAACTTCATCGCATGACAATAATATACCCTTTATTAAAAATAAGAGTTCTGAAATAATAATATATACAATTGCTATGAATTAATATGGTCCTTTTAATATTAAGCTGTTAATATTCATTGGTTTATAGTTGTTTTCACATTTCTTATTGATTTCCTTTCTGCTTGCACTAAGCTATCTGTTATAAACTTAGATTTATTTAGAAAAACACCTTCTGCTTGGTTAGAGACAATCAGAATTTAGGCTGTAATGGCGTTTCATACCTCTTTTTGATCCCTGTAGAGAAGGAAGTCTCAAGTTGACCTTCATGTACCTATTTAAGGAAGGCTATTATTGAACTGCTGTACTTGATAAGGTGATCTAATTCCACAGGAATAGTAAAAATGAAGAAGAGGGTAATCATATTTGAAAAAGGGTAGGCTTATCCAACCAACAGAAAATAGAGAGGAGCAAAGCAATATTAGGGATGATGTTCTCATTTAGGATAAGACGAAAAGAGGTTTAAAAATTGACACTGGTTAAAATTACCCCAGAATAAATTTTTTATATTAATTTACTTGTAAACAAAGACAAAACTCCACAATTTCTACCTTACGTTCTTTGTGGTAACTGGTCACATATTGAGCAAGTGACTAATTTATATCACGTTTGAGATTTCTATTAGAATACACAGGCATATAATGTTCATTTATAATATTTAAACCACGACTATAAAATACACATCAATTGGTATTAGTATGAGTTACAATGACAAATTTTGATTAAGAAACAAAAGTTAGGGGCATCTGACTTGGTCAGTTGGTGGAGCAGGCATCTGTTGATTTCAGGGGTTGTGAATTCAAGCCGCATGTTGCGTGTTGAGATTACTTAAAAATAAAATCTTAAAAAAAAAAGAAATAAAGGGAAGTGTAATGTTTTTCCTTCCACAATCTCCATTTAATTATATGCATTTGATTTCCAAACAGAGTGCCAAGACCATAGAAAAACTTATAATTGAAATGATAGACTTAACAGAGAACACTAGAGAGCTTCCAGAAGTTTAAAAAATCTTAAATTAGAATGCTAAAGCTAGTTAGTTCAAATGCAGAGTGTTCCAGTCTTCTCAAGAAACTGTTTCCTTCATACCTGTGGCCAATAATAACCCACAAGATATAAGCTTTCATCCTTAACTAACCTATCTCTTAAAATTACCTATATTCATTGAATAAATGTCAACTAAGGTAACAGTTTTGTGTTAGATTGAGATAATGACAAAAAGTAATGAATATTTCCTTCCTTCCAAGAAATATTCTCCAGGAAACCTGCAAGTATTTTTGCATCCTCTTGGAGGTAAGTACAACATAGTATGATAGTAAAAAGGAAAAGTAGGTTAAGAAGTGTTTTGTTTTGTTTCTTTTCTCTTTTGGTGGGGTTTAGCAATTAATTGATTGTTGGCAACTTGACCAGAGAATTGTCGCTGAATTGCTGGACCTAACCTTAGATTATATTAAGTGGAGCAGGTTGAGATAACCAAGACATTGAAAGAAATGAGATAAAAATGAGACTGTCCCAGGAGGGAATAATGAGTTAATTGGCAGAAATCTTAAAATCCTAAAGGGACCAAAAGTTCTCATTGTAATGCTAAGGCAAATAGTTTGGGGGAAAAAAACCTTTTGCATAAATTCTCATTCAACTAGTTAAGAGTTTAACATTTATTTATTTTTGGGACAGAGAGAGACAGAGCATGAATGGGGGAGGGGCAGAGAGAGAGGGAGACACAGAATCGGAAACAGGCTCCAGGCTCTGAGCCATCAGCCCAGAGCCTGACGCGGGGCTCGAAATCACGGACCGCGAGATCGTGACCTGGCTGAAGTCGGACGCTTAACCGACTGCGCCACCCAGGCGCCCCTCAACTGGTTAAGAGTTTAAAGAGAAATGTTCATCGGAGCTCGGAGCTCGTGGGTGGCTCAGTTGGTTAAGCATTGGACTTCCGCTCAGGTCATGATCTCAAGGTTCCTGGGCCACATCGGGCTCTGTCCTGACAGCTCGGAACCTGGAGCCTGCTTTGGATTCTGTGTCTCCCTCTCTCTCCCTCTGCCCCTCCCCTGCAAGTGCTCTGTCTCTCTCTCAAAAATAAATAAACAAGCATTAAAAAAAAAAAAAAAAAAGAAATTGTTCCTTGTTATTTTTCTAATACATATGCATATAATATAAATAAACAGATAAACTAATTTCAGAAGAATTTTTATTTTAGTGACATTTATATTTAAGTATTACAAATACATTTATTTAATATGGTGGTTTTTATTGATTATTGCAGGTCTGAATACTCCTAGACTTCATCCAGCCTGCACTATTCTGAAATCATTTTAATGGTCAGATCCATAAGTTGTTAATAAGTAGGCCCTCAGTCATCACCTTATCCCACATTCAATAATACCTATTAATTAAAAAAAAATGCAAAACTTGGGAATAAAGGGGGAAAATGATTGCATTTCCCTTCAAAATCATGCTAGAACATCACCTAACAAAATCACCTCAGAGTTAATTGTCTAGAAGAACCTAATTTTGTTTGACTTGTATTTGCTATTGATTGGAAACCAAACTCTAGTGGTTAATTTGTAGACAATCAATCATGTGAAAATGATTCCTCATCTGGCAAAGTTACTTCCAAAGGTCACGATTTAATTCTCTTTGAGGATACAGACCAGTTTTGTATGTCAGTGAGCAATCTTATTCTGTCATCCTTTGCTCTTTACTTATATCTTTTTTGAACCAAGGTTTTTGCCATTCTGATTCCATCCTTAACAGGTTTAGTAGAATTTAGCCGTATAGTAAGTATTCATATAAAAATCATATTTTGAACATTTTGAGAATTTAGTTTTTTTATACCTGGGACAGTCCAAGGGGACACTTAGCATGTGATATTACCTTCTGATGGGCCCTATGATCACAAGTTATAACTATTTTACTTTACCCATCATTCATATATAGATATATATAGATATATATTAGTTTTCTATTGCTACATAAAAATTACCACAATCTTAACAGCTCAAAATAATACAAATTTATTATCTCACAGTTTCCATGGGTCAGGAGTCTGGCATATCATGGCTGAGTTCTGTGCTTAGGGTTTCATATGGTTGAAATTGAGGTGTCATCTGGGCTTCTGTTTCATCTGAAGTTCAAGATCCTCTTCCACGCTCTTTTAGAGGGTTGGTATAATTCAGTTCCTTCCAGATGTAGGACTGAGGCCCCTGTTTTCTGTTTGGATATAAACAAGGATTGGTTTGGGGTCCCAGTGGGTACCCACTATTCTTGCCATGTGACCTTCTCTATAATATAGCATCTGTTCCTTCAAGGTCAGCAAGAGAGTATTTCTGTTGCTTTCAAACTTAGACTTGCTCTTTCTCCTACCTGTAGACCATGTGATTAGGTAAAAACTACCCTAATAATCTACCTTTGATTAACCTAAAGCCAATTGATTAGTAACCTTAATTACATTGGCAAAAATTCCTTTCAAACTATAATTTATCACAGGAGTGATATATCACATTTGTGCTCACATTCAAGATAAATATGTGAGTTGATGGATGGGTTAAATAATTCAGTGTGGGAAATCCTCTCACAATTTATCTGCATATAAAATAACCACATTAAATAAATCACTTTAAATATCTTACGATTTTATTTGTCAAAACATCTCAGTAAATGTTAAAAAAAAAAAGACGGTGTAGTTTAAAGATAGACAAATAGATCAGTGTAACAGAACAGAGTCCAGAAATATACTCACATACGTATGGACAACAGATTTTGACAAAGATAAAAAAGGAATTCAGTAGACAAAGTGTAATCTTTTACCAAATGGTACTAGAACAGTTGATATTCATATGTGAGACAAACTTCAATATATACCTTCCACCACACACAATTACTTAATTTAAAATGGATTACAGACCTAATTGTAAAATTTGAAACTAGTTAATTTCCTTAAGAAAACATAGGAGAAATCTTTGTGACCTCAGTTAGGCAAAGATTTCTTCAATAAGGCACCAAAAAATGATCTACAGGAGAATACACTGGAGTTCTCTAGCAATGTATCTCTCGCCTATTTTGTATTCTATGCTGTAAATTCTAGTTGTCTTTGTCTTCCTAGACCATCACTTCCTCAAATCGGGGAGTCCATTGTGCTCCGCCTGAGTTTCCCCTCCCTGTACTGTAACCTATTTTCTCTCCAGGCAGTTATTAGCCAGGACAATCACAGGATTCACCTCATTTGTTTCCCATCTTCAGGGGTCATTCTCTGATGCCCATTGTCTTGTAAACTGTTGTTCCATATATTTCCATTTGTTGCTTCTCTGTTACTCAATTTCCTACTTTAGACTCTTGAGTCTCTCTGCCTCCCTTTCTCTTGTTCTTTCCATCTTCCATTCATCGTCATGCCCTGCAGTAGGCTTTGCTATGATTTTGAATTCTGGTACCATTGATCTTTAGGTGCCTCAGTCTCCTGATCTACAAAATAGTGATAATAATAGTATTTAATAGGATTGAGAATGGCGAGGACTGAGATAAAAAGTTTTAAGCTCTTGTTCTCATACTGGCTTTTCTCATCTTGAATTTTTACCCTCTTTATCTATTACCTTCACCTAAGATTAATGATGCCACTTCAATCGCAGAGATATGGTGGCTGCTATTTCAGGTCAGCCATAGTTACCAAATTGTTAAACACCTTTCACATTTTCCAATGATGTTTATTACAATGTATAGACATAGGGACAAATGAAAACTCAGAAAAGCCCAACTTGGTGATCTGTGATCATCTATGTGAGAGAAACTCATATTTGCACTTATGGTATAGGAAACTATTAAAAAAATAGACATGATAGGGGCGCCTGGGTGGCGCAGTCGGTTAAGCGTCCGACTTCAGCCAGGTCACGATCTCGCGGTCCGTGAGTTCGAGCCCCGCGTCGGGCTCTGGGCTGATGGCTCGGAGCCTGGAGCCTGTTTCCGATTCTGTGTCTCCCTCTCTCTCTGCCCCTCCCCCGTTCACGCTCTGTCTCTCTCTGTCCCAAAAAAAATAAATAAAAAACGTTGAAAAAAAAAATTAAAAAAAAAAAAATAGACATGATAAAAATAATTTAATGGAGAGTCTATGGGATTTTATGTTCTCTGGGTAATGGCAAGGGAAAAATAAATGAGAGGGCGAATCATCATAAAATGGGAAGAAAGAGAAACTATCTGATTTGACATGGATTGGGGAGATACCAATCAAATGATACCATTTTGAGATAAGTGAGAGATTTAAGTGGATATATCAATTAAACAAATTTATGAGTCTGCAGCTCAGAACGTAGGTCTCCACTGGGGAAAAAAGTGAGATTATTCACTATATAAAGATATTTAAATTCATGATGTGATAACGCAGAAGACTGATTATCAA
Source organism: Puma concolor (assembly GCF_028749965.1). Classification (NCBI taxonomy): domain Eukaryota; kingdom Metazoa; phylum Chordata; class Mammalia; order Carnivora; family Felidae; genus Puma; species Puma concolor. The sequence continues at coordinate 116,672,479 of NC_141675.1, forward strand.
CGACTCGTAAAAATCATCATTTTTAGCCATCAGCAAGGACAAAGATTCTATTGATTGGATTAAATACATTCCATGTGAAATAACCCAGATCTTTCAGACATGGATTCAGAAAAGGAAAAATCATCACTCCCACTTTACTATATGCACTGTGGTTGAGGATTAATGAACACGGTGTGAACAATGTGTGTGGAAACATTCCCAAAGAAGTCATTTGCTTTTGGGGCTCCTCGGCTTTGCATATAAAAGATGTTTGCATTCCTACCTCTTATTCTCCAGGCAGCTATTCTCCAAAAGAATCCATAAAGTCTCAAGTGCATACAGGTAGCAACCTAGGCATGCGGGCAGATCCTAATGAAAAGCCGTTTCTTTCTCAGTAGAGAATAACCACCCTTGTCCTTCCACTAGTAAACATCGCAGTGTATTTATAAGGAAGTAGAACCCTAGATCGATCTTTCACACCGTAGCGCTGAGACAGGTAGTAGCAGTATTATCCATTTCTTGAGGCCAATTTCACTTTTTATTTTTTATTTTTTTTCCTGGCCAATAATTTGTATATCATTGGTGGATTTCAAATCAGTCTGCCTAATATCTTCTCATTTGGTTGGGGGGGGGGGGTATAGAGGGTACCATATAAATAGGTTTTGTTCTATTTAATTCTATTAATGGATATGCAAATTCTTCATTACATCATACTGCCGTGACATTAGAGATTTAAAAGTTACACTATCATGTTCTGTTCATTCCCAGTAGAAATTACCTGTTCCCATGCTTTCAGTGACTAGGATAGCTATCCGAAGCCACTAGTCAGTAAAATTGCAGATTCTGTCTGGTTTATGGGTATGTGCATGTCCAGGATATCATAATATAAGCTTTTACAGATACAGTTTCCCAGATATTATATGACATTACCCAGTTCTCCCCACATAAGAACAAAATGGTGTTGATCCTTTATGTGCCCAGTCCCAGTTGAATCATAGGAGAAGGAGTTTCTTTTTTCATCTTTGGAATCTGAGATATTAGGGAGTGACAATCATGCCTTACTCCTCTGGGGCATCATCATAGTTGATGTTATCCATAGCGTCCCCTAATACATACCACCTTATCCTAGGTCATTAACCTTACTGACTATAGATCTTTAAATATACCAGAACCCATACTGTCCTTTTAATGAGTTTGGGGTTTCATCAGTTTAATGACATGACTAGCCAACTCACAAATTATTCATCATTCCCAAATGACTGCTGATGCCATTCTCCTCAAATAGAGGGTCCATTAAATCCCAGAATCATAAGTCAACTAAAATTCCCATATCACATCCTGCCTAACGTGTCCAGTTGTCATGAAGTCACCACATGTTGTTACCAGGGGGTGTTTTGGCATGAGACGGAAGAACTGTGTAGCCCATTAAACTCTCCACCGGGCAGAGTCTAACTCTGAAAACAGCTCAGGATGGGTTGTCATAAATGCCACATCTGCACCTCGAAATAGAGTTATTTGTGATGTGTGACTGCCATATAAACCTGCATCCCCTTCTCCTGAGGTTACCCTGTTTCCATGACAGTTTTCTTTTTTTTTTTAATTTTTTTTTTAACGTTTATTTATTTTTGAGACAGAGAGAGACACAGCATGAACGGGGGAGGGGCAGAGAGAGAGGCAAACACAGAATCAGAAGCAGGCTCCAGGCTCCGAGCCACCAGCCCAGAGCCCGACGCGGGGCTCGAACTCGCGGACCGCGAGATCGTGACCTGAGCTGAAGTCGGACGGCCAACCGACTGAGCCACCCAGGCGCCCCTCCATGCCAGTTTTCGTAAAGGTACTTAATTTACATTCACATTTTGGTATATTCAATGAGGCAAGTCAAGTGCTGACCTTCTGGAAGGGTGGTAGCAATTGGCTTCCTATCATATTGTGGCAGCTGCCTTTATTTGTCATCTCATTTCAAATTAATACCATGTGCAGAAGCTAAGCAGCATAATTCAAGTGTAATAATCATCTCAAGATGTATTTTAATGTTTATTTATTTTTGAGAGAGAAAGAGAGACAGAGCGTGAGCAGGTGAGGGGCAGAGAGAGAGGGAGACACAGAATCCGAAGCAGGCTCCAGGCTCTGACCTGTCAGCCCAGAGCCCGACATGGGGCTCGAACCCACAAACCGTGAGCTCATGACCAGAGCCAAAGTCGGACGCTCAACCAACTGAGCCACCCAGGCGCCTCTCAAGATATATTTTAAAATAAACAATGGAGTAAATATATAGTCCACAAATCATGCACCCGATGTTACTTCTAACTGGTTGAATCTCAGGTGTGCATTGTTATCTTTTCTCCCCAGATAACCCAGATCAAGTTTTTAGGCAGAACCCATAAATCAGCATAAGTCAGTTTTCATTCTTTGTATGAAACAGGTCAGATGACTTTTCCCATATTTGCCATTAGTTAATACTGGATCTTAGATAGCTGAGTATTATTCTCTTGCTCTGAGATACCCTTATGGGAATACAATTACTGCATCTTTCCCTGGAATTACAAAACAAATATTAGGTGCCCTTCCCATTTGCTATAAACTTCATTTGTCTTGTATTACCTGTTTTAACATATCCTTCCTTCCTTGATTGGGTGCTCTGTTTGTTCATAATTCTTACGTATAAACAGACAAAACATCAATATTTGTCTCATAGGCCCTGTCTTTATCCTGTTTCCAGGAAGAAGTCTTAGGACCTGATCGGTCAAAAGTTATAAGACTGTCCTTGCCACTTGGTAATGAGGACATAATCATAATTATGTCGAAATTAGCTACCAGGGCCAAAATGTTACCCACTCTAGAGTTCATTTAGAAATTTTCGCTGAAAAATTTATCTAATAGATATTGTATCTTATGTATCAATATCATTCTCTGTCTGGCCATAGGCAAATGCAGCTGTTGTCTTAGGGTCACCAAGTCAAGTAGATGAAAAGAAAAATTTTGCAAGGTTGGAGAGATAAAAGGTTGCATAATTGTGTTATGTATTCAGTGAAACCTCTACTCAGTGGGTATTAAGGAACATGACATATCTGGCTTAAAATATTTTCCTGCTTACAGCCATACATTTGTAAAGTGTGCATGTTGATCAGAAGAAACTGGCAGTCCAAACTGATAGCCTGTTTGCTATGGCAAACTTCAATTGTATTTTCTACAGTTGCTTCTGAAACTGAAGAAACACATGAAAAGCAAAAACAAAAACAACTCTAAATTCTAAACAATACCCATGTTTAGCTCCCTGTGGCTATTGGCAGGAGTCCAGAAATTCCAGCGAAGTGCAGGCCTCTGAGGAATAAGAATATTATCCAGAGCCATCTTAAGGAGATTTCTCTCCTGTTGGTACCAGCAAAGAAGCGGAGTCTCTTACCACATGAGTGGTTTTACTTGATTTGAGGTTTTACTTCGCACAGCCTGATCATACCTATGCATGGTCATTTCATGAACTCAGGATACTAATTCTAGGGATCTGATTAAGGTATCTCTGATGATTTCCAATCTGTTCTCAGCATCTCTTCTCAGCAGGCAAAAAAAAAAAAAAATTTTTTTTTCAAGGATTTCTACACGAATTACCTTGAATCTTTCTGTAAATTCCCAAGGAGACATCCATAACTGAGTAACTTAAACAGCAGTGGAGTTTGTCATCTAGTTAGCTAGAATTTCTCTGTCTCATTATACTCTAAGGCCATTGGCTATAGCACAAGGTCTGCAAATGTCCAAGTGGTATTCTCTGTGTGGGAGCCTAATTCCACCTGTGTCTGTTAAATGACTTGCTCCCAGCTTCACCTAGTGTGAACTGTTTCTTCTCCTTCCCCACTAGGGTTTTATACTGTCTCTCAAGTATATTGCAACCAATTTCCAAAACCGCCATTCAACCCTAAGTTCTAGAACACTAATTGTGGACCAAACAGCGTAATGGGCTTCGCTGAAAGGGAAACAAAGGGTTTAGACCGTACTGAGATGGGGAAAGGGAGATCCCTCAAGGGCTCTATCATAGGACTCTGCAGGCAGTGAAGAAACCAGGTCTGCATGAACTCATAATGAGACTTTCCTGATCATGGTTCTGGATCTATCAACTCCACTTGATCTGTGAACATTGCTACACTGCTCTCTCTATGGAATGTCTCCAACATTACCTGAGACATGACAGCTAAAAGTTCTCAAAATTATCTGATATATTTCTGTGGCAGTGAACAATTGTTACTCTTTCAACACCCAGTAACAAATTGGAAATTGTCTCTCAAATAAGCTATAGAATTGGCTGTGAATGGCAATTTTAGAGCTCCAAATGCAAGAAATTTTGGATGGAGAGTGGTATTTAATTTCTACCAAAGGGTTCAGTCTGTATGAGTTCTGGTTGCAAGCACATTTAAAACCTTGAGAACCATTTAGAATGAGAATTCGTAAATAACTGACTTTTGTTAATCTTTTTATATGTCTACTTAGAGCCAATTCCAATTTGGAGTTCATTTTGGTGACTTTAAGTATAGAAGCCATCAAAGCTCCTAAGTGGGAAGTGGGGTTCATTAGAACCCCACTAGTCTAGCTGGACATTGGAATATTATGGTTAGAAAACTATGAATGTGCCTAATGTTTTCAAGGATACCCATGATTGAATTGGCAAACATACTAAAAATTTCACAAATTGGGCTGAACCTTGCTTGATATTTAGCTGGATTCTTCATGCAGGCTCTTTTTTGCTAAATGTATAACTCCAGTCCTTAACTTGTCTTACCCTTCTTTCCATAAGTCAGCAATCTTGGTATTACCAATGCAGGGCACTAACTTATAATTAATGATTTTCAAATCCAAATATCTACAACACTAGATTAAGACTGTACTAGTGAATTCAAATATCTTTGAGTCTAGACCATGAAAGTATAATGCATATCATTCACATATTTATAGCCATGACACCTTTTGCTGGTTCTAGGCTCCATTGAAGCCTTCCTCGATTCTTCCAACAAAATTTTATTCAGATATTTCTGGATGGAAAATGGTGTCAAGATATAAAATTAACTGATTAGTATCTTTTTCAACTTTTTTAAAAAAATTGAAGAGGTGAAAGACATTGTCATCTTGTTTAGTCAAGAATTAAAACCATGAAGTTCAATAACTAATGCAGTCTGGTGTAAAGAAAAAATAAGATTTTTAGAATCTGACACAGGTGGGTTTCTATCTTCTCTTTACAATTTAGAAACTGTAATATGCAATATTGAGAAACTTAATTGAACTATCTTTACTTGCAAACTATTTTCATCACATTTTTCTTTTAAATTTTTTTAATGTTTATTTATTTTTGAGACAGAGAGAGACAGAGCATGAATGGGGGAGGGTCAGAGAGAGGGAGACACAGAATCTGAAACAGGCTCCAGGCTCTGAGCTGTCAGCACAGAGCCCGACACGGGGCTTGAACTCATGGACCGCGAGATCACGACCTGAGCCAAAGTCGGATGCTCAACCGACTGAGCCACCCAGGCAACCCTCATCACATTTTTTCAACTGAAAAATGCGAATGCTAATATATCTTACATTGCAAGACTACTCTAAGAATTAGAGAACATTTCTGGAAAGTGTGTTTCCCAATACAGTAGTCACCCCCAAAAGATTAGTGTTATTAGTATCAATAGACGAAGATAATACTTATATGAGATAAAATAGCATAGAATATTAAGAAAGAATTATTTGGTGGATTGGGTTAACCAGTCAGTTCTGTTGATACACAAATCATAAAAAGACAAGATCAATTGGATGTCTTAATCGAAAAGATAGTGATTATGTTAGTATCTAAAATAATAGAGTTAGGGGTATCTGGTAGCCCAGTCAGTTAAGAGTCTGACTTCAGATCAGGTCACGATCTCACAATTTGTGGGTTCGAGCCCCGTGTCAGGTTCTGTGCTGACAGCTCAGAGCGTGGAGCCTGTTTCAGATTCTGTGTCTTCCTCTCTTTCTGCCCCTCCCTCGCCCATGCTCTGTCCCTCTGTCTCAAAAGTAAACATTTAAAAAAACAAAAATAAAAATAAAATAACAGAGTTAAATACCAATATTTCGTGCCTTATATTTTAAGCCAAACAGAAGTATTTTCCTCAGTGATTTTCTTTGGTACCTGACTTGATTATAAATTCATACCATTTTAATATTTTATTATGACCCTGTATAAAGGAGTATTTTGAAATATATATATTTCTCCAAACTCATAGCTTCTAGTCTTCTTCCTAGAATGAAGTCTCATTGTATCTGTATAATAGTATTTTAAATTACTGATTTGAGAAAGAATCACAAGGATTGTGCAAGGGAGAATCTTTGTGAGAAAAATAATTAGATTTCCACCTGTTTTTAATTTACATGCAAAATGTAAGTTTCACAATTAGTTCCAAATGGGGAGATTCACTCTGGAGAGTCTGTCTCTTGACCTCCTTCCTCCCACACAAACCCATCTTCTTACCTCTATCCAGGCAGGTGTAACAGGCAACAACAATGTAGACAAGAATGTTGGTACCAGAGATTCAAGTCGGTCCCCTATGAAATATGAAATACGTTACAACATAGACATCCTCTTATTAGCATGAGTAATTAACCATAATCTTTTGCTCATACCCCATTTCCTCTGGCAACTGTGGCATGCTTTGCTGACACTGCAGTAAACGTCCCGCTCACTAGTAGCAAATTTTGATCTCTATGTTTCTGTAGATAACAAGACTCTGCACATAAGGATCAGCGATTACAACATTTTACATTCCTTTTGTGCCAGGGGCTTTATTGTGCTCTTGCTTCTTTTTATTCCTCTCGATCACCTGTAGCAGCTTCTGCCCATTTAGATTAATTCTTTAGGCCAGGCAATCTGTTCTGCACTACTGACTTAGTGTGCTTTAATAAAAACATGCTGATAGCAAACTGATATTTCTGAGATTACCTTGATCACAGAATTAAGATTTATTTTCAATAATATGTTTTTATTTCACAATTATTAGCAGGGGATTTATACTTGAATTTATATCATAATTTAAAAAAATTTTTTTAATGTTTTTATTTACTTTTGAGACAGAGAGAGGCAGAGCATGAGCAAGGGAGGGGCAGAGAGAGAGGGAGACACAGACTCCGAAGCAGGCTCCAGGCTCTGAGCTGTCAGCACAGAGCCCCGTGCGGGGCTGGAACTCACAGACCCTGAGATCATGACCTGAGCCAAACAAAGTCGGATGCTTAACCGACTGAGCCACCCAGGCGCCCCTATCATAATTTTTAACTGTTAAAGGTTATGTTTTAAAATGATAGCAAATGCATTATGAACACAAAACCCTGCTGAAATATCTAATGTCACGGAAAGTTATCTTAAATGAAAATATAACAGGATTTTGTCTAAACATACTAATATTTTGTAAAGGGAACTTTTGTGTTTGTATCACATTTTTGAATCCGTCTTCAGTAGAGAATTAAATATGAATACATGAAAATATGAAAGATCGCACGCATTTAAAACTATAATTCTCCTTTTTCACAAAGCTAATAATTTTGCAGGTGTATAAAACTAAAAGCAAAAGGGTAAAGGAAGAAAACAGATTTGGGAGACATACAATTTATCATTTAAAAAATCAAATTGAAGAAGAAAAGTACTGGGTAACACAAAACAGAAAACATGAATTTCTATCACTAGACCTGATTTCTTCCAAATACCTTTCTATCTCTTTCACTAAGGAAATAAATAATCTGTCACTCGACTTAGAATGTGGAAAGACTAATGTAGAATTTTATGTAAATAAGGAGTCAGACTTCTACACGTTTAGAGAAGAGCGGTTTAAATTCAAGTTGTGGAAAATTCCACAGGCTGTGTAAGCTCTCCAGTTGGAGGACTCCGGAGAAGCATGTCTGAGTCTGAGAGCCAAAAGTAAGTACCATTTCAGTCTCTGCCTCCCCACGGAATAGTGGAACACCATCAGGCAGAAGGAAAGGCAGCTGCCACATGGTCACGTGGAGGTCCCAAGCGCCCGCAGAAGGGGATCAGGGCCCCTTCTGTTATCAGACCAAAGGACAAAAAAAAAAAAAAAAAAAAAAAATTACAGTCCTTTCTCGGGTGGAAAAAATATCCTCAGAAAACTGAGGATTTAGGGTAGGGACAGAGAGACAGATTCAGATTATTTGAAGAAATGGTTATGAGCCTGGTCCATTACACTAACTCCTTTTACAAATACGCTAAAAACACACAGTGTGGTCTCTGCCTTTATGAACCTTGTATTTGAGAGAGAAGGTAAATCCACATGAAACAGGTCTTCAATTTCTAAAATGGACAATAGAAGAAAATTATACATACATACATACATTCATATATATATAATATGAAATATAAATTTAATCCGCCTTTAGCTTAAATGCTTCTTGGTGTTCAGATTTCACCTACTTGAAGCTCAGATTTCACCTGCTTGAAGCATATTGACAATGCTTTAGAAAAAGAAAACTTTATTTCCCGATTTTTTTTGAGAAAATTACTAATCAGAAAGTGCAAAATGCGTAATGACATACTTTGCTTTTATTATTGAGCAATTAAACCAAACACATTCCTGTTAATCAATCAGGTGAGCACGAAGGAGGTGCTCTCAGCAAGATCCTCTTTTCAGTCCTTCATCAGTTACTGTAAATGGGAGGCTACTAGGATTGCAGCACTCTGTGTATGCAGAAAAGGGCTCTCCCACTGTGCTTTTGTGTGGCTTCCCTTCCAAAGGATGAAAAAAAGAAATATTACCCTCTATGCTATAATATTGCTCTCGGTGTTTGGCGCTGTGCAGGCTTTCAGATTCCTGAACTAGAAAGGGATGTTTTATTAAGAACAGAAAATAAAAACTGGCTTTCAATGTTGTCTAAAGTGAAATGTGGGATTATTGACTTAAGTAGAAAAAGAATGATTCAATGTTAATGGCCAAACTATGACTCAGAAATTAGATCAAATACTATTTTCAAATACTAACGACATTCAAACAAAATTTGCACTGTGATATAAAACAATATAACTATTGTTATAACAAATGAAAAAGAACAATTTCTCCTTGTTAAGCTTTTGTTCTACATTAGTATTTCCCAAAATAACAGTATTAGAGGTACTGATTTCTGAGCATTGCAAAAGTCCTCACAGAAAGAAAGAGTGGAAGGTAGAGGCAGGAAGGGAGAAAGGCAGAAAGAGAAAAAAAGAAAAAGAGAGAGAAAAGGAAAGAAGTAACTAATTGAGAAACAGAAATATTAATATTGTAGAGTCACACAATGTAGGCTATGAAATTAGAGTTTTCTATCAAATAAGACAAAATTTACATTACCTTCGATACTAATGTAAATGAGTATGCTTGAGGCTCAAATATTTTTGTATACATATATATTTTATTTTTGCTTTGGTTACTGCCTAGTAAACTTTTAGGAGGCCCGTGATTTCATCTCTCTAGATTCATCATACTCTGCTCTGGAGTTTCGACACTGGGAAATATGCACAGAACACTCATTGCCGTTTTACTGCTAAGAATCTCACTCCAGACAAAGCAAAACTATTCTCCCTTAATGTGTTTTGCAACATATTGTCTGTGCCCAAACCCCCTCCACGTTATAGCCTTTTAACATGGAGGGCCTAAACTTTTGGAAAAAAATTATCAAGTGTTCACATGCCTCTTTTTTAAATTCTATATCTCATACTTTTACCTGTACCCTGTTTAAATGGAAAAAGAAAAATACGAGGACAAAAAGTTTACCATATGTCTTAGTCTGTCAAGGCCGCTATAACAAGATAGCACAAGTTGGGTAGCTTGTAAATGATAGAAATTTATTTCTCACAGTTTGGAGGCTATAAGTCCAAGATCAGGGTATCAGTATGGTTCCGTGAGAGTCCTAGATTGCAGACTCTTGTACCCTCACATGGAGTAAGGGGAGCAGGAGCTCTCTGGGCCCTCTTTTATAAGAGCACTAATTCCCTTTTTGAGGGCTCTGCCCTCATAACCTCTCAAAGACCCCACCTTCTAATTTTTAGAATGCTGTCATCATATCTACATCATCTATCTTAGAGCATCTTTGTCCTGTAGAGTAGATGCCTGTGAACTAGTTTGACAATTGGTTCCAAAATTTCTTGCTTTATCAAATCTGAAATTGACCCCTAAGATTCTTTACCAATTACTTCTACCATCTCACACCACCCTACATTCTCTCATATGTCTAATCCTAAAAAGTTTGTTCCAGCCCCTCAAAAACAAATACAACATCTCTCCCTCTTTCTTTCTTTCTTTCTTTCTTTCTTTCTTTCTTTCTTTCTTTCTTTCTTTCTTCTTTCTTTCTTTCTTTCTTTCCTTGCTCTTTCTTTCTTTCTTTCTTTGTATTTTCCCTTTCTTTCTCTCTCTCTCTCTCTCTCTCTCTCTCTCTCTCTCTCCCTCTCTCTCTCCTCTCTCTTGCATGCATTATTATATGCCAGTAACTCAGACTGTTCTTATATTCTAATACTTAGAACAATACCTAGTATGGAGTAGGCTTTCAATAAATCTTTATGAAAGGAATGAATGACTGTATGAGTGAACAAATGAATGTCAAACATGAAATTGGGGCCTGTTATAACACAGGCTATCCACTGTGGCAACTTTTGGATCAGAATAGAAAGAGAAAGATATAGTCAGTAGTCTTAGGAAAATTGGAGATGTGAATAGGATGAATCTGCTGATCATGAAGGCACTTTCATATTTTGAAATCTGGAAATGTAACTAGATGGTCTTATCTGAGAACCCTACACTTAATTTGAAAAGACTCGAGGCAGGTGTACTATAAGGTATAGTGTCTGGGAAGAATCATACTAGGATGATAGGATTAGATAGGAAGGGAGGATGAGAGGTAAGTTAGTGTTTGCTTGTCCATTTGTGTATTTTCAATCTGTGATGCTACAACATTAAAAGTCAGATGCTACAGAATATGGGCCATTTATCTCATAATAAAGACTTTACTTCTGGGTTTTCAATGGCTGGTCTTAAAACATCACTGGTCCTGAATACAGGGTAAACCATGATTCTTACATTAAATGCCATCTCCTATCCTTGACCATTAAACATGCCAAACATTCAGACTCCTGAAATTTTTCCCTAATGATCAAAAGTGATGATTACTTTGGATGATACTTTTGCTGTTATCACAATGTGTGAACTAAAGTAGACGCTCAAAACATACGAATACCCTTTTCCTAGTGGATGTAAATTAATCTTCACTTGCCTCAAAATTTACCACTATTTGTATAGTCTCTACAATAGGATAAAATAAAGTAGAACAAAAAGAAATTTAAATATTGTACAGTAACATTTTTGACTTAATCTTATAGCCTCCCTATGGCTTCTGAATACACAAGGTTGAAAGAAGTCTAAAATATGAATTTTTAAAATATTCTTTGAGATAACCTGAAAGAAACAACAAATAGTGATAGCTGACTTTACCAATGCAGGGCTATAAAGATCACCTTCTTTTATCCTATCCATTGTATGCAGAATAAAGAACACATTTATTATGTAAAGGTCTGGCTTCGTGAATGGATGGACTAGGTGATATGAGTTGAGGGATTCTGTGCCAGGTCAATGCCTACCAAATATTGTGTTCAAGTCCTGATGCTATCCATGGGATCCTGTAAGTTCCCTTCCATGAGAGTCTCCCATAAAACATAAATACTCATAGGAATTTTTATAATAATAGTAATACTTATTGCTTGTAGTGCAAACAATGATGACTGATGACATGGCTAACACCTTTATAATGTTTACTATGTGCTAGGCACTGTCGTAAGCACTTTGCATATATGAATTCACTTAATCATGGCAATAAATAGGAGGAGATACTATTAAATTCCCAATTTTACAGACACAAAAGCTGGAATACCGAGATGTTAAGTTGTCCAAGGTCACACACCTAATATTAAAAAAAGCCAGCACATATTATATAAAATCTCTCTGTGGTGTCAGGGACCACTCAGAATTACATTTCCCCCAAGGAAAGGAACACAATGGACTACACTAAAAATATATAAGGTGTCTAGGTGACGAAGTATATATGCATGAAGATGGGAGATAGAAAGTAAAAATAAAAATGGTGTATCACTGATGAGAAGAACTAAAATAACTCAAGAAAGGAAGAACGTTTTAATGACATTTCAGCTACTCTAGGGTTTTTAACTACAGTTTTAATTTTAAATGTTTTTTTTTTTTTTTGGATTGCATTTATAGAAAATGCTGTTTGTTGAAAATCTCCTTCTACTCATCAACCAAAAATGAAATGTCAGTGCCTTTATTCTTCCTTATTTATATTTAAAACTCAAATCTCCAATTTCCAATAAGGTGTTTATTATGTATGTTGATCAAAATGCCTGCTAATGAGTAAATACACTTCTTACTTAACAAGTAAGCAAATATTGTTGCTATTGCTTCTGAGGATCTTGCTAATTTGTGTCAGGAATCCCCCTGACAAGCTTTCATTCTCTGCCCTGCTAAAGTACATTCAACTACAAAATCTCTCCAAAACACCAGTCAATATTTCCTGGATAGTTCTTCCCAGCAGCACCCATTGAGAAGTGATTCTAAAAGGAAATTCAGGCCAAGGTCAAACTGGCTGTTTTTCTAAAATCAGTTTTTACCTTGGGCTCCTCATTTGGAAGAGATTTACAATGACTTACCCCTCATAAATTCATTCATTTTCTTTCCATTTTTATGGTCAAATCAGATGGCAATATAAAAAGGGTCAAAGACATTTTAGAAATTGATGAGTTTCAAATAATAATAGCTAATACACATAGAGCAGTTAACCACATTTCAGGTATTAACTTTATTATAAAAGGTAGGTACTATTATTATTGCCTCTTTTGTGAATGAAGAGCCTGGACTAAAAAGTTAAGACACTCAGGCACATTGCCTGGTTGGTCAGTAGCAGAGCTTGAGTTCTAACCCAGATAGTCTGAGGCAGAATCCACATCCCTCACTTCTTCTACACTATGGAGATGAATAATTGTGTATAATTATTTAAAAGGGATCAAAAGAACTATGTCAAGCTCTTTGGAAATTAAAGAATTTAGTAATACTTTGCAATAAGTCTCCATTTTAACCCTCTTGGTATTGGTAAATATGTCATATCAGGATAAAATAATAATGCAAAGTGTGGAAAACAACTGGATAAAAAACTGAACACACATCAAGTTTTGTTGTTGTTCCTAGTAACTACCAGTATTTATAACCACCACTGCAACCAAATATAGACTATATCCACAATGCCACAGTTTCTTTATGACCCCTTCCAGTCAATATCCGCGTCTCATACAAAACCTTTGCTTTGATTTCTAGTACTAACAGAGTAGTTTTACCTGTTCCTGAATTTCATATAAAAATATACCATATAGTACTTATTGTCTTGTGTCTGGCTTCTTTTACCTAGTATAATATTTTTGAGTTTCATTATGTTTCTTGTATGTTAGTATTTCTTCCTTTTTTTTTCCTATTTTTTTCTTCTCTTTTTTCTTTTCCCTTTCTTTTCATTGCTGAGTAGTATCCCATTACATGAATATGCTACATTCTGTTTGCCTAGTTCTTGAGTATGGGCATGCAAGCTTGGCCAATCATACGTTCTCTCCTATGACATAAAATTCTCTTGAGCTAACACAAAGATACTGTCAAAATAGAGTGATTATTCACAGAGGCAGCACTGAGAGAGTCCAGGAGTAGCAAGAATCCAATGATAGTGACAGTGGTTGGAGTGGATCCTGAACACAAAATTTCAGTTGTGTGATCTTAACTACAATTCTTGCTAACAAGTTTTCATTAGTCCTGGTCCATTTTTCTAGACCACTCCAGTTACCCGTGACTTCTCAGAGCTTCTTGCTATCCTTCCAATTAAAATTAAGTTTCTGCTTAATTATCAGTACTGCTTTCTATTGCTTGCCACCAAGAACCTTTATTGGCCAACTCATTTCCTTCAGGACCTCAAGATTACCATCTGAGGTAACAAAAGTTTAAAAGCTCTGATCATAGCAATAGAAGTAGTTATTGACAGAGTGGCTAAATTGCCTTGTCCCTGGATCAATGATTGCTCTTAATTCTGAAAGGTATCAAAGTCCAGGATCATGAATTTTCTTATGTATTTATTTATGCATTCATTCATTCATCGAAAAAGTAAATAAGAACAAAACTGATATAGCAAAATGTTCACTGCATGTTTTAGGATAAATGCTAATGTACATAGGCTCATAGTATGTAAAAGACATGTGTGAACATTTTTGTACATATACCGAGGTGCTGCATTACAAAATTGAAACAGTATTTGTATAGAATATATTTTTTTAAGTTTATTTATTTATTTTGAGAGAGAGGAGGAGGAGAATGGGGAAGGAGCAGAGAGAGAGGGGGAGAGAAAGAATCTCAAAAGGTTCTGCCCTGACAGCGTGGACATGAGACAGAATCTCAAGCAGGATCTGCACTGTTAGTGCAGAGCCTGATGTGGGGCTTGAACCCACAAATGGCAAGATCATGACCTGAACCAAATACTAGACTCAGATGCTTAACAACTGAGTCATCCAAACACACTGAGATAATTTTTAAAAAATCATATTATTAGGGTTTTTTTGTTTTTCATATTAAATATAAATTGCTTTAAACTAAGGAAAAAATAAATTTTATAAAACTAAGTCAATGCCACAATCCAATTGCAATTTTGTTCTCTGTCTGGAGTAAAGAAGAAGCTTCAGGGGCACCTGAGTGTCTCAGTTGGTTAAGCATCCGATTTTGGCTCAGGTCATGATCTCGCAGTTCGTGAGTTTGAGCCCCGCATCAGGCTCTGTGCTGACAGCTCAGGGCCTGGAGCCTGCTTTGGATTCTGACTCCCTCTCTGTTTGCCCTTCCTCTGCTTGTGCTCTGTCTCTATCTCTCAAAAATAAATGAATGTTGAAAGAAGAAGAAGAAGAAGAAGAAGAAGAAGAAGGAGGAGGAGGAGAAGAAGAAGAAGAAGAAGAAGAAGAAGAAGAAGAAGAAGAAAGAAGAAAAAGAAGCAGCTTCAGAGAGAAGGAAATGTTGTCATTCTTCCTGGAACCTGGAAGAAGGTACAGTGAAGATACATGTTTTCAGGGAACAGCGTGTGGCTAGAGTATTAGAGGAGTTGAAAAAAGTGGAAAAACCGAAGATTGGGAAAGAAAATTAGCACGTTATACCTTAGAAAGATCACTGTCTAATCTTCTATTCCAATCATCCAAAATGAAATTTCAGCTTGGTTCAAAGCTGCTTTAAAAAATCTTGAATGATGACTATATTGATCTTGCTTTTAACAAAGCAAGGGCAGCTTTTGACAGATAATAGTTTCTAGAGAGAATTTTCTTGATTTCAATGAGTTTTATTTTGACAGTTAACTTCTATTAATGACACTTGGTATTGAATACATGTTTCTTTTAAGATAAATTTATTGAACTGTAAAAAGTCATTGATGTAAGTTATTAATGTAAGAACAATGTTGAATAACAGAATAGGTGGGTCTGATACAGAGATTGGGTAAAGTAACAAAGGCATTGTGATATTAGTTGAGGTTTGGGAAGTTTAACATAAAGTAATCGAACAGTTTGAGGTTTTGAATTGAAGACTTACTTTCCCAAACGTATCTATGCAATTCAGTTCCTTTAAGTGAGGTCATATATTTTAAATAAGTTTTTAGTTTTTTCCTTCATAATCATAATTATGATTGAAGATGTGTGGCGTAGTGGAAAGAGAAGCAGCCATGGACTCAAGGTTTCTATTCTCTCCGAGTACTTCTGGATATTTATCAAGCTTACTTCTGCCATCCACCATAAGACCGCCAATAAGTCCCTCAACAGCTTAGAATTTCTTCCTCCCTTCAGACATTCCTTTTTCTTCAAAATGATCCCCTTACAAGCATATTGATAAATGAAGTCACCGGATCTATCATTAATTTCAAGTCCATGCTCTGATTTTAACACAGATCCTGTGATGGAGGAGATGGAGTGGTCAGAAACAAGAATAAAGGGCTTTTCTTCTCCATTTCCTCCATTCCTTCTCACCTGAACAGTTTGCTATTTATACATTTCAAAGATCCTCTTCGATGGAAGCACCCTGGAATTAAATTTGAAAGCTTCGAATTAGATTTTTCCAAAAATCTTAGCCAATTTAAAAAAAAAGGATATATTCAATTGATTCCATGTCCTTGTTCATACTATTTTCAACTATTCAAAGAAAATATATCTGCTTTATGGGTAAAATTAAAATAATATATTATAAAATTTGAATGATCGCAACCCATGTACTGTTAAAATGCGTGGTTTACTTCTTGAGACAAGAAGGTGCTACAGATCGTCATATAGCTGTTTCTCTTGTGGATATCACAATTTATTCCTGGGAAGGCATTGCAGAGCTGCTGCCTAATTAAATAAACTTTTCAGTACAATCAGAGACAGATGCGTATAGTTCTTACCAAAAGGTTATTTGTTTTTCTCGATATTTCATATAACACACACACACACACACACAATCACATTCAAAAGTCTCACCATCAGAAAAATGGAGCAATTGAAACACATTCAGATTCATTTTACAGTTTTTTTTTTTAATAAAGTGTAGTTTGGCATATCTGCAGAATAAATCTATTTAAACTCAATAGGGCACTTATCTCTTTCTTTCCCTGAGGCGATACTGTAGGATACTGAGTAGAGTAGCATACAGCAATTACAGTCACATTAGAACGACAAAATTTAGCTTCTAAAAGGGTTAGAGGACTCGGGTATGAAGGAGAAAAAGATTTTAAAACTCAGAGACACACAATGCAAAGCCATTAACCATTCATTCCCGCACACAGGAGAATTTAAAGATGCATTAAAGAATCTGGGTGTAGATTTTGCTATCATTTACGGCAGGTGTTTAGGGAAAGGGTAAGATTTTGATTTTGATGTAACAATCACATGAATAATAAGACTTTTCAGATATGGAAATGTATCTTTTATGTAATGTAACTGTTTAATAAAGGCTTCACATTTTTTTTAATAGACTTTGTTTAAAAACATTTTTTTAATGTTTATTTATTTCTGAGAGACAGAGAGACAGAGTGCAAGCAGGGAGGGGCAGAGACACAGGAACACCCAGAATTTGAAGCAGGCTCCAGGCTCTGAGCTGTCAGCACAGAGCCTGATGTGGGGCTCGAACTCACAAACCGTGAAATCATGACCTGAATGGAAGTTGTACACGTAACCCGCTGAGCTACCCAGGCTCCCCTAGACTTTATTTTTAAGTCGTTTCAAAATTACAGACAAAATCAGAAGATGGTACAAAGAACTCACATATACTCCTTCACTGAGTTTCCCTGTAATCACTATCTTACATTAGGATGGTATGTTTGTTGCATTTAGTAACCAATATTGATACAGTACTGCTACACACTTTACTCAGATTTCCTTAGTTTTTATCTAGTCTTTTTTCTGTTCCGGACTACATTACATTTACTTGTTATGTTTCCGTGGGTTTTTCATGCCTGTGAGTTTCTCAGAATTTATTTCTGCATGTGATTTTATAGGACTTCACAGGATTCCCTCTATTGAAATTTCTTTGATGTTTTTCTCATAATCAAACTGAGGTTATGATTTACTGGGGAGAAGACTATAGCTGTTAACGTGTCATTTTTTCACATCGTACCAAGGGTACATTACATACTATCAGTATGAGTTATCATTGTTGATGTTGACCTTGATTACTTGGTTGGGATAGTGTTTGCCAGGTTTCTCCACTCTACTGCAAAGTCACCTTTTCTTCCCATGTCTCCATATTGTACTCTTTGAAAAAAGAGTCACCACACACAGCTCACACTTAAAGGGGGTGAAGTATTCACATAAATTAAACGGAATTATCCTATAAGGGAGGATCATGTTTTCCAGTTATTTGTTTACAAAAAGTGTTTATTTATATCATATGAAATTCTTACACTTTGGGTTATAACCCAAGAGTACTTTATTGTTTAAATTGTTCCAGTTTTGGCAATTGGGAGTTCCAATTGGCTCCTGGATATAATCCCATGCATGTAGGTATTTTATTATTATTATTTTTGAACGTTTCTGTTATTTCTGGCAACGCAAGATGCTCCAAGTTCATTTTGTATAGTTTTATGCTCCATATGTCCATTCTAGATTTCTAAAATCAGACGTTTCTCCAAGAAGCTCGGACTCCTTTTTTGTTTTGTTTTGTTGTTTAGATAACCGTACTCAAAACCAAGATATGTGCATTGGTGTCCACACTGCGACTGGAGTGTTGATATTTCCAAGCTCTTTTAGCTTAAGTAGCAAGAAAATATACACTACTCCATATGTATATACACGGAACTATAATTTATATTCAAATATGTATAAATGTATCTATTAAGCTGTAAGTTTATACTGTCTCCACCTATAATTCATTACCTAGGAATCATTCTAGCCTCCTCCCCTTCCTTATCTGCAAACTGTGAGAAACCTGGCTCACAACCTACCATCCATTACTCAGTTGCTCATTTCCAGGATGTACACACAGCAGTATCAGAATTAACCTGCGGATCCAATAAACCGTGTTTTCAACCATAGTACAATGCTTATCTGCCATCCTTTGCCTTTAATCTCACCGTGTGCACTCATTTCCAAAGTTTCTCTAAGGCTGCATCTTTCCGTCCATCCCCTTTAGTGAAAGTGTTTCATGCATTTGTGATACAGTTGGCTTGTTTTGTCACATTCTGCACTCCATCCGGTGATCTCCCATCTCTTAAATGATTTTTAACAAATTGACACATAGTAGGGCATATCTTGTAAAGTTCTATGGGTTTTGATATGTGCATATCATGTATCCACCATCCCAGTATCGTATAATAAAGTTCCATCACCTAGAAATCCCGTGCTTCACGTCGTCACCCTCCTTCCCTTCTCCAGAGCCTCCAGCGACCATAATTTTTTAGTGTCTCGATAGTTTTGCCTTTTCAGAATGTGATATGATGGAATTCATACAGTACATGGACTTTTAAGACTGGCTTTTACATTTTGAAATATGTATTTACGTACATCTGTGTCTTCATGGCTTGGTAGTTCATATTTTTCATCATTGAATAATATGCTGTAGAATAGATATATCACACTGTATTTCTTCATTCTCCTGTTGATGAATATTCTTGTTGCTTTTAATTATGGTGTTTAAGAGTAAAGATTCCGTACACATTCTTGTACAGGTGTTGTGTGAATATAAGGTTTCAAATTATTTAAGTGAATACGTGGGAATATAATTACAAGACTTATGATAAGACTTTCTTTACTTTTGTAAAAAATTACATACTGTATTCCAAACTGGCTGGGCCATTTTGCATTCCCGCCAACACTGAGCTAATTTTCTCCAGCAACTGGTATTGTTAGTATGATAGGCAGAATAATTGTTCTCAGTCTATGTGAGAGAAGGCTCTTATAAAATCTTTTACAATAAAGAGTAGGCCTTTGTTAAGGAAAACATACTGACTGTATTTCACAAAGGTTACTGTTTCCATCTTTGTGCCTCTGAGTTTTCTTGGTTCTTTACCTTGAAAACCTGGTGGGGTTCCTGTAAGTAAACTCATGAGAGTGTGAGGGCTCCCTAAGACAGACTGGGGTCTCTAGAAATTTCTCACTTTCTTGTTAGTCTACAATCCTCATCACTGAAGTATTCCTGTCAGTATATGACTTCAGTGGCTGTTGGTCCACAGCAGCTGATCTCAGCTCTGATTTTTTTTTTTTTTTTTTTTTTTTTTTTGGTCTCTGTCTGTCTCTCCAGAGTCCTAGGGAGTGGTTTGCATCGACTTCAGTTCTCTAATGGGTGGAGAAAGATTGTCAAAGCCTGAGTTTGTTCAGCTTTTATTTAGTAAAGATGGAGATGACTGCTTCCAATCTCCTTAACATGTAGAAGCTAGAACTGAAGTTGGTTTCCAGTGATATTTTTTGTGTGAATTTAGGATGCATTTGCTAATCATCTGTGGTCACTCTGGTACGCTGAATTATTTTTTTTCTCACAGAATCTCATATCTTCTACTAAATCTTGCCACTGTTACAAACACGTGAAGTCATGAATCTTCCCGCACATCTTCAATTCATTTTCAGTGTAAAGTGCCAGGAGTTATGCACTCAGTCACTTGATACTCTTGTGCCTTGGTTCCCTAATCTCTAAAAGGTAATCACTACAGGGTACCTCTAGAATGCTGTACTAGATTGTCCACAAATTCCCATTGTTAATATTCTAGGTAAAGTTGTGTATAAAAATAAAGTTTTGAAGATGGAATCACAATTTGAAGCAATGGCTCTCAAAGGAGTTAATAAAAGCAGCATCAGCTTTATCTGGGAACTTTCTAGAAATGCAAGTACTTAAGGCCCACCCAAGACATAAGAAATTAGAGAGTGCAGGTGGGACCCAGGATCTGTGTTTCAACAAGCCGTTCAGGTGATTTGGACACAATCTACATTTGAGAACCATTGCTTTAAGATAGTGTATGCTTTTACACAATCCCATTCTGAATATTTGCTAAGTTAAATAATCATAATTAATTTATATGTATTGTTTCTATCTGTTTAAGCTTTTATGTATTTGTTTTCAAAACAACATTTTTAAGTGTACTTATAAATATGACCTCTTGTATACGAGTACCTCCTAATAGTGTAATTTAGTTTTTTGACAAGTCTGGGATTATAGATATGTGATCACTTAGTATGTCTACAGATTCAGCTGGGAGCAATGTCATTATAAACGGAAGTGAAGCTGTAATGTTACAGGGTTTCATGAGCAGGATTTTTAAAATGAATTTGTAGTAAATGCTTAGAATTTGAACTTCCACGTTGACACAAGTGAATGCAAATGAGAATAAATTACCAGCTATGACTACTTTATGCTACGAGATTTTATAATGTGAACAAAACTAAAACTTTGTTCCTAATAGGCTTAAGGGCTTTGCTCACTCTTTCTTTCTTTCTTTCTTTCTTTCTTTCTTTCTTTCTTTCTTTCTTTCTTTCTTCTTTTTCTTTCTTCTTTCTTTCTTTCTTTCTTTCTTTCTTTCTGTAAGGTAAACATTTGGATGATACTTTCTTTGACCACAAATCATCCCATATTTTCCCTTTCTGTACCTACTTGCTTTGAATATGCATAATATGTGATATACATCAACATTTATGGCAAGACTACATTATTTTCTCAGGTGATCAAGCTTTAAAAGCATAACACAAATGCTTTCTGTAGAGCTAAACCGGGTGAAGCTCAGTATAAGATAAATGGTTTGTAATCTGTGAACAAATAGTTTTTTTGATGAGATTAGAAGTGTTCTCTACAAATTTAGGTAGATGTTGAAAAAGATGAAGAAGTCGGGATTTTCCACAAAACTTACCACTATATCTCCCTCAGAACACAACCATTTGTAGGGGCACCTGGATGGCTCAATAGGTTAAGCATCTGACTTCAACTCAGGTCATGATGTCACAGTTCATGGGTTTGAGCCCCATGTCAAGGGCTCTGTGCTGACAGCTCGGAACTTAGAGCTTGCTTCAGATTCTGTGTCTCTCTCTCTGCCTTTCCCTGCTTGTGCTCTCTCTCTCTCAAAAGTAAAATAAACATTAAAAAATTTTTAAAAAAGAAAACAACTATTTGTAAAATATATTTTAATCAAATCCATCTTCTCCTCTATGTGTAGACCAATGATTTCCTATATAAAATCTTTGTATAGGAAGGAAATAATGATTAAGACTGTGTGTTCTGTTTCATCCAAAGAACACCTGAAACAGAACTGATGGTGATGTTTATTAAATATACAGATTTCAGAATTAGACCAATGAAATAAAAATGAGAGAATCTGGAACCCAAACATTGGCTCAGAAACCTAGAGGAGCTCTGGTTTCTGTTAAGAAGTAAGGTCACTTTTAAAATCTCTTCAAAACACTCAGAATTGTTATTGGTCCTTGGTAGTTAATACTGCTTGTTTACTGTAGTAAAGGTAACATCTCCTTAATGGACCAATTTATTAAAGTTCTACTAGTACAAATGAAATGTGTTGTTAGATTCACTGTAATGATGTCCAAATATAGAATTTAAATATTAAAATTCTGAAAATGTTAATCTGCTACATGGTTAGCAGGTAAAGCATTAAATAGAGTGTACCAGTAGTTATTTTTTCACAATACTGGTTTTCCTTTCCAAAGACATACAATATACTGGGGAATATTTCTTTTAAAATACAATTTGAAATAACTATGATTATTTCATTTTAGACTATCAGAAAACAATGCATCTAAATTGGGAAGCAGTGACATAAAAAGTAATCATGGGTTTTCAAGCCTTCTGTTTCTTTTCTTTGTGTTCTAAGGGAAACCAAACTATATTTAAGACTGACTTCCTTCGTGATCTTTTCATCTTGTGCTATAGGGATGGTTTCAGGTAGCTATGGTAGCTAAATTGAGAGGCACTGTTTGCTTTTAGGACCCCATTGATTTTTCCACATCTGTTTTATGTGTCACAATGACTAAAGCAATACTTTGTTAGCAAAAGAGTGAATTAAGAACCACAGTAAAATTCACAGTAAAAAAAGGGTGACCTGAAAAGAAAAGGCTGGTTATATTCATACCAATACTCAGAACAATTCCTGGACTATATTGGGAGTTCAACAAATACTGTTGACTGAAAATATATATCAAAATTAATTAATCAAAATTACTAATTATGTACTTAGGTTTTTCACACTTGGGTTAATTTAATAATAATATAAATATTTGAAAATAAATTGTGTTGGAATAAATTTATATAAAATTTTAATGATAGATATTCAACTGTATCAACCCCAAATTCATTTTTACGTGTATATTTAAAAAATTATTTTCCTGCTTACATATTTGCAAGTATAACAACAGAGAATTTTAGTTGAGATATATCACAATTTTAAAATGAAAATTATGTAAATCAAAATGACATCTTAAGCTTATGAAAATTTAATGAAATCTTTTTGAATGATTTTGTACAAATAAAAGTGTAACTGTTGGCAATATAAAGAGTTACTACTTTTCAGGAAAGTAACACTCAAGCTTTATATAGACAAATTTAAGAGTAACGTGAGGTAACACTGCCGTACATCCTACAGTTGTTAGGTACAGTTTTGGTGTACTACATTAATGCATATTCCAGAACCACTCGAAACATAAAGAAAGCAAGAAAATGGATACCTCACATGACTGAGAAATTGTGCCAGCTATATAACTATCTGAGAGGAAAACTTTGACAAATTAATATATTTGTAATTCTCTAACTTAAAAGATTCTACTAAGTATACACATTTTTTATTTGTCAATCATACCTCAATAAGGCTGAAAAAATAAAATATAATGTAATAGCTCAAACTTATTTTAAGGGAATAAAAAAAAAGATTCCCTGTCCAAATGCTCCCTGCAGCTTGAAGCATTTTCTGTTTCTATTGGAAGCACTACCCACAATATCCCAAGACTTTTAGATACAGTCAACCTCCCTTTCAAAGATATAAGGAAAGTGACGTAGAGATTTTTCTTGGATCTGAAGTGTTGTCGGTCACCATGAAGCTGATTAAGATAGAAGTGGTATGGTGATTAGGTTAAGTATTACTATGCTCAAATATAAATTTGTGTATTAACATACATTTTAGCCAATTTCACATGAAATCTTTCTTGTCATTAATGTTTTCTTTTGGTTTTGGTGAAAATAGAATGTAACATTGTTTAGAATTGTTCACAAATAATATCACTTCCTCTGATGTAAGAGGATTGCTTATCCACACCTTGGAGTTAGTCAAGACCAGGTGACTTGCTGTGGCCAATAGAATAAGAACAGAATTCACGTGTAACTTTCAAGTGCAAGTATACAATTCTTCAACACCCTCTATAGTACCATGGGGACTGGTATTCCAGATGGTGGAAGCCACATCCCCTAAATTTTTGATCCAGGAATGAGGGCAAAGGCCTCAGCCAATTCACAATGGACATGCAGTGTAAATGATCAATCAGTCCTACTGTTTTCAGCCCCTTCATCTTAACCGAGCCTATTTTGTTTAAAATACAGGAAGTTTTCTAGTAGTCTAGTCATTTGAGTTTTGCTTCAATGAAAAGTTTCTATGAATACTTAAGATGTGATCATGTACTTACTGTCATTGTATTATGATCCTGCCAAATAAAACAGGATTTAAATCATGTCATATTTGTAAATATACCTATCAATTGTTTTCAACAAAGATTTTGTTTTATTAAATTTAGGAAAGCA
Organism: Puma concolor; assembly: GCF_028749965.1. Lineage (NCBI taxonomy): Eukaryota > Metazoa > Chordata > Mammalia > Carnivora > Felidae > Puma > Puma concolor. Next base: position 116,696,745 of record NC_141675.1, read on the forward strand.
TATAACAAGTGTTCATACCTATAGGGTTCCAGGTTACCTTAGTTTTTATGTGTGTTTGTATGTGCATATTTGTTTTCCTAAACAGCCAAATTTTCTGTTTGGTAAATTCCAATAAGTTAACATACAATGGAATATCAGTTTCAGGTGTAGAATTTAGAGATTCATCACTTACAAACACCATCCAGTCTAAAGAGCCAAATTTTTAAAAGCAGAATTTATTTGTATTTCCATGGGACACATTAAGTTATGATCATTTTCTCACATGTCAAAATGCTTCTGGAAGCAATTTTAACTCATCAAATTATGACCTCTTAAAGTGATAATAATAACCATAATGAAGAATGAAATGAAACACGGAAATAACTGTATGCTGCAATCTAAATCGATATCAGGATCCTGTATGCATTCTAGACCACAGATAATCAATCTAATGAGAATCCCCACGAATTCCTGTCATTTGGGAAGTTTATGGATGGACATTCTTTAATAGCAATAAAAAAATGTGTCTTAGAAATTCATTTACTACTTTTACTGATAAGATATAACAAGAATAATTGTGTTAATGCTTAACAGCTCTGCCTTTAGAATAGTCTGTTTCCATAGTTGGGGAAGGCATGCACCACACAGATCCAGATTTGAATCCAAGTTCTGCCAATGTACTTGCCCAGTAGTCTGAGACCCATTAAGAAACTTCTTGAGTCATAGTATCTTATTTGAAAATGGAAATTTAATTGTAGTGTGTCCTATAACTGATTCATATACCTAGCATGACTATCAATGAGACAATGCACATAAAATATTTAGTACTTAAACCAATTACACAATACATAATAGCTAATATTAGTCTTGGTAATTGTAGTAATAAGAGTAACTATTGATGATGATGCAACCACAAAGATAAAATGTTTTCATTATTTAAAAAGATAAATAAAAATGATATATAATCAAAAAACACTTAAAATAAATATTTAAATAACTTACAGGAGTGTATCTCTAACCACTTATCTGAGGTAGTTTATGTGTATATGGACATTTAGAAAACTATCTAGGTTAAAATTTGTTGAAAATGATATGACAAGGAATAAAATTATGAAAGTGCTAACAAAAAAATCTTCGAAGTTATTCCAAAAATCCCATTGTATTCTCTGTGATCAAAAGTTAATATGTAAAAAAACAAAACAAAACAAAGTTAATATGTATATTTTACTTCTAGATGTTGCTTTCCTTCCACATTGGTTTCCAAATAGAAACCTAAAACAAGTCTTAAGCTACAGAATGAGTTTCCTAATTTCCAAGTTGGTATTAAGACAGGCTTTTAGAAACTTATGATGAAATTTTGTCATGGTGGTACTGTTCCATAAGATCAATTTTCCTTTTTGCAAGGAATGCAATATAATTCATAATCAAATATTTATTGAGAAACTACTTTCTCCCCCAAGTTTTTCAGCATGAATATTTCTTAGCCATCAAGTTGAATTTTGTTTTTATTTTTCTTCTTCAGCTTAAAAGAAATAATCACCAATATACAAAAGACTACACTACAAATGCTCTTGAACACACACACAGATACACACACACACAACTTTTGTAGTTAACTACATTACACTTTTCATAATACCAAAATAGGTACTTTCTCCAAATATCTTTTCTTTGCATTGACATATTAATTCTTCTATATCAAAAAATTTACAGGAAATGTCAGTTTACAGATCTGGTGATCTTTCTATTTTGAGAAAAAACAAAATGCTTCCAAAGCATCTTCCAAAGAAATTGCAAATATAAAATCAAATGGATGGTAGTTGACTCCTTAATACTTCACAGTTTTTCAGAACTTTCCATGTGATCTTTGTTTATGTACCTACATGAATGTGTATGTGTGTGTGTGTGTCTTAATTTATGGCACAGCAGGCAAAAGAGACAGGACAAAGATTTAAAAAAACATTTACAATCTAAAAAATAACAAGTCATTTGTCGGTTTAAAATGTGTGCCCTGGAGCCACAAAAGTTTGAGTTTAGCATCTTAATCTATTTGACAATATCTAGTAGCACTTTACTGACACCTCTCTTTATAATTTTTATTCTCTCGTATAATATAAGATACTTGACAATACATAAATATTTGACAATAAAAACTGAGTACATTTTAATGAGAACTATTTTAAAATTCAAGGAGGTTTTAGCAGCAATTATTTAAATGAATTATTCTACTTCATATGTTCTTAAAAGTCACTTTATTCAACAATTCACCACCTCTGTAGGCTGATCTCACTTAATTGATGTAGTTCAGGATTTTTTTCTTGAGTTTGAGATATTAGAGATAGTTGTATACAATTCTCCGGTGATTTAAAAATTCCATGTTTTCATAAAGATCATCTTTCACGTTTTCTAGATACTTGGTTATTAGAGGAGTGGATATTGACAGACATAAAGAAACTGGAAAGTTCATTACTTCTGCTGGGCACCATGTATAGCCACAAATGGTATAAAGGTCAGACAGATTTTACCACATAATTGGAATCGACCTTAGAGATACATAGACATCTATACCATTCCTTCTGGCCTCCTTTGCTCACCTGGTCTCTGGACTCTTTATGTGTAGCCTTACATTGAATGGTTCTCGATTTTTCTTTATGACTGAATAACTCCTTTGGAATCAACTTTCTACCTTTTATGTGTACACAGATATGATGAAATTTTAACTCCTCCACAGCTTTGAGGTCAAGTAACGTGCTCCAGTTTGTTAGGAAACTAAATATCAGAATTTGCAACACTGTCATCCCCCTTTCTTTAGACTTGTCCCACTAACAAAACTAGAAGATTTATTTGTTACAATTGTAGTGCTTCCCTACCCCCTACCCAATGTAAGGGAATCCATTAGAAAAGATAAGAAACATTTGAGGTCTTGGATATTTAAGGAAACAAATTAATAACCACTAGCATGATTAGATTTTCCCCACTTTTGTTAAAAAGTGTTTTTTCCACTTAAGTTAGTTCATAGCCTCATCATAACAGCAATGCAAAAAGTTTAGATGGGTGGCTTAGTCGGTTAAGCATCCGACTCTTGGTTTCGGCTTAGATCATGATCTCATAGCTTCATGAGTTTGAGCCCCACGTCAAGCTCTGCGAGCTGGAAGCTAGGAGCCTGCTTGGGATTCTCTCTCTCTGTCCCTCTGTCTATGCCCCTCCCTCACTTGCTCTGTCTCTTCTCTCTCAAATAAATAAACAATTTAAAAAAAAGAACTAAAAGTTAGGAATCATATTGAACAATTTATTCTTTCCACTCATATTCAATCAGTTAACATTTATTCTATCTCAGCATTTCTTGCAATTGTCCTACCCCTGTTCAATCCCGCTCCCAGTTCCTTAGTTCAGATCTTTTACTATTTCTCATCTATAGTCTTTAATGACTCTTACTCTGTTCCCCACTACCCATAGGAAATCAGTACTCTCATACATATTTTAGTCTGATGCCAGAGTTATTTGTCTAAAAGGAAAATAAAAAATGTATCAACTCTCTGCAAAAACATGTTGATCCTCAGATTTCTATGTACTAAATAAAATATAAAATTTAAATCCTGACATACAATATTATTTACTAGTCAACCTTACACATGCTTTGAGTTACACCTTCTTCCATGTCTGGATGTCCCTATGTTCTATTCCTTTTAATCTTGCTGTGCCTGACACATTTTTTAAGGCCTTTGAGCAATTCCCCGGGAATAGCATGCTTAGCCTGGTTAAATCTTAGTCATTCTTCAAAAACCAGCTTAAATATGAATCCCCTAATCTCTGCCTCCTCTTTTGTAGCTCCATAGTAATTTTATACTTATATCTCATATTTTAATAGTTTATTTTTACAACTGTATCTTCCACCAGGTCATAGTCTCATCAAGCACAGAGACTGTGTTATGTTATTCCATATCCTTGGCCCCAAATAAGTTTTTGTGAAAAAAAAAAAAAGCATGTACCATTTGCGTAATTATGGGTCCAGTTTATAGCAAGAAATGATATTAAACATTCTGCCCCACTCTTCCACTATATGCATTTACCATAAATTCATATTCTAGTTTTGAGTCTAAAAGTCAGCATAATTAAATTAATTTTAGAGCTAATATTTAAATGTTGAGATTTCTAATTCAGGAGGTAAGTGTAAGCTTATGAAATCTGAAAGGGTTCGGTGCCTATTCTCGTGTGTTTTCCCATCACAACTAATTTAAATGTAATAAAAACGTCTGCATGGTTGTTTACAAGCAACTGGGGGCTTGAATTCCTTCATCCAGTGCCACTAGAGACTCTAGATAAAGTACTAGAATAAACAATTTAATGAATAAATAATTAACACACAATTAAAAAGTTATTAAAACAGACTGGCATTAGCTATCTGTGTATTGAAGGTCTCATAGGTCTCCTGTAGGTTAGCACTTAATACGTCTACCTCAATTATTAATCGTGCTTAATGGCATTTTTAGTCTTAAGTAAGAGAATTTTTATATTATTATTTCTCCTAAGATCAAAAGGTATATAAAGCCATACAATCTAAAGTGCCCAATTTTTGTGTATGGATTTTTAGGACAATATAGCTGAATTATGTTTGTGTTTGATTTTAAAAACAACTTCTAGATGAAACACGACCAATCATCACAAGTGCAATATTCTCATAAAACAATTTGCAGTTGGCCCTTGAGTAACGAGCTTACTGCCCCAGAAATTCTGGAATGTAGTGAGCAAATTAAATGATTTATAATGCTAGCCACTTAATTTTTTAAGTAACTTCTTAATAAAATAGTTTATAGGGTCTTCTCTCATAACTGTGCTATTTCTATGCTACGGTCACAAGCATAGGGATATCCCAAGTACTTGTCCAGATTCCAACACCTGTTTCTTTAATAACTGTGATACTCTCCTTAAAGTTAGTTTTAGACTTTCCAAGGCCCTAAAAGAAATGATGCAGGCATAACTATTTAGATGTTCCATACTTTCATTCGCTTAAAGGACTATTATGATTCAGAGAATTCTGAAATGCTCCATGAATCGCCTGATATATCCCAAGGAATATAACATTTTTTTTCTTAAATAATTAATGCAAATTTCAAACCCTTGGGAGCAATTGCTAGGGAAATTTGCTCTTTAATTTTCTTAATAAAATGTATGTACTTCTAAAAACAAAAAAATATATATTTATACTCCCATAAACCCATTTATACACACACATGCACATGCACACTTTGTGAAGTGAAATGTTACAACACGGTTGAAAAACACTCGCAGTTGTGAAATAAAACATTGCTCCATTTTATCATCATCATTAAGCACAAAATAAGACACTGTGAATATTATCAAAACTTTCACCTGGCACTTTGATATCATTCCTTCAATTTTTTCATTGTCATAAGTATAAGTGTAAAACACTCACGAGCCTACAAAAATCCTTCAGGAAATTAACAAATAATTTTTAACCAATGTTTTATTATGTATAGCAATAATGCCAAAGTATGTCTCTTTTAACATTCAATTATATTGTAGCAAATGATTCATTGTACATGTATTTATAATAGTCACTAAAAATCAGTAATATTACTGATAATCTATGACATCATACAAGCATTAAAAACTGGTTGTCTGGGCCTTATTTTCTCTAGAATAAATGTTTCATTGTTATCAACTATTTTTACCATATTAGCACCTACCTAAATAGCAGAGAGAAGTAAGAAAAGAAAAACATATATGAAGTGCAAATTTTCAGGTATGTTTTAAAAAGAATCATTTGGTGGCAATACCATGGAAACATTAGCGTTTGTATTTCTTTGTTCTTGTTTATGTTAATTTATATTGACAATGAAATTCGAAATGAAAAAATATGTACATAGAATTACATAGAGCAGTATGTATTCTCTTGACAGTTTCTGTGACCTTTTTACTTGAGTTAATGGGGATATTGCTCTTGATAAAGTACTTACGACACGTGCCTACAATAAAGAGGAATAAATGTGGCCAGTGAAGGGAACAGGAAGTGGAAAATGCTTAGTGAGGCTGAACACAGAGGAACAGGGTGTAGGGATAGAGGGGGAAAGGCAACAAGAAATCGGAGATAAGGACTTGAGAGGAGAGAAAATAAGGGAAAGAAAAAGCTAAAGACCTTGTGAGAAAACAGTTTGGAAAACAGATTTTTTAGAGAACAGAAAGATCGCAATTTGGGTTTTTGTTTTGCTTTGTTTGCTTTTTCGTCTTTTCGTTTTTATGATTTTGCTGTCATTGTGGGCTCTATAACCTCTCTTTCTTGCTTTATTTAACCTCCAGAGAATTCTGTATCTTCCACTAACACACATGTGTGAGTGGGAATTTAGAAGAGAGGAAGAGGGGCATCTGGGTGGCTCAGTTGGTTAAGACTCTGACTCTTGATTTCAGCTCAGGTCATGATCTCATGGAGCCCTGGGTTTACTTCTATGCTCACAGCTCCAAGCCTGTTTGAGGTTCTCCGTCTCCCCTCTCTCTGCCCCCCCAGTCCCCACACACTCTCTCTCTCTCTTTCTCTCTCTCAAAAATAAGTAAACAAACTTTAAAAAATAAAAAAAAAAAAAGAAGAAAGGAGAACAACTAACACCTGCTGCCACAGGTCTCTGCTTGTACAGATGATGAATGTATGATTACAACATGTGCTATGCAGTTACAACAGAGCAATAGGTAACAATAACAAAGCATCATATTTAGGAAAAGACAATGGGTTCCAGACTATAATAATTAGGTTGAAACTCCAGCACCGCAACTTGATAGTTGTTGTATCTTGGTAAATAAACTCCCTTCTTAAGTTTAATCGTGTGGAAAATGGGACAATAATGTATAACTCACAGTGTTACAGTATTGTTGTGAGGACTAAATGAAAGTATATGAGGCCACCAGAACACTGCCTAGTGCATTATGTGTGTTTGGTCAATATTCCTTTCTTAATTCTCAAAAGAAAAAAAAAAAAAAGAGAGAGAAAGAAAAGAAAAGAAAAGAAACAAAGAAAGAGAGAGAAAGGGAAGAAAATCAAATCAATATTTGTTAATTTTTTCAAACGATTGCCAGATAACTCTTTTGTAAAATTCTTCAAAAACTCGCATGGGTTTATCAAACCACGCATGAAGGCAGATGCTTCCAACTGTGAGGCACAAATGTGTAGATGCTTCGATGAATATCCTATAGAAACTTATGTTCATAAAATGTAATAACTAACTTCTGAAAGGTATTACCTCTTTCAGAAAAGTTCATTTTTGGGAGTTTTCGTTTTCAAATTTTCATTTTGAAAAAGGTTTTGGTTTTGTATTTTCTATTCAGCACTTACATGCGCTCATTTGGAGGGAGCTGAATAGCTGAACAGTTTGGAAGGAGCAGATCTGCCCCTTCGTATGCTAATAGATTAGGTCTGCGGATACCCAAGATATCAAAGTGAATGTGAGCAAGCGGGCAATTTTATTCAGCTCCACTGAGTTACCTAAGGAGATAAAGTAAAGTTATGAACTTATTTTTACCTTAGTATTACTGCTGCTATTGTTTTTCTTAAATTAGGAATATTGTTAGGTATTGTTTTAATTTAATTCAGGAAACTAATTGAAGGAATCCTTTGCTAATACCAGCTTTCTGCCCTGAAACAAAGGCCTGCGTGGGGAAGATGAAGCAGGGTGACTTTGCTGAGGTTGAGAGGGATTAAAACTCAGAAAGTCTGATGCAACAGGAATTTTTAAGACAGAAGAATAGAGAGTAGGGAGTTATACAGAAGAAAGACACCTACAAATCTGTTTAGGTGTTCCATGGATTTTGGCTGAGTAATAAGGTACATACAGGGTAAAACCCAATTAGACCAAAAAGAATAAATATCAAAGAGCTAAACACTGAAAACCTCCCGAGACTTGCGTAGGTTTGGGACATGTTCAAGTTTGACAGAATCAGAAATCAAATTGTCCACACTGAGGACCCAGCTTTCAGTGAAGCCCCATGTCATGTCTTTTAACCTACCTGGCCCTGAAGTTTAGTCTAGATAATAAAATGTATTAATAACACCTGAATATATCAAGTTGAGCCACAAACATTTTTGCTGCTGACCAGAACAAAACTAAGCATTCGTAAAGAAAAACAACAAATCCAGATACACAACAGCAAAATTCTCATTGTTTACCATTGAAGAAAAATTTATAGGCAGGGAAATGTCTTCTTTGGTCCAAAACAAAATCAGTAAATAACAAAGAACAGAAATAATGGATATAATGTAATCAAACATGGTTTTAAAAACAGCTGCCAGGGGTGCCTGGGTGGCGCAGTCGGTTAAGCGGCCGACTTCAGCTCAGGTCACGATCTCGCGGTCTGTGAGTTCGAGCCCCACGTCAGGCTCTGGGCTGATGGCTCAGAGCCTGGAGCCTGTTTCCGATTCTGTGTCTCCCTCTCTCTCTGCCCCTCCCCCGTTCATGCTCTGTCTCTCTCTGTCCCAAAAATAAATAAACGTTGAAAAAAAAAAAATTTAAAAACAGCTGCCATAAATATGTACAGAACTTTTTAAATGAACATAATAAAGGAATTAAATTTCAAGAAGGAAACAAATGGTATTCTATATTATAAAAATCTGATATGAAAAACATTACTGACAAAATAACAGATCAGACCCTATAAACAAAAAATATCAAGAACCAAAGCCTAATGACAGATCGACAGAAACTATCAAAATGAAACATACTTAATATAAAGGCGAAAAATAAATAGAAATTCAGTGACCTAAAGGAAAATAAGTATCTTAATATATGTGCAATTGGATTCTATGGCAATGTGAGGGGAAAAAATATTTGAAAAAATAATAATGAAATATTTTGTAATTTTAAGAGCAATATAACTCCACAGATCCCAGAACCTGAGTAAAATCAGAGTAGAATAAAAATAAAGAAAATAACCTCAAGAAATCCTGATAAAAATTCTGGAAACCAATGATCTACAGAAAATCTTGACAGTAGCCAACAAAGAAAAATACATATGTACAGGGAAATAAATATAAAAACCATGGCTGATTTTGCATTGGAAACAATGCAAGCCAGAAAACAAAAGAATAAATTATTAATAGAGCTAAAAACAAACAAAAACAAAAACAAAAAACCTCTCAAGGTGGAATGGAATGTTACATTCAGAAAAAAAAAATTAGAAAATATTTTTATTTTACCTTTATTTTTAATTTATTTTTCTAAAAAAATTTGAGAAAGTTCACAATATGAGAAATATTAAAAGATATTCTATAATGTAGAGGAACCCGATTCCAGTTAGAAACTCAAATCATTAGAAAGACATTAACAATGTTGCCATTGATAAGAATGTGAATAAATATAAAAGATTCTTTTTCCTTTAAAAATACAAGTTGATTCAAAACATACTTGATCCTTTAAAGCAAAACCATACCATTCTACAGTGAGAGTTATAACATAAGTGAAATAAACCATATGACCTTAATAACACAGACAACAGGGGAGAAACAGAAATATATTTTGTGATGTTTTTATTTTTTATTTAAATGTTTTATTTTTTAATTTTACTGATTTGATCAGTAGAACAGAATAAAGAACCCAGATATAAACCCCTTTGTATATGGTCAATTAATTACAACCAAGAAGCCAAGAATATGCTATGGGAAAAAAAAAATAGTCTCTTTAATAAATTGTGTTGGTAAAAATGGATAGCTACCTGCAAAATAATGAAACTGGACCCCTATCTAACACCAGTTACAAAAATCAGGTCAAAATAGATTAGAGAGTTAAAAGAAATTAAGACCTGAAGCCATAAAACTCCTAGAATAAAACCTAGACAGTAAGATCCTTGACAATGGTTTATGCTATGATTCTTTTTTATATGTATATGATTTTTTTTTAGAGAGAGAGAAAGAGAGAGATAGAGAGCAGGTAAGGGACAGAGGGGGAGGGAGAGAATCTCAAGAAGGCTCCACACTGAGTGTGGGGGTCTATCTCACTACTGTCAGATCATAACCTGAGCTGAAATCAAGAGTTGGTAGTTCAACTGACTGAACCACCCAGGTGGACCTCAAAATGATTTTTTTGAATTTAGCACCAAAAGCAAAGACAACAGAACCAAAAGTAAACAAGTAGGACTACATCAAACTCAAAACCTTCTGCACAGCAAAACAAACCATCAACAAACTGAAAAGGCAGACTAGGGAATCAGAGAAAATATTTGCAAATCATTTATCTGATAAGGAGTAATATACAAAAAATATATAAAAATCAATAGCCAAAAAACCCAATCTAAGGGTGATGTTTTTAGATTATAGGTAAAGTAATACAATGGTATTATAGTGTTTTTTGAAGGTGCATGTGAGAGGTTAAAAATACATATTGTGAACCTTGGATAAAACCTCAAAAGTAAAAGGAAGAGAAGGGAAGGGAAGGGAAAGAAAGGGAAGGGAAGGGAAGGGAAAAAAGAAAAGAAAAAAAGGAAAGGAAAGGAAAGGAAAGGAAAGGAAAGGAAAAGAAAAGAAAAGAAAGAAAAGAAAAGAAAAAGGAAGGAAGGAATGACGGGAGGAGGAAGGAAGGAAGAAAGATGGAAAGAAGGAAAGAAGGAAAGAAAGAAAAGAAAGAAAGAAAGAAAGAAAGAAAGAAAGAAGAAAGGAAGAAGGAAAGGAAGAAAGAAAAAGAAAAGGAAAGAAGACAGGCATGCAAGCAAGAAGGCAGGCAAGAAAGCTAACAAACGAATGGAGACGTAAAATTAAATGCTAAACCATAATTCAAAAGAATTCAGGGGGAAAAAAGCAAAGAAAATGGAAATTTGCAATTGAAATAAAAATCCCTCCAGTTTTTTTTTTAATGTTTATTTATTTTTGAGAGAGAGAGAGAGAGCCAGAGCACAAGCAGGGGAGGGGCAGAGAGAGAGGGAGACCAGAATCTGAAGCAGGCTCCAGGCTCTGAGCTGTCAGCACAGAGCCCTATGTGGGGCTCAAACTCATGAACCGTGAGATCATGACCTGAGCTGAAGCCAGAGGCTTAACCAACTGAGCCACCCAGGCACCTCAAAATTCCTCCAGTTTTGATGTGTGATGTGTGTGTGTGTGTGTGTGTGTGTGTGTGTGTTTGTAAGATATTAAGAAGATAATTTCAAAATATTTCTGGAAAAGAAAAAGGAAACAAATCCAAGAAAAGACACAATAAAAAAAGAACAAAGTTGGAAGAATTCTCGTGCTGTTATTTCAAGATACACCATATAGCTATGTGAGTTTGGTAGGCAGAAGAACGGCCCCTCAAATATGCCCAAATACTAATCCCTGGAACCAATGGATATGTTACCTTACATGGCAAAGTTGAGTTAAGGCTGAAGAAAGAATCAAGCTTGCTTATCAGCTGACCTTGCAATGGAGGACTATACTGGATTATCTGTCTGGGCCTAGAATGGATCCTCACCAGTTGAAAAGAAAGGCAGGAAAGAGAGGAGCAGAAAGATGATAACATGAAAAGCATTCTGCCTGATCTTGTTGGCTTTGAAGATGGAGGAAGGAATCCATGAGTGAAGAAAGTGAGTGACCTATAGGAGTTGGCAAAGGCGAAGAAAACAGTTCTGGCAAAGGCGAGGAATGCAGTTCTGCTGACTTCTTGATTTTAGCCCTATGAGACCCATTTGGTACTTTTGACATCCAGAACTATAAGATAATAAATGTGTGTAGAAAAACAAAAAGAAACACGAAACATATTTCATCAAAATTAAATATTATGGTCTTCAAAAGATAACAGCAAGGAAATGCTTAGGTAAGTCACAGACATGGAAAACATGTCTGTAAACATATCTATCTAATAAAGGACTTACATCCAAAATATATATGGACATTTTTTTAATTCAAAAGAAAAATGGCCCACAAAGGGACTACTACACAAATGATCAAAACCATTTGATTTAAAATGACCAAAAATGGAAACAAACCTAATACCAGTTAATTAGTGAATGGATAAATAAAGGCACGTATATATAATGGAACATTATTTGTAATAAAATTTATGAAATTCTGATATATATACAACAACAAGGATGAGTCTCAAAAAAATATAATGAGGAAAATAAACCAGGTACAACTAGGTGCAAACAAGGAAGTACTGTGTAACCATTTCTTTAAAATCTAGATCAGGTCAAACTAGTCTGTATCTCTGGTAGAGATTGGATAAGGGTTGTATGAGGTGAGAGGTCAGAGTGGATTGACTGAATCAAGGAATGAGAGAATTTTTTTAAGTTATAAAAACACTCCAGATTTTGATTCGGGTAGTACTTGCCCAAGTGCCTATGTTTATTAAAACTTACTGAACTATAATCTTAAAATGATTCTATTTTATGACAATTATAACTCTTATCATTTATTTCAAAAATGAATCAAACTCAACCATTTGTCATATTTCACCTATATAATATGTGATCTATCATAAAATATAAAATCTCTTGGTTGCAAACTCTCACTCACGTGTTGAATATTTAGTGCACATAAGTCACAGATAGGCTTCTTCTATGTATCTCTTCTGTTAGGAAACATTATAATGCAAAGTCTATTATCTTGAGATTTAAAGAGAACTGGGTTCCATGTTTGTCACTCTTTTTGTTGAATAACACTAAAATTGTATGAGTCTCAGTTTTTTCATCAATAAAATTTGATTAATAATGCTTACCCTGTATGGTCGTTTTGAGTATGATTTTCTCTTACCCTTATCTGTTTCGCTTCAAATTTCTGAGATAGGCAAGTCCAGACTGAATTAAGTCACATCACAGGACACTGAGTGCACCAAATTAGAACAAAACTCTACCCATGCTCTTTTCAATAACCTGGGATGGGGAATAATGTCAGATCTTTTTAAATTATTTTTTTTGAAATGAAAAAGAGATTAAGTGATCATATATCTAAAAGACATAAAGAAATCAAGCCTCTTTCATTTGTACCTTTGAAAGAAACAGAAAAGTGATGCTCTGAGTTCTTTTATCTACCTATTTCTGTTTCTCAGAACTAGAAGAAGAAGAAGAAGAAGAAGAAGAAGAAGAAGAAGAAGAAACAAGAAAAGAAAGAAAAGAAAAGAGAAAAGAAAAAAGAAAAGAAAAGAAAAAAACAAAAGGAAAGGAAAGGAAAGGAAAGGAAAGGAAAGGAAAGGAAAGGAAAGGAAAGGAGAGAAAAGGAGAGAAAAGGAACGAAAAGAAAAACAAACAATATGGTCTCTTGGTTGAGAGGTACCTTCCACTTTGGAAGGAAAGTGGGGCCAAGATACAATCCAGGAAATGGTCTCTCACCCGTGGCTGAAGTTTTAGACTTTCAGGAAGATGAATAAAAACAACAAAACAAAATTAAGCATAGGGCCTTTTTTTGCCAGTATAATAAAGCAATTAGGGACTGTAGGGAAAAGACCAACCAGGAATCAAGACTGCGCATTTCTCTGGAAGGTCTCATCAAGAAATTGAATTCATTGGTAGAGAGATGTAAAGAGTCATTAAAGCAGAAAGGAAGTTGAATAATAATATATATGAAGAGCTAGCATAGTGCCTAGTTGGAAAGCTACCTGTGTAATAAATATGACTTCTTTCTCTCTCCATCCCACTTGTGCTTAATCATCACTCTGCAACTACCAGGAACCTAAATCAGAGGGAGAGCTGGTTGGGACAGACAGGAGCAACATTATTGCTTCTAATACGTGAGCCAGGAGGTCTGACATCAGATGTTGAGTAGCAATTGCATTTTTGGCGGCTCCCCCCTCCCCCCCCCCCCCCCCGCGTGCTTTGGGGCAATGCCGTCAAACCAGGAAGCTGGAAGCCGAAGCACATTGGTTACAAAGATGGGAAAAATAAAAACATTTCAGTATATTGCGATTTAAGTAGAAGAACTCAGAGAGGAAGGCTTTCTTTCATGGAAGATCCCCAAAGGTTCTCAGTTAATAATAAATCACTGACAGAGCTCAGGAATCCCTGCTCAATTTCCAACCCCACCATTATTCCACTTCAACTCAGTTTTGGGTAGAAATGATTTTGAGGTCACACTCGTCTTTAAAATGTCTGAGAACACTGATCAAATAGGCTGCACCTTGAACCCTCTTCACTGTATTTACCTGTTACTAAAATGCAAATGAATTATGGAAATAAAGCTTCAAACATGCTAGGTACATTTTTTTTCCCTTATTTTAAAAGAAATTTCTATTACTATCAGAAAAGTAGGAAGAAATCTGCATTTGTGTTGCTAAATTAAGTTTTAGAAAGACTATGGTGTCACTCTCAAAGCCACAGTGCAACATAAACAGTATTCTGCTGTTTTTACCTCATTTGTGTAAATAGCTTACAAAGTGAATCGAACAGATGATGCAATCTTTCTGTAAATATGCTGACATCACCTAAGTACACAGCTGCTCTGTTTCAAGGGAAAACATTCACTCATTATCCAAAATTTTATTGAAACCTAAATATACACGCGCTCGTGTAGAAAATTATTTTGTTGTGACACTTTACAGTTATGGACAGGTACCAAAAGTCAACTTAAGCAACACTCTCTATGAAGATTATTGCTAAATACTGTACATATGTTACGGGCTGCTTATCACAAGGAAGCAATTATGTTATTTTAGCTTGGCAATTTTTTTTTTTTGCTCTATGTTTTATTAAGAAGCCCTAATTACAGATTCAAATTAGTGAAAATAGCATAAATGAATTGTTATGACTACAAGGTGATATAATCATGAAATTTTAGCCATATTATTCATTTGATTTTATATTAAATTTCTTAGATTTAAGTCCACTTAACTGTAAGCAATTCATATACAAATAATCAATGTTTTTCTTGTGGTTGTACATCAATTAATCCATGATTTTGGCTGATTTTATTTTGAAATATTAATTCTAATCATATTATTCAGAAAAAAAAATGATAGTGTCTTGAAGAGTAGAGCATACATAAACTATCAGAGGAATTAGTAAATATTTTGGATGAGTTGAGAACTTAATTTTTTACAGTTATTCAGTTGGTAGCATTCATACTATCTTTAGCTATAAGCAATATCTACATAAGCAAAATGAGTTATTTAAACTTTTTCAGTGTTTCATCTTCTCAGAGTCTATTTCACTGAGAAAATCAAAAATTGGAGCATGATTCTTATTAAATGCGGGTCAGCTATCCTAACAGCAAAATTGGAACCGAGCTGCATCGAGGTGTAAACCTCACAGCCATTTGCGAAATCTGAATAACTGCCACAAGTTCTAATGGAATGGAATTCAAGCAAAATAGCTAATACTAGAATACAACGAACAAAAAATAATATTCTCAAGACACTGCTGCTTAGGAAAAGAATGTAGGCAGAGTGTGGCGTGCAGAAGTAATCCTGGAAAAAAGTTGCTGTTTCCATAGTTTTGACCGACTCCTGTTCCTTTTTTTTTTTGTGCCTGACAGAGTAAATGTTCGATTCTCAATAAACATATTATGTTGACTTGAACCCAGATTAAGACTAACTCAGCAGGTATTCAGCCCATAATGTAGCAGTTACAGCAGAGGTAAGTCAGGGAGACAACATAAACTAGATGAAGGGGAATAAGCAATGTGAGTGAGCTCCTCATAGTGAAGGGGTGGAACTCTGGAGAAACCATTCAGAAAAGAAGTGCTCTTAAGCCAGAGCATGGACGCACCATGTTGTATATGTATGTTCTGTTATTAAATTTAGTGGTCAATATACAGTCAGTGTTTGTGTTTTGTTGACATATCTGTTAACATATTCGCTTTTTCTTTTCTCTGTTTCATATGTAGATGGAAAATAAAATAAAGTTCGGGCACTAGTAAAAACTTCACTCAAAATTCAGTTTTATTTTCAACATCAAGTTTAAGTTCACAATTTGCGATTGGGAATGCTGCATGAGCAATGTCATTTATATACAAATGAAAATTTTTTTTCTGAAATTCCTACAAATAGCCTGCTTCTACCATGAACTCTGAAGCAGAATCAGGATATCAATGTACAATTTTGAATATTTCTTTGATTTTGACACTTCTATATAGTCTAGTTTGATTTTTAACTTGAATTTTGACATAAAATTAGAAGACAATAGCACTCACTGCTGCTGAAAACAGGGAACAGAATAAATCTGTTCCGTATGGTTATGATGGGATATACACCACATCTAAATTGCGTGTGCTTTGCTAAAAATCTCGCATTAGTGAATGTCCAAGAGTTAACAAAAGAATATAAAGTTAAATTTATTGTTCTGGAGAACAGAACTAGGACCAAGTTTTGGAAAATGGAGTTAATAAATTTCCACTCAACATAAGGAAGAACTTTTTAGCAATGAAAGCTATCCAAGCATAGAAAAGGCTGCATCTCAAGTAGTCAGTTCCTTGTCATTGGAATTATTCGAGCAGAAGTCAGATATATGACTATCATTTGGGGATGGTATGCATGTGGTAAGAGGTGAGATTATGTGACCTTTAAGGTTCCTTCAAACCCTGCTACTATTATAAGTAGATGCCTTGTTGAAAATAGGTTAGCACACACACGGTGATGTTCAAATATCAACATCATCAAATTCAGCCAGAGAAATAATAAATTGAAGATATCATTGTGATTGGGGAAAACAAGCATATTTTCTGAAATCTAGTAGCAATGAGTTCCAGGGTAAGAGACTGCAATGAATCAGTGCTTGGCATGAAGGAGACACAATGATTTAGTGCTTCAGCCTCAGTCCATATGGAGTTACTTATCAAATGGCAGCAATTTCTGTAAAGCATGCTAGACTGAATCTGCTGCCCGCTACACAAACACCGCGTGATGTCCCTGTCAATTGCACAGTGCTTGCTGCTACATGTAACAAAAAGCCAGTGACCCTACCTGCTATCACTGGTTTGATTGCAGGGTCTAGCTAAACTCTCAGTTTTTCAGCCTGACATTAGGACTAAATCGTATTAAAAATGAACGTTTAAAAAGGAGCATATTTAACCTTTATCAGACAGCGTAAACAATTTTCTAGGATGGGTAGAGAATGATACTGTCACGGACTTTCAGATCTGAACTACATCCTTGTCCACCCAGGTCTGTGCCCTGAGAGGCTAACCTGTATGTGGATATAGATCAAGGAGCTTTCTTGCTTCTGACTTCTGGCTAGAATCTGACAATGGAGTTGGGGGGTGGGGGGTGGGCATATAGAGGGAAGAAATAGAGAGAAGCCAAATTAATTATTACCTCAGCTTCTTTCGTGCAAGGTTCACTTCACTGGATTGAACACATCACTAAGGGTCCCAGCGTTCGTAAGGTGACCTTCTTCTTAGCCTCTCTGTTTCTGGTTTCGGGTAACTTCTTTCCCCTTTCCCTTTCTGGCCATAGAGAAAGAAGAGCAGCCTTACCATTACTGCCACTAGCTCTAGGACACGCCCCTATAACGTAATGCTGCCCTATACCCTGTGTACATCTTTATAAATAATTTCTTTATTAAAGACTTTACAAACACCCACGTGTAGCTTGCTCTCTGTTTCCCTCTCCAGGCCAAAGCTCTAGGTGACTTGTTCCCTGTACTAAGAGTCTTTTTTGGCCAATTATGCTTTCACATATGTTTTAGGTAAATTCTTAACTTCCCACACAGCTTAACGAGAATGAATTGAAGAACTTAAAAAACATGTGCTACGTCATATTATTTGTGATCAGTGTATTGTAGCTGAAGATATTTGAATTTTGGGCAATTTTAAAAACCCTAAATATTAGATTGGCTCTTATGAAAAGTGATACAGTCTGGGATACTTTCCTACAACACTGGAGCACTAAGTTGATCCATCACTCCGTATTCATTGTACAAACTCATAGTGGGTGTCCTTGTGTATTATTTTCAGTTATGGCCAACATGATCAATTTTGTTGTTTTTCTTTAGACTACCTAACAATTTTCTCCTAGAGTATTTGATAAACTATCTAAACACTTTGAACTTAGCATAAAAAATAGATGTTAGTGTTACATATTGGTTACATCCTTTATCTAGTTAGATAGTGTCCCTCAAATTCAAGTTCTTCCTGGAACCTCAGAATGTGATCTTGTTTGAAAATAGGGCCTTTGTAATTAGTTAGGTTAAGACGAAGTCATGCTGGAGTAGCGTGAGCTCTAAATCTGTTACCACTGGTATCCCTATAATAGAAGAGAATAAACACAGAGACATAGACACAGGAGGAGGTGATAAGAAGACAGAGGAGAAAAAAATCATGTGAAGATAGGACACATATTGGAGTCATACATGCACAATCTAATGAATGCCAAGGACGGCCAGAATGTATCAGAAGCAGAATCAGCAAAAAAAAAAAAGAAAGAAAGAAAGAAACTCCCCTAGAGCCTTCAGGAAGATTATGATCTTGCTGACACTTTCAAATTTCTATCCTCCAAAACTGTGAAAGAATAAATTTCTATTATTTGAGTCACCCAGTGCATGGTACTTTGTGATGGCAGCTCTAAGAAACTAATGTACATGCCTATTAATATAAATATTACCTCACGTGCTTCTTTTAAAAATCTCATTTAGGGGCACCTGGGTGGCACAGTCGGTTAAGCGTCCGACCTCAGCCAGGTCACGATCTCGCGGTCCGTGAGTTCGAGCCCCGCGTCGGGCTCTGGGCTGATGGCTCAGAGCCTGGAGCCTGTTTCTGATTCTGTGTCTCCCTCTCTCTCTGCCCCTCCCCCGTTCATGCTCTGTCTCTCTCTGTCCCAAAAATAAAAATTGAAAAAAAAAAAAATAAAAAGTAAATCTCATTTAAAAGAAACCTGGAATTTTGGGGCGCCTGGGTGGCACAGTCGGTTAAGCGTCCGGCTTCAGCTAGGTCACGATCTCGCGGTCCGTGAGTTCGAGCCCCGCGTCAGGCTCTGGGCTGATGGCTCGGAGCCTGGAGCCTGTTTCCGATTCTGTGTCTCCCTCTCTCTCTGCCCCTCCCCCATTCATGCTCTGTCTCTCTCTGTCCCAAAAATAAACGTTGAAAGAAAAAAAAAATTAAAAAAAAAAATAAAAGACACCTGGAATTTTGAATTTACTCAAGATTAAATTTTGCTTTCAAAATTAGGTATATAATCTACAAAAGGGAAATAATTCTTTTATGTAAATTATTTTTCACTTTTAAATTCAGATTGATAATCATTTGTCACTGCTAAAATATCTCATATTTACACATGTGCAAAAATCTCACGTTTAGGAATATATGTATTTAAAATATACATAAATATATATTCATACATATATTTGGATTTAAAATCCAAATTGCATTTCTTTTTTTTTTTTTTAATGTTTAATTTTTGAGACAGAGAGACAGAGCACAAGCAGGGGAGGGGCAGAGAGAGAGCATGACCTGAACTGAAG
This sequence comes from Puma concolor, assembly GCF_028749965.1. NCBI lineage: Eukaryota > Metazoa > Chordata > Mammalia > Carnivora > Felidae > Puma > Puma concolor. The sequence continues at coordinate 116,716,074 of NC_141675.1, forward strand.
TCGGACGTTTAACCGACTGAGCCACCCAGGCACCCCCAAATTACATTTTTATGTACATTTCAAAAGCCTAAATATAGCTCAAGTTATTAAGAAAAATAGCGTTTTAGAAGATACTTTGTATAAAAAACATGCAATTGTTCTGTCTATTTCAAAATTAAGGACAATACTTACATTATTGAGTGGAAATAAATTACATTTTTTTCTTTAGTAAAATTTAATTCACATTAGCATTTTAAGCTTGTTCCATCATTTCACTGAGCAATAATATTTAAAACCCAGAGCCTGCATTATTTAAAGAAAAGGGCTTTAGTTCAATTGGAAAAATTCTTTGAAAATGAAATTTTTTTGGTTGCTTTAAATATTGATTCCTACTGAAGCAATAGGTGTTTGACATTAATGTTATGGCAACAGTGTCATTTTGCGGTTAATTTTTCTGGTCTATAAGATGTGTAGAAATGAATAACAACAAAACAGATGTCATTACTTGACACGAGATAGCAGAGAGTAACCACACATTCTTAATTAAGTCTATGTGAGGAATAAAAGGGGAAGCAATAGATCTGTGGCATACTAAAATATATTTACTGATTATTTGGATATAAATACCAATTACATAATTTATCTGGCTAGTAATCTTAATTGATGAATATGTAATCCTAAAGAAATCAAGGACATTGTAAGAGTCAGTTAAATTCTCCTTACTATTCATATTTCAAAATATGCATTTGTTTAAAAAAGCACAAGCAAAGAAAATCTATTTTTAAAAAAAGGGCAAGCAAAGACGCCCACTAAAACTTCTAGAAAACTTTGTTCATTAAGTCATCCATTCAATTCACCCATTCATTAAAACATTTATTGTACATCGGTTTTATTCCAAGGAGCATTCAAAATACAACAGGTGGCAGCCAAGGAGGTATGCCGCATACATCATCCCTTGTGAAAAAAAATGTGTGTGTGTGTATACGTATATGTGTAAGTGTATGTGTATGTGTATGTGTATGTGCATGTGACAGCATTCACTCCAAAACCATTGGGAACTTTCTGAAAATGGCATTGAAGACTGAAGCTACTCTTTCCTAAACCTGTTTTTCCCCACTCTCCCTTCACGGGTGTCAGATATGTGTTATGGTCTTAGGCACCCCCACATTCTCGTGCCTCCACCCTCTTTATCCTTCACAGGTGTCCCCCCAATAAGTTTTTAAGTGACTAATCCCATTTTGCCATCTTATTCTGTCCTCTCTTTAGAACCAGGACACTGAAGAATTTCTAGTCCAAGAGAAGCATGTAGCTTGCAAACAGGTGAATATAAAGCAGTGCTTTAAACATTATTTAAAAAAATCATGCGGACAGATCGCTCAGGCAACAAAAAAGATGTCATCCTGGTAAGACAGGAAACAGTTAATATTTGAACGCGCTATTCATAAATACCTACGATGAATAAGAGTAAGTAGGGAACGTACTCGGCTCTTTTCTGCCCTGCATCAGATATCTCCGTTCCTCCTACTTTCAGATTCCTTGTGCCTAACTTACATCTCAGGTGCATTTGGTTAATGCTGGTGAGGAGCATGTCAGACAGAGAGCGAGACGGAAGTACCAGGTATTCTAGGTAGAGGAATAACATCCTTAAAAGTGAGGAAATATGGAAGAGTGTAAGTGTTAATGGAGATTAGTAAGAAGTTCAAAATGTGAAGCATGTAGATTTTATCCTGGTGCATTTTTTAACCCACTTGATTGTTCATTTACAGCTCTGAGACTTGTCTTTATGATCAACCTGGCACTCCTGACTTCGATGACCAGGCATATGGTGATGATTTGCAAACCTACACTGTCAGTCCAAATCTCTCCCCTGAGCTCCAGCTGCCTTTGTATCTCTCCTCCTGTGCATATTATAAGCACATGCAATTCTTCATGTCCCAAACAATTCTCTATCCCAATCTCTGCCTCCCTCATCTCCCCAATATAGTAAACATTTGTGTTCATAAATCTCAACGAGCTTTTCTACACAAAAGCCCAGGCCAGAAGCTGTGGCATCATTCTGACTCTTTCCCAAATGTTCCCATCATTACACTCCCCAGCCCAATTTAGTAATTTACCTAGTGGTGTTTTACCAAGTGGTATTCTCTCTCTAAATTCTTTCAAATTTATCTGTTCTCCTTACCCTCCTAGTTACTGCCCCAGTACAGACCCACTTATCTTTCATCTCAGCTAACACAAAAATAGCACAATTGGTCCTCTGTCTGTCTCTGTTATTTCCCACCTCAATGCTTTCTCTCTACAACTACGAAGTTTAAAACAGAAATCTGATTACATTAATGTCCTGCTTAAAATTCTTTGGTGCATGTGGTATAAAAAGTAAACTCCTTTTTCCTTATAGAAAATATTTCATCATTTCCTAATCTTTGTATATTTGTTTGTTTCTATTATTTTTATAGCCCTCCATTTTATTCCCAAAATACGAATGTGAACTTACACACATACACGCATGATACCACACACACGCATGAGCACAACATGCAGTTCCAATCCTGATTATTTATCGACTCCTAGATCTTTTTCTCTTTGTTTTTTCCTCTGTGAGTCAAATAGTAGTTCCCACTGCCTGGAGGGTCTTTACACCCTCTTCCCAGGCCAATCCATTGTCATCGTTGAAAGAGCATATCTTTCCCATCTAAATTCGAAAGGATCCTTCAGAAATTATGGACCAAAATTATGTCTTCTCATGGATATTTGTGAACATGTGTTGCTCCTTGGCTGTGGATACGCAAGCCTACACAAATACCAAATTGCCCAGAGTTAACTCTCAGAGCACCACTGCCAGCAGCCATCATGAAATGTCATCAACTGAGCCGGGTGGTAACTGGCATAAAGAAAGAAATAGAGGAGGGGTGCCTGGGTGGCTCAGTCGGTTAAGTGTCCGACTTCAGCTCAGGTCACAATCTCGCGGTCTGTGAGTTCAAGCCCCGCGTCGGGCTCTGGGCTGATGGCTCAGAGCCTGGAGCCTGCTTCGGGTTCTGTGCCTCCCTCTCTCTCTGCCCCTCCCCCGTTCATGCTCTGTCTCTCTCTGTCTCAAAAATAAATAAACGTTAACAAAAATTTTTTTAAAAAAAAGATGGTGTTTGTCAGATTTAAAAAAAAAGAAAGAAATAAAGGAAAGCAAAATGTTACATCAATAAGTCAGCCATGACTTCTAAAATAATTTCCAGTCACAGTGAGATTTCCACAAATAGACCTGTTTCTAAATGTGTGCCACAATAAACAACCAAAAATCTAGACAATTTTTAGACTCAAGCTTAGGACTGAAAACTAAAGCGTTTTGGATATCAGTAAACAGTTAAATGGGTGGCCAAAAACATACTGGATTATTTTATAGTTGGGCACCAGCTGTAAAAAAAATCACAATTTGAATCACTGTTGAGGTAGCAAATATAATGTAACAGCAGAGACAAGATGACAGTTTGATGTGAAAAAATCCATCAACCCACATGGTTTGTATGACATTGATTCTATGGAGTGGCTCTAACCTATCTATCCAGTGGAAATTTTATGAAGTCAGACAACCAGTGCTTTGAACTTTATGGATAGAATGGCAGAAGAGGAAAAATATATATATACATATATATATTATTTGGATTCATTCAATGATACATTCATTTTCAGCTTCCACGATTTATTAACGTTACAAGCTCAATCAACTACCACATAATGTTGACACCACTCTGAGATGAAAAATAAGCTTCTGTGGACCTTCAAAACAACAAAGAACCTAGAATATGAAAAATACAGCATTTCCTCTACTTTTCACTAGACGTACTGACTTTAAAAAGATGTCTGATACAGTTAGCCCTCTACATTTCGAATGGCCATGAGGTATTTGAAACCTTACTCATTTATTAAAAATCAGTGTGGTGAATATCATATAACAGACATTGGTGCTCTCTAATAAGGATAGAAAAATGAAAAAGACAGCTGTAATAGAAAAAAAAAATCACTCATTGTGAGCCCCAACAAGTAAAATATTATGTTTTGTGATTGAGAGGCAGTAAGTGCAAACTCTAAAAACATGACCTCTGAAGCCAGAGTGCTGAAGCTTGAATCCTGAAAGTTTTACCTATTAACTATGTTAGTTTATACAAATTACCCAAACTCTGTATGATTCTTTCACATTTATAAAATAACATAGGGAGGAAAATAGTAGTACCTACCTCATAGGGTGTTAAGAGGATTAAATAAATTAATACATGCAAATTGCTGTACACAAGTCCTAGTATATAATAATAAGGTGCTCAATAATTTAAGCTCAATAAATAATTAATTATAATTAATGTTGGTGTAAAAAGATCGACAACAGTGATTTAGAAGGGAAGGTCTTTGAGCCCAGAAGAAAGGCTGCCTGACAGTCTTTAGCAAGAAATAATTTGAAAATAATTTCCAGGGAAATTGCTGTTTTTCCTGGAGTCTTTAAAAATGAGTAGTAATTTCCCAGGATGACAGGTGAGCAGGCCTTTGAGCAGAGGGGGCAACGCGTGCAAAGGTAAATAAATGAGAGCTCGGAAAATAACGATAATGATAGTAGAAACCCTTACAAGGAAATTCATCTAATCCATTTATCCAAATTAACTGATAATCTTCTGTCTGTGAGAACGTGCTGAGGAGTGGGGCAACTGGGTGGCTCAGTGGGTTAAGCGGCTGACTTCGGCTCAGGTCATGACCTCATGGTTTGTGAGTTTGAGCCCTGCGTCAGGCTCTGTGCTGACGGCTCAGAGACTGGAGCCTGCTTCAGATTCTGTGTCTCCCTCTCTCTCTATCCCTCCCCCGCTCACACTATGTTTCTCTCTCTCTCAAAAATAAACATTAAAACAATTTTTTTTTTTAATTTTTTTTTTTTTTTCAACATTTATTTATTTCTGGGACAGAGAGAGACAGAGCATGAACGGGGGAGGGGCAGAGAGAGAGGGAGACACAGAATCGGAAACAGGCTCCAGGCTCCGAGCCATCAGCCCAGAGCCCGACGCGGGGCTCGAACTCACGGACCGCGAGATCGTGACCTGGCTGAAGTCGGACGCTTAACCGACTGCGCCACCCAGGCGCCCCAAAACAATTTTTTTAAAAGAAAGCACTGACGAGTACTCTCAGCATATGCTAAATGCTCGTGAGTAGGTAAACCACACTCTAGCAGATACACACTCTTCCAGTACTCCCAGTTGTGCCGTCAAAAGCAGTTGGTTTTCTTTCTACTTCTGTTGAAGCCACTTGCAATTATTACGGTAGCTATGTAATAAATTTAAATAACATGTAAATCAACTAAATGAGTTCAAGGTAGTCATTATGATAAACAAATTAAGTGATTTACAAATACCTGGCAAAGGTGTGCAATTTAAAAAGGTATCGTTGGGGCGCCTGGGTGGCGCAGTCGGTTAAGCGTCCGACTTCAGCCAGGTCACGATCTCGCGGTCCGTGAGTTCGAGCCCCGCGTCGGGCTCGGAGCCTGGAGCCTGTTTCCGGTTCTGTGTCTCCCTCTCTCTCTGCCCCTCCCCCGTTCATGCTCTGTCTCTCTCTGTCCCAAAAATAAATAAACGTTGAAAAAAAAAAAAAAATTAAAAATGTATTGTTAAATTGGGTGTGAAAAGGTAACAGTGACATACTAGAACAAATCTGGAAATATCTAGAATATCTAGAATATCTAGAATAAATATCTAGAATAAATCTGGAAAACCGTCTTCAAAATTTTTGTTCTTCTCTAGAGAATGTAAAACTGGAAAATCTAGACCATACTGAAAATGTAGACGTAAGGCAGTTGCAAACTTCAATCAGTAATTCCATTCACCAAGGAAAAGACAATAGACCAGCAGCAAATGTTTGGGAACTGAGTATCTATGTATATGTTTCATGTTAAAATGCAGCATTTACAAGGCCTGTGTATAGTTTTAAAATTGTTTCTAGCTACCAGATATTTTTAATCAAATACTACTGTTCTAGATTCATTAAGATGGGATAGTTTGCACTGTTTTTGACTATAACCTGGCTTGGTCAAAATGATATACAACTATGGAAAATTGGTGGAAAAATAAGCTGGAGATGTAAACGAGGTATTTTATGAGGCATCATTTATACTTTTCTGAAAGTGTCGCCCAAAGCTTTGTAAGGACAGAGATTCATTGTTAACAATAAGACATTTTGTGTGTGTGTGTGGATTTACAAACACTTTGATTGGTTGTCAAGGCAACCCTTCGACTTATATAGTTTTCCAGGACAAATGAAATTATTCCTATTTTCTGAAAGATAAAATAAAGTTTGGAGAATGTCTGAAGTAAAATAGAGGCTTTGAGTCTGTGGGATATTTTCACAATTATTCGCCCCTCTTCCTGTGCTCCTACACATGTTTAAAATTCAGCTTGTGAATCACCTACTGTGAGAGACCTTCTCCATTTGTCTCCTGGGTTGGTCAATTACACCCCTATTTCCCCAGAGTATTGTTAAAGCGTCTCTGTTAAGTCACACTGTAGGATAACTTCTTACCCTTTGTTGAAATACATATCACCCTCTTAGATCATGAATTATGCAAACATACTCCAGTATTTTGAGCAATACATTCCAAGAGTGTATTAACAATAAATGTTTGGCGAGGCTGGACAGAAAGCTGGATAAGACACTTCTGAAACCACTTCTAAAATACAAGTTTTATTATGTTATTTCTCTGCTCCAACACATCATGACTTTCTCATTGTCTGTACGGGATAAAAACAAACTGCATTTTCTTGAATTCTAGTTTAACTATAAAATGCCCCCACCTGGATTATCAGACTACATTTCTTGCCATAACTCCAACTGAAAGCCTTCATTTGAACCGGATTCTTATCCTCCCTCTCTTCCTAATGTCTCATAATCTCGGTTTTAGTTCACAACATTTATTCATGACCTACATATAATTATCCTTAATCCTCCACTTTCTTTCCTACATACTGCAATTTCCCTTAGTCTTCTAGTCTGCACTGAGATACTTTTTTTAAAATGTTTTTTATTTATTTTTGAGAGATAGAGATTTAGCATGAGCTGGGGAGGGGCAGAGAGAGAGGAAGACACAGAATCTGAAGCAAGTTCCAGGCTCTGAGCTATCAGCACAGAGCCTGACATGGGGCTCAAACTCATGGACCATGAGATCATGACCAGGGCCAAAGTCAGATGCTCGACCGACTGAGCCACCTGGGCACCCCATGCACTGAGATATTTTTTTATGCACATTCTTTCCTGTGTTAGGAGCTCAACAGAGCTAAGCTGCCAGTTGTCAGAGTAGTTGATTAAGACAAGTCAAAATAAAAGTAACCGTCAAGGCTTTAAACATGGGCCAATAGGCTAAACCAGAGAAAGTACTAACTCCCCCAATCCACTCTTCCCTATGGAATGGCACCAGTTAAGATGTTTCACAGCAAAGGGACCCCAAAACAAATGGATCCTCCAGTTTTATGAACCTGGAGGACTTAGGGAAGGGAGAGGGGAAAAGACTAGATGTGGAAAGTACTGAGTACCGACTCTGAGTGAAGAAAATGTGTCCTCAAGTTTCTTTGCCTTCACCTCCAGTTGGCAAGAGGTTTTGACATAAATGCCTTTGGAAGGCCTCCATAAAGACACCGGCAAATGAAGGCACCTGGGCTATGAACGCAGCTATGTATGAGAGGGTGACCAATCAGAGATCCTGAGTTCTAGACTGCAAGTCTCTTCAAAGACTGCAATGCATTGTCTATGTACCAACTCTGGTGTGAGGAGGGCAGCTCTCTCCCATGAGGTCTGCCAGGTAAAGGCTTTTTAGGTGCCTATTTATGTTAAGGCCTGAAGTATCACACATTGTATTTTTTTAAGTAGGCCCCATTGTGGAGCTTGAACTCACCACCTGAAGATCAAGACCTGAGCTGAGATCAAGAGTCAGAAGCTTAGGGGCGCCTTTGTGGCTCAGTCGGTTGAGCATCCAACTTCGGCCCAGGTTGTGATCTCGCTGTCTGGGAGTTCAAGCCCCACCTCGGGCTCTGTGCTGACAGCTCAGAGCCTGGAGCCTGTTTTGGATTCTGTGTCTCCCTCTCTCTCTGCCCTTCCCCCACTCATGCTCTGTCTCTCTCTGTCTCAGAAATAAATAAACATTAAAAAAAATTAAGAAGAAAAGAGTCAGAAGCTTAGCTGACAAACACCCAGGCATTCCCCAGCCCCACAGAGCATTTTGCACTGACGCTGGACTCCTCATCCTACAGTATGTAACCCAACATTGCCTAACCTCACTATTGAACCCTTAGCTTCTTGGGTGAAGGGACATCTATTCTTCTGTTTCCCACTCTACTAATCCAAGTAATATTTCTTGATTGATTTTAGGGAGCTCACACTTATTTTCCTATTATTAAATTATACAGTCAGAAGGACCAGAAAGTCCTTTTGTGATGGTGATGAGTTTTACATGAACAAATTTTGTAAATATCTCGAATAGAATAAGTTCCCAATAAATGTTGCTACTCATAACAATCACCCAGGAAATACATTTGTTTTAAATATTGGAGGAAAATATAATTAGTAGATTTGGCAAGATAATAGGAAAAGAAGAGAAATCACAGTAATCTATTTCACCTAAGTAACCAGAATTCTTAGTGCCTATTGAAATGTGTAGCTTAATATCTTGAGCCTAGGAATGATTAGAAATTGCTCCCTTTTCACTGCATAACTTGTAAGTCTGAAAAAATACTGAACATTAAACATCATTAGATCAAAATTTTGAAAAAAGGTTATACTTTTTTACACATAAAGAATTCAAAATGCCGTGCGAGAAAAAGTATGTCTTATTCTGGCAAACTAAAGTATATTTAATGCTCTCAAGTAAACTGTCACTGATGAAATGCCTGCCCCAAAACAATGAAAGTTACTGTAATGGAATCTATGCCAGCTTCCAATTTCCAGATGTGAATTTCCAAAGTGCTATTCAAGAGAAGAAAGGTCTTTTGCTGTAATCAGTAAAAATAATGGTGCTTTTCCTTATATACAGCTTTTATATCGTTTTGCTTCAATTCCATAAGGAATTAACCTGTATGTCTATTGTCTACTTTTGTCCCATCAGGTTGACCACAAAGAGGTATTCAGGGATGGAAAAAACAAACTTTATATGCACTTATGAGATACCACATTAATCAGATAAAACAGGAAAAACTGCCCAAATTAATTTTTTTTTGTAACATTTATTTATTTTTGAGACAGAGGGAGATAGAGCATGAACGGGGGGGGGGGGGGGGGGGCAGAGAGAGAGGGAGACACAGAACCCGAAGCAGACTCCAGGCTCTGAGCCATCAGCCCAGAGCCCGACGCGGGGCTCGAACTCACGGACCGTGAGATCATGACCTGAGCTGAAGTCGGACGCTTAACCGACTGAGCCACCCAGGCACCCCTTGATTTTGTTTTTGAAGCAGAGAAACCAGGGAGAGTTCACATGACAACAAATAACCAGACAGATTCTTTAGTTCTCTGAACTATAGAGTTATTGCACTAAAATGACTGAGTTGACATATTTGGGGATTTGATTACACAATGAATTTTATTTATTTAATATGTTTGTGGATATTTTTGTTGGATTTATAGTCTTTATTTTATTTTATTTTATTTATTATTTTATTTTATTCTGTTTTATTTTATTCTTAATTCAGTGGCATAAATGATGTTTGTTAGATTTACTTTGAGGTTTTAATAGGCAAATAAGAAGTTGTATAAGTAAACTAAAGAACTCCATTATAAGAAGGCAATCTCTAGCCATTTTCTGTTCAACTTGTATCTCAAGAAAAAGGTTTTTTTTTTTCTCCACATAGTCATTTTTCAACAGTGTCTGAAATATTTAAATAAAGACTTTCGTGTTGGTTCACTTTCTGTCATTCCCTTCTATTTAAATATATTATGCAGCATCTCAAGATATCTAATGAAAATGGCAAAGCTACTGAAACTTACAGATACGTTTTCTTTTTCTTTTTCTTTTTTTGGTTTAGATGTTCTTAACTTAGTTTTGCTTGTAAATAAAAGGTACCAAAACTTCACAATTGACTTTTCACGTTACATAAAGTGACTTATTTATTGCAGGCAAAATTTTCATATCTTGGATTTGGTTGTGATTATGAGATTTCTGCGGGCATTCTTTATTTTGTTATAGTCTCCACGGCATCTATCACATCTACCACAATTGTTTGCATATTGCAAATGCTTAATAAATTCTGATGTGTTTATTTAATGGAGTTATTTTTCTAATCTGACTAAAAATGTCCCCTTATTGATGCCAAACTATCCCTGAAATACAGTATCAGAAGTTTAGATTTATAGTGCGCATCAGCTAAAATTTTAACAGCTCAAAGCCTAGTTTTATCTACTGGAGATTAGGGTATTATTCATCCCCATACAAGCTGAATTTATTATTATGTATTTTGCTCTTTTCAAATTGCCTGAGCATTTTTGAGAAAAACTAACAAATCAGCGTAATTCTTAAAGAAACAAAACTGTAAAAATAGTCTTGTCAACTTACCAAGATTCTTTTAAAAGGCCATTTTAAGAGCTGAATTACTGCAAGCTAATTTTATGATGGATGAAACAGTCACATCAAATAAAGTAAATCATCTTTTTTTCTTTTGACAGAAATTCCTTTTAAGTTCTTATCTAGTGAAAAGAAACTCAGTGAGCACAAAATACATCCATCAGTTCCGCCTTTTGAAAAAACTTAAGGAACTTAGAAAAATCATTTTAAAGATCAAGGATATGTAAGATCAGATTTCAAGAGAATCTCTTGATTCTGGTTTGGTATTGAAAGGCAATTGAGTTACTGGTAACATCACTTTGAATAGTTGAAAGGGAATTAGAATTTTCCACTCTCACAATTTGTGTCAAAAGAGAGAGTTAGGCCTGATGTACAGCAAGTATGAATCACTAGAGGAAGTTTAGGTATTTAGATGTGTTTTGGTTTGATCAGTGTCTATGCTGGGCTGGTTTTTGTGTTTTGTTTGTTTTGCTTTTTAAGATTTTATTTTTAAGTAATCTCTACACCCAATTTGGGGCTTGAACTCAGAATTCCGAGATCAAGAGTCACATGCTGCACCTACTGAGCCGGCCAGGTGCCACTATGCTGGGCTGGTTTTTAAACATACTTTTGATATTATCCCTGAGGGAAAACCCGAATAAGGTGTATTTGTTAGGTTTAGTTTTTGTACCTGTGTGAGGAATATTCTCTTGTTATTAGATGAGAATATATAGGATTTTTTTTACCTTTAAAGTTTACATTTCTGGTTTCATAAGTTCCTTTTTCTTTTGTTTACTCTTATTTCTTATACAACATCTGAAGCAACTTCCAAAACCACAGTTAGACATCAAAAGTACAGAGACAGGGGGACAGAGGATCCTAAGAGGGCTCTGCACTGACAGGCTGACAGCAGCGAGTCTGATGTTGGACTCGAACTCACATATCACAAAATCATGACCTGAGCCAAAGTAGAGACACTCAATGGACTGAGCCACCCAGTTGCCCCAAGGGTATTCTTCTCTTAATTGCAATGGGACCATATAGATAAAGTTATGTTCAATTTACTTAAGTTGCAGGTATACCTTCTTTACCTACTCAATTACCATGATGTGACCTAAGTACTCTCAGAATCCTGTTTGAAAGTGTAAAGCACGTGTGAATTATTCTTTAGGTCACTTTGCATTCTTTGCTAATTTACATAGTGCACCCCTCCCCCACCACCCTCAGCCCATCACTCAAGCTTTTCCTCTAAAAGACTTAGAAAATTCAACATAATATTGAAGAAGAAGGGTTGGAGGACTCACTAATACTCAAGCCTTTCCTCTAAAAGACCTAGAGAAGCCAACATACTATTGAAGAAGAAAGGTTGGAGGACTCACTAATAGATTACAAGATATACTAGAAAGCTACAGCAATCAAGACCGTATACTATCTGAGAAAGAATCAACACATATATTTGGGGCTCCTGGGTGGCTCAGTCGGTTGAGCATCCGACTTCAGCTCAGGTCATGATATCGCAGTTTGTGAGTTCGAGCCCCGGGTGGGGTTCAGTGCTGCCAGCTCAGAGCCTGGAGCCTGCTTCAGATTCTGTGTCTCTCCATCTCTCGGCCCCTCCCCTGATCGTGCTCTGTGTCTCTCTGTCTCTATAATAAATAAACGTTATAAAAAAAAATTTAAAAAAAAAAAGAATCAACACATATATCAAAGGTGCAGGATAGAGAGCCCAGAAATAGAACCACACAAATATAAGCAACTGATCTTTGGCAGGGGCTCCAAGGTAATTCGATGGAAAAATGGTAATGTTTTCAACAGTGGTGTTGGAACAATTGGCCATTCATATGCAAAAAAAGAACCTGGACATATAACCTACACTTTTCATAAAAATTAATTCAAAATAGATTTTACACTCAAACATAAAATGCAAACCTGCAGATTTCTAGAAGGAAACAGCAAAAAATCTAGATGGTTTAAGTTTAGCAATGAGTTTTTGAATATAAATAAGTTTTTAAAGAAGTTGGACATTATTAAAATTAAAAACTGCCGTGAGAAATGCAGTGGTCACAAAGGTAAGAAGTCGTACTCTCATAGAAAATATTTGCAATAAAATACATTTCACATGAAGTAGTTTAAAGTAAATATACAAAGTGGGGCGCCTGGGTGGCGCAGTCGGTTAAGCGTCCGACTTCAGCCAGGTCACGATCTCGCGGTCCGTGAGTTCGAGCCCCGCGTCAGGCTCTGGGCTGATGGCTCGGAGCCTGGAGCCTGTTTCCGATTCTGTGTCTCCCTCTCTCTCTGCCCCTCCCCCGTTCATGCTCTGTCTCTCTGTGTCCCAAAAATAAATAAAAAACGTTGAAAAAAAATTTAAAAAAAAAAAAGTAAATATACAAAGAATTACTGAAACTTAAAAAAACTCAATAATAGATAAATTCAACTAAAAAACAGACAAAAAATCTGAACAACTACTTCACCAAATAAGATACATAAATGGCAAATAAACAAATGCAGAGACGTTCAATGGCATTCATCATTAAGAAATTGCAAATAAAAGAATTAAATATCACAACGCACTTATTAGAATGGTTAAAGTGCAAAAATAAAAATAAACATGAAGATATCAATAGCTGGGGAGAAGGCAGCGCAAGAAATCTCTGTCATCACTGGTGGAAATGCAAAGTGATAAGCCACTTTTTTTTTTCTTACATTCAAGTTAGTTAACATACAGTGTAGTATTGGTTTCAGGAGTAGAACTCGATGATTCATCACTTACGTATAATACATTAATATTGCGCATCCCAGCGCAGCACCCAGTGCTCATCCCAACAAGTGCCCTCCTTAATGCCCATCACCCATTTAGCCCATTCCCCCCCACCTCCCCTCCAGCAACCCTCAGTTTGTTCTCTGTAGTTAAGAGTTTTTCATGGTTTGCCTCCCTCTCTGTTTTTATCTTAGTTTTCCTCCCTTTCCCTATATTCACCTGGTTTGTTTCTTAAATTCCACAGAGGAATGAAATCATACATTTGTCTTTCTCTGACTGAATTATTTCAGTTAGCACAATACATTCTAGTTCCATTCACGTTGCCACTTTTCATAAGATTTTGACAGTTTATTACAAAGCTAAACATAGTCTTACCATACAATCCCCTCAAGTACTTGTTCAACTAATCTGAAACATGTCCACACAAAAACTTGTGCACAAATATTTATAATATCCTTATTTTTAATCATCATAAACTGCAAGCAACTAAGATGTCCTTCAATAGGTGACTGAGGTATGTCTCAATAAAAATAGTATCTCATGAAAATAAAAATGAAGTATCAAGTCATGAAAATACATGAATGATTCTTTAATGGCTATTACCATGTGAAAGAAGCCAATCTGAAAAAGTTACACATAAATAATCCCAATTATACTATATTCTGGAAAGGGCAAATTTACAGAGACAGCAAAAAAATAATAATAACAATCAGTGGAACCCAGAGTTTAGGTATAGGGAAGTGATATTTTATAGATGAAACACAGGAAAACTTTTAGGGCACTAAAATTATCTTCTATGACACTAATGGTGAATACATGACACTATGTGTTTATCAAAACCCATTAACATTATAGCACAAAAAGTAGACTTTATTGTGTAAGACTTTCTAAATTCTTTTTTAATGTTCATTTATCTCTGAGACAGAGAGAGACAAAGAACAAACGGGAGAGGGGCAGAGAGAAAGGGAGACGCAGAATCCCAAGCAGGCTCCAGGCTCCCAGCTGTCAGCACAGAGCCGGACTCGATGCTCACGGGGCTCGAACTCACGGACTGTGAGATCATGACCTAAGCCTAAGTCAGATGCTTAACCGACTGAGCCACCCAGGCGCCCCATATAAGATTTTCAATAGAAATAATTTAAAAGTTAGGGAAATCCCCAGATGGAATGCAGAACATGATGATAAAATTTAACTGTATTCCCAATGTATGAAACCACCTCACTAAAGGTGGTGGATGGAGAGAGAGGTGCTGACTTAAGTAACTCTGGAAATGAAGAGAGTCTGTAAAAGTAAAGGAAGCAATACATAAGCACCATGGCCTAGATGTTGAAGTGATTTCCCTTGTGAGTACAAGTTAATATTTCTGATATTACTGTACATGAATATTAGAATTGGATAATTAAGTAAATGCATGACAGATTCTTACTGTTGGAGTGGAAGTTTACAGATAAGCAATAATGAACAGTGCGGTAATGGATTATAGTTGGAGACATCAGTATGAACTCTTATTTAGCTTAATATAGAAACAGATAGTTATATAGAGAAATATTTGTATATGTATAAACAGTTATATAGAGAAATATTTATATAGGTATATATATATAAAGTTTAGTATTTCTTAATTATGTCATTTTTCTGAGAGGGCCTAGAAACAATTACATCCATTACAATGTACATGCCTAGTACACAGAACTTAGTTTCTATTATCATTCTCTGACAAAAGGAACCTAGGGTCCTTGAAGAAATGATTGATTTTAGAACTGGGACAGGAAAAATATAATATGAACCTGAACATCTTGTAATGCCAGAAAGAACAGAAGTGAAAACACTTCCCTCCACACACACACTGACGGAGCTACATCAAAGGGACACAGAAATCAAATGAAAAAGCCCTCAGAGATCGAAGGTGAAATAATTTGAATACATAAAGAAGTACTGAGTTATAATCCAAATAATAAAAATGTCCACAGGTTCATACTATTTTAAATAAATGATTGAATAAATAATGTGGGGCAAAAGACAAATCACCCTTGCAGAATGTAGCTCTGCACTCCTTAACCATGAGCTGCTGAGAGTGATTTCCTTCTCAGAGTACTGGAAAGGGGAAGATATCAAAAGATATCAAAAGATATCTTTACAGTAGAGAGACCTAACAGCCGCTACTATAGCATTACAATCAATGTCAACATCAACAATGATAGGTCATGTTGAAAGTATATGCCACTGATATGATGTGATAAAAAGGTACTTTATCTCTGTGGTCTACCTTTCAAAAACCCACAACCTCAATCTAATCATGACAGGCATTTTATAAAATACCTGATCAGCACTCCTCAAAACTGTCAGGGTCATCAATAACATAAGCATATTCTGAGAAATTGTCAGAACCAAGTTAAACCTAAGAGACATGGTGACTAACTATGATGTGGTATCCTGAAACAGAAAAAGATTATTGAGTAAAAACGAAGGAAATTTGAATAAAGCATACAATTTAGCTAATAATAATAATTTATCACTATTAGTTCAGTAATTGTAACTAATATACTGTACTAATGTTAGATGTTAAGAAAAAGGAAAACTGAGTTTGGGTTTAATGGAAGGTCTCTACTTTTCTGCAATTTTTCTGTAATTCTGAAAGTATTTAAAAAATAAAATTTATCGGGGCGCCTGGGTGGCGCAGTCGGTTAAGCGTCCGACTTCAGCCAGGTCACGATCTCGCGGTCCGTGAGTTCGAGCCCCGCATCGGGCTCTGGGCTGATGGCTCAGAGCCTGGAGCCTGTTTCCGATTCTGTGTCTCCCTCTCCCTCTGCCCCTGCCCCGTTCATGCTCTGTCTCTGTCTGTCCCAAAAATAAATAAACGTTGAAAAAAAAAATTAAAAAAAAAAATAAAATAAAATAAAATAAAATAAAATAAAATAAAATTTATTTTCAAAACCTAAATATATTGGAAAAATCCAGTATTTACCCTGATTCCTCATTACCTGTACTTTAGAGTAACAAATTGTTGATAAAGATATTTTCCCCATTTTGACTTTTTTTGTTAATTGAGGTAAAATTAGGATATAACATTATATGTTTCAGGTGTACAACATTATAATTTAACATCTGTAAAGAACACAAAGTGATCATGACCAAAAGTCTAATCATCATTCATCACCATGCAATTGACCACATTGAGCCATTTCATCACTCCCCTCTTCACCTCTGGTAACCATCAATTATGTTTGGTTTTTATGATTTTGTTTTTGTGTTTTTTGTTTGTTCATTTGTTTTGTATTTTAGATTCTACATATGAGTAAAATCATACAGTATTTGACTTATTTCATTTGGTTAATACCATCAAGATCTATTCATGTTGTCACAAATGGCAAGATTTATTCTTTGTAGCTTAGTAGTATTCTTGTGTGTGTGTGTGTGTGTGTGTGTGTGTGCATTGTGTGTATGTGTGTGTGTCTATAAAACCCTTCTCTATCCATTCATCCACCGATGGACACTTAGATAGTTTCCATTTCTTGTCTATTGTGAATAGTCTGCAATGAACATAGGGGTGCATATAACTTTTTGAATTAGTGTTTTCTTATCCTTTGGATAAATATCCAGAATAGTAGAACAGATGGAAATATGGTAGATCTATTCTTTATTTTTTGAGGAATCTCCTACTGTTTTTTACAGTGGCCACATCAATTTACATTTACACCAACAGTGCATGAGAGTTCACTTTTCTCCATTTCCTCTCCAACACTTATTTCTTGTCTTTTTGATAATTGTCATCCTAACAGATATGAGATGATATCTCATTGTGATTATGATTTGCATTACCCTAATAATTAGTGATTATAATCATAATAATAATCATCTTTTCATGTTCCTGTTGGATATCTGTATGTCCTCTTTGGGAAAAAAATGTCTTTGGGAAAAAAATTGAGATCTTCTGTCTGTTTTTTAATAGAGTTGTTGTTGCTTTGTTTTGTTTTGTTTTATTTTTATTTGTATGAGTTCTTTATATATTTTAGATATTAACCCTTTATCAGATATATAATTTGCAAATATCTTTTCCCAGTCAGTAGGTTGCCTTTCATTTTGACAAAGGCTTCCTTTGCCACACAGAAGTTTTTCAGTTTGATGTAGCCCCATTTGTTTATTTTTGCTTTTATTACATTTACCTTTGCAGTCAGAGCCACAAACACATCACAAAAACTGATGTCAAAGGAGTTACTGCCTATGTTTTCTTCTGAAAATTTTATGGTTTTGAGTCTCATGGTCAACTCTTTAATCCATTTTGAGTTAATTTTTGTATACGGTGAAAGACTGTGATCTAGTTTCATTCTTTTGCATGTGTCTGCTCAGTTTTCCCAGCACCAATTATTGAACAGACAGTCCTTTCTCCATTGTATGTTCTTGACTCCTTTGTTATATATTAATTGTCCATATTATATGTGGGTTTATTTATGGTATCTCAGATTCTGTTCCATTAATCTGTATGTGTGTTTATGCCAATACCATACATGTTGATTGCTATAGCTTTGTAATATAGTTTGAAATCAGGGAATGTCATAATTACAGATTTGTTTTTCTTTCTCAACATTACTTTGGTTTTCCAGATCATTTGTGGTTTCATACAAATTTTAGAATGATTTATTCTAGTTCTATGAGAAATGCCATTGGGGTTTTGATAAGGATGGCATTGAATTTGTACATCGTTTTAGGTATTATAAACATGTTAACAATATTAATTCTTCTAATCCATAATCACAGAATATCTTTATCAGTGTCTTGCAATTTTCAGTGCACAGATGTTTCTTTTTATAGAATTATTCCAGTTTTTCAATTAAGTGGGAGATACAAAATTAGAAGGTCCCCATTTTGTAACACTTAATTAAAATAATAGGTTAATGATAATCAGTATCTGTTAACATCTCAAAGAGAGACCAAGCCAATTACTATGTTCCTGATGAAATTACCACAATCAAGAGCTATTCTTGACCAAAAATTGAAAAATAGTCCAATATCTAAGTAATAATATATAGGCAATATAGTAGATCTAAGTACCAATTTATAGAGGAAAGGTATGAAATCCGTACTTATAGGAAATATTTATGAAAATGTGTAAAAGATATATCAAATACAGAGATACAAAAATGAGTTCAAGTATAGCATGAGGATGCAATAAAAAAATTCAGATTGTGAAAACTCTATGGAAAATATGACTCAACTTCTTCAACAAAATGTTCAAGGAGAACAAATGTTATCAAGGAGGAATCTGTAGAATATATGTGTGTGTGTGTGTGTATATATATATATATATATATATATATATACATATATATATACATAAACATACATATATATATACACACACACATATATATATGTATATATATATGTATTTCATAGATATAATAGCCAATTGCCATGTTTAAAACGTATGAGATCCTGGTTCAAACAAACAATTCTTAACCATAAATAAATAAGTAAATAAACATACATAGCAAATAAGAAGCACATATGTACATGTTTATGAAACAATTGAGTAAATTTGAGCACTGACTAGACATTTGATGATATTAAGCTAAACTATAGGTGAGAAATGTTGGAATATTTGAGATTTTATGTCAAATATTCAATTTGTGTTGCACTGCTTTAAAAACCTCAGCTTTTTAACAGCAATAATGGTATGGCAGCTCATTTTTTTAAATAGCGTCTTTATATGTTAAATCTATGTTGTAAAATATTGCTGATAAAATGAGATGACTTAATAATTGTTGAAATTGTATGATGCCCTCATGTAGATTCATATTATTCTCTGTATTTTACAAACATATAAACTTTCTCAAAATTGTAAGTTTAAAAAATTAATGAATAAAGTGTAAGTCCCTGGGAGCCCTTTTAATATTTTATAAACACATTCTTTGCTACAGCTAACTACCACAGCATAATAATTGATTCTGATTATAATAGAATCTGACTTCTGTATAAATTGATTGGTAAAAATAATTCAATGCATTCACAGGATATTTTATACAGTCAGACACACGCATATACACAAACGTGGTGTAGAGAAAACATATGCTATGTAACTTCAATTTTAGCTTATAAATTAATAAAGGTTTTAGAAAAATTATAAATGTAAGTGTGCAACAATCTTATAATACACAGACTTCCCTGTGTCAATATATATCAAGCTGTTACTAGAATACAGTATTATTATTTATTATTAGAAATTATCTTTTCCTAATATTTATTCTTTTCCTCTACCAGTCTGACTCATGCCTTTTCATTTCCCTTTTGACATCTCTTTTCACATGGTTCTTAAACATTGATGTTCTCCAGCATTGTAGACTCAGGTCTTTCTTCTTTTTTTTATAGTTTTGTCCCCCACATCCAATATCTCCTGATTTTCCATATATTTAACAATTACCAATAAACTGATGAATCCCAAATTCATAAAACAGTACAAATGCTGTTCTTTATTTTTAAACTCCACTAAACAGCATCTCTCCTTAAGATCCTTGGAAACTACTAACCTTTTTGAAATATCTTGTCACCTTACTCATGGAGAAATCCAGGATAAATAAGTTCCAAAAAAAAAAAAAAAAAAATAGTATCTCTACTAGTCCTGAAATAAAACCTGTTACCTAAAACAATCATTTAGTTAAAGTGCTGGGAGCAGGGAGAGACTAATTAGCAATATTCATTAAAAAATCATACTGTGTTCAACTTATTTTAGTAGGCATTACATGATAAACTATATTTTTGCTAGTCACTCATTCATTCATTCATTCTGATGTCTGATCTTATTCATTTGTTCCTCTTACAACACTCTCTTCTCTGACTGGACTCAGACTTTGCAGTAGAAGCTCTCGGCGAAGACAGCCTCTGTCTCTTGGCAATCTGTTCCTTGTGTTTTTCTTTGGCCTCCTTCATTCTCCTGGCCAAAAGCTTAGCATATTCTGAGCCTCTTCCTTGTTTTTCTTCTGGGGCTGCTTCTTCAAAGCAATGTGCCAACGTTTGTGTTGGAGGACACATGGAGTAACAAGATGCTGAATCTTGGATGCTTTGGGTCGAGGTTTCTTACCTTCTTGGTTTAGGGGCTTTCTCACACACACTGACAGACGTTATCTTCCTTCAAGAGATTGAAAACTTGCAGATTCTGCTAGCTCTTTTGGGCCCCAGACGACAAGGCACAGTAGTATCAGTGAGTCCAGGAATATCCTTCTCCCCTTTATTCACAATGACCCAGTTGACAACACTGAGATGGGCATCCACAATGCAACCCCGAATGGATTTGTGATTTCTTTCTCCAGTCCTCATTGGTCGGTAGCAGGAATGCCCCTTACTCAGCAGTAGGCGGACACGGCCAGTGTCAAAACCCCCTGCTTCATGGGGGAGCCTCGTTTGTTATTGCCACCAGTGATTCGGACCACGTAACCCTTCCATTATTCCCCTAAAGCATCAGCAGCAACTTCTGTGGCCATTTGTTTCTCATAAAACATACCAAGGTTGTGTTCATCGTCTACTTCAATGAGTTTCTGACAGCCAGGAGCTGGGAAAGAGATGTTCAGCTTCATCCTGAAGCAGCCCACTACCTGAGGTGCCAAGAAAAAGAGTTCTCTTTGTTCTTTATAATGGCATCAAAATGGCAGTCTCAGAAAAATCTTGCAGTAAAGAGAATAGGTTAGTATTACTTACCTCAGTGCTTTCCAATTTGAACCTCATAATGTTTTCCAATAATGCAACACATTTTAAAGTCTAAAAAATTAGGATTTTGTGTTATACACTCTAGGAAACCTTTGTGGAGACTTAAACCCTCCTTTGGAAAGACCTCCACAAAGTGGTAAGTCTGTGCCATGTGTGTGATACTTCAGTCAGTGGTGGCAGACACAGGTAACCTCTCCTTTGATACTTCAACTGGAAAATGTCTGGGGCTGAACTGGAAAGCAATTCAGTTCTGCCTTTTAACTGAAGATTCAAATGAACTCTGCTTTGGACAATTCTTATGAGGCACATGCTTGTTTTATGAAACAAAAAAAGAAACAACAAATATCTCAATGTATTCTCAATTGTCAAAAAATGAAGTAGAAACTACATACAAGTAAAACTGTGGAAAAATAGATGGCCTGCCTTAATTGTGTCCAATAAATATTTTAAAATTTCTTGGAGGTATTTAATTAAATGATGATTTTTTTTTTTTATATCTGCCTTTGTCTTACTGCTTTATTTATTTATTTATTTATTTATTGCTTTTTATGGGAGCTGAGACTTATGGAGCATGATTTTACATGCTTTTCATCTTAAGGATAATAGCCAGTTTTTCCTCTTGTAAAGTATGTAGAAAGGAAATAAATGGAATCAATATTTTTTTTAAAAGGAACTATCAAATCATGCACTCAGTGCAATCTTATTTTTGTTCTGATTTCTAAAGTAGTTTCACTTTGTAGATATGAATACTCACATATTAGAAGTGTAAGAAGAGACTATATTTTTTTCTAAAACTAGTTGTTTTTGCCTGTTACTACCAACTACTACTACTTTGTCACAAGAAAATCAATTCCCAAGATGTTCCTCAATTGTTTTCTTTGCACTTAATCAAAATTTTACACATTCCTAACATTAGAGGAATAAATGGAAACAAACCATCAAAATTACTGAGCTCAATAATGATATACATCACACTTCAAAAAAGTACAAACGAATTCAAGACAGAACCCTTTTAAATAGATGCCTCAGGAATCAAAATCTTAATGTCAGGCACTTATATTACAATAAAAAAAATACCAATTGTCAGCTACTTAGACCATAGAAGTCTCCTTTCATCCCATGAACACAACTAGATAACTATCAAATCATCTTACATGCCCCAGAAAGTGACCCGAAGACTGACAGAACAAGCTCCAGAACTAAAGGGAGAGAAGAGGCCACAATGAAGAAGGTAGTAAGTACAGAGATGGGGTTTTGGGGGAGAAGCAAAGTGCTGTGGAGAGGAGGGAGCTGTGGTCACAGGAAAGGGTGAGAGAGGGGCACACAGGGGAGCACACAGGAGAATGCTTCCTCAAAGCCACTGGCTTGGTAAACAAAAGGGGTGGAATTTCATGAGTTCTTGCAATCAGTGGAGCTTAAACCCTGGAGTTTTAGGGGCGCCTGGGTGGCGCAGTCGGTTAAGCATCCGACTTCAGCCAGGTCACGATCTCGCGGTCCGTGAGTTCAAGCCCCGCATCGGGCTCTGGGCTGATGGCTCAGAGCCTGGAGCCTGTTTCTGATTCTGTGTCTCCCTCTCTCTCTGCTCCTCCCCCGTTCATCCTCTGTCTCTCTCTGTCCCAAAAATAAATAAACATTGAAAAAAAAAATTAAAAAAAAAAAAAAAAAAAAAAAAACCCTGGAGTTTTAAAGGCCCATGAGCTTGGCTGAAAGGACACTGTGCTGCTCCTGGAGAAAAGACAGGTAAACAACCCAGGGGCAGACAGCATAGAAACAGCAGTCTGAAAAATGCCTGGGGCTCCCTAGGTCTTCTCAGAGTGTATCCCTAAGAGGCAGCATTCACAGAGATGCCTCTCTGGGAACAAAGGAGCTGACCAGTACTATTTCCCTCACAAGTTCCTCAACGTAAACACAGCGCCACCTGTGGGAAGCAACACAGCACTGCCATAGGCTGCCTAACTTACATTAACCCCACTCCCTTAGCTCCTATGG
The DNA here is from genome assembly GCF_028749965.1 of Puma concolor. Taxonomy (NCBI): domain Eukaryota; kingdom Metazoa; phylum Chordata; class Mammalia; order Carnivora; family Felidae; genus Puma; species Puma concolor. Next base: position 116,739,032 of record NC_141675.1, read on the forward strand.
ATCTGCCATAATCAATCAAGCTTGCCCCAGTCCCTCCCCAAGAAGACCAACACAAACCCTGCTCACACCACATCTCTGACCAGAGTTCTGCAGGGCTTCAGTTCTGGTGGAGTTGGTGTCAGGTCTCATTTAACAAGCAGAGCAGAGCATACCTAATTAAAACTCAACCATATTCAGGGCAGGGACCAAATACTGCCCACTACAGGCAAGGGTAGCCCTTGCAGATGATTGGCCTGAAGGATAGAGCAGTGAAAACACAACATAGAACACATGCACCACACACCAGATACACTCCCTGCTGTGCCAGGTCCTGGGCACTACAGGAACTCTTCTTCATAAGGCCATTACATTGAGAAAGAGTATAACTAGATTTTGTAACACGGGGGGTGGGGAGGGGGGAGGTAGAGACTTGCACAAAATGCCAAGACACAAAAATTTATTCCAAGTGAAAGAACAAGATAAGTCCACAGCCAGAGACCTAAGTGAAACAGATACAAGTAACATGCCTGATGGAGAAGAGAAAGCAATAATCATAAGGATTCTCACTGGGCTGGAGAACAGAATAGAAGACATCAGGGAGACCCTGATCACAGAGATAACAGTTGAAAAATAATCAATCAGAAATGAAGAAAACAATAACTGAGATTGTAAGCAGGATTGATGGAATGAACAACAGACTTGAAGAAGCAGAGAAATAAATTAGTGACATAGAAAACAAAATAATGGAAAATAATGAAGCTGAACAAAAGAAAGAATTATGAAACATGAGAATAGACTTGGGGAACTCAGTGACCCCATCAAACACGATAAAATTTATACTATAGGAGTCTCAGAAGAAGAAGAAGAGAGAAAAGGGGGCAGACATTTTATCCCAAGTAATAATAGCAGAAAACTTCCCTAACCTGGGGAAGGAAAAGGAGGCACAAAGAACTCCCATCAAAATTGAAACAACAGGCCAACAAGACATATTGTAATTAAATTTGTAAAATATAGTGTAAAGAAACTTGGCAAGTCAGAAGGGAGCAGAATGGTATATTCAATGTGCTGAATGGAAAAAATCTGCAGCCAAGAAAACTATACAGCAAGGCTATCATTCAGAATAGAAGGAGAGATAGTTTCCCAGACAAACAAAAACTAAAGGAGTTTGTGACCACTAAACCAGTCCTGCAAGAAATATTAAAGGAAGTGGAAAGACAAAAAGTGACAAAGACTAGAAAATAACAGAGAAAATCTCCAGAAACAATGGCAAAACTAGTAATGAAATAGTTATTAATACATATCTATCAGTAATTACTCTAGGGGTTCCTGGGTGGGTCAGTCGGTTAGGTGTCTGATTTTGGCTCAGGTCATGATTTCATGGTGCATGGGTTCGAGCCCCTCATCAGGCTCTGTGCTGACAGCTCAGAGCCTGAAGCCTGCTTCAGATTCTGTGACTCCCTCTCTCTTTATCTGCCCTTCTCCCACTTGCACTCTGTCTCTCTCTTTCTCTCTCTCAAAAATAAATAAACATTACAAAAATTTATATAAAAATAATTACTCTGAATGTAAGTGAACTAAATGCTCCAATAAAAAAAAAAAAAAAACCATAGGATATATGGATAAATAAACAAGACTGATTTGTATGCTGCCTACAAAAGACTCATTTTAGATGTAAAGTCACCTGCAGATTGAAAGTGAGAAAATGCCAAATATTTATCATGCAAATGGATGTCAAAAGAAAGCTGGAGTAGCAATACTTACATCAAACGAAGTAGACTTAAAAACACAGACTGTAAAAAGAGATGAAGAAGGGCATTATATAATCATAAAGGGACAATCAAACAAGAAGATGTAACAATTATAAACATTTATGCTTCTAAAATGAGGCACCCAAATATATAAAACAATTAATGACAAACCTGAAGTAACTCATTGAAAACAACACAATAGTAAGGGACTTTAACACCCTACTTACATCAGTGGACAGATCATCCTAACAGAAAATAAACAGGGAAACAATGGCTTTGAATGACACACTAGATCAGATGGACTTAACAGATATATTTAGAACGTTCCATCCTAAAATAGCAGAATGCACACTCTTTTCAAGTACACATGGAACACTCTCTAGAATATATAATACATGCTAGGTGTCAAAACAGGCCTCAAAAAATTTAAAAAAAAAGATTGAAATCATGCTATGCACCCTTTCTGACTACAACACTATGAAACTTGAAGTCAACAACAAGAAAAAATTTGGAAAGACCACAAATATATGAATGTTAAACAACATGGTACTAAACAATGAATTGGTCAACCAGGAGATAAAAGAAGAAATAAAAAAATACATGGGAACAAATGAAAATGAAAACAACAACAGTCCAAGATGTTTGGGATGCAGCAAAAGCAGTCTTAAGAGGGAAATATATAGTAATACAGGTCGACCTCAAGAACCAAGAAAAATCTCAACTACACAACCTAATCTTACACCTAAAGGAACTAGAAAAAAGATAATAAATGAAGCCTAAAGCTAGCAGAAGGAAATAAATCATACACATTAGAGCAGAAATAAATAATATAGAAGTAAACAAAAAACCCAGAACAGATCAATGAGACCAAGAGACCAAGAACTGGTTCTTTGAAAAAATTAGTAGAATTGATAAACTTCTAGCCAGATTTATCAAAAAGAAAAGATAAAGGACCAAAATAAATAAAATCACAAGTGAGAAAGCAGAAATAGTAACCAAAATCATAGAAATACAACCGATTATATGAAAATATTATAAAAAACTATATGCTAACAAATAGGACAACATGGAAGATATGGATAAATTCCTAGAAATGGTAGAAACTACCAAAACTGAAACAGGGAGAACAGGCAGATAACCAGCAAAGAAATTAAATCAGTATTCAAAACACTCCTAACAGGGGCACCTGGGTGGTCAGTTAAGTGTCTGACTTCAGCTCCAGTCATGATCTTGGAGTTCGTGAATTTGAGCCCCATATCAGGCTTTCTGTGTCAGTGCAGAGCCTGCTTTGGATCCTTCCCCCTCTCTCTCTGCTCTATGCCCCTCCCCTGCTTGGGCTCTCTCTCTCTCTCACCAATGGGTTAACAAAGCTTAGGGGGGAAAGCTGCCACAGGGCAATAGTGCTCAGTGTTAAAGCATAGAGCAGAAAGCCACTTCAAAAGGATGAAAGCTTGGGAGAACAAGCAGAGGCGGAAAGGTGCCACAGCAGGGTGAAAACGCCCAGAATTCATCATTAAGTAAAACAAAGCAGAAAGCAGAAAGCCACTACAGGGCAAAAATGCCCAGAGCTAATTAGCAAGAAAAATGCCTTGTTAACCCTGAGGCAACATGCTCTATCTGTCTTAGCCCCTAGAAAAGCTAAGATAAACAGACACAGTGCCTGGTACCTGAAGTAAATGGCTGTCTGCTTGGCACCAGTGTATTGACTCTAACCCCTACCAAAGCATACCTTTGAAGCCCCCTTTCTCTCACACGCATGAGTTAATGATCATTGTTTTATTGTCTCTTTCTGCATGTCCATGATGTATGAAAGCCTTCAGATCCTAATAAACACTGAGCAAAGACCCTTACTCAGGGCTCTTGTCTCCTCCTGGACATTTGCCTCTCTCATATTCAATTCTGTGCCTGCTCTCTTGCTGGACAAGAGAGAACTCCAGACTCAAAGTCTGTGAACAGAAAAATAAAGCTGGAAGCATCACAATTACAGACTTCAAGTTGTATTACATAACTGTACTGATAAAAAAACAGTAGGGCACTGTCACAAAAATAGAGACATAGATCAGAATAGATAGAGCAGAGCAGAAAACCCAGAAATGAACCCACAGTTACATGGTCAACTAATCTTTGACAAAGCAGAAAAGAAGATACAATGGGAAAAATACAGTATCTTCAACAAAAGGTGTTGGGAAAGCTGGACAGCAACATGCAGAAGAATGAAACCAGGACACTTTTTTACCCCATACACAAAAATAAGTTCAAAATAGATTAAAGACCTAAATGTGAGACTTGAATCAATAAAAGTCTTAGAGGAGAACACAGGCAGTAACCTCTTTGACATCAGCCATAGCAACTTCTTTCTAGATATATCTCCTGAGGTAAGGGAAACAAAATAAAAAACTAACTATTGGGACTTCATCAAAATTAAAAGCTTCTGCACAGTAAAGGAAACGATCAATAAAACTAAAAGGCAACCTACAGAATGGTACAGAATGGGAGAAGACATTTGCAAATCTTTCCTTTGCTGTGCAACAATGGAATATTACTCAGCCATAAAAAAGAATGAAATCTTGCCATTTTCAACGACATAGATGGAGCTAGAAAGTATTATGCAAAATGAAATAAGTCAGTCAGAAAAAGACACATACCATATGATTTCACTTATGTGTGGGATTTAAGAAACAAAATAAATGAGCAAGAGGGGAAAAAAGAGAAAGGAAGGCAAACCAAGAAATTGATTCCTAACTATAGAGAACAAACTGATCGTTACCAGAAGGGAGGTTCATAGGGGAATGGGTAAAATAGGTGATGGGGATTAAGGTGTATACTTGCTGTGATGACCACGGGGTATTGTATGGAAGAAGCTAATATGGAATTTAAGTAAAAACTTAATGTATATATATATATATATATATATATATATATATGTATATATACGTGTGTATATATACACACACACACATACACACACACACACACACACACATATATATATATATATATATATATATATATATATATATATGCATGTTCACGTTCAAATAGTTTCACATAGGAGCCAGATCACATAATTCTGTTGCATTAAAAAAGGAAAAACTAATTTGAAAATCTAATTTGAAAAATGTTATCACATTCCTATTAAAGGCGATATATTCATGTCTGTGATGAGATAAAAATTTCCCACCATTAAAACCCAAGGTAAAAATATTGTTTAAACTGGTATATCTAGGATACTTAACATTATTTTTTTTCCTTCCAGGTTCCCATGGAAACTTAAAGGGAAAGTGATAAAAAGGAACAAGATAAGAGTAAAAATAGAAAATAAACTTTTATATTATATGGTATATGCTTTAGGCAAATGTGGCTGCAGTATTTAAATATGCTATGATGACGCCATTTTAAGTGACACCTTAAAACTGAGGAAAATCAGAACCACCAGGTGGATGTTATTTAACAAGCAACACTTTATGTTTTCTAGTCTAAATAATTTTAATAATGTGAAGGTAGGTGGTTAAATAAAAATGGAGCAATGGAATTGAGTTTCCTGTCACTGAAAAAGGCATTTTTTTGAGCAACAATATTTACTTATATGTAGTGAAATAATTTCAACTTGTTAATAACAAAGAACTGTTTATATGCATCTCTAAGATTTGGATTACGCTATATTATACATAATTAGAAAACAAGTAAATTAGTATCAAACAAAGGGGTTTTGAAATTTTTCAAAGTTCCTTTATTCTTACTAGACTTTCATTATCTAACACTTAAATCTTTTTTTTTTTCAGGTTTATTTATTTTAAGAGAGAGACAGAGACAGAGACAGAAAAAGTGATCAGGAGAGGGGCAGAGAGAAGAAAAGAGAGAATCCCAAGCACAGAGCCCGACATGGCGCTCGATCCCACAGACAATGAGATCATGACCTGAGCCAAAATCAAGAGCCGGATGCTTAACCAACAGAGCCACCCAGGTGCCCCTAACAGTTAAATCTTATCACGTATTACCTTCTAGTTCCAATTTTTCTATGCTAGGGTAGAATAGCATCCGTTCCTGTCTGTACCTGTTTTTCTCTACTTAAACTTGTCCTCAGGAAGATCATAAGCCTCATGCTGAGCCCCCAACATGAAAATGACTATTTAAATGCAATAATGCGAGAGGAGAAAGGCAGCTCTGTTGGCCATCAAAACCCTTAAATTTACAGTTGACCTAGAGATTCTGTGTATACTAATTTTTGGTGAATTCAAAAAAATGTTTGTGGCATGCCAACCACATGACAGTCACTGGTTATTTACCGAAGATAGTTTTGAAAGAAATGCGTTTGCCTCCTGACTCCCAAAAGGAACTTATAATATAGTGGCAAAGGTGGACAATGAACAAAAAAGTGATTGCACAAATATTTAATGAGTAGGCTATATGAAAGAAACGTTCAAGTTACAGTGGAAGCTTTTATCAGGGCAATTTAACTTACCCTGAAAGTAAGGAAGACTTGTTTGAAGAAGTAATATTTGAGCTCTTTCCTGAAGGGTAAAAGGAAGTTAGCTAGGAAAAGAGGGGGAGTGAAATTTTCTTGCCTGTCTGCTTTGGGAAGCGTGGCATTCTTTTAATGGAGACCAGTTCTACTCCCAATTGAAGATAAGGTATACACTTCAAATACTCTTGAGAGAGATAACAACAGTGACTTGAAATGCAATTAAAGAATAGATATGTGATCGATATTTGATCTTTTACGAAGAGAAAAAATAGATTTTGATGGCCAAGTTTGCAGTGAAAGACAGAACCTTAGGACAACATTTGAAATAAATATGGGATTCCTGGGTGGCTCAGTCAGTTGAGCGTTCAATTCTTGATTTCAGCTCAGGTTATGATCCCAGGGTCCTGAGATTGAGCCCCACATCAGGCTTTGCATTGAGTGTGGAGTCTGCTTAAGATTCTCTCTCTCTCCCTCTGCCCCTCTTACCTGCTTGCACTCTCTCATTCTCTAAAATAAATGAAAGAAAGAAAGAAAGAAAGAAAGAAAGAAAGAAAGAAAGAAAGAAAGGAAGGAAGGAAGGAAGGAAGAAAGGAAGGAAGGAAGAAAGAAATTAAAAGGAACATAATAAAAGGGAAAGATGTAGAAATTCATTGAGTTTTCTTCAATAAACACTAACCTAGGCATTGTGTTGAGGATATTAACACATCATATATGAGTTTTTAGCTCTCAAGTATCTTACAATCTATTAGGGAGGTTGTTCAATAAATAGAGCCCATTCATGTAATACGGTAAGTGCTAACGAAGAAGACTGAACAGGATAATGAGAGAACCAAGAAGGAGGCACACAGAGCTGTGTCCCTGCTCTACTGCTCTAAAGTAGGTTCCTAGACCAGAGATCTTCTGAGCACCACTCTGTTAGTCCCCAAACTTTATGAGGACAGAAACTCCTTTGCTCAGGACCTCAGGCTATGTATCCCTTCATCTGGGTATTGACTTGTCTCCTTTAAAATCCTTTGTAGGGGCGCCTGGGTGGCGCAGTCGGTTAAGCGTCCGACTTCAGCCAGGTCACGATCTCGCGGTCCGTGAGTTCGAGCCCCGCGTCGGGCTCTGGGCTGATGGCTCGAAGCCTGGAGCCTGTTTCCGATTCTGTGTCTCCCTCTCTCTCTGCCCCTCCCACGTTCATGCTCTGTCTCTCTCTGTCCCAAAAATAAATAAAAAAAAAAAAAAAAAAACAACAAACGTTTAAAATCCTTTGTAAAGAAACTGATAATCTAGTGAGTACATGGTTTTCCAGAATTCTGTGACACCCCTCCCCCACAGTAAGTTAATCAAAGCAGAGGAGGGAGTTGTGGGAACCGCCAAACTGTAGTCAGTAGGTCAGAAGCACAGATTAACAACTTGGGCTTGCAACTGGCATCTGGAGTAGAAGACAGTAAAAAAAACTGAGTCCCTGAGCTGTGGAATCTAATGCTTTCCCTGGGTAGATAGTGCCAGAATTAAGTTGAATGATAGGACAGCCAGCTGATGTCAGGGCATTACTTAGTAGTACAAGGAGCTGCACCACTCTTCACCCCCACATTGAAAGTGGTGAGAGAACAATTAAGCACAACCAATCTATGCTACCTGGACTTAAAGAAGTAATTCTATATGGGGGATAGAGATGAACAAATATTAACTACAGGGGAGAGTGTGTTATTTATAATAGTGTTATTGTAGTACTTAGAAAGGCTCATGGCCTAAGGGATGGATTCATAAGTGAAGTGATATTTAGGCTAAGATTTGAGACAAAATAAAAAAAAAAATAAAAAAATAAAAAAACACATGAGTTAGACAAAGATTGCTGTGGGATCCGGGAAAAACGATGCTCTAAATTAAGGAAATAATATGTGCCAAGGCCAGCAGTGAAAGAGCATAAAATGTTAGAACAAAAGTCTGGTGGAAATGGAGTTGTAGAGTTCAAGAGGTAGGTATGAAGGAGAGGAGGGGATGAGAGCTAAATAGGATAAAATATCTTCAAGGCCTTGGAAGCCACATGAATAAACTGGAATCCATACTGCAGTAATGTGGAGTCACTCAAGTGTTTAAAGCTATCAGATGCTACAATCATATTTAAGTTTTACAATCATAACTCTGGCTACAGTGTGGATGTTTGGTGGGAAGGACTGGCCAGGAGTCCAAACGACATTTGCTGATGGCCTGGACTATGGGAAAGTGTTGCAATGGAGAGGAAAAATTGATTTATATGCCTTAAATGCTTTAGGTTTAATTTACCCTTACATGAATTTACATATTTGGGAAAAATACTTATGATGTTTCAGAAATAGTAAACGTTCTTAATAGCCTTATAAAAGCAAACTGTTTAAGACTCCTTTTCTCAGTTGTAAATTGGAATAGTACTACAGCTAATGTAAATAGTACTTGTTTTGTTCTTAAGATATCATAGAAGAGCTCATATTTAAATATCTTCTCAAAAACACTTTTAAAAAAATTAAAAAGAAAAGGGGTGCCTGGGTGGCTTAGCCAGTTAAGCGTCTGACTCTTGCTTTTTGCTCAGGTCTTGACCTCATGGTTCATAAATTCGAGCCCTTCATTGGGCTCTGCACTGACACACAGAGTCTGCTTGGGATTCTCTCTCCCCTTCTCTCTCTGCTCCTCCCTGGCTTGTGCTCTCTCTTTCTCTCTCCTCTAAATAAATAAATAAACAAACAAACAAACAAATTTAAAAAAAGACTTTTAAATATCTTCTCAGAGTATAGTTAGGATATGGATATACCAAGATTATGGGTAAGAGCTTTTCTGGTAAAAGACAAAGTATCAGCTCAAATAATATGCAAGTGCGGAGTATGAAAGAGACACTACAATTCAGGGAATATAAATTCAATTAGTGAGACACAGATTAGAAAACTACATTGAAACCAGTTGTTAGATAATCTTGATATGAGTCAGAAAATTTCCACTTAATCTTGTAGACAGTAACTAATAGATTTTTTTTTTTTTTTGTACAAAAGTACATAGTGTGCTGATTGCAGAAGAAATGGCTTTTCAGCTTTATAAGGTGAAAGACGGGTTCAGATTATTTTAGATATTAGAAGTAGAATAGTTCTGCCTGAAATATTTTGTGTTGACTCCATCTGAGAATTTCTGAAAAGAAGTAGAAAAAATTTCATAAGTGGTGATGATGTCGATGTTTGTTGAAAATAATTGAAAAGTCATTGACGCCTCTTTTACTGTGAACAAAGGGAAGGCAGAGATATGAGAGAAGATTGAATCTCATGCTAAAGTTTTTGTAGAAAGCTGAGCTACTGTCTAATAGTGATAGATGATAGTGTTGATGGTCTGGATTAAATAGAAAGGGTGCGTGAACATTGAAAAAGGACAGGTTGTTGAGATGTGGTGACTTAATAATAGTGTGTAAAACCCTTAGGAAGCAAGGATTTTATGGCAGCTTCCCCAGTATTCCATGAGAAAAGGGAAGTAGGATAATCATGATCTTTAGAACTAAAGACATGAATTGTACTTTTCACCAGGAAATTTCTGAGTCCATGTCACAGATTTAGTACTTCAAATGGAAAATATTTGAAAAACCCTGGTCTGAGAGCTGTCAATGTGGTATGGAAACTCAGGTTAAAAAAAATACAATTGGTTAAGTTCTAGGCATGTCTGAAAATGGGAACACATTACAAGTAATTCCATTACCATTTCATTTCAAATGAAGAGAAAGGAAATAATACAAGTTATAACTATTAGAGCAAACCCAGGTAATTAATTTCAACTTGGTTCCTTTTTGAGTCTTCCACAGTATACACATTATATAGAATTTTTTTTTATTGGGATTTAGGGTTGTTTCAATGACTGAATTACGTAAAACTAATTTCAGTTATGATAAATTTTATTTAAATTGAATGAAACATGAAATTCAACCAGTTTATTAATTTTATGCTTTTAGATGAACTGATACGTCTGTGCCCTTTATGAGTCAATCGTGCCATTACTATGTTCAATTTTTCCCACGATGAAATAATTTTTATTCATGGCCCTCTAAAGCAGTAATAGAGATAACACTGAATATGATTTAGCAGAAAATGTTTGCAACTTCAGATTAAAGATACTATTTTATACTCAAAATATACCATTCTAGTAATATTTTAGCTCATTTGTAATAAAAAGCAAAACCTAATTTTTAACAATATGATTTTAAAGTGAGGCTTAATTAAGGGAACTTCTATGATGTAAAAATGAAATATAAAAAAGAAAAAAAAAACAACAAAAGAAAAACTGTATACCTACAAAGAAGAAAAAAAATAGCATGGATTCAGGCATGTGTGTTTGATTCTGAGTATTTCTGGCAAGATTTTGTTGAATCCATAATATTTAAGTTTTCCTGTAAACTATGTTGTATGCTTTCTCTCTTTAGAGGAGTGTTCTTTCGTGCTCGCTTCGGCAGCACATATACTAAAGGAGTGTTCTTTTAAAAACAATTGCAGCAAAACCTATCAAGATATTGTGAGGTCGGCATGGCCAACTTTATCCCTCTCTTGGATATTAATAAAAGCACAAATATAGTATTGCTGTTTTTATTGCTTTCAGTAAGTGTGGAAAGAGCCAAAGGGGAGAAAAAATTTATAAGAGGCACCAAAGTTAAGACATAAACCTGTTCCAAATTGTGACAACTTGGTAGTGAAATCTCTTACCTTGATCCCAGTAGAAATGCCCATGTAATCACTTACCAATCTGAATACCTACAGTTCATTCAGTAGTTGGGAGATAAGGAAAGAGGGAGTTGTTTACTCAGGAGCCCTCTGGCAGTGTTTCTCAAATATTTTTTGCACAAAATTACCAGAAAAGCTTGTTAAATGTAACTTTTTGTTCCCATCCCCTATACATTGTGGTATGCTTGCACTGAAGTTGTCCAAGATATGCAATTTAACAAGCTCCCTAGTTGATTCTGATATGATACCAGACCAGAGTTAAGAGGCATAGCTAAAAACCATATGAATAACCAGTGCTTTAACTTTCCTGGAATCCAAACTTTTCTCCCTATAAACTGGGTCCACTGTCAGGCTTATCTTAATGTTTATAGGGTAATAATAATAGTGATAGCTAAAATGTATTAAAAGTGTCTTTGTTCCCAGCACGGTTCCCGGTATTTGATGTCTGTTGGCATTTTTAAATTTCTGATACAATTCTCAAATGCAGGTCGTATTATTATTGTACTTAGAAGATAAGTAAATGGAAGCAGAAAGATATTGAATAATTTGCTGGAAGCCACAACACTAAGTGGCAGAGCAAGAATTCTAGTCCTGCTGGACTGGAACCTAAATTCTCTTATAATCATGACACTGTTCTGAGACAGCAAGTAATGGTTCTTGCTCCCATGTCAATTCTCTGCCTCTATATTTCGTAGATTCCCTTGCCCTTTATCTTCCTGTTACCTTCAGCCAAGGGAGATGCCCCGGGGAGACTGTAGGGCAAGACAAAGGCAAAGCCGAGCGTTCTTCTCCCACTTAGGCAGTATCTCTAAAATAACTGTGTCACTTCACGGTCCTGCTCTGATCTGGCACCCCTGACATGAATCAAGCCTCATACCCACTGGTATCCCTCCTGGCCTGCAATGATACCACCCAGTTCTTTTATTCTCCCTGTCCCAGGTCTCAGGGGCCTATAGTTTACTAATCACTCTGTTGCCTCAACATCCCATTTGATCTCTCTGTTTTTCTACCTGTTCCCAGCTCCCTGTATTGGTTCTCTTAAACTATTTGGTGTGACCTTTGTTTTCCTGATAGGAAACAGGTTGACTGCAGAAGGCAATATGGTGTAGTAAAAATAAAAATAAAGTGGATGAAATAAAACTTAAAGTAAAATATGCTGATCTAGATGACAGCAAGTCTCCCTGTATATTTTGTATTTCAGATAGGAAAGTTTATCCTCCTATAACACTATCCATGAGTCCACTAAAATATCTGCCATTAAAATAAGAATTAATGGATGCATAAATTAAGAATCATCAATAGCTTAGAAAAATAAGAAATGAGTCTGCCTCCCTCAGACTTCACCGAGCTCTTCTGCTCAGATGTCAGTTAATGACTGCTAATATGTTCTTGTTTATCTGTTTGGTTTTTTTGTTTGTTTAATGAATTTGCAGGGTTCTGGTAAAACATAGCAGACAAACTACAAGCATTTATAAATGCCTCTCTCCCTTTCAGAACTGCACTAACATTACGTAAAGAATATAAAAGGGTATTTCTATAACAGGAGAGATGTTACAAAAAATGTATAATCTTTGAAGGTTGGAAAGTGATTGTTGGAAATCTGTTTTTATTTAACCAAATAAGACAGACAAAAATTAAATGACAACAGAGAGGGAATCTAAGAGGAAGTTCCTTAATTTGCCTCTGACATCTCCAAGTCTGGTGGCACCAGCAGATGAGGGGCTGAAATATGATGGGAACTCTGTCTGGACCAGTTGGAACGCCCAATTTACCATCCTATGAAGACAATGGACCCTACTAGCACTAATTTGTGCAGGAAGCAATAGTTGTAGTGATGGATAATTGCACTGGAATGGTCTGGAAAAAGATTTGACCAGACAGAGCCAGGTGTAAGGCTAGTGCTCAAAACAAGAGTCTAAGTGAAAGTCTGGAAAGTGAATCGTGAAATTACCAGCCATATTTCTCTCTCCCTGTCCCACAAAATCAGCAGCAAGAACTGGACACCCTAGGTAGGAGCCTAGAGGACTTTTGGCTACTGATGTTTGGAGAATCCTTTTGTGAAAATGCTGGTTTATAACTTTCATTGAAGCCAGCACAAATAGCAGGAGATAAGACCAGAGCGCATGCTAGGGTAAGGTTACGTAGAAACATTTTGCTACATATCTTCATTTTGACCCTCCAAATTCACTCACAACCCTGGTCCACCCTGCCTTGTAATCTCGGGATCAAACCTGCAAGTACTATATCAACAGGTTCCCTTGTAGCTAGTTTGACAAATGGGGGATGGGGACATGTTGGAGGCCAGAAGACAGGAGGAAAGGGAGGCAATCATATTTCTTTTCCTGACTCAATCTCGTTAATTAGTTTCAGATGTCAGCATCTCTTTACCAAGACTCAGCTTTTATAAAGTAGGCCTTTATAAACAGCTACCCATTCTGGCACCAATAAATAACTCCTTTTTTGCTTTGGCAGGCCTGGTATTGTTATCTATGTTTTTTGGTGGCACTGTGTGGAGACTACAATGCTTGAGCCAAATCCCCTTCAACAAACAATATGTTGCCCCCGCTGCTGGGGCACTGTAACTCAGCAGAAACAACTCTGAGGGCCGTCCTAGCTGCTGAGTTACTCATTTAGTCAGCTGAGGTTACCCTGAGCCTGCACTACAGTTAGACTTAGACCTCCAATCTACGCTGCTTTCTTCCTCTTTTTTTCCCCCCACAGGTGTTGATCTGAGTCCTGAGGGCATTTCTTAATAAAATCATGCATGCTAACCTCAGCCTCAGAATCTGCTTCCCGGAAAATCCTACCTATAAAACCGAGAGAAGGCACCATCCATTGTTGATTTCCATAAACCTGAACCACTCTGGAAAGAGTCAATGGTCAAGTCTGAAGGGGCCATCTGTTGCCACTAGGGAAATATCTGGTACAGCCTTATAAGACATTTTATTCTAAGTGAGATCTACAGCCACTGAAGAGTTTTTGGAGAGAAGGGTGATACAAAGATATTTAAATCACATCGGCCGCCTGCTATATGAGGAATATATGAGATGAGGGCAAAGGCTGAAGGAGTGAAATAGATTAGGAGACTATCGCAAATATCCAGATGTGAGATGATGGGACCTTGGCCAGGCCTGAAGTGGCAGTAAGAATAGTGCTGATTTGGAATACAATTTGCAAGAAGAGCAAATTATCTAAGAGGTAATATGAGAGAAAGAGACCAATCAAGTATAGTTCCAAATTTGGTGTGTGTGTGGGGGGGGGGGAGGTTCAGGGAACTGGAATACTAAAGTTCAATTTACTGACATGAAGGTGGTTGCTAGAAGAGCAAATAAAACATGGAAATGAGACACTCACTTTTAAACATGCTAAGTCTTAGACGCTTTTGGATACCAACTGCAAAATCACTAGACAGTTTTATACACAAGTCTGTAGGTCGGGGGAAATATCTAGGCTAGCTATATATACATTTGGAAGTTGTAGGAATATAGATAATACTTAAAGTCTTGTAAATCGATAAGAGTGTATATAGATGGAAAAGAAATGTGACTTAAGGGCTGAACCCTAGGGGACTACAATGTAGTTAGGGAGATGAGAAAGGATCAGTTAAGAAGATGGAGAAACAGAAGCCAATAGTGTAGGAGGTGAACCAAGAAAAAGGTGTTAAAGTGGTTGAAGGAGAAGGAAGTGAGTAACTGTGTCAAATTCTGCTTCTGGATGAAGTCATAAGAGATTGAGAATTAAACATTTGGTGCAGTGAAATGAAGATCATCGGGTGTTGGTTGAGAAAAAATCCTGACTGGAGTGGATTAAAGAAGGAATGGAAGGAGAAAGTGGAAATAATAATAATAATAATAATAATAATAATAATAATACATAGGCAACTACTGTAACACATTTTTCCATAAAGAGTCAAAGAAATGTATCAATATAATATTTAGATATATATAAAGAGAGAGAAACACCACAAGGGACAACTCACACATTTTAAAGTGTTTGCATCTGAAGGTATTTATAAACAAGTCTTGCTTGGCTCTTTATAGGTAACATTTGAAATTGTAAAGATGCTCATGCATTTCACTGACAAAAAATTCATTTTAAAGTATACCCATATATGTGTTTATAATCTTGATTTTCACAAATAAACTAGACTGCAAGCTTTATGAAATCAAGATTTTTTTCTATTATAGTCACCATGTTATCCCCATTGCCTAGAATAGTAAAGTGCCACATTGTAACTATTTTATAAATATTTCTTAGTATGAATTATATTGAACTAACTTTTCTGTACCTTTTTAAAAATTTGTTAATATTCTCGTATATTTTTTTCATATTAAAATGCCTAGAGATAACCCTACTTCACATGTCTCTTTCTATTTTCAAATATCTTTTTAAATTGGAATGTTATTAATTTGTATTATATTAACTACATTGCTTGGAACTTTATTATATAGTCTTTCACTTTAAAATAAATTTAGGAATATGTGCAATACATTATTGCATTGCAATTGGAAAAAAAAACTATTAAAGTTTCATACAAACAAGAGTCTTTTATAAGCCATTGCATACATATAAAACCTCAGAGTAATATATTGTCCTGCATGTGTGAATGGACCTAAGTGGCTAAATGCAACTGCAATGGTCGTCACCAATAAAACTATTTCAAAATTTGGAGACAGTTGACTTTTGTTTGTTTTACTTAGAAGATGCTTGCAGAAAAAGGTATGCACATATCTTTTATTCAAGGGAACTTCATAAACAATAGCATTTGGCATTATTTTATTTTCCTTTGCTAGGATAACTAATAAATAAGTAACAGTCTAATAGTTTATGTAAATATTATATCTTGCAAGCTGATTATTTTGTATGACATATTGGCCTTTCTCTTTGTCCTCCCCCATGCTCTTTAACCTCACCCCCATCCGTGAGAAAAATGTGTTCCAGTGATCTGTAAAGCAAAATGCAGCAATCATATTAACAATAATATGTCATATTATCATCACTTAGTGATGAGCCCAATGACTCTTAAAATATTCACATGAAGAAAAAGCAGAATTGCAGCATGAAATTGCTATCTCTGTACGAATTCAAGCTCTCTTTCTCTAGGGATCTATATTCAGAATTTATTAACTACACTGAGAGATTACAGGAGGTAAAAGTAGGGTATAAATGATTAATGCAAAAAACTGAAAACAATTCTGTCATGTTTCTCTCCAATGCATCAGCCCCCTAAATATAGGATACAATTATTTTAAAATTATGTCCTTTCCATTTATTTTCCACTATCCAAATTGTTATTCAAAATGTGAATAAAAAATCTTAAAACTATCTATTTACTACATATCTAAATAACACCACAGATGAGTTCTGTGTATTTTTTTCCAGCCAAGAAATTCAAAGTAGTTGTATTATAATTAGTAGGGGTTTTTTTTATGGTTCTAAGGGACAAATATTCAAAAAATTGTTCAGTATTGCAGAGAGTTATAAGGTATAATGATGTTAAAAATATTTTGAAGGTATTTTGTTTGGGGACAAAACCTTAAGAAAACTCTACACCATGAAAAGATAGTAAATCAGCCTAACATATACATTCTTAAAAGCTAAGTATTTATTTATTATATACATCATTATTTAGTATTCTATTAGAGAAGTATCAAAATAAATGGCACATAAAACTAAGTGTATTTTTCTAATATTATTTGATTGCATCGTAATCAGGAAGTTCATTGTTATGGCTTCCTTTTACAATCAAAACACTTTGTTCTCCACATGACCACATAACACTTAAGTTCTTTTTTCAGAAAGCACTTATACAATATCTGAAGATCATAAATGAATTGTGGTCAAGCAATAAAAGATACGCTTTTAATGCACATATGAAAAAATTACCAACATTTTTCTGAATTTCTGCTTATAAATGGAAACAAAATTGGCTCACTTAAAGGAATTTATCTGTTTTAAAACCTCTATGGTCTCAAAGCATGTGTTAAATCTAGTTTTGATTTAGTACTATAATTGGCACTGATTCAGATGTAGTCCAGGGCTCACAACTCTTCTATTAAGGTGGAATTGTCTATTGCTGTCCACTGATTTGTAAAATGGCAATAATTATTGGAAGATGTCTGTGTCCTTGTCGTAGATTACCTCAAAAATGGCTGCAATCATTCCCCTCCTTTTATTACCCTTTGCAATTGAACTTTGCAGTTCTTCTCCAGTGGGGATTTCTATTGTTCCATGTCTTTCATGAAGTGTAGGCTTGTAACTTGCTCTGGGCAATGGAATGCGGCACAGGCGGTGAGGTACCAGTTCTGAGCTTAGACCGCAAGAAGTGGCGCACAGATGTGTCCTCTTTCTTGGAATCCTATGGCAACCACGTGAACAAGCTTGAGGGAAACTGCTTGACGAAGACACGGGCTAAACCATCCATATCACTCCAGCTGATTGCCAGCTAACAATTAACATGAGGGAGGCCGTTTTAGACCAGTATTCTGCCAAATGGCCACAAGCGCCTTGAATGAGTCCAGCAGTAATTAGCTGAGGCTCATTTACAACCGAAGAACTGACTGACTAATGGACTCACGAGTACTCTAAGGGGCTGCCGTTTAAAACCATTATTGTGGGGTGCTGAATTAAACAGTGAGGGAAACTGATACAGCCCCAT
Organism: Puma concolor; assembly: GCF_028749965.1. Taxonomy (NCBI): domain Eukaryota; kingdom Metazoa; phylum Chordata; class Mammalia; order Carnivora; family Felidae; genus Puma; species Puma concolor. Next base: position 116,756,591 of record NC_141675.1, read on the forward strand.
ATGAAGTCCATGAAATATTTTTTCTTAGTACTTCTGCCGTCTAAACCAAATGGGCTGCTGTGAAATCTACACTGTGATGAATTTAGTATAGAGCTGAGAAAGCATACATAAACTGGAGAAATGTAAAAAGCCTTCACCTATTTGGAAGCTCCTGCCACATTCTGGTACCTTGAACTGTGAAACTGAAAACTGAAGGATGTGTGATAATTATAATACTGTCCAAGGAATACGGATAGATAGTGCTATGCATGCTCAGTAAATCATAGAAAACTAGACCCAAGAGTACTATAGGAAGTTTGAAGGAGTTAACTTGAAGATAAGTTCAAAATAAATAAAAAATAAACTGGTGTCTGAAAAGTGGCTCATTATCTTGAAAAGGGATACAAATAGAAAAGTAGACTTGCCATTTTATTATTTGTTTGTTTACATCATATGAAACTCAAGTAAAAATTTGGATCCGTTCCTTTAATATAATTTAGACTCTTCAAAGGTGATTTTCAAATATTTTCAAGTATGGGGTTCTTAAGAGTGAAAGAAAGATGTGCTCTCATTAGGCCCTCTCATTTTTAAAAAAATTGTTTAGTTATTTTGAGAGAGAGAGAGAGAGAGAACGTGCATTGAGAGTGGGGGAAGGGCAGAGAGAAGGGAGAGAGAGAATCCCAGGCAGGCTCTGCACTGTCAGCACAGAGCCCGACGCTGGGCTCGAACCCACAAATTGTGAGATCATAACCTGAGCCAAAATCAAGAGTCAGACACTTAAGGAACTAAGCCACTCAGGGGCCCCAGGTCCTCTCATTTTAACTCAATAATCTGTATCAAGTCAAATTCATCATGCTGTAGAATTTCTCCTGCTTTATTCTAATACTGCTCCTTGGAATTACTGATTGTATTCATACTCATAGGGAATCCTAGTATTAACATCTTTTAAATCTCCATCAGTTTTTATAATGTGTTTTCTGCAGAAGCCCATCTAGTTTCACATAGATGTCTCAGAATAGTGGAAGTTAGAATGAGTGTGGGGGGAAATTGTATGAAGTTCAACCTATTTCCTTCTCCTTTCAATCAGGCACCTGCTTCTTTAATTTGTTTGATAATGAGGAAATCACATGACCTATCTTGGAAACATGCCAGGTCGCTACAAAAATATATAAAATTACTTGAAAACTTTGCAAGGAATACAAGAATACCCCTGTCTGGGGTTTGCTACAGGTCCACGTTACCATGATGACTGACTTGCAATTCCTGAACAGAGTTCAAGGAGAGAAGCTGAGTGAGAGAAAATGTACTGGCATCTAGACCTTGTTGTGACCTTAGAGAATTACTGCTGAGAAACAAGTTTAAACTAGTGAGTTGAAAATACATGCATATGTACATACATACATAAATGTGTACTTAGTAATTAAAAACTTTTTGAGGGAAATTATGTGAAATGAAAGATACAAAAGATCAAGAGGAAAGATTCTCTGATGAAACAGAGGCAAATGCAATTAGTGAGAAATAGAGGCTACACCAAAATAAAAGCCCTTCTCATAGCAAAGGAAACATCAACAAAATGAAAAGGCAATCTACCAAATGGGAGAAAATATTCACAAATGAGGGGCACCTTGGGTGACTGAGTAGGTTAAGCGTCTGACTCCTGATTTTGGCTCAGGTCATGATCTCACGGTGCATGAGTTCAAGCTCTATGTCCCTGCACTGGGCTCTGTGCTGACAGCTCAGAGCCTGAAGTCTGCCATGGATTCTGTGTTTCTGCACCTACCCAACTCGAGCTCTGTCTCTCTTGCAAAAAATTAAACATTAAAAAAATTTCAAGAGAAAGAAAATACCATGAATTAGAGAAGATATTTACAAATTCCAAAATATATAAAGAACTTATGTAATTCAACGTACACATGCACACACACACACACACACACACACACACACACACACACAAAGACCCCAAATAATACAATTTAAAAATGGCAGAGGACCTGAACAGACATTTATCCAAAGAAGACATACAGATGGACATATGGCCAAGAGGCACATGAAGAGATGCTCAAAGTCACTAATCATCAGGGAACTGCAAATCAAAACTACAATGAGATATCACCTCACACCTGTCAGAATGGCTATTATCAAAAAGAAAAGAAAATAACAAGTGGTGGCAAGGATGTGGAAAAAAAGGAACCCTTGTGCACTGTTGGTGGGAATATAAACTGGTGCAACCACTGTGGAAAACAGTATGGAGGCTCCTCAAACAACTAAAAATAGAATTACCATATGATCCAGTAATTCCACTACTGGGTATTTATCATCCAATCCCCTCCCCCCCCAAAAAAACCCTGAAAACATTGATTTAAAAAGATATATGCACCCCTGCGTTTATTGCAACATTATTTACAATAGCTAAGATGTGGAAGCAGCCCAAGTGTCGATAGATTAGTGGATAAAGATGTTGTGTATATCCACAATGGAATACTACTCAGCCATAAGAAAAAAAATCTTGCCATTTACAACAACATGGATGGGCCTAGAGGGTATTATGCTAAGTGAAATAAGTCAGACAGCGAAAGACAAATACCATATTATTTCACTTACATGTGGAATCTAAAAAAACAAAACAGAAGAATAAACAAAATGCAGAAACAGACCTATAAATACAAAAAACTGATGGTTATGAAAAGGGTGGGGGTGCAGGGATGGGCAAAATGGGTGAAGAAAAGTAGGAGGTACAGTCTTCCACTTATTGAATGAATAAGTCACAGGGGTAAAAGGTACAGCATAGGGAAAATCGTCAGTGGCATTTTCACAGTGTTGTATGGGGTGACTGGTGTATAGATGTATAGCATAATGTATAGAGTTGTTGAATCACTATGTAGTACACCTGAAACCAGCGTATCATTGTGTATCAATTATACACAATATATATAAAAGATATATGGGAGCACCTCGGTGGCTTAGTCAGTTAAACTTCTGACTTGATTTCTGCTCATGATCTCGTGGTCTGTGAGTTCTAGACCCACGCGAGGCTCTGCGTGGACAGTTAAGAGCATGCTTGGGGTTCTCTCCGCCTCTCTCTCTCCCTTTCTCTCAAAATAAATCAACTTAAAAAAATAAAATTCAAATTGTTAAATAAATAAATAAATATATAAATACATAAATAAAATTTAAAAAGAGATAGGGGCTCAAGAGTCATGCATTTATTATTTTGATTATAAGTGGATGACCATGTGTTTCAAATATAGTTACTAATGGAATTATACGGGCTCATTAGTGATCGTCATTGTGAAAGTGGATTAATCCATTGACAGAGCAAAAAAAGAGTACAATTTTTTGTAAAAATTGTACCAACTTAACAAAACATATTTCTACTTCTATTGCTAAATTAACTATTTTATTTTTCAAAAAGTCCAAAGTAAAGCAAGAGATAGACTGTTTAAAACATGGCATTATATGTAATTCTTAAGAAACACATTGTTATTTTGAGTATTTATGTTTAACTAATATCTCATCAAATGTTTTTGCTAATGAGTTTCATATCAGGATTATCTATTTTAGTCTTGTGGCACAACAGTTTGCATTCATGTATATGATATAGTTTATGTACATTTCTCTCAAGTGCTAAGGATATTGTATTATAAGTTTTCTATGGCTCTTGATTCAGATTTCTGTCCCACATATGAATATTGCATCAGGAACTGTAATCACAGAAGAAAACAAGCTCTGAATAGAAGGTAATTACCAAGTGCCATAACTCTTGGGTCAAAGATAATTTCAAGATAGATAAGTATTCAATGAGATTATTTTCAAAAAATATCTAAAAATGTTTAACTGCACCTTGTTTACTAAAATGCATTCTACGAAATCAATGAACCTAGAAATGCAATAGACCGTTCATCTAAAAAAGACTTCCATTTTAATAATTGATAGCCCTAGAGGGCAGCCATTATTCAGAAAGTTACTCTACAGCACCTAGGGGTTTAACATGAACTGTGATTAATGTGACTCTGATCAAATACTGTGTAATACTGAGATTTTGATTTGAATTTTTAAATGAGCATGCTCTCTCACCATGCCTAAAATCAAACATCAACTGATTAAAATCGAAATACAAAATAAGGCAAAGGGTAAATTTTGTATCGGAAATTATATTTTATCAATTTTGTTTTAACTTATTTAATATATTTTTTTTCTCTGCATTGCAAAACAAACAAGAGAGACCTTTTTAAAAAACAAAAACACAGTATGACAATTCAGAAGAAACTCTTTTTTTAATGTTTATTATTTTGAGAGACAGAGAGACACAGAGTACAAGCCGGAAGTGGGGGGCCAGGGGGGCCAGAGAGAGAGGGAGACACAGAATCTGAAGTGGGCTCCAGGCTCTGAACTGTCAGCACAGAGCCCAATGTGGGGCTCAAACCCTTAACCCATAAGTGGCTCAGCCACTAAACCAACCGAGCCACTCAGGAGCCCCAAACCTTTTTACTTTTTAAAAGAAATAATGACAAATCATAATTTGAAAATATTCTTAAAATTAAAATACATCATGTTCTATTTTAAGGAAAAATGCAAATTAAAACTATGAGGCTTAATTCTCTTTGTTGAAAATAAGGGAAGAGATTTCCCTCCACTCTCTCCTTTTTCTTTGAACATTTACTTTAGAAAACTTATAAATACTTTCTCCTCTGTTTGAAATATATATAAATCCTTTTGAAGATTAGATTAGCCTTTGTCACCTTTATGATCCAGAAATGTCTTTGTCAATGACTTTTGAATATCTCTGTGAAATACAAATTTCAAGAGGGATAGCCCCCTACCTCCCAAATTCTGAGGAAAGGTAGGAACCTAACTTCACTGGGCCCCTTTTCCAAGTTGCAAAACTACCTCCTATCATAAAGACAAGAGAAGTTTATTTTTCCTCCAGATACAGCCAATTAATTAACACACATAGTCACCTCAATTAGCAGGTGAAGTTAGGATGCACTGTGTGTAAAAACTCATTCTGCAAGTCCTCTTACTTAAGGACTAGTTATTGCTTATCTTGAAACCACACATATAATGAGTTGTATCTGCTTGGGTATATTAGGGGGTGAACTTCTATCCTGTCTTTGCAATTTCTTAGCAGGTTGCCTGTTACCGGCATCACATTTTGGTTTAATGCTTATTCAACAATGAAGGTATTCTCTGCCTCTGCTACCAATGTGGAAAAGATTTCTGGAATGGGAGAAATGATTTTGTGCTTGTTTGTTTTTTTGTTTTTTTTTTTTTGTTTTTTATTAGTTAATTTATTTTGAAAGAGAGAGATAGGCAAAGAGAGTGGGAGAGAGAGAATCCCAAGCAGGCTCCATGCTGTCAGCCAATGTGGGGCTTGATCTCATGAACTGTGAGATCATGACCTGAGCTGAAATCAAGAGTTGGACGCTTAACTGACTGAGGCACCCGGGCATCCCTGAGAAGATCTTGTTTTTATTATAATTTCCCAATACTATCTTACACTAAGTTCCATTCTTGAGCAACACTAGAGACTACTTGATGACTCAAGATAAGGAGGGAGCTAAAGCGTGGAAGAGGAGATCTAGAAGAAGTGATAGGCTCATAGAAACTGTTTGGGATCCTTGGGAGAAAAATTCTCTGTAAGGGAAACACCAGAAAATGAAAACAGAGACGCCTAACACATAAAATACGTAAAAAATTAAATTATAATACAGATGTTAAAATCTTTTATGTTTAACATAGTATTACATTTTTATCATACACAGTCTTGTTGGAGAAAAAAATTCCAAAAAGTGCATTTAACAATGGCATTTGCGGGGCGCCTGGGTGGCGCAGTCGGTTAAGCGTCCGACTTCAGCCAGGTCACGATCTCGCGGTCCGTGAGTTCGAGCCCCGCGTCAGGGTCTGGGCTGATGGCTCGGAGCCTGGAGCCTGTTTCCGATTCTGTGTCTCCCTCTCTCTCTGCCCCTCCCCCATTCATGCTCTGTCTCTCTCTGTCCCAAAAATAAATAAAAAACGTTGAAAAAAAAAATTAAAAAAAAAAAAAAACAATGGCATTTGCTAAAACACCAGAATTTTGCAAGTTAAAAATCTATTGACTTTTCATTTCTTTTCTCTCCTGATTTATTTCAATTCCTACACCCCAAAAATAGACTTCAATTTATGAATATGTGCAAAGCATAAGCTTTTATCCTATGTTTAAATTCATTTCAAATATTTTATTATAGATTAGTGTAGATTACTCAAAATACAATGCATGTATCTTAATGCTTGTATTTGAATATTAATTATAGATAGATGATTAAAGAGTATAACAGGTAAATATAAAGTGTAAGTAGGTTCAGCCTATGAAAATAAATCTTGGTGCTTTCTAACTGTGTTTGCCTTCTTATATTAGGTCCTTCTACAGCTGGATGGTTAAGACATTTGCATTTTCTTCTTGAATTCACCATTTCTTTACCAATAAGTTTTTGTGATATTTCTAAATGATCACTGCCAGGAAGAAGCTGGTCTTGTCCATAAATCTTATCGTGTGCATAATTTTCATATAATTTTGAGAATTTCCAGATTTCTATTTTAAATGGTTCTGTCTTATCTTAATTGATGGCTCACCCTGTTCACTGCAGCACATGAAAAAGATATCCTCAAGCTATAGGCTTTTTACCACCCATGGCTCCTTGAGAGTACCGAAAGTTCACTAAGCTAACTACCTTGTAAGATGACACAATTATTTTAAGGGATTAAACCTTGTTGTTATTGTAATTAGATTTCAGATAAACTGAGTTAGCTACATATTTGTTTTGAGTTCTGCTTGGGGCTATTGCAAATGGAGGAGATATAAGGATTATTATCTCACATGGGTCAGAAAGATAAAAGGCCATATTAAGCAAATCAATAAAAAGTCATTTTTTACTGAAAACATTCGACTGTCCTGATGGCCACTGTAACCCCAAACAAACCAGTGACAGATAACAGAAAGGATTGATGTACTGTGGGGACAAAATGTAGAGGGGAGAAAATAGATGAATTCTGTACTGTTATTTGATTATATCCAGGGAAGTTTCTTACTACTTCCCCAACTTTGTACTATCAATCAAGTGTATAAGATTTACATAGAATATTCCAGTCCGAGCATTTGTCTTCACTTCAAGGTCGCATTTGAGTTTTTCAAAAACTTTATTTTAACTTAGAAATCACCATAAAACCTCTTAAGTGCTTTCTTTTATGAATAGTTACTCAGATACAACAGCCAAACTATTCAAACTCGAGCCGTAACTCTTGAACACCAATGGGAAATGTTTTGAATGTACCGTGTCCTTTAGATTATATGGCCTAGTTAGTGTTAAAAGAGGAACTTATTCTGGTAACTTTTACATAGGAAAAATTATAATAACAAGGGACCACCTTATATTTTGGCAAAATAAATTAACGTCTAAGAATGCTGGAATGATCTACTCATTGGAGCACTTTCTACAAGCCCTGATCTTCTCCCCATTTTGTCATATACTTATCATAATGCAAGAGCTCCATCTGTGGAGGATAAATCAGGAATGGGAGAGAAGGTTTTGTCCAGACTCACAACTTCAAGACCAGTCTCCCTGGACTTGAATTCTAAAGAACTAATATCTAAATCTCAAACCAATGCAATTACACACATACACACACATACACACACACACCCCACATACATATACATATTTTTAAAAAAGAGAATGAATCAAATGATTTTATAGTGAGGATATATCAAATCATGGGATTCACTTCTGGCTTGTTTTAAATAGGAAGCTATTGAAGCTGAAACAGTTAAAAACAAGCCCATTTATCTTATGCATTCACCTCCAGAATCTCTATTTCATAGAGCAGCTCGTTTCTTGATTTCTCACATTTTGGAGATTCTATTATATTGAATACAAGAATATTGGTTGCTTTTGGTGAATTAAAATATATAGGATTAGAACTTAAGTGGTCAGTGAAAGTTTTAGAAGACTGAAATGGAGCTGAAGAACTAAAGCTTGCATTCATCCAAACAAAATAAAAATGATGAAATTACCTTACAAAGTAAATGGCTATTGATATATTGAAATAGTGAAAGCACTCCCATTTCTGCTTTCACTAAAATTTAGTTTGTGCGATGCAAGGAAGGTTATTGGTCAAGCTACAGAAAACTGTATGTTAAACTATTAGAGAAACATACTACAATTAAAAAAAAAAAGATTTTCATCTGGGCAGTAACGTCCTATGGAAGCTCTTATTTTGGAATTGACTACACATGTGGTAACTTAAAAAAAAATATGTATCTTCAATGTATTTTAAGATTTGTTTTCTTATTTAGTAAGTACATTATATCAAGGTGTCCCCCCAAATAAACCCCTTGAGTAGTCAATACTATATTAATACTTTCAATTGAAACACCTAAGAAAAGGGGAGGAGAGCAAAACTCAACAAGATAAAACTATGAATAACATTATATTTGGGCTAAAATGAGATGTGACTATGAAGAAAAAGGCTCACTTTTTCCCCTATAGATCATTATCCGCTTCTGAAAACTATATGAAAAGGGAAATCCTAGCCTTCAAAATAAATAATTAATAACCTTTCCAGTTCTCTAAAATAATCAGTTATGCTCACCTCCGTCATTTCTTCACTGTGCTAACATTAAACATGTTATTTTATATGTTAGAATCTTATTTTCTTGGCAACAAAGTAAATATTATTGGACTAAATATTGACATTTCATAATAATAACGATTGATTGAATGTTTTAAGAAAGAAAGAGGGGGGGCGCCTGGGTGGCTCAGTCGGTTGGGCGGCCGACTTCGGCTCAGGTCATGATCTCACGGTCAGTGAGTTCGAGCCCCGCGTCGGGCTCTGGGCTGACGGCTCAGAGCCTGGAGCCTGTTTCGGATTCTGTGTCTCCCTCTCTCTGACCCTCCCCCGTTCATGCTCTGTCTCTGTCTCAAAAATAAATAAGCGTTAAAAAAAATTAAAAAAAAAAAAAGAAAGAAAGAGGAGGAGAGGAGAGAGGGAGAAAGAGGAAGGAAGGAAGGAAGGAAGGAAGGAAGGAAGGAAGGAAGGAAGGAAGGAAGGAATCACGTTACCTTAAGGTGCAAAAAAATGAATGCCTAGAAAAAATATATTTTTAATAATTAACTTCCGAAAATAATGCCAGTACATTCAGTTATTTCTAAAATGCAAATTTACAGTATTGGCCATTTGTTTATATTAAGATCAATGAATAAAGATTCATTTTTTTTTACAATCTAGGTTTATTAGTTGATATTACAACAACAAGAAGAAATTTTGTCTCCTTAGAGCAATAAATTCTTCCTCAAATACATAAAATGAGAACAGTTTTTAAATCAAAATGTTTCCCAGGCTGTATGTAATATCTCAAAGCTCTCTGCTTGATTCATTTTTTTTTTTCATAAATAGACGTGTCAGTGTAGAAGTAAGTATAACAAAAAATGTCAGTGCAGACATTGATATATTTTGTACAAATGGAGTTTCACTAACTGCCTTTTCTGGCACAAAGTATCAGTGGTTAACTTTAAAAGGTCTTGCCTTTAACTTAATTGCATCCTATCTTTAGGCTTTATGTTATACTTTTGCTATCATGTGTTGTAGGAAGAGCCTGAAATTAGTTTTGTTCTTTGGCCCTTACTGATTCATAGCTTTCCGTTTTCTGTGATCTATTTGTATTCAGAGCAGAATTGACTACCTTTCATCCTGCTATGAATGGGCACTTTCTATCACATTGCCTCTGTATTTAAAGAATTCCACCAGATCTCAATAAAGCAGAGAATTGATTTTTAAGATCTTGATGTTAACTCTCCAGCTGTACACAACATCAATCTACCAGTTCTTTTTCAACTTATTTTCCCCCCGTTTTCTTCCTTGCGAGAACAACGTCATGACTCACCCTCTGGAAAGCTTGTGTGTACATTATGCTCTATTTCAGGGGCATTATTAAGACCTCAGGCCACAAGCATTCGTAGCATTACTTCTTCTACTTCAACTGTTTTTTTAAATGATACCAAATAATCTATATTCTATTTACCCACTTCGGACGTATTCTTATCCCCTTTGGACACAGCAAAGGTCAATGAGGTAGGCTGCCATAACCACCAGTTTACAGAGGTCACTTTACCAGCAGAACGGGCTCAATTTTATCCCAATTCTCAGATCCTTCCAATGAAACAATGGCCATCACATAGAAGAATTGAAGTGACAGGGATGATAGTTTATTTCTAATGCTGACCACTTTTATAGACATGGGACATGGCACAAGTGTGCAGGAATTAAAACTGAGTATTTTTTTTTCAACGTTTATTTATTTTTGGGACAGAGAGAGACAGAGCATGAGCGGGGGAGGGACAGAGAGAGAGGGAGACACAGAATCGGAAACAGGTTCCAGGCTCTGAGCCATCAGCCCAGAGCCCGACGCGGGGCTCGAACTCACGGACCGCGAGATCGTGACCTGGCTGAAGTCGGACGCTTAACCGACTGCGCCACCCAGGCGCCCCTGTCATGTATCAGTTCTATATGATAATTACAACAATGTTGCAAGTTCCCCAAATTTAAAAAAAAAAGTTGTTCAGAGGCTACTGGGTGGCTCAGTTGGTTAACTGTCAGACTTCAGCTCAGATCATGATTTCACAGTTTGTGAGTTTGAGCTCTGCGTTGGGCTCTGTGATGACAGCTGAGAGCCTAGAGTCTGCTTCAGAGTCTGTGTCTCCCCACCCCCCCCAAAATAAATAAATATTTATTTGTTTTTTACATTTATTTATTTTTGAGAGACAGAGAGAGACAGAGCACAAGTGGGGGAGGGGCACAGAGAGAGAGGGAGACACAAAATTGGAAGCAGGCTCCAGGCTCTGAGCTGTCAGCACAGAGCCGGATGCGGGGCTCCAACCCACAAACCGTGAGATCACGACCTGAGCTGAAGTCGGACGCCCAACTGATTGAGCCACAATGGCGCCCCTATATTTAAAAAAAAAAAAAAAAAAAAAAAAAAAAAAAGGCTGTTCAGATATTGGTGCCCAAAGAGAAGCACTAATGTATATTATAGCATTAGAAACAAACCATGTAGCAATTCTGGTTTTATTTTTGTTTAGTTCATTTGTTTCTGTTTTGTAATCATTTAGAATTTCTGAATTCTGGCCTGTATCACAGTATGGTTTATTTTTTAACAGTGTCTTTACTTTTTCCCAATTACATACCCTGCATATTAAAATGTAGAAACATTCTCCACCTTTACTAAGAGCAGAGATTGAAAAGAAACACATGGACCCCTGGTCTTTTGATTTTTCCACCTTCGATAGAGGAATGAGTTAAAACTTCCTCTTAAATTTATAAGCGAGTAATACAAACTCTGTCACAAATGGTAGCTGACATTCCCACATTTGGGAAATGTTCAAAGAAGTAAGAACTGCGACAGAGAACGCACACTCGGTCTAAAGAGAGCTGTTTCAGCAAATTATTTTCACATTAGATTGCTAGCCTGGCATTTTCACATATTTTTTCTTCCTAAAGCAGCTGAAAATATGGATTTTTAAAATGTTAATTCTTGGGGTGCCTGGGTGGCTCAGTCAGTTCAGTGTCTGACTTCACCTTAGGTCATGATCTCAGAGCTTGTGAGTTCTAGCATATCGGGCTCTGTGCCGACAGCAGGGAGCCTGAAGACTGCTGCAGATTCTGTGTGTGTGTGTGTGTGTGTGTGTGTGTGTGTGTGTGCCTGCCTCTCCCCCATTCACGCTCTTTCTCTCTCTCTCTATCAAAAACAAAAAGAATAAAATAAACATTAAAAAATAAAATAAAATATGAATTTTATAGGTTGATAATTAATGTTAAAATTAATATGTCATGGGCCAAGATACCGTAGGCCAAACATATATGTGTGCACGTATACTACAGTGTGTATATAATGTGTCTGATGTGTACAAACATAATAAAACACACAAAAAGCATGCACATATATGCACACTTATACATGCATGCAGACACACACACATAGACACAAAAATTCACAAAACTGTGGGATATATTGGGGCCATAAGTCTCTAGTTGTTTTTGCTTTTGTTTTAAGGTGATTTTGTCTAAGTTCAGCTTTAGGTTTTTATGCTTTGGAATATAACTATTTGGAGAAATACACATTTGGAAAAAAAAGTTTGGCAGATACTATCACTACAAAAGAGTGTCTATTTAACAAAACTAATGTAGCACAGCAATTTTTTTCAGATCTCCATATTCTTTAGTTTTCATGGCTGTAAACCTTGATTTGACCTGGCCCTTCAGTGTTATTGGATTGGTTTTGTTTTGTTCTTTAACCTACTTTTTTTTTGAAAAGACCTTTGAAATTCATTTCTCTTTGTTGCCTGTTAACAGGACTTGTACCACAGACTTGCAATGAAGCTTTCTGCCTCACTGAACCACTTTCACAGAATCTGTATTAAAAGGAATGGGTTCTTTCTTCCCTTCTTCTTTTCCCTAACCTCTTCCACGTGAGGACAAAGAATGCCTTTGAAGGAAGCCTACAGATCTCAACATATCAGGAAAGAGGATTGATTGTGCTTTTCTTTATTTCCACAAGTCCCATAAAGCATGAATTTGTTGCTACCAATATCATTATTTTGGGTCAGTTGTGTACAACTTTGAAACAGATTGGACAGAGCATGGCTCCAAATATAGAAACCACCTAGATTCCTGTGCTTTAAAGAAAGGTGAGATCTTAAATTTTAAATCCACAGTAATACACTTTCATTGCTTTTTTCTTCTCTTAATTTTAAATTGTTTTTGGGTAGCAAAAAAAAAAAAAAAAAAAAAAAATATATATATATATATATATATATATATATATATATATATAGTAACCTCAACAAAATATCAATAAATGCTGTGGTTTGACATAATGTGCATCATATTTACAGATGTGGATGTCCATGTGGAAGGACATGATACAAATATATACAATTATATCATGTATAACTGCAGTAAACAAGTGTCAGGTAAAACCTAACAAAAAACTAAATGAGCAAGAGAATAAAAGCTAGCAATGGTTTAGCATGTATCATGAAGTAGTGGACTTCTAGAAGATCCTGCAAAGATTATTTTTTACTTTTTTATCTTTTATTAAAGTAAATACGTAAATCACCAAACCAGAAACTGGGGTACTCTTGCATTAAAGATACATAGAGAGAAATTGATCTATTTACGTAATTATATCTCATGATAGAAATAGAAATAAATGTTTAGCACTCATCATCAGTCTGAGCTTAACTTATGTATGGAAGGAAAACTTCTGAAGGCAGATGAAATTTGAAAAAAAATCACTTGAGAAGTTTAGTGGCAAGTTAGAAACAGGTTTATACACATTCAGTGAAAAGGGAGGAAATGGATAATTTTGCAGAAGAAAAAAATTGAGGACCCAAAGAGTGTATCATGCCTTGATTTTTAAAACCATCAATAGAAAATTAAATCCTAAAACTGGAAGCTTACCAAGTTAAGGACAATGGTGCTGTACTTTGAGACTGACAAATAGGTTGAGGTATAAGAGGAAAGAGAGAGCTGAATAAATATGAGACTAAAATTCTGTTTCAGATTTGCTCAGAAAAGCATTATTAGTTTGCTAAATCTGTCATAAAAATACCACACCGGGTAGCTTGACCAACAGAAATTTATTTTCTCACAGTTCTGGTAGCTGGAAGTCTAAGATCAAAGTGCCAGCGCTGGTTGGATTCCTGTGAGGCCTCTCACTTTAGCTTTTGAAGTCTGTCTTTTTGCAGTCTCTTCACAGGGTCATCCCTCTGGCTTGCACATCCCTGGTGTCAATCTCTCTCATAAGTATACCAGACATATTGCATTAGGGTCCCACTCAAAGGACCTCAGTTTAACTTAATCACCTCTTTAAAGAACCTTATCTACAAATAGGGGTCCATTCTGAGGTACTGGGGATTGGGATTTCAACAGATGAATTTGGGAAACGCAATTCAGCCCATAGCAAGGTATTTGCAGTCACTGAAATGGCATATTCAGGAGATGAGCTACACAAAGAAGAAAGCAGTGGCTGTCTAACAAAAACACTCCACGAAAATTTTAGCAGTCTTGCAATGCTGACGAGACTGAGGTTGGAATTCAGGTCCCACCGAGATGAAGTTTCTTTAGTTAAAAGTAAAAAGGAAAAGAAACGAGAGAGAGAGAGAGACTTTAAGTTTAAATCACAGAGTGGCTAAAACTGAGAATTATTCTTTAGGAAGAAAAACAGCTGAAAATAACCAGCACTAACACCGCTTGACAAACGCCCTTACTTGGAGCAAGGTGATCTAAAATTCCCCTAACTGCTTTCCAGAAAAACATTAAATCCTTCGGAGAGGAAGATAGCATAAGGTAGAACCTTGTCAACTTTTTTTAAAGTATCTGGCATTCAATACCTCATAGACATTCCAAGGAAGAGGAACAGATAAACCAAAACAAACCAATCAAAAGCAACAAAACAATTAAAAAGACTCACAAGCCCACATACTGCTCCTACCAAAAGAGATTGAGAAATTCCAGCTTCAGCACCAAAATAAAAACAGTTTAGAAGTCATCGCTGCCATATTTACATGAGGCAAAGCTGAAGCAAAACTGAAAGTAATAATTTTTTGACCTATTAGAAAACTGAGGGGGCAGAGCAAACTACCACTCCCAAATCTGAAACCACAGGTGAATCCAGAGTCACCGTTTAGATCTGTTGGTCTGGAGCAGAAGCCACTGGAGTCGAAACCACTGGCAGGAATACTTAGGGGGTAATTTTGACTAATTGCTGAAGACTAGTATAGGTTAGTTTAAGGATGAGAAATTCCCCGGGTGCCTGGGTGGCTCAGTCGGTTGAGCGTCTGACTTGGGCTCAGGTCACAATCTCACAGTTTGTACACTTGAGCCCCGCGTCGGGCTCTGTGCCCAGTGCCTGGATCCTACTTCATATTCTGTGTCTCCCTCTCTCTCTGCCCCTCCCCCACTCATGCTCTGTCTCTCTCTCTCTCTAAAATAAAGAAACATTTAAAAAATTAAAAAAAAAAAAAAGAATGAGAAATTCCTCTGGGGACACTCATACTTTAACAAGTTTTGCCTCAAGGAAACACACCAAGATCTCAATGTCAAGATCCAGGAAACATTCCTTCATGTCCTTCCTTCAGGAGGACAAGAATAGTCCTTACAGAATGCACATGGAGAATTCTCAATAATAAAGGCCTACTCTGAAGAGAGAAGATTTTATCCCACCTGGACGAAGGGCATTCTTCACATTCAAGCCCTCTCTAGTCTGTTCTCGCTTTTGATACAAGGGGGAAAATACTATATGTAGCACTGGAAAAATAATTGTAAAAGGTACAGTCTAGGACAAAGACTCAATAAAAGATTTATTAATAACATTATAGAATGCTTCCCCTCCCCCACATTTCACCACAACACCAACAGGGCTAGAGCATAATTATAGTGTAACAAGAAAAGGACATTATGTAAAAACTAAGGAAATCAATAAAATATAGACTTCAGTTATTACTATTATAATGTATTAATATGGTTCATTAAGTTTAACAAATACATCATATTCATGTAAGATAATAATAGAAACTAACTGCAGAGTATACAAGAACTCTCTATACTATATAATTTTCCTATAAATTTGAAAGTGTTCTAAAACACAAAATTTCTATTACAAATTTTAAAATACAGAAAAATTTTTAGAGAAATATTTTTAACTTTATTAGTGCAAGCAGGGAAGCAGCAGAGAGAGAAAGAAAAAAAGAATCTCTGTACTATCAGCACAGAGCCCGATGTGTGGCTCAAACTCACAAACCATGAGATCATGACCTGAGCTGACATCAAGAGTCAGATGCTTAACTAACTGAACCACCCAGCTCCCCCCAAAATATAGAAAACAAACAAACAAACAAATAAACAAACAAACAAAAAACTCATGGGTGATATAGATACTAGAAATATTAGACAGAGAATTTATATAATCATAATTAGTTCAAGAATAAAGACTAATACGACAGGCAACTACAATTTATAAAAGAGTTATATAGAAATTCTAGAATTGAAAAAAATGCCAGAAATATAAGTAAACTCTAACTTTCCATAAGAGAACAAATGTTCACCTAGAATTCTATAATTAATGAAAATATCCTTTAAGAATTAGGCAAAAAAAAAAAAATTTAAGTTAACAAATTCAAATCAATCACTAATAGGCTTGCACTACAAAATAAAGCAAGTATTGAGGTTAAAGAGAATGGGTGTAAAAGGGAAAATTGCACCTTGAGAAATGAACGGTTAGCATCAAAAAAAGAAAATGACAGGAAAAACTAAAGCTATTACTTCTCTTTATTTAAGTCAGTTAAAATATGTATGACATTAGAGCAAAACTTAAAATACTAATATACGTTTAAAAAATGTTTGTTGTTAAAACACATATGACACAAAGGTGGGGAGGAAAGGGCCTACACAATTTTAGGTTTTTAACTTTAATTTGAAGTTGAATGAAAATTAACTTATTACTTCTAAGTTGAATGAAAATTTAAGGATGAATACTGTAATACCAGTAAGGATAGCTAAAATGCCAATAAATAGATTAAAATGGAATTTTGGTAAACAACAAATTATATAGGAGGATTTGAAAGACAGAAGAGAGATATCAAAAATAGGAAAGATAAATGGTAAAAAAAAAATAAAATGGCACATAGATCTAAATGCAAGAATATCAATAGTTAACATTACATACTAATATTCTAAATACTCTAATTAAATGGTAGATACTATCAATATAAATCAATAAGCAATGTTCCCCGTGGAAAACAAACTTTAACAAAGAATGATAAATTGAAAATAAATAAATAGAGCTGTTGGGAGGCAATTCAACATGGTGGAGAAGTAGGGGGACCCGAAGTTCCCTCGTCCCTCAAACACAACAATTGAAGCCAGAGGACTGGAAATTCCAAAGGTCTGGGCTGCAGAGTGATAGAGAGGTCTCCAGGGGCCCACGGGGACAAACTGGCAGGTCATAGGTGTGTGATTGTGAACTGGGAAAGATAAAACGGGCAGTGTAGGCATGGAGAGGAGGGATCCCTTTCAGCAGAGAGACAAAGGGGAGAGAAAGACAGGCTGGGGGAGTGTACGATTGTATTTGGACAAGAGAAAAACCACAGACCAGGGATCAGAAAAAAAATGGAGAAAGATCCAATCTGTAACTGTGGGGCTTCTCCCAGACTGGGGCCAGCTGCCCAGTTCTCCCACTTGGGGAGCGGAGGAGCCAGCCCGGGGTGGGTAACTAGTTCAGAGACGCAGTTCACAGTGGAAGAAAGCAGTCCTCTCCCTGGAGTGCTGTGGGAAGACGGTATATAGCCTTTCAAAGGACAAAGGACCCTGCCTGCGCCCATCAGCCAGAGGCCCTTAATTGGAGGGGCAACACTTCTTCAGAACCAGGGAGCACTGAGCGGGATCCCTTAAGACACCAGGGTTTGAATCCCAGATGAGCACCAGGAAGGCACAGGAGATTGTGTAGCGAAGGAAAAAATAAAAAATAAAAACTACAACAACAAAAACGACCCGTCTGCGCCCCTGCAGCACTGTGAGGATGGCCTAAACCGAGTGTTTTGGGACACCTGGTCTGGAGAGGAGAGACTGGCATATTACCATTTATCTCCCCATCACCAACAAGGTGGGGCTTCAGGGAAAGTACAAGGGGCCACTGTGTAGGAGGGACCAGGCTACACCAAACCATGTCCCTCCATGCCTAGTAACCACATATCCACCACAGGGAGATTGATGCTGACCAACCAGACAGCTGCTCCTCCAGACCAGCGCTGCCACAGGTTCCAAGGTACCCAGAGGTTTGGCATTTTCTTTTTTTTTTTTTTTTTTAATTTTTTAATGTTTATTTATTTCTGAGACAGAGACAGAGCATGAGTGGGGGACGGGCAGAGAGAGAGAGGGAGACACAGAATCTGAAACAGGCTACAGGCTCTGAGCTGTCAGCACAGAGGGGGGCTCGAACTCACAAACCGTGAGATCATGACCTGAGCAGAAGTCGGTCGCTCAACTGACTAAGCCACCCAGGGACCCCAAGGTTTGGCATTTTTCTGATTTAATTCTTGGTCAATTCTTTTCATATATATAATTTCTTCTTCCTTTTCTTCTTATTTCTTCCTTTCTCTAGTCTGGTTATTCTGGTTGTTGGTTTGTTTAAGCAGACTGGAGTAGTCATACTTGTATCACACAAACTAGATTTTAAACTAAAGGCTGTAACACGAGATGAAGAAGGGCATTATATCATAATTATGGGGTCTATCCATCAAGAAGAGCTAACGATTATAAATGTTTGTTTACCCAATTTGAAAGCACCCAAATATATAAATCAATTAATCACAAACATAAGCAATCTTATTGATAAGACTATAGTAATTGCAGGTGACTTTCATACTCCACTTATAACAATTGACAGATCATCTAGGCAGAAAATCAATAAAGAAACAATGGCCCTGAATGATACACTGGACTTGACAGGTATATTTAGAACTTTTCATCCAAAACCAGCAGAATGCAATACTTCTCGAGTGCACATGAAACATTTTCCAAGACAGATCACATACTGGGTCACAAAACAGCCCTCAATAAGTATAAAAGAATTGAGATCATACCATACAGTTTCAGATCACAATGCTATGAAACTTGAAATCAACCACAGGAAAAAGTCTGGAAAACCTCCAAAAGCATGGAGGTTAAAGAACATCCTACTAAAGAATGAATGGGCTAACCAGGCAATTAAAGAAGAAATTTAAAAATATATGGAAACAAATGAAAATGAAAACACAACAGTCCAAACCATTTGGGATGCACCAAAGGCACTCCTAAGAGGAAAATACATTGCAATCCAGGCCTATCTCAAGAAACAAGAAAAATCCCAAATGCAAAATCTAACAGCACAACTAAAGGAACTAGGAGAACAGCAAAGAAACCCCAAGGCCAGCAGAAGAAGAGAAATAATAAAGATTGGAGCAGAAATAAAGAATATAGAATCCAAAAAATACCAGTAGAACAGATCAATGAAACTGATCTGTTTAAGAGCTGTTTAAAAAAAATAAATAAATAAACAAAATTGATAAACCCCTAGCTAGACTTCTCAAAAAGAAAAGAGAGGACCCAAATAGATAAAATCATGAATGAAATTGGACTTACCACAACCAAACCCTGAAAAATACAAACAATTATCAGAGAATACTATGAAAAATTATATACCAACAAACTGGACAACCTGGAAGAAACGGAAAAATTCCTAGACACCCACACACTACCAAAACTCAAACAGGAAGAAATAGAAAATGTGAACAGACCATAATTAGTGAAGAAATTGAATCAATTATCAAAAATCTTGCAGCAACTAAGAGTCCTGGGCCAGATGGCTTCCTAGGGGAATTCTACCAGACATTTAAAGTAGAGTTAATACCCATCTTCTTCAAGCTGTTCCAAAAAATAGAAATGAAAGGAAAGCTTCTGGACTCATTCTATAAAGCCAGCATTACCTTGTTTCCCAAACCAGACAGAGACCCCACAGAAAAGGAAAATTACAGGCCAATATCCCTGATGAACATGGATGCAAATTGAATTCAACAGCATATAAAAAGAATTATTCACCATGATCAAGTGGGATTCATTCCTGGTCTGCAGGGCTGGTTCAATATTCGCAAATCAATATGATACATCACATTAATAAAAGAAAGGATAAGAACCATAGGATCCTGTCAATAGATGCAGAAAAAGCATTTGATGAAATGCAGCATCCTTTCTTAATAAAAACCCTCAAGAAAGTCGGGATAGGAGGAACATACCTAAACATCACAAAAGCCATATATGAAAAGTCACAACTAATATCGTCCTTAATGGGGAAAAACTGGGAGCTCTCTCCCTGAGATCAGGAACATGACAGGGTTGTTCACTCTTACCACTGCCGTTTAACATAGTGTTGGAAGTCCTAGCCTCAGTAATCGGACAACAAAATGAAATAACAGGCATCCGAATTAGCAAAGAAGAAGTCAAACTTTCACTTTTTGCAGATGACATGATACTCTACATGGAAAACCCTAAAGATTCCACCAAAAAGCTGTTAGAACTGACACATGACTTCAGTAAAGTCACAGGATACAAAATCAATGTACAGAAATCAGTTGCATTTCTATACACCAATAATAAAGCAACAGAAAGAGAAATTAAGAAATAGATCCCATTTGCAATGGCACCAAGAACCATAAAATACCTAGGAATAAGCCTAACCAAGATGTAAAAGATCTATATGCTGAAAACTATAGAAAATTTATGAAGGAATTTGAAGAAGACACAAAGAAATGGAAAAACATTCCATGCTCATGGATTGGAAGAATAAATACTAGTAAAATGCCAATACTACCCAAAGCAATCTACATATTCAATGCAATTCCAATCAAAATTGCACAGCATTCTTCTCAAACCTAGAAGAAAAAATCCTAAAATTTGCATGGAACCAGAAAAGACCCCGAATAACCAAAGTAATGTTGCAAAAGAAAACCAAAGTGGGAGTCATCACAATCCAAAACTTTAGCCTCTCCTACGAGGCTGTAATCATCAAGACAGTATGGTATTGGCACAAATATAGACACATAGACCAATGAAATAGAATAGAGAACCCAGAATTGGACCCACAAATGTATGGCCAACTAATCTTTGACAAAGCAGGAAAGTGTATCCAATGGGGGAAAAAAGTCTCTAGCAAATGGTGCTGGGAGTACTGGACAGCAATATGCAGAAGACTGAAACTGGACCACTTTCTTACACCATACACAAAAACAAACTCAAAATGGATGAAAGGTCTAAATGTGAGACAGGAAACAATCAAAACCCTAGACGTGAAAACAGGCAACGACCTCTTTGACCTCAGCTGCAGCAATTTCTTGCTAGATCCATATCCAAGGCAAGGGAATTAAAAGCAAAAATGAACTACTGGAACCTCAAGAAGATAAAAAGATACTTCACCGCAAAGGAAACAATCAACAAAACTAAAAGTCAACTGACAGAATGGGAAAAGATATTTGCAAATGACACATCGGATAAAGAATTAGTATCCAAAATCTATAAAGAACTTACCAAACTCAACATGCAAAAAACCAAATAATCCAATCAAGAAATGGGCAGAAGTCATGAATAGACACTTTTTTCAAAGAGGGCTTCCAGACCTCTCTCTCAACATAAATAAATAAATAGATAAATAAAAATTAAAAAAAAATAAATAAAAGTGTTACCCTTTAAAAAAGTGTAAGGATGAAAGTTGATAGATTATCAGTTTACTCCTATAGTGATGTTCTATGATGTCTATCACCCCATTGTTCTGAAGTTATATTTCAAATCTAAACCAAAAATGTAGTAATGAAGGAAAGAAGCAATATAAAATTGTACTCCTTTTCTTTAAAAAAAAACTGGAAGTATTTATAAAAAAGAGAACACATGTCATACATGAAAATGTACAAATTTTATACAACTTCTTCATTTCTCATGACAATGAGAATGGGAACACATTTGAAAATGTAAACAAATAGCTGAGAACAACATTTCAATGGAAGACCATTATTAAAACTACTGTTATTAAAAGAACAAAAGGACCTAGACCTGGAACCACAGTATCTTCACCCTCAAAGATCCTTTTTAATGGACTCATTAGCTCTACCAAGATAAATTTTTGAAGTGACACATTGGTCCCAGTGCATAGGGCTGATATTTGAAATCAAAGTTTAAACTAACTGTTTATAACTCAAGACAATAGTGGCCTGATACTTGAAAGAAAGTATAGTATCTGTGTTCTATTAGTTTATACTGACCATAGTATAATTTAAAGTAGTATGCCTTATAACATTTTCTGTCTCAGCATAACTTAAAAGTTAGGAAATTTTGTAATTACCTCCCGACAGAATGGAATTAATTCAGAGCAAACTACCTAAAGCTGCTAATGGCTGCATGATCATGTAATTTTATTGTTTTAGCAAACAATGATAGCATTCATTTAAATTTCATTTAACTTAGCTTTGATGAATGCATGTCTAATAAAAGAAATCTTAACTCTTTTGGAAGGCTATTAATTTTTATTTCCTTTGGTGAAATTTTAGTTCTTTAACTGCTACTGCACTCCATAAATAATGAATGATTTACTTTGCATAATCCAAAATTCTCTGTATAAATATGATATGATTGAATTTTATAGGCACAAACCTTTTGGTATTTTAAAAGAATTAAAATTGAACAGATTTCAGATTTCAGCCTTAAGTTTCCCCACTTAGTTATAAAGAAGAGCAGTTTTGCTATTCTTTGTAACTAATCTTTGCATTATTGTTGTAAAGTACTCTAACTTAAATCTAATTGTTCAGCGACACAGTTAATGAGTAATTTCATAAAATACTAAATTAAAACTAATAGATGAATGGATATTGTACCCACTAGGAATATATTAAGAGGTGCCTGGCTGGAGTTGTGTCCTGTAGAGTGTTTATTATGCTATTGTTTGATAGAATGGAAAACATATTCATTATTCAAAGATGTCTTCAAGTTTACAATCTGCTTATTATTTTAAGGACATAATAAAAAAGTAGCATTACTTTGAAAAGTTGAACATACCACAAACAATTAGAAAAGTAACTAGAAAGTGATAGGGAATGAATTATTATATTTCAACATGAATTTTCTGACCATAATGACTAGAAAAACTGAACTTCATTCCTCTTTATTTGAGTACACTAAGGAAACTCATTTTTTCAAGACACGACAACAGAGACCATCCACTTTCTAATGAAAATCTATTTCAGGCATATGGTTTGAGCACATTCATGTCTTTCCTCTCCTATTATATTATAATAGAGTTACAGTAGAGGTCAAAAAAAAGGACAACTTATAGCAATAAAAAGAAAAAAAAACATTTTCTAGATAATATAAATCCAAGTGGAGGAACAGTGCCTGATGGATCAGAGGAGAGAAAATGATAAAATGAAATCAGCAATTAAGGAAGTCATGGTAACCTGTAGAACACTGAGTATTTTCTTCAGGTGAAATAGCCACATTCAAATTGCACAGCAACAAATGTTCTGTTTTTATCATATGGGTTGGCATTGTTCCATATACCATAAATAAAATCAGATACTAAAGCTTTTAGTGTGAGTTTAAGAGGTAGTAGAGGTGCATATGCAAATTTCTTACAAGCAAGTAACAGTCTGTCTAGCATCTTAATTCTCATCAACAAAATTCTATTGTAGAATAAAAAATAAGATCTAATTTCTGAGGACAAAAATTATTTTTAATGTAAAATTTTATTTCCAGCTAAAATAGTACTCAGGTGGAAGTGAAGAATAAAAAAAAATTTAGGAATGAAGAAATTTCAAGAATGCAGAAATATTATTTCTGCTGCATACTTCCTTACAAATTATTTAAAGATCTATTTTATCAAAATAATTTAAAAGCAGATATAATATCAAGGAAAGGGGAGATCTAACCAATGAGAAAAATGTTGGAAAATTTCAGGATCAGAGATCAGCAGACCTATAAGACAATTAATTATACCAAGTTAGAGCAAGATGACAGATGCTTCAGGATGAGGTTAGAGAGAATTATTTGGGACAAAAATGAATTCAAACATTCACAAAGTATGGTAGTGTCTATGAAGAAAATGGCAATTAGTTCAGAGCCAAAATGCAAAGCCATCAGAAGTGGACTCTGGGATTATTGTTCAATGATGAAAAAAAATTATGGTTATAGAACAAAACGTAAACTTACCCACCTTGAGAACATGAAAATAAACCTGTACACAAAAGAGATGAGAGAGGAAAGTGGAGAGGAAAGAGAAGGATGGAAATATTTCATAATCATTTTTAAGAATAGGAAATAATGTGATATTATATATGACTGATAATAAAATGAATATATAATATCATTTTGCTTCAGGGCTAAGGTGACCGGTGGAAGATCTAAAGACACTGATATAAATATAAAAAGGTCAGTATGTTTTATTCAGTCTACCTATTCAAATGTTAATGTCATCTAAGACCACTCACAGACTCATGTAGGATGTTTGACCAAATAAACCTGGGCATTCCATGACCTAGCCAAGTTGACACATAAAATAAACTATCACATTCCCATCTGATGAATTCCAAAGTTAAACATTTGTTGACACTTTTGTAAGCCTCTGTGAATGAGAAAGATATTATCAGCACTCTCATAGGATATAGGCACCCTAAAAAAAATAAATCTATCATCTATCTATCCATCTATCTATCTACCTACCTACCTACTTACCTACCTATCTATAGTTATGTAAAGTAGGCTAGAAGAATGTGAAATAGAAACACAGAGAAGGGGAATTTGTGCTGTGGGATACTGAGAAAATATGTATTAAATGTACACTTGATCTGGGGCGCTTGGGTGGCTCAGTCGGTTAAGTGTCTGACTTTGGCATAGGTCATGATCTTGCGGTTCATGGGTTCTAGCCTGTGTCAGGCTCTGTGCTGACAGCTGTCAGGCTCTGTCCTGGAGCCTGCTTTGGATTCTTTGTCTCCCCCTCTCTGCCGCTCCCCTGCTCATACTCCTTGTCTCTCTCTCTCTGTCTCTGTCTCTCTCTCTCAAAAATAAATAAGCATTTAAAAACAATAAATGTACATTTGATCTGAGTATTATTCTACTCGATCATTCAAAATGGATTCCAATATCAGTTAATGAAGTTAAAAATGATTTAGTTCAAACCTTAATAAATAAAAAGTCCCTAAAGATTTTTTGGAATTATGATTACATCTCAAAATATTTTGAAGTACTGAAAAATATATTTTAAAGTAGCAACAAAAGTGGGAAACAAATAGAAAGTAATAAAAATAATTTGGCACAGATCTAAAATCTAGTATTATGGATGAAATCAGAAGTTCATCACAAGATTTATATATGTGAATAATACTTTCCCAATTGATATTAACTGATGAAAAACATCTTTGAGACAATCTTTCTATAACTATTACTAATATCGCTGATGATTTTGGAAAGATCTTGTATCATTTTGCTTTCACCACAAAACTAGCAGATAGCAAACAACCACAAAACATCAGTAGCATACTACAGTACGTGTTTATTTCTCATAAGTCTCTGTATCACTAGGAAGTTGATTGATCTCAGCCAGGCTTATTCTGGGTCTGTGAGTCAGCTGACTCACTCTCCTCTAGGACATCTCTACTTTATATGTCTCTCAACATTCTTCTGAAAACAGCAGACAACCTGAGCATGTCGTTCTCATTGTGACAGTTGAAGAACACAAGAGATAGAACCCAATCACGCAAACCCTTTTCAACACTCTCCTTATGTCAGATCTGCTAGCATCCGATTGACCAAAACATGGTTGAGCCCAGGGACAGGGAACTATGTAAACCCACAAAACAGATGCCAGACAAATCTTTAAGGCAAAGGTCAAGGATAAATAGGAGTTAGTGGAGATTTGGATCCAATGCTGAAATCTACCACATATCTAAGGAGAGGGTTTCATTTTGAAAAAGTCATTGTGAGATAAAGAGATTCGCAAACAATTCAAACATATATTATGCTTATGAAAAAGTACAAAGCTTTGTAAACAAGTTATGGTAGCTGGTGGTATTACTGTCATTGTGGCTGCAATTCTGATATGTAGTAATGGATATGCCTCTTTTGCATATGGTGAGTGAAAGAAATACAGTGATGCATGAAAGGTAGAAATAAAGGAAAGGAAATGAGTAAAATTGATAGCTCAAGTAACATCACGTTTAAGTGTGACAAGAAGAGGAAAAACCAATCAGTAAAAATAGTTTTCACTATAGAGAAAAATAAATGAGACCATTTTATTTCAAAAATGCATGAGTTTCAAGTCATAACAGATATTCAGGACAATGGAATTCAATTATAGTTGAAATAAAAATAAACTGAATTTGGCTAACTTTATTCTTTTGAAAAATTTTTTAAAGTTTAGTTTTCTATTTATTTTGAGAGAGAGATAGAACGCGAGTGAGGGAGAGTTAGAGAAAGAGGGAGAGGGAGAATCCTAAGCAGGCTCTGTGCTGTCAACGTAGAGCTTGATGTGGGGCTCGAACTCATGAACTATGAGATCATGACCTGAGCCAAAATCAAGAGTCGGATGCTTAACCGTTGGCTATCTTCATTCTTAAAATATGTGACCAAAACACAATTCTCGAATTTTTACATCTTAAACATAATAAATAATGATTACCAGGAGAAACTTTTAAGAAATTACTTTAGCCGCCAAATAATTGAAGTCATTAAATGAATTCTACTTGGGTGTTTATAGATGTACTGAAAATTTTTTTCTGGATTATTTATTTAGTGAATTCAAATATACTGTCACTCATTCACAATCTCCTAAAAAATAAAGTAGTAAATATTCTTTTTACCAATTTAAAAATTTTATGGAAATCAACCAATACACCTATTTTGGGGTTAGATACACATCATTGGTTTTAAAAAGTCATGAAATGTAAACTTAAATACAAACTATATTCCAAAAAGTTCACAAATTTCCAAGAACTTATTTTATGTATAATAAGTGGACTATGTATGTGCCATAGGAAAAAGCTCTACACAAATCTTTCAGCACACTTTGCTTTAGCTAAATTAGCTGCATTGTTCTTAATTACTCAACACTACATTGAACAAATTAGGAATCTAAAAAGCATATAGGAATATAGTTCCTAAACTTTCCTAAGGTTAGTTAATGAAGTGAGAAAATTAGTCACTATTAAGAGTATGCAGTTTATAGTCCATTGGACAGAAGTTGTTGAAACACAGGAATCAAAAATTCTTCATAAATTCAGGTTCAGATGGGTTTTTCCTAAGTGTGTGTGTGTGTGTGTGTGTGTGTGTATGTGCATGTGTGAGTGTCGACACGTAGGTAACATAAAGAGATAGTACCTATATAAAACCATGTAGCTATACCTATTAAATGATGGAAATTTGTTTATAAACCAATATTTATAAAAATGTTTAGTCTTTTGTGTGAGAAACTATTTCTCCTGATGATAGTTAAAATGAAACTTAGGAATTAAGAGAGAATTTGGTCCTTGTAAATGGACCAAAGTTGCTATTTAAGGGGAAAAGAAATGCCCTAAGAGCTTAGTAAATTAATTCCCTTCTAAATCCAGAAGGAAGCAAAAAAAAAGAAAAATCCACAGAAATTTAGATCTAAATGGAGGCTGGTGAAAATTCAGTTGAATTTTCTGACAAGAAAGTGAATTCCAATCAAGCTATACTGACAGGGTCACATATTAGAACTGTGCCAGGACTCAGGCCCCATATTTCCCAGCTTCATGCCCTTTCCTCAGCTCGGAACTAACCTTGAGAGGGGGATCCTAGGAGTGCATTATTCTGTTGCTAAATCTTTAGGCTTTAAATCTGGATGGAAGGGGGAGCAGGGATTGATGTCACAGTTGACTAGACAAATCTGACAAAATATATGCAACTTTTTTCTTCTGTAAGCCACTTCCAGAGTAATTATATTTACAGAGAATTTCCGATATGAGAAGTGTAGCTTGAATGTCAGAATGTGGCAGGCACCCAGGGTTGTCACTGCCCCGAAATAGCACAGCTGTCAACACATCTTGATTTCCTCTATAATTAGAGAGATTTAGTCTATTAACCACTTGAATGCCCAATGGACACATGATATATTCATAAGGCAGCACCTGGAGCAATAAATGAATTTTGAAAAATTACTTTTAAAAATAAACCAAACTATGCTCAATAGGCACAGTTTTCCCAAAAGCTCTTCTTAGAGAGTGCCTACTGATACCAGAACTAATTGCTGATCGATTTAAGTAAACCAAATATCAGTCCATTCTGGGGAAAGGAAGGTACCTAATTGAACTAATTACATGTTTTCTGACTCACTGTTATAAATGCACACATTCTTTATTCAATCCACGACATTTTTTCTATAATTTAAAAAATACCTTTGTTGCATTTTCCTTACTTCAAAAGTAATGTACATTTATTTCAAAATGTGCCAAAAACTACAAATAATTATAAAAGTAAAAATCACCTGTGATCTTATATTCACAGCATTTTTAAATGTTACATATTATTCTATTATATTAGCATTTTAATATACACACTTCCAAAATTTTTTCTCACATACACAGGAGTTATATATATTGTTTGGTAATCTAAAATTTTTACTGTTGTCTAAATATTTTTGTCATTAATTATCCAAAAATAAGTTTGATGTCTTCATATTATGAATGACTAAAATGATTTAACCAATCCCCTGCTTTTGTACATGCACGTAACTAATTTCTTTTGAAATAAAAAAGTGGCTAACTTAAAAATATACATATTTGATAAATGTAACTCTTCTGATAGTTAAAAATCAGTGTAAATTCAATTGATTTTAGTAGGAATATTTTAATAGCAAACCTTGAATAAATAACTTTATATTAATAGGCTATTGGTTGAAAAGTTTTCAATTTTGAAACCAAAGCATCTTATGCTCTTAATTTTTCCATATTTTTCACGGAAGAGAGTTTAGGATTTTCATAAAAATTATAGCTAATAGTGCATGACTGGCAACAACAGAAGTAGAATAATGAAAATAGTCTCACAAGAAAGATTTAGGTTTCTGATATCTTGAAACAAGTATTTACATATTAGGAACTTTGATAAAACAATTTAATTTAACATTTATGTTGCCCTAATGAGACAAGTATTATCAGATCATCACTACTGCTGTATAAATCCAGAAGCCACGGTTGTCTTGTTACACAGTTAAATAAACTTTTTGTTGGCGGGCGCCTGGGTGGCGCAGTCGGTTAAGCGTCCGACTTCAGCCAGGTCACGATCTCGCGGTCCGTGAGCTCGAGCCCCGCATCAGGCTCTGGGCTGATGGCTTGGAGCCTGGAGCCTGTTTCCAATTCTGTGTCTCCCTCTCTCTCTGCCCCTCCCCCGTTCATGCTCTGTCTCTCTCTGTCCCAAAAATAAATAAAAAACGTTAAAAAAAAAATTTAAAAGGTGAATTAGAAAGGAAAATAAACAAACATCATTGTCTACAGTTGATATTATCGTGTATATCACGTAGAAAATCCAAAGTAGTTTACAAGCTGGTAGAATTAATGAGTGAATTTAGCAACATGGCTGAACTCAAGGTTAGTAAAAAAATCAATTATATATATTTTTATATAGCAGCACTTTAGAATTGGCAACTTATGCTGGGCTCAGCTGGGAACATCTTCTGGTCTTGGCTGGGTTTTCTCATGTGTTAACTATTACTGATGGGTGTGTTAGGTGCCTTCGGTGATTTTTGTTTGGAATCTTTCACATTTCTAGAGCCTTGGGTGGGATAACTGAGCTAACTCCATTCTAGTTCCTATGGTTTTGTATCCTCCAGAAGTATGACTGTGACTTGTTCATGTACCAGAAGGCTTCCAAGAGAAGCTCACATGCCCCATCCACAAGATAGAAAAAAAATAAAAGATCAGAAATCTGTTTTAGTTGTCACTAAGTAAACATGAGATTTGGTCAAAGAGGCAAGAACCAGAAAACAATCAGAAGGTGTTTTCCATGTGTGTGTGAAGGTTGTCAGTCAGAAGTTAATATGAGATGAGTTAGTTTAATGTGGTCAACAGAAAGAACCAGCATTCACTTTATACATCCATACCTCTGCCATAAAGAGGGAATGTACTCTGGACTTGAGGAGATGTGTTATAGAGTACATGGAAATGGCCCCAGAGAGAGGATTCTAAGAACAAAGAAGAGGAAACCCATACCATCATAGCAGCTGACCATTGAATATATGAAGTTGGGCAAGCTCTTTGCCTTCTTCTTTAAAGTGAGTTTCAGTGGGCAACTGGATATTGTTTGTTCTCATTAATTTACATGAATATTCCTAAAGCAACTCCTCTCTTAAGAGAACACCAGGTAAAAAAAAAAAAATGAATTTTAATCAAGGACCACAAATCCCAAAACTCTGAAAATGATTTATTTGAGAATGAAGACGCTTTTGTAGCTGTTTGTGGCTAAGGATTCAGGTGCAAACCTGAATTAAGTGTAACAGAGGACTAGCCCTTGTGCCTTTGTCACTATCCAATCATGGCCAGGAAGGTAAGCATTCATGAAACTAGCTGACCTGGTAATTTGGAGAATAACCCCCACTCTGGAAGAAGATAGGCATTGCTCTCCTGTAGAAAAATGCTCTCCTAAGGAAAGCATTCAGAATAAATGTAACTATTGTAACTCTTTAAAAGAAGGTGGTCTCTACTGATTAAAAATGAAATAAAATTATGGGACTCCTTTTAATGCAAATATTGAGGAGGAGGTTAATATAAGGTCACTAATATACTGAATAAAAGGTGGGATATACAGGAAACAAATTCATACAATGTCCTGAGAATTTGAGAAATTAAAAGAAACTTTCAGTGCAGTCTTAGAGAATTCTAATTTAAGATACTGGAGAACGGGGGCGCCTGGGTGGCTCAGTCGGTTAAGCAGCCGACTTCGCTCAGGTCATGATCTCACAGTCCGTGAGTTCGAGTCCCGCGTCAGGCTCTGTGCTGACAGCTCAGAGTCTGGATCCTGCTTCAGATTCTGTGTCTCCCTCTCTCTCTGACCCTCCCTCGTTCATGCTCTGTCTCTCTCTGTCTCAAAAATAAATAAACATTAAAAAAAAAAAAACATACTGGAGAACGTGATGTGAAAAAAAAAACACCATCACAATAGATGACAAAGATTGATTGATTGATATAGAAAATAAGATAGTATATAATGTTACTACATAGTGGGCATGGATTTCACAAAAACAAAGTGATTTATTATGATTACTGCCTGGTACAGATCCATGTTTCTTTCATGAGAGGTGTGGTTTTTCATGACACTATATAGAAAGCCTATTAGGAAAATTTAAGAACTGTTTTAGTAGAATTTGGCATTATTCTAACTGGATGGATATACTGAATAATGGACTTATTAGATGTTGAGAACAAAAATGGATGATAGAGTAGAAAGGATCCCTTATGGTTATTTGGAGAGTAGATTCTGAGGCAGTACATGAGTTAAATTAGAACCACTCGGCATTACTATTAACGAGGGAATTCTAAGTAGACTCTACTTAAGGTAAAATAGATTACATACCTAAACTTTAAAAAAATGGATAAAGAAATTGTGGATTATATGCACAATGGAGTACTACGTGGCAATGAGAAAGAATGAAATATGGCCCTTTGTAGCAACGTGGATGGAATTGCAGAGTGTGATGCTAAGTGAAATAAGCCATACAGAGAAAGACAGATACCATATGGTTTCACTCTTATGTGTATCCTGAGAAACTTAAGAGAAACCCATAGGGGAGGGGAACAAAAAAAAAAAAAAAAAAAAAAAAGAGGTTAGAGTGGGAGAGAGCCAAAGCATAAGAGACTCTTAAAAACTGAGAACAAACTGAGGGTCGATAGGGGGTGGGAGGGAGGGGAGGGTGGGTGGTGGGTATTGAGGAGGGCACCTGTTGAGATGAACACTGGGTGTTGTATGGAAACCAATTTGACAATAAATTTCATATATTGAAAAAAAAAGTACAAAAAAATGGTTTAATTCTACTAATAAATATAGGAGAAGTAATTCTGTACATGTACATCAATCTACGGTAAAATCCCTGAAAAAATGAATAAACTATAGAATATGCTAAAACCTGGACAGATTTTAAGGGATCAAAGTCTCTAGCTCTGGGATAGTGAACAATTAGCTTTAGGTTCTGCTCAAGTACCTCTAACATGTAAGTAACAATCTGCACTAGCGGCAAGAATGGAAATAATGGAGCATAAACATTAATAACATTCCCCCAAACTGCCCTAAAAGGGAAGACGTTGGTTGTGCATTTTAGATACTATTCCAATTGAGAGCTGGAGTTTGGAGAGGATTTTAAATATAGGGTTGATTGACATTTTTTTTTTTTTTAATGTGGACCTTCCTTCACAGAGAATCCCCAGATCATTTCATCAGAAAGTTTTTAAAGTTTTTTTTTTCCATTTGCCTTTCTATATTTCTACTTCGATGAATACTCTGTTCACTCTCTGAAATTTCAAAGCATTTAATTTATAAAATTATGGGTTTATATTTAATAAGTTCCCTTTTCTTTTCTTGGCAGTTTTTGCAAATACTGATTAGCTACTATAATAAATTCAGCTAATGGTTTGGTTGGCCAAATAATACAGGTGGATCATAATTTTCCTTAAATTTTAGCAAGTAAAACAGAACACAAGCAGCCAACACCACCTCCAGAGCAATTTCAGAGGCATTTTCTGTATCTAAGTATTTATGAAAAAATGCTTTCCATTTACTTAGCTATTTTTCCTCCTTTATTTTATTTGCAGATATAATTAGGTGTTAGAGGCATTAATCCAATAAAGTCTGTTAATATTTTTCACAGTATATTCTTTATGGAGTATCTGGCAAGTGGCCCCTGACCTTGTTGAGACTGAGTTTTAGTGCCAGGATCTTCAATGGGCTACTTTTTCTCTCTTTTGTGATCTTTTCTAATAACAAAGATCTTTATTGAATGCATAAATTGGTTGCTCTCTGCTCATCTAGAATTATAAAATGTTAAATAATCTCAAGTAAAATATCTTGACTGTCGTCTATGTCTTCTTGGAGAGTTATGAATATTTTGCTGAATTCCTAAGATCACAGGTATCTACACATGTGTGTATTATGACAATACCTCAACCAGGCAAGAGAGTTCTCTTGAAGATATTTTGTGATTTCACTGTTCTGGGGCTCTAGTAATAAGTTTGACTTTAGGGTCACCTGGGCGGCTCAGCTGTTTAAATGGCCAACTCTTGATTTTGGCTCAAGTCATGATCTCATGGTCATGGAATCCAGCCCTGCATCAGGCTCCATGCTGAGCCTGGAATTCTCTCTCTCCCTCTCTCTCTGCCCCTCCCCTGCTCTCACTGTCCCTCTCTCAAAATAATAAAATAAAAAATCTTAAAAATAAATAAGTAAATAAAATAAGTTTGGCTTTAAACTAGAGATGGCAATAGAAATGAACGTTTTACAAATTCTGCAAGTTATATTATACAAATTGAAAACAGCAATAAAAAAGAAGAGACAGATTTTCTCTACATGAGGAGTAGTCAGCCCATTCAAGGGTGATTATGCTTGGCAAACAAGGCAATGAAGCACCTCCAAGTTAGCTTATACATTGCTGTCATTGTCATCAGGTGAAGGAATTGAACTTAAAATTATTTGTTAATAAATAAATGTTAAGAGGATCAGCATGATATAGTTAATAAAATTTAAATAAACATTATGCCTTAATAATATAGAACAAACATTATTTTTGAGTATCCAAATGTCCCAGGTTATGTTTTATAGTCATAGGAGCAAGTTCTTTAGTAAAAACTACTGCTAGGATCCCCCAAATGTGGGAGAGAGGAGCTACAAACAAACAAACAAACAAACAAAAAACAGTGGTTTGCTTGTATATGTTTAAAAAAATGCTCTCCAAAACAAAACAAAATCAAGCAAAACAAACAAAAACCTCAAAATATTTGTGGTGTTCTCTAATTTCCATGGTGTAGATACTCCCTTCATGGCCAATATCAACAGAACGTGACTAAAACCGAACTTGGGAAGAAATATGTACAACTTGAGTTCTATAAAGTGCCTTCAAAACACCACTGGAAGACTTGATTAGTAGAGAACCTAAATGTGTCTATTAAGGACAGTAGGCTATGTAATGGCTGGGTCACTGGTTATTCTGACCATTGGAACCTGCATCTCACATGAAGGTACTCAATAAATAGTCATTAAATAAACAAACTCCAAATGAATTACAATTATTTCTGAGCTAGTTAAATCAGATCTAGGCTACTTTATTCACTTCTGGATTTTATACTTTAATAGAGATAAAGACACAATGGAAAATATATCAGTCGATACTGATAAAAATATTGATGCATACTAAAATTATATAATAACAGGAATATCTGAAGAAAATGAAAAGATACTGCTTATAGAAATGAAATGTAGAGGTTACATTATAATCATTTTCAAATATTTGAAGTACCATTTTATTTATTTATTTATTTATTTATTTATTTATTTATTTATTTTTAATGTTTATCTTTGAGAGAGAGAGAGACAGAGCACATGCAAGGGAGGGGAAGAGAAAGATGAAGACACAGAATCCAAAGTTGGCTCCAGGCTCTGAGCTGTAAGCACAGAGTCTGATGCACGGCTCGAACTCACGGACCGTGAGATCATGACCTGAGATGAAGTCAGCCACTTAACCAACTGAGCCACCCAGGTGCCCCAAAGTGCCATTTTAAAGAGATATTTTATTTTCCCATATATTGCTTTAAGAAGTAGAAACAAAAGAAAATATTATAAGTAGATTGGCTTAGTGTGAAAAAGACTTTCTTCAACAATTTGAACCCTTCAAAGACATAATAAAACTCCATAACAAGGAATCCATTAGCATTTCAAGGAAAAGAACTTTGTTGAAAATTTTATTCTGGAAATTCAAATGCCCAGTAGAAGTTTAGAATAAATGATCCCAAGTCTTCTGCAGTTTATATTTTATGATTATGTGTAAATAAATTCCCATAGCAGAGAGATGTAGACATCCCCTTTGCTTCTAAAAAAATAGCTGTATGTTATTATATACTCTCCCCATAGGTGAAACTGTTCCACTTATGCAGATAGATGGCAAATTGTCTATTAGTAACTCAAAAGAAGGCTGCTTAATTTGTTTCTGAGAAACCACATTTCAACTCATAAGGACTGCATTTAGAGCAAATGAATACCTTATTTACATAACATGAATATAAAGCATGTCTCCTTTTAATACTATTATATGAAATTATTCTTTTTGTATCTCAAAGTAAAAATATTCTCTATCCATATAACAATAGAATCTATGTATGTATGAAATGCGAAATATTTTTCTAAACTACTTCAAATATTTTTGTAGAGAACAATCATATCTGAGATCAAAACTTCTATAAGGTGCATACCTAATTCATTTTAAATGTATGCTTCCTGACTGGGGATATATGTCTTTCCCTAGATTATACATTCTAGCATTCTGTTTTATTGTGCTATTTAAAAATACTATATTGATCAATTTTTCCTTCTGAGATAAAATACAGTAATTGTACTGGTGTTCATAATTTCATACGTATTTCCAGGTAAAAATATGATGATTGAAGCCCTTCTTTGATAAGAGCAAATTTTCTGAACAAGACATTTAATACCTTAGGCTGTCAGTATTGTCATCTAGAAAATGAAGGGATTAAACTAGAATCTAAGATCACCTCTATTTCTATAATCTATATTCTCCAAGAAATTATTTCAATATTTTATCAACGTTCTTTAAGCTGTTACTATGTACCAAGCCATAAACTAGGCACCGATGACACACAGGAATAAAACCTGAGGCATAGGACCTCATTAATATGCACCGTCATCTAAAGTGTTGTTAAAATTTATATTCACTGTGCCCAAGTCACAGTGTAGGTACAAGGGCAGAGTGATTTACTCCATCAAGAGGATGGCATTGAGGAAATATTTTACAAAGGAGGTAATGTTTGAGCAGTTTAAAAAAGAGAAGTAAAATTCACAGAAGACTCATGCATCTGACCATTTGTCATCTTTTAAAAATATGAATATACTCAATAAATGGCAGTTATCATACAATTCATATGGTTCTACTTTGCATGTTTGAATTATTTACAATATTCTCAAATGCTTTTTACCTTCAGAATGATAAATAAATATTTAAGATACTTGGAGAGCGTATACCAGTTTGTATAAATATTCTCATAGTAGTTCTTCCAAACTCTAGAAATTCATTAAATCGTTGGACCAATTTCTTCACCTCCCTTTGGGAATAATACAACTTTTGCAAGGCCATCAGGTAACAAATATACTTAAGGAAATTCTGAGTTTTCCAAATTCAAGGTCGTTGGCTGTGAGCAGAGAAATCTGAAATATACTAGGACTGTGACTGAAATATACTAGGATTAAAAAAATTAATTTTCATAACTTGTCCAGTTGAAGCTAAAAGCCGCATGCTTCTCATTTTACTTTGCCTTCCAGCTTTCATAAGCCTCACGGACCACGCCTTCCTAGAAATCCACTCCCTTCCCTTCCATGTTCAGTTGATGTTTCCCCTTACCACCAGCCTCTCTATCGGTTCCCCTGGATTTGCCTTCCCAAGAAGACCACTAAATGTTGCATTTCAAATTTCCATTGTAAGACTTGCACTCTAACATATACCAACCACTGCCTCCTTAGGCCATGTTCTCTATTCTCATGACTTCAGCTATCAGGTGTAGGAGAAAATGAGAGTCCAGCCCATTTGAATCTCTCAGATAGTGAAAACTTTCGCTTGCCATGTTCTTCTCCATAAACAGCTTATCTTCATTTATGTCTTGTACCGGAAAATAGTGTGCCCATGTAAGAGATGCATAGGTATCTGGACAATGTTCCTGTCCTTTTTCAAATCTTCATCTCCTATATCTTTAATCCACCTCCAAATTATTTTTTTTTATTGCAATGTCAAACAGTATTCATTTATGTTGAAATACATATCAACATGAAATACATGTGAAAGACATACAGATACATATGCATTTGTCTTTTGAACAATACAGAAGAAATGCAATTAAGAACAAGGTTACAAACACAAAATGCTACTTCAACTTGAAGCGGTTTGTTGATTTAGTAGCATCAGAAGGGCCTATGGGAGTTATAATAACTAACATTTTGTCCATCACCACATTTTACCCATACTGTCTCACTGGATTCTCACACGAAGGGGTTTTATATCTCTAAATTACTTTACCTTTCCAAGGTCTCACAGCTTCTCTCATTCTATTTGATAATATCAAGATATTCACTATTACCTATGTAACTCTACCTTTTATTGCCTTTTATAAAAGTGCCAATATACACTTACACTCAGCTTTAGTTACAATTACACATTTTTAAAATTTTTTTTAATGTTTATTTTGAGAGACAGAGCATGAGCGAGGGAGGGGCAGAGAGAGAGAGAGAGGGAGACACAGAATCCTAAACAAGCTCCAGGCTCTGAGCTGTCAGCACAGAGCCCAACGCGGGGCTTGAACTCATGAACTGTGAGATCATTACCTGAGCCGAAGTCAGACACTTAACAGAATGAGCCACCCAGGCGCCCCCCAAGTACACATTTTAAATTTAAACAGCTGACCAAAGATGAAACACCCATACTCAGAGTAATTTGATTATAAGACTAACTGAAAACAAAGAATTTTTCATTAAAAAAAACAAAAACCTTGTTCCTTATTTTTCCTTTTCTTTCCCTGGGGAAGCTCTGTTCAGCTTCTCAAATTCCACATATGACTGAAATCATATATCTGTCTTTCTCTGAGTTATTTTGCTTAGCATAATACCCACTAGTTCCAGGAGGCCTGGAGAACAAACAATTAAGAGAACAAACAATACAGAGAACAAACTGAGGGTTGCTGGAGAGGAGGTGGGGGGAAGAGTTAAATGAGGGATAGGAATTAAGGAGGGCACTTTTCAGGATGAGCACTAGGTGTCATATGTAAGAGATGAATCACCGGGTTCTACAACTGAACTCAAGACTACACTGTATGTTCACTAACTTGAATGAAATAATAACAATAATAATAATAATAAAGCAACTTAGTTTCATCTGTATTCCTGTATTTGAAACAATAATATATCTAGGAAGTAATCCACTTATGAATAGGTTCTGACTCTAGGACAGTGTGTGTTATGATGATTAAATAGAAATGGCTTGAATCTCATGTTCAAATTAACCTAGATTTGATGTTGGTTCACAGTCTATTTACAGAATTAAAAATAATATAATCTGCCATGATGAAACAAAATTGTTTGTTTTCTTTCCATGTCTGAAAAATGAAGGGCTTTTTCTGATCAGTTTTTGTATTGTTTTGTTTTGTTTTGTTTTCATACAACAGACAAGTAAAAGTCCTGGCACTAACCAGAAATAGTTACACCTTAGGAACTTCAGCAAATTGGCCTCTTTCAATGGGCAGCTATTGACCCCTCGTTCAAGATGAAGCTGCTCCTCAGTGACAACTACAGCTTTATCAGTATTCATCAACCTCCGTGATGCTGGTAAGGTTGTCAAGTTTTGATCAAGTCATTTTCCAGCTAGTATTTTCCCAGAAGTTTTGGGCTTTTCCTTTGTATCGTAGCATCTGCACACATCAGTTCCAACCTACTGTTGAGAGACAGGGCCATTGTTCCTACAACACAAGGAACAACTCCCAAGCCCCACATAAAAGCAGAATATCTTTTTTCATGTCTACCAACTCTCTCCATCTCTACAGACATCTGGTGAGTCCAAACCACAGCGCTGTCTTAATACCATAGAATTCAATAGGGATATGTCATGATCAGCTCAAACATAGTCTCTCTTTTTTTTTTTTAATGTTTATTTTATTTTTGAGACAGAGAGAGACAGAGCATGAATGGGGGAGGGGCAGAGAGAGAGGGAGACACAGAATCGGAAGCAGGCTCCAGGCTCTGAGCCATCAGCCCAGAGCCCGACGCGGGGCTCGAACTCACGGACCGTGAGATCGTGACCTGAGCTGAAGTCGGACGCTTAACTGACTGAGCCACCCAGGCACCCCTCAAACATAGTCTCTTAATGAAAGGTAGCTGGCTACATGTATTCCTACCTCCTCATTTTATTTCCTGTGTCATTTTTGATATCGTGATTTTTTTTGAATATATATATGGCCATATATATCTAAAGTAACTCATATCCTTTAGATGATTTTCTATTGCCTTCAAAATAAAGACCAAATTCCTTCTTTGGATTTTAAAAACCCTCTCTTATTTCCTACTAACTCCCTCTCTTCAGCCTTATTTGATGTCACTCATATGAAAGGTCTCCATACTCCAGCTACCCTGAATTTCTTTCAATTCTTTTTTTTTTTTTTAGTTTATTTGCAAGGGAGAGATAAAGTGGGGGGAGGGGGTGGGGAGAGGGTGCAGAGAGAGAAAGAGAGGGGAGAGAGAGAATCCCAAGCAGGCTCCGCACTGTCAGCATAGAGCCTGGCATGCAGCATGGGGCTTAAACTCATGAACCATGAGATCATGACCTTAGCTGAAATCAAGAGTCAAATGCTTAACCACCTGGGCCACACAAGTGCCCCAGTTCGTTTACTATACCATTTTTCCACACCCAAAGCTATCAAACATATGTTCTATCTACAGGCAATGTACTTTCTTGACATCTACCTCACTTCTGCTTATTAATAAACTAGTACTTTTGCTTCAGATCTCAGGTTTCCCTCACTACCTCTCTCCTCAGACTATATTTGTTTTTTGATTTTAATATTCTTTACTTTTACTGTGAGCACTTAGTACACTGGTAATTTTTTTTTAATGAAAGTCTTTCCTCTAAGTTCTGCCTTAACTTAAAACGTCCTATAAAATGTATACTGTTTTAATTAGTGTAAATAAATAAGCAACTAGTTATATATATATATATATATATATATATATATATAAAACTAGTTATATATATATGTATATATATATGTATATACATATACATATACATACACACATATGTGTATACATATATGTGTGTGGTGTGTGCATATATATACATAGGTTCTGACTCTCTAGGACAGGGGCTTGAATGTCATGTTCAAATTAACCTAGATTTGATGTTGGTTCATAATCTATTTACAGAATTCAAACTTGGCCGTGCCAGTGAGCAGAGAAATAAAGAATGAAGAGTCACGAATTATTTGAGAGGAAAGAAACGCGAGAGGTATCCTGTAGCAATAGCAGCGGGAACATTTGGAAAAACCGTGATAAGAGGAGACTTACTTTATTATTTTATATGGTTATGGGCATTACTTATTTGGATATAACTCACCAGAGTAGAGGTCTTCAGTGGGGGAGGGGTCTTGCTCTCATCTTTTAATTCTATTAGTGCCATTCACAAGTCAACGGATCTGAATAAATAATACATGAATGAATAAAGAAATGAATTCATATGCAAACAAATGAAACAGACACAGAATACAAGTTATTACACTTGACTTGAAATAAAAAAAATGTGGAAGCTGGGTAAGCTCTGGGGCAAATCCAGCATAATGTGAATTGAACTCAGGAAACGTGGTACTGAGCTAGACTGGTCCATAGAGATCAGCACTGAGCATCCCTAGTAATTTATTTGTAAAGTTATCCATTTGTATAGTCATAAATTTGGCACTTTGTTTGATCAAGTTATCTGCGTTTGGTATCTATTGTAAGTTGGGAGTAGAAGTGACTTTTTAATCCTAGAAATGATTGTGACAAGGTTCTTCTTATCTGACAGTTGAGAGGGACACAGAAACTAATGCCCAAGTACCAAACCTATTCCCGCTGCTTCCTGAAGTATCACCCAAGGACTAAGGGGTAGAAATACCATTAAATTACGATGCTCCATTAAATGTATATCTCAGAGCCCTAATCATCCTACTTCTTTCTTACCAGCCACACCCAGTCAACTGTAAACTCCTATCTTCTCATATTTCTGCCTGCTTAATTTTGTTTCCAATACTGCTTTTGATTTTGATTTTTTAAAGTATTTATTTCTTTCTTCAAAATTTTATTTAAATTCTAGTTAACATACAGTGTAATGTTAGTCTCAGGTGTAAAATATAGTGGTTCAACACTTCCATACAACAGCCGGTGCTCATCAGGACAAGTGTAATCATTAATCTCCATCACCTATTTCACCCATCCCCCACCCCTGGTTCTCTACAGTTAGTTAAGAGTCTGTCTCTTGGCTTGCCTCTCTCTCTCTTCTTTTGTTTCTTTGTTCCTTTGTTTTGTTTCTTAAATTCCACATATGAGGGAAATCATATGGTATTTTGTCTTTCTCTTAGCATTATACTCTCTAGCTCCATCCATGTTGTTGCAAATGTCAAGATTTCATTCTTTTTTCATGACTAAGTAGTATTTCATTGTATGTATGTATATATACATACATACATATGTATGTATGCTTATGTGTGTGTGTGTGTGTGTGTGTGTATATATATACACCACATCTTCTTTATTCATTCATCAATCCATGGACACTTGGGCTGTTTCCATAATTTAGCTATTGTAGATAATGCTGTTATAACATCAGGGTTTATGTGTCCCTTTGAATTAGTATTTTTGTATTCTTTGGGTAAACACCTAATAGTGCAATTGCTGAATTGTATACAAACACACACACACACACACACACACACACACACACATAGACAATTTAGCTTGTTAATCATTTCTATTAGAAGTATTGAGAATTATTCTATTAGGGCATGTACAGAAGTATTTAGATCTGTGCTATATGCTGTGATAGAGGGGATGATGAGAGGTGGGGGTGGGGGAGGTGGGGGTGTAGGGAGGAAGAAAAGGCATGAGGGAGGGAAGGAAGAAAGGAGAGGGAGTACTTTGCAATTTTTAATTTTCAGGAAAATAAGAGCTGTAGAAATAAGAATTGTATATGCCAGAGAACTGCTGTGTTCATACTGAAGTATAAGAACAGTTTAATCAGGCTCACAGCAATGATGGTTAAACATAGTTGCCTACAACTGCCTCCTAGCAGAATTTCACATATAAGATAATATATTATTTTCCTTTAGAAAACTGTCTTCAACTCAACAAAACTTGGCAGTTTAATGTACGGTATTCGATATATATTGATCTAAAATGCACATCTCCTTAGAGAAAAATGGAGTGAAGAAATAAACCAATAATTGCAGATGACTCAAACCAAGAAACACTTTTCACCTGAAATATTGAAAAATGGAGGGAAAGAATTTTTATTTGCTAAAATTATCCAGAAGTTATTAAATTTCAAATTCCCTTTGAAAAGAAAGCCTGGGTAATCATTCCCAGGGAAATATGCTTGTGGATTTGGTACCTGTATTAACTATTTGTGATCAAATATATGATGTATTCACCATACTCTTCTTGATATTTCTTTGGTCTAAAGTAATCAAAATACCTTCCAGAAACCCCAGATATACTCTTAGAGAATAGATTAATTTTAGTTAATTTTTTGCAAAAAGAATATTAAAAACATAATCTCTAACTTCCAGAAATTTTAAATTTGAATACAGCCATATGTGTAAAATCTCACATTTTTTTTCTTCTTTATTTTTTATTTTTTCCTTTCAAATGGCTATGGCTAACTGAAAGCCAGGAGAGAAGAGAAATGGAAGATGGGGGATAAGGCATCTTATAATGAATGGCTATTATTATTATTCAACTATCAGATTATAGTGTACTTATGTTAGCATGAGAATTTGCATGGCAATGAATTATACAATTGAATGCATGGTAGGATCTCTTCATATTTGAGACAAAGAAGTATGGAGATAGGAGTAGAACAGATGATACAAGCTCTCTATAACACTGTATCCTAAACTTGAAAATGTAAGAATTTTATATTACATTTTACAGGGAAATCTTACAGGGGAAAAAAGTATCTTGCAACTCTAGTGACAAATAATGTTGAATGAGAGTGTTATTGGCATACAGACAGTCTCACTATAAAATCTCCATGAACATAAGAATTGTACAGCTAAATAAAAAGCTAATAAAAATTTCAAAAAAAATAGCTTTTAAAAGGAAATCAGATGAATGGCTCCGATATAATGAGAAAAATGATGCTGTCTTGGTAAAACTAATGTGTATCTCACAGCATGAATAGGATAGAGACGCCCACTATGGTGTGAGTACTTATCTGTGTACGGTTAGTTCTGCTATAATGCTGGTTTTAAAAATGCAGATTTGCTTCAAGATGAATGACATATTGGGGAACAATTAAAACACAATGCACATTTCTTATTTGCTTATGGGATACCTCCATGAGAAACACTATGAATGCAGAAAACTGAAACTGGGTGAATTCGGTAGGAGTAAATTAAAACCATGTTTTTCAAACATCTTCTAGCCACCTCAGTCCGCCTCATTTGTTGTGAGCCACGCCAGTTCTCTGTGGAGTTACAGCTTCCCATCTGATTTCAGATAATGCATCTTTCATCACTCCATGATAACTCCCAAGCTGCGATCTTTTGGTGCTTATTTCCACAAGCAAACTTCAGGTCTTTTCCAAGGTAAAGTATACTATTTATTATAGTATTTGTGCCTTTCTTTCTTCTTTCTTTCTTTCTTTCTTTCTTTCTTTCTTTCTTTCTTTCAACTTGAGAGAGAAAGAGAGAGAGAGATAGTGGGGGAGATAGGTAGAAGAAAAGACAAAGAATCCAAAGCAGTCCCAACACAGGGCTCAATCCCACAACCTTGGGATCATGACCTGAGCTGAAATCAAGAATCAGACTCTCAACCGCCTGAGCCACCCAGGTGCCTCGGTATTTCTTAACCATTTTTGTGTATTTCTAACTATTTTTTTAATCATTTTCATGAGGCTCCTTTATTTTTGGAAGTCATGGACAAAGTTTTTGAGTATTATTTCCCTAGTTCCAATTTTTCCAAAAGCTTTTTGTTGTTTATTGTATGATTTTGCATACAGCAGTGATGTTTAAGAACACACATATGTTACATTACAGAGCTGACTACATCAGGAACCTGAGATGACCCAATGCTCCTACCACATTTTTATATTCCAAGGCCCCACAGAAGTTTTACAAATTTAGGGCTCTGTGACTTATGGTCTTCACTAGGAATGATGTCATGATCTATATATTTAGTAGACTTTCCTCTTCCTTTGCCTAAAGAAATTAAAGTATTAAACTGGCTCCAATAAAACTCACAAACACAATCACAACCCAATGGCAGTACTTGAATAAAAAATGGTTGTATTAGTGATTAAAATAATTTCATTTAGTGATTACTTTTTGGATCTCTTCCAAATTTAAACATGACAGGTTAAAAGTGCCCAAGTCATCAAATTTCACATGCCATTTTCTTGCAGATACTGAGGTGGTCTGGATTTCAGAAATACTCCATTAAATTTCAAAGTGCAACTTAATAACAAAAGAAACAACATCTCTAAGATTAACTGCATTTTCAGATTAACGCCATCCAGAAAAGTATAGATAACCATTACTGTTTTAGTTCGCTCAGGCCACTGTAACAAAACACTGTATACTGGGTCCCTTAAACAACAGAAACATTTCTGACAGTTCTGGAGTCTGGGAAGACTTAAGATCA
Source organism: Puma concolor (assembly GCF_028749965.1). Classification (NCBI taxonomy): domain Eukaryota; kingdom Metazoa; phylum Chordata; class Mammalia; order Carnivora; family Felidae; genus Puma; species Puma concolor. The sequence goes on from NC_141675.1 coordinate 116,800,823, forward strand.
AGGTGCTGCCTGATTCACTTCTTGGTAAAAGCCCTCTTCCCAGCTTGAGGACTACAGCTTACATTCTTTCTATATCCTCACATGGTGGAGAGAAGAAAACTCTGGTGTTCCTTCTCACAAAGGCATTAATCTCATCATGGGAACCCCATTCTCTTGTCCCCATCTAAACCTAAGTACCTCTCAAAGGTCCCACCTTCTAACACCATCACATTGAGGATTAGGGCTTCAACATTACAAATTGGGGAAGGGGAGGGTAGAGCATTCAGTCTGACACTGCCTTTCCCAAGTCTTTTCCTCATTGACCCCACAATTAGAAACATCACTGATTTCCTAAGTCTTGAATAGACTCATTATCTGGTTCATACGTGTCTTTTACTTCAGCTGTGGTCACTACATCTTTTTATTTTTTTATTTACAGGCCCTCCAGTCCTCTGTTTCTGAATCTGATAAGCAACATGCTTCCTGCTGTTGGTACTTCCATAGTGTCATGTTGTATATAATCTGACTCCTGTGAATGAACAGAGTTAAAAAATTCCTAAGCTCCTCAGAGCTTTCAGGCAAAAATTGCTGTTCCAACTTCAGTTAATTACCCTAAATTTGTTTACTTCAACTTGTCCAAAGGTACCTGGTGCTTATGAGAATAGTTTGTTTTATCAGAAGAGTTCCTGGTGAGGAAGGAGTGATGACATCAGAACAGAAAGGAATTTTCTTTGTTTTTTTTTTTGTTGTTGTTGTTTTGTTTTTTTTACAATGGTAATTAGAACTATTTGGAAGAGAGCCCAAGGCAAAAATGTGTCATAAGAAGAGTCAAGAAATAAGATTACCGAGTTATAGTTTAGTTAGAAATATGAGATGAAAAATGAAGGACTTCTGGTAGTGTTTAAAACTCATAGCACTATGGCTGTTTTGGAGTGCTAATGTATGGAGATGTTTCCAATAATACCACTAATCTAAATGCTGCAAGAAATTGTAAATACAGAGGAATCAGAGAAAGAAAATAAAGGATCCCTAAAATCTATTACTAAAGTAGACGTTTTATATCTATTTTAGGTACCCTTCCAGTACTCTTTATTGAAGAAAAAAGTAGTTTATTTACAATGTAATGATGCCACATTATACTAATCATAAGAGAAAACAGAGTTTGTATTTATAATTTGTGAAATAAATTGTATTATAAATTATAAATATATGTACTATAAATTATTGTGAAATAAATTGTACTAATAAATTGCTTACCAAAAATTTGTAACAATCCAACAACATAAAAAGCAATTTTGAAGGAAGATGTTAACTAGTGCTGATTGGTACCTAAACATAGCATCATAAGTTCACTGCTATAGAAAATTCGTAGAAATATAATTAAGTAGGACCAAACATTGGGATCATTCAGTTTACCATCTATCAGCCTGTGGCAGAAAGCTTCCTCTTACAAATGCCTGTGAAGTAGGCCAACAGTAGTTTTTCTTAGGCTTCAAAGTACAAGTATAGTTCCTGTCTTTTCATAAAGTCTAATATAGAGCAGGGACAAACAATATAAAAATAAAAATATTAAGCACCTTTCACCAATCAGAAAACATATGGATATCTGCATTTTGAAAGATCATTGGGGTATTCCTAATAGGCTAAATTGTGAACTGTCTGGAAAATGATAAAAACAACAAAAAATAGAAAATAGAATATGGGCTATTTCAAAGAAACAGATAAGGGGAGAAGGTTAAGTTGTAAGACATACTTTTTTCATTTTAGCAGAAAAGATATATGTACAAGTGTACAAAATTGAATGTCTTGCTTTATCGGCATAGCGATAACCGTAACAGAATCTGGCCTCACCTGGGTCCCTATTCACTTTCCCCGATTTCCATTCTTAAACATTTTCTTACTTCCCACTTTAAGTAGCAATGGTTTAAATATCTGTTCTAGGGGCACCTGGGCGGTTCAGTCAGTTAAATGTCCGACTCTTAATTTTGGCTCTGGCCATGATCTCTCAGTCGTGAGATCGAGGCCCCAGTCAGGCTAAACTCTGCGCTGGGCCTGGAACCTGCTTAAGATTCTTTCTCCCTCTGCCCCTCCTCCACACACTCTCTATCTTTCTTTATAAATGAATAAATAAATAAATAAATAAATAAATAAGGCGCCTGGGTCGCTCAGTTGGTTGAGTATCTGAATGCTGGTTTCAGTTCAGGTCATGATCTCACAGTTTGTGGGTCCAAGCCCCACGTTGGGCTCTGCATTGTCATCGCGGACACTGCTTGGGATTCTCTCCCCCTCCCTCTCCGTCTCTTTCTCTGCCCCTCCCCTGCTTGTTCTCTCTCTCAAAATAAATCAACTTTAAAAAAGAAAAAAGAAATTAAATATCTGTTCTAAAATGTAGCCCGTTTTTTACATTCAATTTTAAAAATGTTTGGAGTTCTAAGACTAGCCTTTCAACCATGTAAAGTTAGTTTTACATTATGTTCTGCCTTTCAGAGGATCACCGTTCAGTATCCAGGGACTTGAATATTTGTCACTCAACAGGGCAGACTGTGGCACTGATAACACAGGACTGCTGTCAGGCAAACGGTGAATTTAGCTGAGGTGAGAAGAAACTCCACAAGTAATGAGACAGCTACAGAAAAGAAGAAATACAGTTCTTTATGTTGAGTGGCACACTTAGGACGGCCCAGCATCGAAGGCGTGCCCTCAGCTCCAGTGGTCACTGAACGTTAAACTGGTTGCGAGTCAAGTAGAAACAACAGCACAGCTTTAGTCAAAAAAATGCCCAGCTGGCAGGGGACCTGACAGCAGCTCTCAGCAGGGTCTCTTCTGGTGCGCTGTTTCTGCCAAATGGTTCTCAATCCATTTGCCAAATGGTTCTCAATCCACTTCTCACTCACTTTAGCTTTCCCTGCAGCAGAGCAAGGATTCGAGTAAAACCCGCCTACATCTCTTGTTCAGAATTAATGCCAAGGTGAATTCAGCTTTTCAGGGAAGTAAAAATTCTCTCTTTCTTGGGGTGCCTAGGTGGCTCAGTCAGTTGAGCAACCGACTTGATTTCAGCTCAGGTCATATCCCAGGGTCCTGGAATCAAGCCCCATGTCAGGCTCCATGCCCAGCGTGGAAACCGCTTGAGATTCTCTCTCTGTCTTTCTCTGTCTTTCTGATCTTTCTTTCTCTAAAATAGAAATAAACTGGGCGCCTGGGTGGCTTAGTTGGTTGAGCTTCCACTTTAGCTCAGGTCATGGTCTCGCAGTTCGTGATTTCTAGTCCCATGTCTGGCTCTGCGCTGACAGCTCAGAACCTGGAGCCTATTTTGGATTCTGTGTCTCCCACTCTCTCTGCCTCTATCCTGCTCGAGTTCTCTCTCTCTCTCTCTCTCTCAAAAATAAACATTAAAATTTTTTTAATAAATAAAAAAATGAAATAGAAATAAATTAAAAAGTTAAAAAAATTCTCTCTCTTTCTCTCCCTCTCTCTCTCTGTCTCTCTCTTCCCATTCCTCCTCCACCTTTTTCTCTCTCAGTTTGAGGTAGTCTGTAGTAATATTTACATGTAGATGGAGAGGAAATTCCTAAAATAGCACACTGTAAAAGAGAAATGGGACATTTCACGTGGAAAGATGAGATTCAGTTTTTGAGGGTAACATATAATTCACAAAAGAAAACAGGGCCTTATAGTTAAATGGGATCTTGGACATTATTTGGTTTTGCTTTATCATTTCATACAAATGAACCTAAGCCGCAGGAAGGTCAGTGTGACTTGTCTAAGGTTACAGAAGGCACCAAAAGTTGTTTTATTTCTGATAATTTTCAATGTGTGACTCAATGAAAGGGAGTAATGTTCAAAATACAGTTTCATCTGACCTATGTAATAATTCATACCCTGAAAGAGGTTTTACAAAATACATTTTTTGTCATTATGAAAAAGTGTGTCCATAGTAAAAATAGAAATACTTCCTCTTAAGTTTTATTAATTTATTGGAAACAATTTAAAAAGTATCATTTCAACCCTTGTGGGAGCATAGAGAATTAATTACTGAAGAAATATTTAATTTAAAGAGGAAAATTTCAAGGCTATTTGAAACAAAACTTAAAAGCTGTTTCTGACTAAAAAAGGAATAATAGTAATATTTATGAGTTTATTTTCCAACACAGTCTTTTCAAATCAAGATAGATTACATAAAATACAGATATCTTTAAGAAAAGGCAAATTGCCAAGCTGCACATGAAACGCCAAGAATATAGTAGAGTTTTTATTTTGATTTCTATACTTTTTATGGAATTTCTGGTGGAAGCATGTATCAGGAACTAGATAATGGTAAGGTTTTTATTATAATATATTGTATTATCACCAGCATTTTATCACTCAGATGTCATGTTTTTATTGGTTGCCAAGTGTGTTACCTTGGACTTATGTTGATGGAATTCTAGTTTTTTATTTATGAGCGTTCTGATTTCTTACCCTGAAGAGTATTTTTTTATTTTAATGATGTTGGCAATTATATCCAAAATAATATCATATGCAAGGGTAATGATCATCTTGTTGACTATTGGTAATTTTATATCTGCCGCCACTTAACAGAATGCTCCTACCTGAAGCTTTGCCAGAAATCATTTTTCTCAGGTGCAATCGTACAGTCAACCTGGTGCAGGACTGTTGTCCAAATTATAATTGATATAGAGTGTTGTGTCCTCGAGGACAAGAAAACATTTCACAAAAAGTCAGGTCTGCACATAACTGTAACTCATAAAAGAAAGAATAAAGATACTCAGCCCAAAGTGGCACAAATGGTCAGATGAAAACAAAAGGATCAGAAGAAAGAGAATCGTGAATCCCCAGAGAAGGAACAGGGGAAAACAATCATAGGTGAAGAAACCAGCCAATCGATAAATCAGCCAGATTGAGATTGCAGTTAAAACACTCACAACGAATTTAGAGAAGATGCTTTGTAACACCCATGAGAATATTTTGCAAGGAAAGTAAAGGTGAGAATTTTGGTTTTAAAAAATGCTGAAAAGTGCAAAGCTCAAACAGCAGGCAGACATGTGTGTACAAGTGAGTATTTGTATGTGTACACATTTTAAAATCTATTTCTTTATTTGTAGACATTCTCAAAATTCACCTTCTGCTCCCTCCAAATTTACTGTGACCCACTTAGTGAAATTGATCAGGCAAGTGATGGTAGCAGTGACTTCACTGTTTGAGTATTTGTATTTAATGCTTCATTAAAGTTGGAAGTTGGAATATAGTTTCATATGTTTCCACAGGGAGATCTGGCTACTCATTTTCTAATGCTTTATTCCGTTTTCCATTTCCTTCTTGCTAATGGTAGCGCTTTAGGAGAAGGGAAATGTAGACGACTGTCACAGTCTCAGAGTCCCTGAGCCACACAAGGTTCTGCCAGGTAGGGTTGCAATGCCGGGTCTCAAGTCAGAGCTCCACACATATCGCCACACGCTGCCAATAACAACATCCCATCCCACATAGATGTTTGGGGGAAATGAATCTGATTAATAAATTCATAAGATGGATAAATCAATCACTCCTATCTTTTTAAACTTTGTATAAAAGAGATTTTACAGCAAAGAACTTTTCAGACCTTGTTAATCCTCATCAAGTAGTTCTTTCTGCCCTTAAGTCTGGCTCTAAAAGGCCCTTATACGATAGATACTGCAAACAATGCACTCTATCAGAATTCTAATAACTTGGTTAAAGTCTAAGACTAGCTCAGTCCAAGACTGATACACATGCTAATTTAGACCTGTAGGTTTTCCTAACATGTATAACAGGGTAAAAAAAAAAAAAAAAAAATCTCTGAATGTTAATTAAGGGACACTGAAAAATTGGCAACAAAGAAAAAGTTTTGAGACATTAGATCTTCAAAAGACTAGACGAAAAGAGATTGTTAAAAAAAAATGACATTGTCAATGCAGTATACCCCGATTCTCTCATCAAACTAATTCTGTTACAGACAGCACAAAGCAAGAGGGTATTTCTAGGTGCTCTGAGTCAGAACTGTGTGTTTAGTTGAAGCATATGTTACCCGTCCAAATACAAACCTGTCCGATTGTGACCCAAAGCTTCACGTAGAATTTCTATCAAGGAGTCATCTAATAACACAGTCTTCATTTAAAATGGGCTTTCAGGACCTGGCCTCAAACTCAGTTACGAAAATAGAGAAGCCTGCTTCTGCAGTGGGAATCAAGCCCTTGTTCCTTCTCGGCAAATCCCTTCACTGGCACCTCTGCCACCATTTTTTAAATACAGATTTCTTGGCAACTCCTTTGATCAATGAAGTAATTCAGATTGGGTAACAGAGTAAACAGTTCACAAACAGAACCAGCTCTTTATACTTCATCCACAGTTCCAAATAATTGTGTGAAAACATTTGGAATTATTTTGCAAGGGGGCCTACAAAATAAAGACATTTTATTTCCTATTTGGTGAGAGATCTTAAAATCACCGATTTTAACTCTACGAAGGCAAAGACATCTTGAGTTCACAGTCCTGTTTAATGATTACAGTTCTCTATTTTTTCCACAAATATATACATGCTTAGCACTGTGCTCAGAACTATTCCAAATACTTAATTCTACAAATCGATTGTGGTTCTGTTATAGCATACTTTCATTTGAATCAAATCCCTTAGGAAGATAGGGGAAATTCAACTAAGAAGGAAGCCTGATGCCACTTGAATCCTTATAGAACTAAACCAAGTGTTGTAATCAATGCTGGTTATTATGGAGCTAATGATGATAGATCAATTGATGGTAGCATTTCTAAGAAAACACAAACCTTAACCAAAGAGTGTATTATGTGCAGTCACTTTTTTCACTCACTGAGGCAAAATAGTCTCTTGTGAAAGGACAGGATAAAACTCTGGGGGAATAAAGGCCAAATGCTACCCAGGTCTAGACACCAGAACTTCTAGATTAGAAAACCTCCACTTAGAAAACACTACCTGATTTAATCTGGTTTGTTGTATGGGAATTGATAACCATTATTTGGAAACATGGGAAGAAAGAACCTAATCATCAAGAATTATTTTATTTAAACCTTTAAAGAGACCATAAGCTGGGTATTTTTATCATTATTATATAAATACGAGCTAAAAGGCTGAAGACCTGTAATACAATTTGTATGAGGTCATAGAATGAGCTGGGATAGGTTTGAGATTTGAAGCCAGATTTATCTGTCTCAGAAAGTAAATTCTTACCCCCCTATGACAGTGCAATCGACTTATATAATTAAACAGAATACTTGGATAACTGTTTCCTCAGTGTGTAACTGTAAATCAATACCTGTAAAGTCTCTGAACATTACTAAAAAAAAAAAAAAAAAATGTTTGTATAATGCACAGGCTGTAGTAAATAGATGAAAATCACATAAATTGGATAGACATTCAGTGTTTAAACTTTTATAAAATAAGCTCATATGAAAAAGCATTAGTCAATCAATTCAATTTATAAACGCTTATATGCCCAATATAAGAGTTTATATATAATTCGATATATAAACTCTTATATACCCTTGAACTCTAAAAGAATATAAATCTGATCAATCTCTTTTAGTAGGTAACAATCTACGCCCATGAGGCACCTAGATATAAAAAGCCGAAGAGCAAATGGCATTAATGATAATAGGTTTAATACAAAGATTAATATTTATTTGAAGAATATTTTAAACTGTCTTCCTTAATATTAAAAAAATATTATGAATAATCATAACACAAAATAAACATACTACTAATGCACGAATCAAAGTATTATAACACAAAGGTTTATTTTTACTCAAATATAGTTTGCAAAAGGGTGTGTTCCCAATAACTTACAACTTTTAAAAAATTTGCTGTGGTCTATATACCTAGTAAGACAATTACATGCAAACTCTTTTGGTCTTCATTCTAACACCTTATCTTTCACTTTTCTGATTTTTAATATTAACAGGAAATAAATAGGCGAGTTGTTTTTTGTTTTGTTTTTGTTTTTTAAATGGGGTAAAAAAAAAAAATGCTGACAATTCTCCTAAAAACATGCTTTGGGTTTTTTAATAAAATATTTTTATCACAGCTTTGGCTTTCCATCTCAGCAGGCAAAGTCCATGGGTCAGTAAATGCCATCAATACCATTCATGATTGCATGAATACAGCAAAGCCAAATGCATAATAAACAGCTCCTGCCAAAATGCAAGACTCTCTTTTATAATGAATATAAATCTTCCGTAGTAAATATTGAGAACATCCACTCCCTGCCTTCCATCCCAGGTTGCCAATCATACATGAGCTTTTCCCTTTATCTCTAAAGTTTCCAGAATATAGACTTTAAATCCTTCTCAGGCTCAAATTCTTTCAAATAGTTTTCCAGAGGCAGGGGAAAGAGTAGGAGAAGCTTTGAGAATTATGGAAGGATAGAGAAAAGCTAAAAAATATAGGGTAGAGGCTAAAAGTTATAAGCAATAGGACCTAGAGATTTTGGCAAAGGAGTAGACAACAGAACTCCACTGTTAAAATGAAACTCCAGGTCCAAAAGGGAGTTACTTTAGTTAAGCCCCACCTAGACTTAATACCTAACCTAATTAGAGTTTCAGCCTCTCCCAGGAGTAGAATTTTAAACCAATCAATCAAGTTCCTGAAGAGCACTAGAGAGAGAATCCCTGTGATAAAATGCCCCTCCCTTCCCCCCCCAAGGGAAGGTGACCTGGCCTGAAACAACCCTTTCTTTTCTTTTTCTAACTTCCTTGTGCACACCATTTTGCCTATAAAAGCCTTCCATTTTGTACAGCTCCTCCGATGCTAACCCGATTCATAAGTTATTGGATAAAGCCAATTAGATCTTTAAATTTATTCAGTTGGATTTCGTTTTTTTAACATTACACATGCAGAAAAAAACATCAAAAAAAACCCACCTCAAAACACTCTTTCCCTTTACTATGCAAAACTGATGTATTTTTCAATTGATATGACTTGGATTTAGCTTAAGTAATTAGTGTGAAAATGATCCAATCTTCTTGTATAATTAAGACAAAACCCGATACTGATTAGTGCCTAAGAAAGAGAGATGGACAGACATACAGCAAGGAGGAAAAGAGCTGAATTTTTGGGTCATCCTTACATTGTCACCATCATGGTCTTAAGGCTTGCTATTTTTCTTTCCTCTGGGAGAATTTGAATATTTCAAGTAAGTTATGAAACTTTTCTTGGCATTGTCAATAAATAACAGAGAGTCGCTTCAAGTCCTCCTCGGAAAAAGCAGAATATGGACATATAAATAGATAATTAGCTCAGCAGATATCTATTTAAATAGAAAAAGAAAAAAATCTACATTAGTCTAGTTTATTGATTGTAGATATAAAATCTATCATTTGTTTCAAGGCTTGTGTAATGGCTCCAGAGGGGACTTATAATTTATGCAGTAGAAAGAAGTAGGTGTTAGGGAAATTAGCTAAATAAAATTACAGACAAATGTAGTCACACAGTATTACTAGTTCCCATGGAGATTTTTATGTGGATCAATTAAACCACCATAATGATCAGGCCTTAAAATTGGAAAGAATAAGGAAGAAAAAAAAAAAAACAGAAATCTTTATTTCCAATGAAAATATCTCCATATTTTAATCTCAGAATCATGCAAGACACTATGAAAATATATCCTGGTTTCCCCTGGATGTGCAAAAGGTGATTAATTCTCTCATGGTTTTTCTAGCAGTAGAGTTATCAGGGACTACACTGCTTTATTTCACAATCCCATAAAATTAGCATTTGCTTTTAAGATCTTGATAATTGGTGCAATATTTAACAAATCTCTGTAATTCCTAAATCATTTTATCCTAAATACTCTTCGTAGCATGTTCGTAATAATCTTTTCATTATATTCTATAATCAGATTATCTGTGATAAGGTAGTATATTTCTCATAATTATCTTAAGTCAAAAAATAAATCAACCCTGATTACATGTAGACAAGATGATATTTCTCTCCATGTTCTATTCTTCCAGTTAATTCTATAATTGATAAATATTATGTTTCCAATCTTAAAGTATGAACAGAAAATGCAAACATTTCTTCTTTTTAAAGTTTAATGTTACTCTAATTTTTAATCAGCACTGACAGGTCGTGAGGTAAAACATGTTTTCTCTAACACTAATAAAAAAATAAATCTCTAAACCTGAATCAACAGGCACTAAAAATATGCTCTTTCACTTAACAATCTACTTTCTGGAAATGGGCGGTAAGAAATTACTCATTTACAGAAAAGGACCAATTTTAATAATGTAAATATTCAATATAGAATTATTTATAAGAGCAAAAATTGGAGATTAACGAAATATGCAATCAGCAAAAATGGAATTATGCACTAGCCACTGGAGGGAAACTTAGACATGTAAAGCCTTTTTGGAAACATAATATGCATTATGTTTAATATCGCTAAATGTCTGTGACAACATATGCATACACTAACAAAATTATGAAAAGAGCAATTTTGTAAGGTTGGTGAAATAATGCTAACCTGCATGCAAATATATATTTACTGTTACGTGGTTTTGACAATGAGAACTGATAAAATGGCAGTACTGTTAAAAGGTGTGGAAATAATTGTTGTCATGTTTTATATTATATAAATAACTCATAATCTATATGCCAATTAACAAATATACATTTATTGATTCATTGTGGAGTTGAGTAGCAGGCCAGAATGTAATTATTTTAATCTATGATCTTTCCTATGAAGAGAGAATTCATCTTCATGAAAGTTACATGTTCAGTAAATTTTCACCTTCCATTTTTAATTTTATAAGCCCAGCTTCATAAATTCCAGCTTATATGTCACATAACTAATGCTGGAAAGGAACATGTGCTGCATGTCTCTAAATGCTCAACCATTTGTGTTTCTGCAACTTTTCTATACATGAAGGATAGCAGGTTATATAATTATAGAAGTGGCATTTATGACCGCAGGCTTTCAGTATTGTGTAATCATATCATGCAGGGTGATACATTAAATGTAAGGTTAGAAAAAGCAGTCAGGCTATACTTAAAGTCAACAAGAGGCCATCAACCTAGAAGAAAAAACAGTGACTATGGCATGAATTATGACACATCAGGCTATGCAAGGTAGGCTCTTTCAACCACAACCATTAACAGCTTGTGAAAATACCATTAAAGGACTCATTTCGAAATGGTAATATTTATCAAAGGCAGACAGGTTTATATGGTGTTCATCAGATTTGGAACAGTGCTACTAGAATTTCATTGACTTGTGAGGGAGCACTGAACCACAAAGGCTTTTTCAACACCTCTTCCCATGCCCCATTTTATTTTATACTTATTTGATATTTTGTCAAGACGAGCACCACACGTAATTAAGAACACTGAGTTCTAAGTCTGAATTGGTTTTCTCTTTGCCACAGGAACTTGGACATGATATTTAACACGATCTGAATTTTCTCATGTAGGAAACAAAGAAATTAAAGAAAGAGAGCAACCTTCAATAAATAACGTTTTAACTAGGATATCTCCTGCTTTTCATAGCTTGTAACATTCTCCTGAACTTTTTTTGTTGTTATTGCTGATATTTGAGGCCTTATACATTTATGTTTGTTTCCATTTTGTTTAGAAACTATCCCCAAAATAAAAATCAAAAATGGAAGAAATATCAGAAATGTATGTGTATGGGTTACACGTGGGATCTTTAAGGTAAGGAAAGAAGAAATGTAGGAGGAATAAAAATTAAATAAGAAAGTAATTAGGATTTATGAATTTTTACACTGTCAAAACCTAAATTTCTAGGGACTTCCAGTCATGTATCAAAGCAAACAAAGTCACAGGAGATGAAGACTACTATTTTGATAATTGAACAACTGCCCACGACACACAACATTCCCCATCATTGTCTGCCGGCTTAATGAATCCAGACCATCTAGATTGGAGATAGTCATCTACCAGCATCAAATGGAAATAACCCAGCTAACCCATATCTCTAGGAAGAGGAAAACGATTCCTAATTTGGACAACGTGAAGAATATGTCCCACCCCTGTTCCCAGCACTGTTTGGTTAGAAAGAATTAGTTCCCTGAGGAAAGCTGGAGCTCTTATATCTTCTCCAATTCCTTTAAAAATGGGAAGTGTCTATCTAGGGTTAGGGGTAGCCAAGAACCTGAGAAGAATAGGAAAAAAAAAAAAAAATGGTCCCCACAAAAAATGTCAATATCCTCAAGCCCCAGATCCTGTGCTTATGTTAGGTTACATGGCTGGAAAAATATTAGGCATGAATTCGTTTTTGGAAGGCTGCTGATCAGATGACCTGAAGATAGAATTTTCTGGATTATCCAGGTGGGTAAGATGTAATCACAAGCGTTCTTTAAATGTGAAAGAAGGAGGCAAAGAATAAAACTCAAGAGTTGGGGATGTGAGAAAGACTCACTGGCTGTTGCTATCCGGAAAGAAATGCAGCCCTCTAACAATTTGTGACCTCCAGAATGTAACAGAATAAATGTGTGCAGGAAACTAATACAACAGCCTTAAAGCCTCTAAGAAAAAGCCTGTTCATGTTGTACAATTTCTTGATGGGAGCAACAATTTTCCCTATTTCTTGAGAGAAAACTGAAGCTAAACTTTCCTAGCCAAATTGCTGAACTAAAGGTTCACGCAGACAGTCTGGGCCTGCCTTTCCCTAACTGGACACCTACGTCACATTACAGCCTGATTACAATCCTATCTGTGAAGACTCTTACCTATAGCCAAACTAGAGTTCATGTTTTTAATTCTAATCATTTAGACTACTAGCTTTTGTTTGTAAGTAACCTTGTCCATATTATAATAATGTTGTGGGGTTTACAAACATGATTCAGAAGAGAGTTTTCCATGTTGTAGAATCAGAAAGATATAAAGCTGCCAAATATTTAATATTTTCCCAAAAAAGTTTGCTCTGATAAAAGTATAAATTTTGCTTTACAGTATTACCAGATTAAATGTTCCTAGTTGGTGAAATGGAAAAGTCTTAAAGAATAATCTTCAAAAATTAGATCATAACTCACATATCTACTCTCTTTCATATGTGGACTTTTTAAAGAAAGTTCCTTGTATTCTCTCAAAAGTTTCATTTGAAATGTTCTCATGTTTTTGATAGTTCAGCTGGTTAATTTTAGACAAAGATGGGAAAAATGCCAAATTTGAGGATTCAACCAAACAAAATCTCGAATTTGGTATTTTTTATCTTTCTTTTATAGTCCCACTTGAATTCTTCACTATGTAACACTATTTCTTTGAATAATTTTACCCTTTTTTAAAAAAGATAACTTTACCCAGAGTTTTGTTTAAAATACTACGGTTGCTATTGTAAACCTATGTTTTGCATTTATTTCTTTGAAACAAAGTCTAACTTCTTTGCATCCTCTGAACTTAATCCTGGAGGATTTATCTCTTTGTACCTAAAGAATATAAAGAATTGCATTATTCCATTTTACTTGCCTTTAAGAGATTTCAGATCAAAATAGCAATTAGGTATGTGTCCACCCTTTCTCCAAATTGCCCCTAAAGCTATGTCTATATGAGGACAATAACTTAACCAATGGGGCAACAGGCTCATCAGTTAAGCAAAAATAATATAGAATTCGCACCCCCCCCCCTTTTTTGTCATAGAAGCTAAACATGAATAAGACTTTTGAAGGATAATGCAATTTGCCTCTCAATTCCAGTAAGGAGAAACTATTAGCCATCTTTTGTTAGTAAACTGCTTTAAAAAAAAAAAAAAAAAAATTAAATATATTAAGTTGCTTAAATCTCCTTTTTGTTTAAAAGAGAAATAAGGTAACTTTTTATAATAACCATGTGTAAAGTGGAATAACAAAAAGATGTAAATGATTTTTGATTGATTTAAAAGCTCCTACTTATCTTGCTATCAGCTGAAATCAACTGTCCTTCCAGTTTTTAGACCTGAGCAGCTGCATTTTGCAATGAAGTGACTCTGGTAGGTATTCTAAACTGTAAAGTTGGGCTATGTCCTATATAAAGTTTCAAAGTTTCAGTTCAACAAAGAAATCTTCCAATGGAACCAGATCCAGCTCAGCATTGTGTTACAGTGGTTGCAAAAAAGGTATAGTTTATGGGAAGACTTACTGAGTTGCCTGATGTTGTCTCCTAAGGAAAAATATATCCTCACACATCTTAATGGTTCTTTATGTCAATAGTATTTCAGTGTACTTACCAAGAAGATTTTAATGTTCCCCTTAGCTTGACTAAACTTTAGACAGGCTTTTTTCTGACTCTAGGCCCCTGACCTCCCTTTCCTTTGAGCAGTTAGTTCAGAAAATTTCTAATTGTAAATTCTTTCCCTGTCCTTTGAGATGTAAATACGTTTTAAAGCTTCTTGCCAGCTCAGGTCATGATTCTTGATTCAGCTCAGGTCATGATCTCATGGTTTGTGAGTTCGAGCCCCGCATGGGGCTCTACGCTAATGACCCAGAGCCTACCTGGAATTCTGTCTCTCCCTCTGTACCTGCCCTTCCTCCATTTGTGTGTGTGTGTGTGTGTGTGTGCGCGCGTGTTCTCTCTCTTTCAAACTAAAAAAAATGTAAATAAATAAATAAATAAGTAGTTATGAAGGAAGATAGTGCTATATCTCCCTGTTTTCATGGGAGGGTAGGAGCCTAACTTCAATTAGCAAACAGAGATGCCTAATCACAAAGAATAATATTTCAAAATCATAAATAACTCAAGGTCCTGGAACTACCCCATTGATCAACTTCCTCCCAAATATCTTCTAATACTCTTCCACCAGCTCACTCCAGTCTTAACAACCCTCCTGTCCTTTGTTTCAGCAAAGCTGAATTATGACTCAGCTATGGTATTTTTTCCCTATTGCAGTAGTCTTTGTTTAACAAAGCACAGTTTTTGCCTTGATAGTACCTAAAACTTCTGTTCAATATGTTCAATTTCTTGCTATTATCATCTTTTTTGGTAGCAACATTTTTTCCGAGGGGGGTGCAGATAAACAAAGCTCTTTTAGTTCTGATTCTGACTGTGATACACTCCAAGAGAGGCATGAAATCCAAGAAATTTCTTACATTTTAATAGTGCTTTGAATTTCTAGGAAAGATTCCACTTATATTTCAGAATATTTCAATGTGGCCAGAGGAAAAGAAATCTCCCCAAAACCTCCTTATGAAGCCCTGGAACTGGGTAAAGTCACAGATTTGTACCCAGACTGATTCTCATAATGGATTATGTGTTAAAAGCATGGACAGATTTACATTTGCACTGAAAGCCCAGAGTGAATCTGAAGAATTTGTTTACTTTAGGGTTAAGAGGTGAGCTACAAAATATTCTCACTGAGAAACAAACAAAACCCCAGAAAACCTAGAAAAGAAGGGAGTTCTAACAGTTCTTTGGTGCAGTTTATTAATTCCTTTTAGTTACTAAATTTACCCTCATATAAAATAAACTTCCTGTGTTAGTAAATGGAACAATTTAGAAAAATTAGTAATTTTTAATCAAGGAAATGTAGATGTTTGTTCTATTTCTAGTCAGACCTAATATACTCAATTAGCAGAAAGTTTGGGTGAAGAGAAAAATTCAAAACAGAGACTGAATATGAAATGATCCATAGGCAAAGACTAAGTTGAACAAAATGAGGGGTGAGGGGTGAGCAGTAAGGATAATTAGGAAAGCATCATTAAGATGGATTGTGTGTGGGGCGACTGAGTGGCTCAGTCGGTTAAGCGGCCGACTTCAGCTCAGGTCACGATCTTGCAGTTTGTGAGTTCGAGCCCCACATCAGGCTCTGTGCTGACAGCTCAGAGCCTGCAGCCTGCTTCAGATTCTGTGTCTCCCTCTCTCTCTCTGTCCCTCCCCTGCTCGTGCTCTGTCTCTCAATAAATAAACGTTAAAAAAAAAAAAAGATGGATTGTGTGTGTGTGTGCTTCTATCACAGTCTCTACAGATTTTATCCTTTCTCCATCTTTAAAAAGTCTTTTCACCCAGATTCCTCAGATTTTATTGTAGTGATTTCTGGAGCTGGTTACCAAAATCTTTCTGCTAAAAACAACTTGCCTGAACTATTTAAAGAATACTACTAAAGAAGTACACAAATAATAGCAGGTGTGAAAAAGACACACTGGTGCAAATAAAAGGGAATGTTAGTCACACTGAAATCACAACCATGGTCTCAATGACTGTTTTATTTTACTTTAGACGTCACCTAATTCTGTTAAAATACTGGGGCTTACACACTGGAAAACAGTGTGGAGGTTCCTCAAAAAATTAAAAATAGACCTACCCTATGACCCAGCAATAGCACTGCTAGGAATTTATCCAAGGGACACAGGAGTACTGATGCATAGGGGCACTTGTACCCCAATGTTTATAGCAGCACTTTCAACAATAGCCAAATTATGGAAAGAGCCTAAATGCCCATCAACTGATGAATGGATAAAGAAATTGTGGTTTATATACACAATGGAGTACTAAGTGGCAATGAGAAAGAATGAAATATGGCCTTTTGTAGCAACGTGGATGGAACTGGAGAGTGTGATGCTAAGTGAAATAAGCCATACAGAGAAAGACAGATACCATATGGTTTCACTCTTATGTGGATCCTGAGAAACTTAACAGGAACCCATGGGGGAGGGGAAGGAAAAAAAAAAAAAAGAGGTTAGAGTGGGAGAGAGCCAAAGCATAAGAGACTCTTAAAAACTGAGAACAAACTGAGGGTTGATGGGGGGGTGGGAGGGAGGGGAGTGGCTGATGGGTATTGAGGAGGGCACCTTTAGGGATGAGCACTGGGTGTTGTATGGAAACCAATTTGACAATAAATTTCATATATTGAAAAAAAAAAGAAATCCAGATTAATAAAATTAGATACAATGAAAAAAAAAATAAAATATTGGGCCTCATTATTTATTTATTTATTTATTTATTTATTTATATTTTTTTTAGAGAGAGAGCACACAAGCAGGGGAGGGAGAGAATCTCAGGCAGCCTCCACACCCAGTGCAGAGTCCAACCAGGGGGTCCATCTCACAACTGTGACGTCATGACCTGAGCCCAAATCAAGAGTCAGATGCTTAACTGACTAAACCACCCCACTGCTCCAGGTGGAGAGATTTTAAGAGCTATAGTGGGGGGATCACAGGCCTTCTCAGGTCACTGTTGTTTCTAATGGTAACATTAGTAAACCGTCTCCTATCTTTACGACATAGGGTAGTTTTACAACTTAGAGCAAGGCACCAACCCTCCCCTATCCTCCAGAAAATGGGGTATCCAGGTGCTATCTTCTTTGATGACTGCATTTCAAAGAGATGGCTCTCAGGTTTTTGAGATAGAGATTCCTGGATTATAAAACTGGCACAATTTTTTTTTTTAAAGATTTACATCTCAAAAGAAAAGAGAAATAATTTACAAGTTTTCTACAGTAAACACTGCAAGGAAAAGGAGGTCAGGGCCTTAAGTTAGGAAAAAGCCTGTCTATAATTTAGTCAAACTGTGGGGAACATTAAGGCCACCTTGGTTGGATGACATTGATTTGACGGAAAAATTAGTGCTTTGGAAACTATCAATCTGGAGCAGCAGGCTCTTACTACACATAGCTATATTTTCTGAGAAAATACGACGTGCTTCATGAGTCATTACAAATTATTTTTAATGATCATAGCTTCATTTGTACCTCATCCTATACTTTTAATGTGTTCATTTTTACCATGTGTATACTTGCATGCTGTTTTTCTATTTTCTCATAACAGCTGAGGAGGGTTAAATAAGTTAGAAAATATTAACTGTCATTAGTTTATAGATGAGAATGCCAGGGTCAAAAGAAGTCAACCCACTGGTTTAAGCCACACATTGTAACAGAATGAAACCATAGCCATAATGCAGAATGAAACCATAGCATAATTCCCAGTGTGGCCCATTGTTTTGTGTGCTGTGTATATGACTCCCTATGTGTGTGATGTGTATAAGCAAAAATGCAAACAATATCCATTTCTAATTGAATGGAAACAAAATATTTTCCCAGGAAATACAACAGAAAACCTAAAGGCAAAATGTCTTACTTTAACTATTTTGTGGAAGCAAATATTTTTACTTTACTTTTCAAGAGTGTGTGGTCCCTCTAAGATAAAATACATTGTCTTTTAAGAGATAAAATAACAATTTCTTTTAAAATATCAACATAATGTCCATCACATTACAGGAAAATATTATTACACTTTTGATTGAAAAGACCAAGGCCAGGAGCACCTAGGTGGCTAAGTTCATTGGGCATCTGACTTCAGCTCAGGTCATGGATCTCATGGTTTGTGAGTTCAAGTCCTGCATTGGGCTCACTGTTGTCGTCACGGACCCCTCTTTGGATCCTCTGTCCTCTTCTCTCTCTCTTTCTCTCTCTCTCTCTCTCTGCCCCTCTCCCACTGGTTCTCTCTCTCTCTCAAAATAAATGAATAAACTTTAAAAAAAAAAAAAGACAAGAGTCATATTCATCCAGCTAATCAATGACATTCTAGAAGTTGCTTCACTTTGAAGTTTTGTTTTGTTTCCTAATTGAAAACACCTATAATCACCAGCAGAGAGCTTGATTGCAACTTATTTGTTAAAAAAAAAAAAAAAAATGAGTTTTCTTTTAAAACATTTACTTCGACCAGTTAAATATTTTGAACCATTAAATGGCTCTGCTGCTAAACCCTTTGTTGTCCCCCCGATGTTCTCAGTATTTTGGATGACTGAGCAAAGAAATAATGATGAAGTTATATATGACGAGAGGTAGAAGGGAAAGGCATATGGGAACACCTTCATATCCTACCTCATAACAGGATTATAAATTTTAGACTGCCCTAAAGAGACATGCTGCTTGTGTTAGAGAGGACCTGTCAGGATAATGGACGGAAGTTCTATAAACTTCCTGGTCGCTGGCAGTTTAACTTGCTCCGGGTTTGAAAATCCCCGACAGCTCCATCTCTCTTTGAAGAGAAATCAAAGGTGTGGAATGTGAACAAACAACTGACAACATAAAATTCATTTTATCTGCACTTGAAAGAATATATTTATGGGTAATATAAGTGGTATGAACTTCTGATCTCCCAATGATGGGGCTACCAGACAACAGAAAAACACAAAGCAAAGAACATTCATTGGAGGGAGCATATTTTTGCACAATTTGTTTTTCTTTTACAAGACAGTTTGAGGTGATATACCTTATCTAGATGGCTTCTAAAATGAAAGCAATACTTTTGAGGTTAAAATTATTTCATAATTATATAAGCTTTCTGACTCTCATTCAACTTAGCACAAAGGCAACTGTAAACAAACAAACAAACAAAAAACTGTTTACGTGACATTTAAGCCTGTTCTTTTACAGGATAAATTGAGAAATCAGTTTATAATAAAGTATGGGGGATATAGTGTCATATTTGTAAAAAAATGAGCAGTTTGGAGGCATTCCTGTGTATTTTTCCAGCATATGAAAAATCTCACATTTTAGATAACAAAACACAGGGTCGATTAACATTAACTTGTTTTCTGTGCAGTCTGAGCTGATTCCCTGCTGATAAACATTGTTCCAACTAACAGCAATATTTGGGAAGGGCAGGCTACGTATTTTGTTTGTATCAGTTGAAACTGCATCCGATTGTTTGCCAATAGGAAAGCTAAATGAGATATAAAGGTTGCAACAATTACATAGTTGATTCCAACAAAATGAAGAAATCACCTTTATTTCTGAAAAATAAAATAGGGTGGAGAGGTGGAGAAGGGAAGGGAATGCTTATCTGAATGATCCATCTTGCTTTTGTATTGTTCTAAAATCACTGCTTGCTTGTTCAACATTCGCACCATTCCATATCTTTATCTGGGGTTTGATACTCTTCAAAGTTTTTGTTTAATACTATAAAAATTACTGCGTTTATTTTTGGACTTAAAATCACAACATTTTTCACTGCATATCTAATGTTGAAATGTTTCCCAAGTGTTAAAACAGTTTGTACTGGACTAAACAATATTCTTCTTTACTGAATATAACCATTTCACTAGTGATATGAAATTCAAATATTAATCATCGATAGTTATAAGCAAGCTATAATATCTGACTTTTTTTTTTTCAGAGAGATTGGGTGCAAATGGGGGAGAGGGACAAAGGGAAAGAGAGAGATATCATCTTAAGCAGGCTCCACTCAGCTCAGAGCCTGACACAGGGCTCATTCCCATGACCCTGGGATCATGACCTGAGTGGAAATCAAAAGTAGGATGATCAACCAACTGAGTCACCCAGGAATCCCTTGACTAATTAACTTTTATGGTGACATTTAGATTTTATAATTTTCTTTATCTCAAATATTTGTTTCCCTTAAAATTAGGCAATAGAGAAAATTCCAATGTAACCATTACATATTTTATTATACAAAAATTCATTTTTATCTTTATTGTACAAAAATATATTGCATATTTTCTCAGGCAAGAAAGATCACCCTCTCTTCTCATCCCAACATAAGAATAGTCCACAAAAACCTCTGATTATTGTTCATGTGAAAATTTATATAGTTTATAATGAAAGTTCTATGAAAAACTGTGTCCATCTGTCAGTAAGGTATAAGCTACTTTGAAAAAGCAAATATAAAACAGATTTATTGATTTTGTAAACATATCACATATTTTATTCAACTATGATAGCCATATTGTGATATATGACTCAGAGAAACTCTAAAGAGCATCAGTGTATTTGAATAGGATCTAAAATTTTCAGTATGCATTTGATAACCTTATATGTTATTGATAATATTTTCAAATTTGCAAAACCTTTCTTTTCACAACATTGCACAATAATCATGAAATAATCATTGGCTTTTTCTTAGAAATTTAAATACATATCCTTATTTATCCTAATTTAATTATTTAGTTAGATTCTTTTATATTTCTGCTAATTGCTATGGATGACCAGAGGTAGATAGAATTGGGGGGATGCAGGGTCATGACTAGTATAAGCATTTATTAGTAGGAAACAGGAGATAAAATAATATATACAACAAGTTCCCTGGTTGGATCATGAAGAAGTGTTACTGGAAGTAAACTATGTTGGGGAGCATTGAGCTTGCTGCTAGAGAATCCCTCACAATCGACTTTATTAGCCAGTTCAGAGAGTGGACTTTATTTTAAGGACAATGGAAAACCCCGAGGCATTAAGCAGGTGAGATAAATGAGCATATTTTATCTCAAGAATAATCATCCTAGCTGCAGCATAGACAAGAGATCCATAGAAACAATAAGAAACTTGTGGAGGCTTTATTAATTCAGGAGCCAAATGATAGTGGTTTACTAGCTATGGCCTGAAAGTAGACATATGAGAAATATTTAGAAAACAGAATAAAAAGTACCTAGTGAGAGATTATATAGAGGGATTAAGAAAAGAGCGAGGCAACAGTTACATGAATATTTTACTGTTCACTAAGATTTGAGAGTACATAAAGATGATAACATTAAAAGGGGACCTATTGTATTCCCAAGAGCCCCTTAAACTGTACGCTTAGATATGAATCGGAAAAACAAGAAATCTTAAATGGGAATAAAGGTTTTGAAACAAACACCATGCACCATATGGGTGCAAAAAAAATGAATGAAATGGTGGGGAAAAATATGACGTTAGTTGTGATGTCTCTTCTTTCATTTCTGACTTTAGCTATTTGAGTATCCTCCCTCTTCTTCATTAATCTAGATAAGGACTTTTTCCTTAGCTGGATTATTTTGATATTTTAAAACAACAACAATAAAAACAAAAACAACGACAACAACGTCTTAGTTCTACTGATTTTTTTTTTCCTATTGCTTTTGTATTCACTGTTTCCTTTATTTCTGCTCTATTACTTTCTTCCTTCTGCTCTCTTTGGGTTTAGTTTGTTATTCCTTTTCAAGGTTCCCTGACGTGTAAAAGTAGGTTGTTGAATAGAGATTGTCTTGTTTTTTGAAGTATTACAATAAGTAATATGTATTTGTCTATTTGTCTTTACCAGTGAACTTTATATTTTCCTATGCCTTTGTATTAATGTCCAGTATCCTTTAGTATGTCTTGTAAGGTAGGCTTGGTCATGATGAACTTCCTCAGCTTTTTTTTTTTTTTTAATCTCGAAAAGTCTTTATTTCTCCTTGCCATCTTTCCCCCATCTTTTGTTTTCCCATCTTTTAAATTGTAGTAATAGGCACATAGCATAAAATTTACTATCTTCCCCAATTTTAAGAATACAGTTTAGTGACATTAAGTACATATTGTTGTGCAACCCTCAACACCATTCATCTCCAGAAAGCTTTTCATCTTCTAAGACTGAACTCCATATCCATTAAACAACAATGCGCCATTCTTTCCAACTCCTGCCACCCACCATTTAACGTTCTGTCTCTATGATTTTGACTACTCTTAAGAACCTCATATAACTGGAATCATGAGTATTTGTATTTTTGTAACTATCTATTTCACTTGGTATACTGTCCTCAAAGTTCATCCATTTTGTAGCATGTCAGAATTACTTTCCTTTTTAAGGCTGAATAATATTCCATTGTATGCATACACCACAATTTGCTTTTTATCTGTCAAGGGACATTTGGCTTGTTTAAATGTTTTAGTTACTGTGAATAATGCAACTATAAAGATAAATGTACAAATATCTCTTCTAGACCCTGCTTTTGATTCTACTGAGTATATTTCCGGAAGTAGAATTGCTAGTGTATATAAAAATTCTATTTTAAATATTTTGAGGAATGGTCATACTATTTCCACAGTGACAGTATTGTTTTATATTCCCATCAACATTGTGCAAAGATTATAATTTCTCTACATCCTCACCAACATTTGTCATTTTCTGTTCTTTGAAAATAGTCATCCTGTGTGTGAGGTGTTATCTCATTGTAGTTTTGATTTGCATTTTCCTAATGATTAGTGATGGTGAGCATCTTTTCATGTGCTTATTGATCATTCATAAATCTTCTTTGGAAAATGTTTATTCATTTTTTGAATAAACATTTCTCCTTTTTTGAATCCGGTTGTTTTTCTATTGATGAGTTTTAATATCTGCATACTGATCCTTTATTATAAGTGTGATTTGCACATTTTTTCTCCCATTCTGTGGTTTTCCTTTTGCTCTCCTAATAGTGTGTTTTGGTGATATATAAGTTAATAATTCACTGGAAATTTTTCGTATAAGATATGGCCTATCCTGGAAAATGTCCCAAATACACCTAGAGATCCAGTTCTGTTTTTAGGTAGAGTGTGTTATAAATGTCTGTTAGATTTTGGTTTATTTTATTGTCTAAGACTTCTATTCCATACCTAACTTTTGTTTGGTTATTCCATCTATTACTGAGAGTATGCTATTGAAGTCCCCAACTATTTTTGTTGAAGTGTTGGCTTCTCCCTTCAATTCTGTCAATTTTTTTTTAAAGTTTATTTATTTTTAAAGAGCGAGCACATGCATGCATGTTAGCAGGGGAGGGGCAGAGAGAGAGAGAGAGAGAGAGAGAGAGAGAGAGAGAATCCCAAGCAGCTCTGTGCTGCCAGCACAGAGCCTGATACAGGGCTCGTTCCCATGACTTGTGAGATCATAACCTGAGCCAAAACCAAGATTCAGAGGCTTAACTGACTGAGCACCACAAATTCTGTCAATTGTTGCTTCATATATTTTGGTGGTCTGTCATTAGGTGGGTGAATATTTATAACTGTTAGATCTACTTGTCATATTGAAATTTTATTTATTATACAATATTCTCACTCTTGTAAACTTTTTGACTTAAGATCTGTTTTGTCTTATGTTAGCATAGCCACCCCTGCTCTTTTTTTGGTTATTATTTGCATGGAATATCCATTTCCATGCTTTCAATCTATTTGTGTCTTTGAATCTAAAGTGAGTCTCTTCTAGACAGCACACAGTAAGATTATGGCTTTTTTTTCCCCTGCATCGCACCTAAGCTAAATTTGATTAGATCTCAATGTATAAATCATGCTCCTTTGTATGTTAAATTGGTCATTCACCACATCTGTAATATAGGCAATAAAATTTTGGAAGTGTAATATTTTTAGAAGTTGTCAACTCAGCAGGCAAAAATCCTGTAGATCTGATTTTTTTGTTTTTGGATGCTTTGTGGTTTATCATTATGGCTTATCATTTTCTGATTATCCCACTAAATTGTTAATGAAGTTTTACTGCTTGAGGCAGAGGTTCACTAATTTAGGCCTGGCTATGTAGGGTTCTAAGAAAAATGACATACTTGAGGATCATAAATGATAGTTCTACATATTAAAAGTAAAAAAAAAAAGTACAAGAAATCAGAGTACCATTTTAATCTACCTATATTTTTCAATAAACTAACATGATATATGACACAGTAAGCCTAATCTTCTTTTATGGAAAATAAATCAATGCAGTCATTTAAATCTTTTTTATAATAATATTTAATGATCTATAATCAATAGTATTCATAAAGATCCAACTACTAATTATCAAAAAATGAAATAAATATTTCAAAAGGGAGAAGCCATATCAGAAAATTAGTCATTTCATAAGCATCTCACCAAAGAATGGATTTGGCACCACAACCAACACAGCAGAAATAAAAACAATAATAAGAGAATATTATGAGCAATTATATGCCAATAAAATGGGCAATCTGGAAGAAATGGACAAATTCCTAGAAACATATACACTACCAAAACTGAAACAGGAAGAAATAGAAAATTTGAACAGACCCATAACCAGTAAAGAAATCAAATCAGTAATCAAAAATCTCCCAAAAAACAAGAGTCCAGGGCCAGATGGCTTTCCAGGGGAATTTTACCAAACATTTAAGGAAGAGTTAACAGCTATTCTCTTGAAGCTGTTCCAAAAAACAGAAATGGAGAGAAAACTTCCAAACTCTTTCTATGAAGCCAGCATTACCTTGATTCCAAAACCAGACAGAGACCCCACTAAAAAGGAGAACTATAGACCAATTTCCCTGATGAACATGGATGCAAAAATCCTCAACAAGGTATTAGCCAACTGGCTCCAACAATACATTAAAAAAATTATTCACCACGACCAGGTTGGATTTATACCTGGGATGCAGGACTGGTTCAATATCCACAAAACAATTAATGTGATTCATCACATCAATAAAAGAAAGGACAAGAACCATATGATCCTCTCAATAGGTGCAGAGAAATCATTTGAAAAAATACAGCATCCTTTCTTGATAAAAACCTTCAAGAAAGTAGAGATAGAAGGAGCATACCTCAAGGTCATAAAAGACATATATGAATGACCCAACGTGAATATCATCCTCAGTGGGGAAAAACTGGGAGCTTTTCCCCTAAGGTCAGGAACAAGACAGGGATGTCCATTCTCACCACCACTGTTATTCAACATAGTATTGGAAGTCTTAGCCTCTGCAATCAGACAGCACAAAGAAATAAAAGGCATCCAAATCGGCCAGGAGGAGGTCAAACTTTCACTCTTTGCAGATGATGTGATACTCTATATGGAAAACCCTAAAGATTCCACCAAAAAAATGCTACAACTGATTCATAAATTCAGCAAAGTTGCAGGATATAAAATCAACACACAGAAATGATTTGCATTCCTATACACCAACAATGAGTGACAGAAAGAGAAATCAAGGAATCGATCCCATTTACAGTTGTACAAAAAAATGTAAAATATCTAGGAATAAATCTAACCAAAGATGTGAAAAATCTATACACTGAAAACTATAGAAAGCTTATGAAAGAAATTGAAGAAGATACAAAAAAAAAAAAAAAAATGGAAAAAGATTCCATGCTCCTGGATAGGAAAAACAAATATTGTTAAAATCTGAATACTACCCAAAGCAATCTACATATTCAATGCAATCCCTACCAAAATAACACCAGCATTCTTCACAGAGTTAGAAAAAATAATCCTAAAATTTGTATGGAACCAAAAAAGACCCCAAATAGCCAAAGCAATCTTGAAAAAGAAAACCAAAGCAGGAGGCATCACAATCCCGGCCTTCAAGCTATACTACAAAGCTGTAATCATCAAGACAGTATGGTACTGGCACAAGAACAGATATTCAGATCAATGGAACAGAATAGAGAACCCAGAAATGGACCCATAAACGTATGGCCAACTAATCTTTGCCAAAGCAGGAAAGAATATCCAATAGAATAAAGACAGTCTCCTCAACTAGTGGTTCTGGGAAAACTGGACAGCAACATGCAGAAGAATGAACCTGGACCACTCTCTTATACCATAAACAAAAATAAATTCAAAATGGATGAAAGACCTAAATGTAAGACAGAAAGCCATCAAAATCCTTGAGGAGAAAGCAGGCAAAAACCTCTTTGACCTTGGCAGCAGCAACTTCTTACTCAACACGTCTCTGGAGGCAAGGGAACCAAAAGCAAAAATGAACTATTGGGACCTCATCAAAATAAAAAGTTTCTGCACAAGCAAAGGAAACAATCAGCAAAACTAAAAGACAACTGACAGAATGGGAGAAGATATTTGCAAACAAAATATGAGATAAAAGGTTAGTATCCAAAATCTATAACGAACGTATCAAACTCAACAACCAAAAAACAAGTAATCCAGTGAAGAAATGGGCAAAAGACATGAATAGACACTTCTCCAAAGAAGACATCCACATGGCCAATGGACACATGAAAAAATGCTCAACATCACTCATACAAATCAAAACCACAATGTGATACCACCTTACACCTGTCAGAATGGCTGACATTAACAACTTAGGCACCAACAGATGTTGGCGAGGATGCAGAGAAAGAGGATCTCTTTTGCATTGTTGGTGGGAATGCAAGCTGGTGCAGCCACTCTGGAAAACAGTATGGAGGTTCCTCAAAAAACTAAAAATAGAACTACCGTATGACCCAGGAATTGCATTACTAGGCATTTATCCAAGGGATACCGTGTGCTGTTTCGAAGGGACACGTACACCCCCATGTTTATAGCAGCACCATCAACAATAGCCAAAGTATGGAAAAAGCCCAAATCTCCATGGATGGATGATTGGATAAAGAAGATGTGGTATGTATATACAATGGAGTATTACTCGGCAATCAAAAAGAATGAAATCTTGCCATTTGCAACTATGTGGATGGAACTGGAGGCTACTATGCTAAGTGAAATTAGTCAGAGAAAGACAAAAATCATATGAATTCACTCATATGAGGACTTTAAGAGACAAACCAGATGAACATAAGGGGAGGGAAACAAAAATAATATAAAAACAGGAAGGGGGACAAAGCATAAGAGACTCATAAATATGGAGAACAAACAGAGGGTTACTGGAGAGGGTATAGGAGGGGGGATGGGCTAAATGGATAAGAAGCATTAAGGCACTGGGGCGCCTGGGTGGCGCAGTCGGTTAAGCGTCCGACTTCAACCAGGTCACGATCTCGCGGTCTGGGAGTTCGAGCCCCGCGTCAGGCTCTGGGCTGATGGCTCAGAGCCTGGAGCCTGTTTCCGATTCTGTGTCTCCCTCTCTCTCTGCCCCTCCCACGTTCATGCTCTGTCTCTCACTGTCCCAAAAATAAATAAACGTTGAAAAAAAAAAATTTAAAAAAAAAAAAAAATAAATAAAATAAAAAAAAAAAAGAAGCATTAAGGCATTAAGGAATCTACTCCTGAAATCACTGTTGCACTATATGCTGACTAATTTGGGTGTACATTAAAAATAAATAAATAAATAAGAATGGATTTGGCAATTTTTTTCTTCCTTTTTTTTTTTTTTTTTTTTTTTTTTTACTTTTCTGGTTCTATGTTACATGGACACAACCTGAATTGTGGCTTTAATCTTAATTCTCTCTTTGATTACATAAAAGAAAAATATTTGATTATTAGTTGGTTTGGAGAGTATTTTTCACCAAAATAAGTCAAAAATTAGAATTTTTGCATATATTCTCTTCAACTATTTACTATTGGGTTCAACTATTACCTAAAGGGTAATGCTCAGAACTAAATACGAAGGAAGAAAAATGGTTTGAATGACGTACTTACTGAGAAATCGTCTCCCTCATGATTGTCAGTGAACAGGTTTTTTTCCTGCCTGGATATTTTCAAGCGTCAATGCCTTTCCTTTCATACTACCTCCTCACCTGTAAGTATCAAGGATTCCACTTTCTGTTGAATAATAATAATAATAATGATGATGATGATAATTTTAAATAGAGCAAAACAAAGTCTCAGAGCAGAGAAAAGCTTTACTTCTGCTGAGTAACATCGCAGTGAAATATCATCACCCAAGAGCAATGAGAAAAGTAGTCAAGTAGTCCTCCACCCTGACAACACATTGCGTCCTCAAAATGGTGAGAGACGATTAGCAGTCACCGGTCCATGTAGCTCACTCTCATTGACAATGGTTTTTTTAATTTAAATTTCTAGATTCTGAGTCCATTTTTCTTGTCATATCATTCTCCTCTGAATTTTTCCCACAGGTACATTTCTGTAGTATCAGTCCCCAGCTACTTCTTCCAAGGTATTACCCTCATCCCAGCCTTTTCTGTTCAAAAGATCAATTACACTGATAAAGATCTAATCAAATGGATGGTTTGTAAACACAACTTACTAATACTAGGAAGGTAAAAGGGAACATCGCTACAAATCCTCCAGGCATTAGAAGGATAATGTAGAATGTTCTTGTGCCAATAAACTCAACAAGTGAAATTCAAGAAGGTATTTAATATATATTAACTAGTAATAAATATTTATTATTACTTTTAATAACTTGAAAACGGTTAAATTCCTTGAAAACATGTCTACCAAAATCCAGAAAAAAGAAGAGAAGGAAATACTTCTTAACAGATTTTATGAGACCAGCATTACCCTGATAGCAAAACTAGAAAAACACAATGAAAATTGGCTACATAATAATATCTCTCTTTAATATGGATGCAAAAATCTATAACATACTGTTGAAAAACCAAACCAAATAATATATAAAATGAATAAATCATCACAATCATGTGGAGTCTATCCTAGGGATGCAAGTTTTGTATAATAGTAAAACAAAACAAAAATGTGATCATGATATTAACAAACTAAAAAAAAATTATCTCAGAAAGCACAAAGCAATCATCACAAAATTCCACAACTGCTTGGGATTAAAAAAGAAATCACTCTCAGCAAACAAGAAATAGAGGGCAGCTTTCTTAAATTGGTGAAGGGAATTTATAAAAACTCCAGCCACCATCACATGTAATGGTAAATGTTCGAATGTCTACCTCCTCCTAAGATCACAAAGAAGGCAAGGATGTCTAATTTACCACGTCTATTCAACCTGTGAGTCCGGGCCAGTGGAAAAGTGCAAGACAAAGAAATAAATGCTATACATACAATTTCTATGCAAAAAATCCTAGAGAATTTGCCAAAAATCTATTAGAACTAATAAGTGAGCTGAGCAAATTCAGAGAAGCAAACTAAATTTACACAAATTGAATATATTTTGGAAACAAACAATTTTAGCAATGAACAATTGGAATTTGAAATTTTAAAATACTGTTTGCAGTAGCTTAAATAAAGGCACAACACTTTTGGATTAGCTAACAATATATCATTGAGAATATTAAAGAAGATAAATACACAGAAAGATCACCATATTCAAAGATCAGAAAGTTCAGCAGTGTGCAGATGTCATTTCTCACTAAATTGATCTATAGAATAACTTCAATCCTAATAAAAATTTAGGATGGCTTCTTTGTAGACATTGATAAGCTGATTCTAAAATGTATATGCAAATGCAAGAGAATTACTTAAAACAATCTTGATAAAAACAAAGTTCTAAGAGTTAACTTTAACTTAGCTAATGTAAAGATGAGGTAAGTTAAAATTAACTCTTCTGTTTCTTAGTTAAAGATACAATAACTAGGACAATGTGGTATTGGTCTTTATGCATGCACATACAGATGAACTGAACAAAATAGGGTCCAGAAATATTTCACACATATAGTTTCAATTCATTTTTTTAAAACTTCTAGATATACAAAGGAGAAAGGATGGCCTTTACAATATAGTACTGAAATAATTAGATATTCATGTGGAGAAAATGAATATTGATCCTGGATTTAAACTATTAATAAATATGCACACTATATTCATTAACTTGATATGTATAATTTATTTAAATGTATTAGATAAAACTAAAAATTCCAGAAAGATATATAAAGTAAATGTTTGTAATGTTGGGTTAAGAAAAATTTTCTTAGGTAGGGCCAGAAAATTTGTAACCATAAAGGAAAGAAAGAAAGATAAATTAGACTTTATTAAAGTTATTAAAATTTGCTCTTCAAAGGATACTATTAAGAACATTTTAAAAAGGAAAGGAAAAGACTAGGAGAAAATAATTTCAAAACACATATTTGATAATGGATTTATATTCAATATGTATATATAAAATTCTTACAATCCAATAATAAAAAGTGGAACTAAAACAGCAAAATATGGTACAGATACTTCAAGAAAAGTTATACAAGTGTTAGGTAATCATATGAAAATATGTTCAACATAACTGCCACTAGGAAATACAAATTAACAATTATAATGAGATACTGTTACACATCACTAGGATGACTAAAATTAAAATGATTGACAATACCTAGTGTGGGAGAAAACGTAGAGTAACTGGAACTTTAATATATTGTGTATGAGAATGCACAATGATTCAGTAATACAGAAAAGTAGTTGCCGAGTTTTGTTTACAGGTAGACACACACTTACTATAGAACTCATCAAATTGACTCTTAGGTATGTAGTCAAGAAGAATGAAAACCTGTGTCCACAAAAAGGCTTGTAGATGAATGTTTACAGTCACTTTACATATTTTACATTCTCTCATTGGAAATACCAAAAATGTTCATCTACTAGTGAATAATTCCACAAATTCTGATATACAATAACATGGATTACTTTTCAGGAATATAAAGTTAACAGTGAAGCTACTGGGAAAATCTGAATACTGCCTAGATATTCAATAATATCAAGGAATTACTTTTCATTATTTTAGGTTTCATAATGAGAAACAGCATAAAAATAATGGATAGACAAATATGTAAAGAAGGAACCATTTGACCACAATTAGTAATTGTTGAAGCTGAGTGGGATTATGTTGGATTCATGCTACATTCTCTTTACTTTTGCAAATGTTTGACATTTTCTATAATAAAATGTAAAATAAGTAAAGTTCACTGTATTCTATATAAAATTATTCTAAAATATTACGTGACAACATTACCTCAATGTTTCCTCAATAAATTAACTACTTGTTTATTATTTCCAGTGTAAGTATTAAAAATGGAATTATGTTAACTTGTAATTATTTGGTTATTATATTTATTGTCCAGTTTAATTTCTTAAGATTTCTCTCTTCATGCCAATAGTGTTTCTTTTTTCTTTTTTGTTTCTGCATTTATCCCAAGTTCTGTAGGAAAAAAAAAAACTAATAATATTTCTAGGTAATATTTATTGAGCACTAACTATTAACAAAGGATTTTGTCAAAGAAATTAATTCAGAAGTAGCTCAAACAATGGAGCCATTCTATGGGTTGAACTTTATTGCTGTCTCCATGCTACAGGTGAGGAAACAGAGGTTCAGTATGATTATAAATTGGCCAAAAGTCATACAGCTAAAAAAAGAGCTGAAGACTTAAATTTTGTCTAACTGCAATCAGAAATCTTGACCATTCTACTCATCTTTATTTTAATATGTACATTTGTTTCATTTTCCTCATGCTCATTTTAATGTACCAATTTGAGACCTGATTCTTATTCATGGAAAGAAAGCTTCTTTCTCTCCCTTTATGCCTTTAATTTTGCTTTCCTCTATGCCTGTTTTTAACATGGGTTACAAAGTATGAAATCATAGTTCAAATGCAACCTCCTTCATAAAGTTATATAGTATGGTGGTTAATATAATTGATTGTGTAGTCATTAACTGGATTTGAATATTGAATATGTCATTCATGGGCCATATACCCTTGGATAAATTACTAAATATGTCTGTTTTAATTTTTCTCATCTACATAATGGGACAGTAAAATCCAATTTACATTGTTTCTCTGAAGGGTAAATTAGATGAGTTTGACAGTGTTTTTAGTCTAGTGATTGACACAAAAATAATTATCAAGTATAGCAATCCTTTCCAAGAAGCCTTTGAAGTATAATTCATCAAGAAAAAAAATTATCTTAATCACATATACCTCTAACCTTCTGTGGCAGGTAGCTTCTCAGATGTCCCCAAATTATCTTCACCTTTTATTATCAACAACCTTGTGTAATCCCTTCCCTTGTATAACTTTCTCCTAAACAATAGAATATGGCAATGTTGGAGATGAAACTACCATGATTAAGTTATAAGAAATAGTTATTTTCACCTTGCAAACAATCTCTCCCCTCTATTTCCCATCAGCTTTAATGAAGCAAGCTACCCTGTTAGAGTGTTCTACATGGCAATGAATCAGAACTGCCTTCAGCCAACAGTGCAGTCTCTTACTGAGGCCCTCAGTCCAAGAACTACCAAGGAATTCAATCCTGCCAACAACCAAGTAATATTGGAAGATGACTCCTCAACCCTAGATGGCTTCTTGACTGAAGTATTTTGAGAGAACATGAAGCAGAGGGCTCAGCTAAACTGTGCCCAGATTTCTGACACAGAATCTGCAAAATATAAATATGTATTGTTTCAGATGATATTTTAGAACAATCTACTGTGTTGCTGTTAGATAACTGAACAATGACGTTAAGCTTTTGGTCTTGTGCCAATTATTTTGCAGTTTTTATTTTGTCTACCATACAAATCTGTGAATAATGAAGGTACATAATCGACTTAGTTTTATCTAGGTTAACATTTTTTATTTGTTCCATTAATATTGACTTGATGGATATTTTGATGAGTGTATGAGTGGTTTCTGTAACACTTCACCCAAAGTACCTAAACTACCCCCACATATAGCATACAGTTCAATTTCCAGAGCATTTTCCATTAGCATGATGCTTCACAGAACATCTGTTATGGAGGCATGCCATGAAAAATGTTTTCTATTTACACTGGTTGAATGCACAGTGAACAAGATGCAGTGATCCAGATGGCACACGCCTTAACTTGAATCAATATACAACTTCTTTCTTAGCGTGTCTTAAATATTTTTGTTCAATAGTAATTAAGTCCTGCTACCATTGCACAAAATCTCCCATACACATAGGGATTTGGTACATTAAATCTCAATTGTCATAGCATTGCTTCAGGAAAGAAAATCACAAGCTCAGCTACCAAAATGTGCTTGATAAGCATAAATAATTTTTGACGAAACAATTCTCCATATAATTTTAAATGTAGTTTGAAATTTTGACATTCTTCATCTGGTTTTATATCTTGATAGAAACCAGCAATAGCTAGAGCAGTTAGCATACTGTAGGTATTCAGTATATATCTGTTGAATTCAGCCAAAAAGTATCTTTCTTTCATAGATTCTTTTTTTTTTTTTTAACTTTTTAAATGTTTATTTATTTTAGAGACAGAGAGACAGAGCACAAGGCGGGAGGCGCAGAGAGGGAGGGAGACACAGAATCTGAAACAGGCTCCAGACTCAGCTATCAGTACAGAGCCCGACGGGGGGCTCGAACCCACAGACTGTGAGATCATGACCTGAGCTGAAGCTGGACACTTAACCGACTGAGCCACCCAGGCGCCCTCATAGATTCTTTTTTGAATAATATTTCCTCATGACATAGTAAGCCACTTTACTGAAGTATTACATGTAGCAAACTGTCCTCACAGGATATAAGAAAAATTTCTATTTCAACAGTAATATGGATAATATTATATTTTTTACAAATATTAAAAAAAATTCATCAGCAAACTAGAAAAAGCAATTTTAATGAAACATCTATAAATTAACAAATATACCAAATGGATAATGTTCTATTGAAATAATAGAATCACTGACAAATGTGAGATTTTTGGTATATCAGTGATTAGAAATTTTACTTCTCTTAATCATTACTGCATATAAATTTAAATATATGTTTCTAATGATATTTGATTACATTGGTAGACATCTTTGGGTGAAGTTATAGTGTTTTAAGAGTCACTGTGCATGCCTTCCTTCCTTCCAGAAGTTTTAGATTGAGGTTCTTGCAAATTCTTTATGCTACCGCATAGACTAAAAAGGAAACTACCGTTAAACTACCTTCTCAAACAAATAATATTAGCATCAAATCCATGGAAATTTTGTGCCCCCCTTGAGCAAACTTGGCTATCAAAAAACAGGTGACAAGCCCCATGCCAGACCCCTGGCCAACATACTTTAATATGTGTCACTATTTAAATTTGTATTATCTCTTGAATTCCTATTATTGATGTTATTAATTATTTTTAGGAGTTTTTTTTTCTTATTTTTCTTTATATTTTATTTGCCAATTGTATATAGAAAAATACTTTTCTTTGCGGACATGACCATTTGGCCTCCCTGTGGAACAAACTATCTTTATGGCTGAATTCTTTTCTTTTTCATGTGAACTTCATGGAATGTTTGGATATAGCTATGAAGGACTTAGAGATGCCTCACAGGGAACAAAGTTGTATGCCAGGATAGAGTATAGTACTGTAAGAGACTAAAATTTACCAATATATACCTGTTTTACCAAATAAAATAAAGCTTCGCAATTCAAAACCTAATAAGTTTGCATTTTGTTTCATCCACTATTAGAGGCAAATTATGTTATTGTAATTTTTACCAGTGAAACAGTCTGGATGAACTTGTGAAAGAGAGCAGAAAAAAAGTATATATGAATACTACCTTATCCAATTTCCTAGAAACCATAGTAAATGTTCTTTTTAAGACTGGATATGACTATACTTTATTAGAGTTGAACTGTATTCTGGGTAATTGTCCAGTAATAACCTTTGCTAAATTATATGAAGTCTTTACTTTCCTTAACAGAGAACACAGACTCCCCAACCTCTAATATTATCATCATTCAAGATAATGAGCAACACAAACCATTCTATTACCAATCTAAAACCAATAAATGTCAAAGTAAAGAAGTATGCAATATTCCGGCCTGAAAGAACAAAGGACAAAAGTAATGATAATACCTCTTTATATTTGCAGTCTATTATATCATGCATAACAAATGATGCCGTAATTGTAGACAGTGTTATTTTAACAGGTTATAAGGAGAAGCTAGTGGGGGAGGTGAGAGAATGTTTTGACTATTGCTGTGAAAAATGCTTCCAGCTTCTTAATTTAAAATAGCTAGCAAGAGGAGGATATCATTTTTAGAGTGCATTTGATTTTAGTTCTTCTTGGAGGCATATAAGCTGAAGATTTCAGTGTTTGATCAACCATCCAATTCACTGCGTTGGTGACCTCAAGGTAGTTAGAACATAGGATCTAATACAATATATTTCTTTCCAACTAAATGATCATCAGAATGAACAGGGAGCAGATAAATAGTTTCATAACTAGTTATTTCAGTCTAGTGGAAACCAATGTTGGAAAGGCAAATGTGTGTTAAGCAAACTAAACCTTGTTTCTCTAGTGAATATTGAAAAATAAAATGATGTTCTATCCTACAGCATTTTAGCTCATGTGTGTCTTTTTCTTCATGAAATCCTTAGGTTTCTAGACTGTTCTAGGAAAGGCCACTGGGCCCACACATGAGGGCACCACGGCTCAAGCTCTGTCTCCCCTGACTCACATATAAAATTATTTTTTAAATATGCTTTCCAAGTGGAAAGGGACTTGAAGATACTGTAGTCCACACACATTGCATAAAATACAAGGATAGCCAGGAAGTTCTGATGTGTGTGATATAAGTGATGATGTATTTATGTATCTAACGTAAACCTATCTTCTCAAATGTATCCAAAGACGTGGGGTGATGTGTAGATTCTTTGTAGGTAAAGTTTATTGATATTTGGTGGAGGTCTCCCTTTTTTAAGGCTTTAGTGGCATTTCATAGTGGCCATGCTATCAGTCTTTGTCTTCTTTAAATTCCTACCTCTGGATGGAATACCATTGATAACTGGGACAATACAATCCTTTAAGTTCAGGATCATAAGAAGATCTTTGCCTTTTCTTTCTTTTTAGTCTACAAACATAATTACCATTGCAATTTGTGCTCATAAGAACAGCAGCCACAAACTGTTTTTGGTAGCAATACAATAGAACATATTTCCCCCGGGGCGCCTGGGTGGCGCAGTCGGTTAAGCATCCGACTTCAGCCAGGTCACGATCTCGCGGTCCGTGAGTTCGAGCCCCGCGTCAGGCTCTGGGCTGATGGCTCGGAGCCTGGAGCCTGTTTCCGATTCTGTGTCTCCCTCTCTCTCTGCCCCTTCCCCGTTCATGCTCTGTCTCTCTCTGTCCCAAAAATAAATAAAAAACGTTGAAAAAAAATTAAAAAAAAAAAAAAAGAACATATTTCCCCCCTTCAAAATAGGTACAAGTGGTCATAATTTACACGAGAGCGATTAAATTCAGTTTGTAAATAAATCACTAATTGTAATTAGAAAACTCACCAACAGAAAGGAAACGTTCTGTTTTATAAAAATTGCCTTTGCTCCACCCTCTGGGTGTGAAATTCTCTTAGGAACCTTCTGCAGCTGGATTGGTATAGGAGTTCATGCCTCACAACTTGGTAAACGCTCTATGTTGTCAGTTACCCAATCCCTGCCTGCCTGGCTCCAAGAGCATTCCTGTACCAGTTAGTAGGTGATAGTTTTGCATGCCTTTGTGCATTAATCTCATCTCGTGCAGAATTCGTGTTTTTTTGTTTGTTTGGTTTTTAATCACGAAGAAGTAATATGCCATCATAGCATTAGTATACAAATGAACAATATTCTAAGGAATATGATTATTTCAGGCTCAATATAGTTGCTATATGAGGAATATTTTCCCCAGGGAACTTTATTTCGGAATTAATGAGACCATTTCTTTCCTTTTCTCTCTTAGAAAGATCAAAATGATCTGCAGAGATCAGAAGCTTATAAATTAAAATACTTGTGAAAATAATATTGTTTTAATTTTTATCTCAGCCAATATCCAATGGAATTTCTTTAGCACTAGCATATTTTAAGTTTGTCTTTGGAGCTATAATTATTTGCTGATTGGATTTGCTACAAAATCCAATATCTCTTTGCTTTTCCCCTCTTTCACTCCTTTGAAGAAAGATGTTTATTTTCAACAATCTGGAAGATGATTTTTGAAGTATTCATCTCTGGCACGAAGAGTTTGAATTTAGGCTGATGATGTTTACGTTCAATGCTATCAGACTCTTGTTTAGACATCTATGGGGTCTCCTTCAATGAACTGTCTCTTGAAAACACCTGATAAAATTACTTAGTAATTGATGATTAAAATGTTGCTTAACATTTTTATTAAATTAAATTCACTCAATAACATAAGCAAATAATCTCCCAAAGTATGAGATTTTATAACTCCATCTTCTCAGAAAACCATCATTGAGGTAGGATTTTTTAGCATTCAATCAAAGTCTGCAACATATTTTGTGTTTCACATAGGATGATTCTTTGGGGGGGCCCTAAAATTATACCACATTTATTGCCTACTCACAGTGTAATTTGTCTTTTACTGGATAGTTCTCATTTAACTCCAAGTTCACTAATGTCAATAATCTCCACCTTTTACATATTTTATCTAATACTTGGAACTCAACAGATATTCTGTATGTATTTCTCTAAATAACAAAAATGAAGGAAAATCTTAGTCATTTCAGATTAATGTGGCTGTTACGGCCTGCCAAGCTAGCAAATTGAGTACCAAACAAAATATTTCTGGTTTTAGTAAATTTGTGGGGTCTAATTCAATTTTTAGGTTGTAAATCTGGATCTGAAATAATTAAGAAAACAAAGCATTGCAGACACACCGGGCTAAGTCAAGAATATTTGACCTAACACTTCTTTATCATAAAACGACGAATTTACAATCTCTTTAATCAAAAAGGGCCACATTCTGCTCTTAGATATTCAGGTAAAATTATCTGTGATTACTTCAAGAGTTCAGAATAAATTCTTGAAGAACAGCAAAATCTATCCCTGTGAATTTAATTAAAATTAACAACCATTATGTTGTAGTGATTGTTTAGAAGGAAAGAGCTCAGATTATAGATCCAGACTTTAGTATGATAGTCAAAATGAAGTGGGGGATAGGTTTGGTAATAAAACAATTCATTGATGATGCTACTCTAAGTGGCTTTTAAATTCACTTTTACTGTTTCTAAAGAAAAGAGAATACGTTGATGCATTCGTCCCTACCTGAAGCTACCAATTAAAATGGTGTTTGCATTTTGAATTAGCACAAACCTTCTCCATTCCAACTTCAAAAAAAAAAAAAAAAAACACATTAAAGTTTAAGGCAATTGAAAATATATTCCTAACATTATCTTATAACCTCTCTCTCTGCTGCTTATTACTGTCCTCTTTGTTTGGCTCTAGATTTTGTTACAAAAGTAGAAAATTAATTACATTTGAAGAGTTGGATTTATTCTTTAGTCTTTATGGCATATTCAAACATATATTTGCTTTAGGCACTAATTTCTTTTTTTTAAAAAACACCATTTTCCATTTAGTCCCTCAAAAAACACAATGCATATGTTGAACACATGAGCAACTGTTGTTAAAAACTAATGTGTATTACCCTAAACCAAAAACAACAAAATAGTTGAATATTTATCTGTTATTGCATGGCTGAGTAATAACAGCTGTAACTTATGGAACAGACTATGGTGCCAGACAATGACTTTATACAACTTGGAAACATACAAACTATTTCCCCTGTTTTATAGATGAGGAAATTGAGGCTCAAAGATATTTCTTAAAAAATTCTTAGAGGTCAGACACCTGAAATAAAACCCAGTTTTGCCTGAAGTTAACATCTCTTTGAAGCATGATACCATAGTGCCTCAGACCATACTGTATGCAATTTTGTTTGCTGTCCTGAAAGTGTGAGTCACCACACATGAAGACATGGCCCAGGAACCAAAAACTGTCAAGGGGTGATGTCCTAACCAATTAACCAAGATAGATGTAAATTTGGCTTGAGAATGGAATATGAGAATCTGTTGATAGGAAAAACAAGTTGTTGTTTTCTTCTTTACTCCGCCTCTTTGTGCTTGGTAGAAGATGGATTCAGAGTGTTTTTTCTTGAAGTGAAAAGCCATTGAGCACTTTCTATGCAAAAATGCAAGCAATGATCTCTTTAGCAATAGTGATCCTTTAAAGTTGAGAATACATGTTTGTCTACTAAAAAAATAATATATTATTTTCTTCAGAATATTATTATGTAGGAGAGTGCTGGAATCAATCTAACATATATTATTTCAACTGTTGTGAGGTGAGGATCTGCAGGCAAAAGTAAAATTACATGTAGCAGGACCAATATGTACAACACATCGATGCAGAGTTTTGTTGGAATGGTGGGGACGAGGGGTGCTGGTGTCTTTCTATTGATTCGGGGAAAGGAGTGTCTCTACAGAATCATCTGGTGCTTCACATCAGAATAGTTTAAAAATCCCTGATCCAGATTTTCAAAAGAAAAATTTTTCAATTTCTTTTTTTTTTTTTTTTTTTTTTTTAATTTTTTTTTCAACGTTTATTTATTTTTGGGACAGAGAGAGACAGAGCATGAACGGGGGAGGGGCAGAGAGAGAGGGAGACACAGAATCGGAAACAGGCTCCAGGCTCTGAGCCATCAGCCCAGAGCCCGACGCGGGGCTCGAACTCACGGACCGCGAGATCGTGACCTGGCTGAAGTCGGACGCTTAACCGACTGCGCCACCCAGGCGCCCCAATTTTTCAATTTCTTAAGGGTGTGTCAGTTATATTTTAATTTTCTCTATTGGGCAACGTTAAACATGACTAAGAGAGCCAAGCAAAGCTTCTGTGTCCCATTAGAATCAGTGAAGGCTGAGTCTTTATCAGGCAGATAATATTCAATAATTAGTGAGTAGATTATGGTCAATAGTTCCAATAGTGTGAAACCTGGATAGAGTGTCAACATTGGGAGAAGAAAGGGCTGCGAAAGGATTGTTTAGAAAGGTGAGACACATCTCTGGGACTAGGAAGATGGATTCTACATGAAATAAGAAACCCCCAAACAAAGTAATAGCCCAGTAAGTGAACTTTCTCTAATGCCTCTAAGTTTCTTTACTTTGCATTATCTTTCTGTCTCTCTCTCTCTCTCTCTCTTTTTAAGTTTGTTTATTTTGAGAAAGAGACAGAGAGTGCGAGTCGGGGAGAGGGACAGAGAGAGAGAGAGAGAGAATCCCAAGCAGGCTCTTCACTCTCAGCTCAGAGCCCATCGACTGAGCCACCCAGGTGCCCCTCCCTCACAGTATCTCCTTATCAGGTTTCGTTATAGTTACCATCTAACTTTTCTTTCCTCTTTAATGTATTCTGTTAAATTGGTTTATTTGTATCTTCAGGAGAAAAACCTGGCTGATTGCATTAGTTTCCATGGGTGCTATAACAAATTACTACAACATTGATGGCTTAAAAAATACAAATTTATTATCATATGGTTCTGGAGGCCAGAAGTCCAAAACCGGTTTCAGTGGACCCAAGTCAGTGTTGACAGGTCTGGCTCATTTTGGAGGCTCGGGGGAGAATCTGTTTCTTTGCCTTTTCTAGATTCCGGTGGCCACCTGCATTCCTTGCCTCATGACTTCTTCCTCAAACACCTCCAACCCCTTGCTTTAGTCAACATATCTCCTACTTGTGTAGACAAATCTCTTCCAGCTTCCTTCTTATAAGAACACTAATGATTATATTTAGGGCCCATCTAGATAATCTGGGATATGTCCATCTCAAAATCCTTAATTAAACCACATCTCCAAAGTCCTTTTGCCATACAAGGTAATACAGGTTCTAAGGATTAGGACGTGGGAACTATTATATGCCTATCACAATAATTTTACCAAAAAGTGTTTATGTATTTGTGTGTGTGTTTTAATCAAACCAATTTTCATGTGAAAATAGCAAAAGAAGATTGTGGTTATTTAGATAATTAGGATGAAACAATACCCCAAATCTCTACTTTTGCTTAGTCAGATACTTCAAGTAATATTTTTAAAATTAAATTCCCCAGGAAAGCCCTGCTGTCTCTTGGTCTTGGGGTAGTGACTCTTGATCTCAGGGTTGTGAGTTGAAGCCCATACTGTGTGCAGAGATTACATAAAATCTTAAAAAATAAACAAGATAAAATAAAATAAAGAAATTCAATTCAATTCAATTCAATTCTCTGGAATGTATTAGTTCTAGATTTCACTGTGGGGTAATTCTTATTCTAAAAGGTGTGATTAGCTCATGTGAGGTTTGGAACAGAATTGTAAATTTTAAGGATTGT
Source organism: Puma concolor (assembly GCF_028749965.1). NCBI lineage: Eukaryota > Metazoa > Chordata > Mammalia > Carnivora > Felidae > Puma > Puma concolor. The sequence continues at coordinate 116,842,153 of NC_141675.1, forward strand.
GCTGTTTCTTGCATTCCTCACAGCCCTTTATGATTTGCTGTTTGTCAAATTGGTACCATTCCTCTACGCAATAGTTTTCTCTTTCCTCCTCCCCATAAGTGCTATCTGAAAAGCTGCCTTTCATATTGACAGCCACAAACGTCAATGGAAAAGCAACACATGCATGTGTTACATGTGACATCAAATATGAATATTCGGTTTTATTTTTGCTGAATATCGGAGTAATTTAAATTATAATAGATTATACTGTGTTAAAACTACCAGGGGAAAATTATCAAGGAAAATACAAATAAAAGACGCTTATGGCTACAAATATTTAAATGGGCTTTAATGATAACGCTTTTTACTTGTTCTAGTCACTAGAGGCCTCGGAGTAGGGGCCACTACAGAACTTTCTTGTTTTTTTGCACAGCTCTCTCTTCCTATAGATTTCTTTAGAGCTGGACTAGAACAAAGATGCCTGCAGGATTTCTAGCCTTTTCACATCTCTTACAATGGTCAGAAGCCAAAAAAGTGAGATGCTTCCAGATTGTTTCCCAGAAGAGAAAGAAAGACATTTCCCAGGTATAATAACCAAGAATCTCATCAGTCTGAACTGTGTCACGTGCCAATCTCAAAGTTAACAAGAGGCTTGGCACAATCCTGAGATACAGGCTGACTGAAGCCAAAAGCTAGGTCAGCATTCTCTGCAGATGAACTATGTTGGGCAGTGGTAGACATCTGACAAAAACTGGGCATCTAATACTAGTGAGAAGAGAAGGGAAATAAATGGCATAAAGTTAACCCAAACCGAGAACCCCATAAATGGGAGTCTTCCCAACAAAGACACTTATCAGAATGCTTAGTTTAAAAGAAAAAAAGAAAAAAAAGAAAAGAAAGAAAAGAGAATTGATTTCATAGACCAGGTGTATTAATCAGGAGACAGAATTAGTAAGAAACTGTTCCAATGGCTTTTAAAATCTTGGGCGACATTCTCCTTTATTCAGTTTAGAAACAGAACATAATTTGACCTTCCATGGAATGGTGAAATTCACAAACTTAATGTAATTACCTATGATTTTTGAGCTGCATTATCTGTGTCTTTGGGTAAGTTACCCCAAGATCTCCATCAGACTATTTTTTAAAGAAGACATTATATTTTGACATCCACAATATTCTGCCACAGTAGCTGCATTCCCCAGAGTTGTAGTGTTGATGCACTGATCTCAATGATCGTATTTTTCTTGAGGGAATTGTCTCCACTCATATATATATTATACAGCCTTTGCATGCTGAATTGCCTAAATATATCATTTCCAGCTTTATTTTTTTACCTTTATTTCAAACATATCTATCAAACCACCTGCTAGAATTTTTCTACTGACCTGTGCTAAGGGCATATCAAACTCAAAGTGCCCACATCGAACACATCATTCTCTCTCAAGTTGCCTTTAGTCTTAGTGCTGTCATCTTCCACGTAAGCATAGAAACAGTAGGTCCGCAAGTCTTGACCTCTACATCCATGCCTCAAACACATATCCAATCAGTCTTAAAATTCTGAATAATATATTCTCTATATTTCTTCAATGTATTCATCACTTTCTAAGTATACTACCATAACTCTCTTTATTTCCTGATTGCTTCTTGAACTTCTACAATAAAGCCTTTCACTGGCTCCTCTGCATTTGTCCTTCTCAAATTTTTTCTCCACAAAGCTTTCAAAATGATTCAGATTTTTAAAAATTCGTTTTAATATTTATTAATCTTTGCGAGAGAGAGAGTGCGAGCAGGGGATGGGGCAGAAAGAGAGGGAGACAGAGGATCCGAAGCAAGCTCCTCGCTGACAGTAAAGAGCTGGATAAGGGGCTTGACCTCATGAACTGTGAGATCCTGCACCATGAGATTATGACCTGAGCCATAGTCGGATGCTCAACCGAGCCACCCAGGTGCCCCGATCCTTTCAAATTTTAAATCAGCCTGTGTCACTTCTGTGTCTAATCTGTCAAAAGACTACATATCAGTTATGGAATAAAAGGCAAGCGTGTTGACATGATTTTCAAGTCTCCTGATTAACACCTCCACTGCTAATATCTACTTCACATCACCTACTCCAAGCAAATTATGTTCTTGATTCCGGACCTTTGTACCCCTTCTTCCCAGAAAGTCTTTCGTCTTTCCAACCATATTTGGTGTGTCTAACTCTGTTTCTCTTTTATGACTCAGGTCAAATATCAGGCTCTAGAGGATGGCTTTTTCATTGCCTCCCCCACATTTTCAGGCCTGACTGTATATCCTTTTTCTTGTTCCCCTTCATATCTCATACTAACTAATGCATTGTCCTTATAGAAGTAAATCTAGTTGCTTATATGTCTTTCTAGTCTAGACTCTGAAATTTCTGTATTTGTCCTCTCACAGAGATTATGCCATTAATTTTTTTTTTCATCCGCCCAGTTCCTAGAACAGCACCTGGTGCCTATAACCATTGGTAATTCAATAATGAGGTTTGAATGAAAGAATGCCGTAATAAATAAATAGTTAAGAGCAGAGGTGATTATATACATCATTTTGAAGGCTTAGATTCACTATTTTTATAGACTGAAAATATCTAATATGAGTCTCACAACTCTAATTAAGATCGTATTGGTGACTACAATATGTTTTATCAACTTTCCTTTTTAAAGTGATTCAGCCTACCAAGGTTTTGTGCGTGTATGTGTGTGTGTGGTGGAAATTAGTGTCAATAATACAAATAGAGTAGTGTATCTTTTGTGGTATATGAGCACTTCCATTTCAGTTAGTTTTCAGAAAAACAACTTCTAGATTTTATTTGACTGTATCTCATTTCCCAGTGTAATGCAGGGGTTAAATATTCTGTCTTTCAAGCCATGTTCTTTTGATTCAAAATCGTGCTTTACCACATACAAGTGATGTGTTTTTACTGTTTTTTATTTACATTAACTTACTAAACCATAAACAGGAATGTTAATAAACTCCCTACAAAGGGTTGTTACCATAGTTGAAGATGGAGTCAAAATCTCTGTGTTCTTTTAATTACCGCAGAATCTCTTAACAGGCCAAGTGGCATTCAGAACAGTGCCTGACCATTTTTTAATCAATTAATAATTGTTAACTATGATGATGATGATATGGATTCAATGGATTGGATGATTCAAAAATATTTATAATTCAAGTAAGTTAACCACATTGTATTAAATGAAGTCATATCTTAGAGACCTTGAAATTGCTAACTTCTGATCTAAGTTTTCCTAAAGTCTCTTATTGTTTATTCTTTTATATATTTTTTAATTTAAATCCAAGTTAGTTAACATATGGCGTAATAATGATTTCAGGAATAGAATTTAGTGATTTATCACTTACATATAACACCCCATGCTCATCCCGACAAGTGTCCTCCTTAATGCCCAGCCCCCATTTAGCCCTTCCCCCCACCCAACGCCGCACCGACAATCCTCAGTTCTCTGGATTTAAGAGTTTCTTATGGTTTGTTCCACTCCCTGTTTTTGATTATTTTTGCTTCCCTTCCCTTATATTCATCAGTTTTGTATCTTAAATTTCACATATGAGTGAAATCATATGATATTTGTCTTTCTCTAATTTCCTTTAGTATAATACAATCTAGTTCCATCTAGCTTATTGAAAATGGCACGATTTCATTCGTTTTGATTGCCGAGTAATATTCCAATGTATACATACCACATCTTCTTTATCCATTCATCAGTTGAGGGACATTTGGGCTCTTTCCATATTTTGGCTATTGTCTATAGTGCTGCTATAAACATCAGGTTGCATGTGCCCTTTTGAATCAGCACTCCTGTGTCCTTTGGATAAATACCTATAGTGCAATTGCTGAGTCATAGGGTAGTTCTATTTTCCATTTTTTGAGGAGCCTCCATTCTGCTTTCCAGAGCAGCTGCACCAGTTTGCATTCCCACCAGCAGTGCAAAAGAGATCCTCTTTCTCCACATCCTCGCCAACATCTATTGTTTCCTGAGTTGTTAATTTTAGCCATTCTGACAGGTCTGAGGTGGTATCTCAGTGTGGTTTTGATTTTCTTATATTTATTTTTAATTAATATCTTAGTTTCCTCTTCAGCCTCTTAGTTGTCATTTCGTGCTAGTGTCAGTATCCTAAATTCTAACATCATTTTCTGTCATTTGGTGTATTTAGGTTTACAAAGAGTTAAATAATATTGTTTGAGAGTATGGCTACTTGACCAAAGAAGGGAATAGCAGAAAAGGAATTGATTAAATCAGTCAAGGTGTCGTGCACAGGGTGTCCATGGCTATTTACTTCAACTAGTTCAGGAAAGAGTCTGATAATATTCGATGCGGAGACCACAGTAAAATGAAAAAGACTTTAGTAAATGTGAATTTTAAATCCATGTTGCCCCTTAATTTATTATTTATACACATTATATATTAAATTACATATGCTTATGTTTCTGTACGTGTGTGTGTGTTTATCATTCATGTATTGTAACTCTGTCTTCATTACTGAATGTTGAGTTCAAGTTGAAACAGCGACTTGTATTTTTTTATTGAAAAAACTTTTTTTTAAGTTTATTTATTTATTTTGAGAGACAGAGAGCATGCAAAGGAGGGGCAGAGAGAGAAGGAGACAGAGAATCTCAAGCAGGCTCCATGCTATCAGTGCAGAGCCCCACGCAGAGCTCAGTCTCATGAACCATGAGATCATGACCTGAGCTGAGATCACCAGTCAGGTGCTTAATGGACAGCCACTCAGGTGCCCCAAAACAACAACTTTTAGGGAAAAACTAAACAGAGCCACTTCCATTTTTTCTAATTCTGACTTGTCTCAAGAAGACAAGTCAATCTATTTTTGGAAATTATATTCATTTGCCTGTGTTTTTTATTCGTCTCCAAATCAGCAAGGAAGTCAAGGCAGCAACTCTGTGGTGTTCTGTGCCTGAGAATTCTCCCTAGTCATCAGCCGCCATGGGAAACTGCCTGGCAGGTGCAGTTTCGCCTCTCAGTCACTTCATTTCCCTCGTTCTTACTTCTGCCAACCTCGCACTGCTAACAGCCATTTGAACAGTGGAGAAAGAAGCAGGGAAGAAACAGAGAGGGAAGTTCATTTACTGGCTTGTTATTCTTGTTGATAAAAGTATTTTGGGGAAAGTACGCTAGAATTAGTAGTGATTAATCCTACTTTGTAATCTTAACTAGCACCTTGGTCACCTGTACCATTTGTTAAGTTGGGCATCAATACAAATTCAACAAATAAAATGTTAAGGTACATTAGAAGTGTCTTCTTCTTTTTTTGCTTATATCAGAAACCACCAGCTAGATAGTTTAATATAGTTTAACTTAATTTTGAGAGAAATGCTTGTATATGTGATCAGTATAAAAACAACAAGGGGGGCGCCTGGGTGGCGCAGTCGGTTGAGCGTCCGACTTCAGCCAGGTCACGATCTCGCGGTCCGTGAGTTCGAGCCCCGCGTCGGGCTCTGGGCTAATGGCTCAGAGCCTGGAGCCTGTTTCCGATTCTGTGTCTCCCTCTCTCTCTGCCCCTCCCCCGTTCATGCTCTGTCTCTCTCTGTCCCAAAAATAAATAAAAACGTGGAAAAAAAATTTAAAAAAAAAATAAAATAAAAACAAGGAAAAAGCTAATATTTTCTAGAAACATTGATTTTTAATTTTTTTTTTAATTTTTTTAACGTTTATTTCTTTTTGAGACAGAGAGAGACAGAGCATGAAAAGGGGAGGGGCAGAGAGAGAGGGAGACACAGAATCTGAAACAGGCTCCAGGCTCTGAGCGGTCAGCACAGAGCCTGACAGGGGCTCGAACTCACGGACCCTGAGATCATGACCTGAGCCGAAGTCGGACACTTAACCGACCGAGCCACCCAGGCGCCCCATGATTTTTAATTTTTTACAATGATTCAGATTAATTCTCATTATAATTTTTTTTAATTTATTAAAATGAATTAATTCTTTATTACTTCATTTAATGAGATCTGAAACGTTTGGGGCAAGATCAGAGCTTACTTTATTCCATGGAAATTTGGGAGCTGCCACCTTTTCAGACTGGTTTAGGGAAATAAGCCTCTTGCTATAAGTTATGTTCTCTGTTCTTTTTCTTTATCTCTTCCTAAAGCTCAGTTTGTGCTTATACATTTCTATGACACAGCAAAATCGATAAATGGAGGAGGGAATCTAGTTAATAATGATATTTTCCTGGCCTACATAGTCAGCCACCTTCTTTTATGGATGTTTTTTCATTGCATTAACTCATTCTTCTGGTAGGGAGTCAACATAATCAATAAATATATATAGGCTGGAATTATGTTCTTCTGTTGGTGTCTACATTCCTCCCAGATGGCTATGGGCAGCTCTGTAAGCTTGTAACACATTTTTAAATAAGCTCTTAATCATTTTCTATGGTTACATCTATTAAAAAATACAACTGAAATGAAGTTTTTTATCTTTTCCCATTCCATTCCCTATACAGGCTGAGATGCGTATTTTTTGATTTGCAAATTATCATAAGACTTTATATCTCATTTATGTATAATGGGAAATACATGTGAGAATATTATTTTAAAGGAAATAAATATGTTTTAAAGGACATGGTTGAAATTATTTTGATACACTGGGATGGTGTTGGTGACCATTTCACAGAGTTTGAACCATAGTAGACACCAGAAGAAGACAATGGAGAGAGAGTAATATTAGGTAATAAAACATAATATACCTAGAATATAGAAAAGACTTTTAGATTATAAACATTAACAAAGGGAGTTCATCACACTTAAGTGATCAATTTGTGTTATAGAAATCTGTAAGATTAAAAAAAATATCTCAGTTGGTTGGTCTTGATTTTGGCTAAGGTCATGATCTCATCATTCATGAGATCAAATTCTGAATCCAGCTCTTTGCTGACAACGTAGAACCTACTTGGATTCTCTCTCTCTCTCTCTCTCTCCCCTCCCTTATGCTCTCGCTCACTCTCTTTTGCTCTCTCTCTCTCTCAGAAGAAATAAGTGTACTTAAAAAAAAAGAAAATTGTCAGAAAAAAGAAAGAAATTACTTGTCAAATTCAACTTCTGGGTCTTTAATTTATGACTCCTGATTTAAAATCATGTTTTATATTTATAAATGCCTCTCTAAACTCAAACTGCAAGCCAGTTTTGGATCATGGGATATTTTAGGTCTTCTACCTTTCTTGCTATATTCTATAATGAAACTAGTAATTGAAAGACAATCATGGGCTACGAATTTCTTTTACTTCAAACATGGAGTATAGGGGCACCTGGGTAGCTCACTCCATTAAGCATCTTGGTTTCGGCTCAGATCATGATCTCACAGTTCATGGGTTTTTGCTCATGGTCAGGCTCTGCACCGGCAGCACAGAGCCTGCTTGGTATTTTCTGTCTCTGTCTCTCTTTGCCCTCCCCTGAGCCCTCTCTGTCTTTCCCCAAATAAATAAGTAAACATTTTAAAAAACATGAAATGGCGTATGGGTAGAACCCAAATAGTAAAATTTATTTAAGTATATCTGCTGTTTGATTGATTTGATTTATATGTTGGTAAGATGTCTCTCAACTAGCAAAGGAAAAAGATTTTCAAAAATATTGAATGGAACAGGAGGGAAAAACACAGTGATCCTACACTATTCAGGGGCACGTTCTATGTGGTATAATTATTGTTGTTACTGTGACTATTATTTCCTCATCTGTAGCAGCATTCCTGGTACACAGTAAGGGCTCAACTCATGGTTACGGAATTCAAAAACAAAAATCAAAGTTAAAAAAAAAGATTAAAAATGAGAAAAATGGCTTACTCAACAATGTAACTTGGAAAATATGTGAAGTACAGTGCCATATAAATAAATATAAACATACTTTAAATGAAATAATTTATTATTTTAATTTATGCTTAATATACATCATTAAATGTTTAATATCAATGGAAATCCAAATCAAAATGTGAATTAAATAATATACTATCTGTAACATTCAATGTTGTTTTATCATTTGCCATTATTAACCTATTGTCTCTGAATTCCAAATATTTTCTACTGAATTGTGCTTTTTCGTACTGAGGCTAAGAGCTTTGCAAATACCACTTCTTCACCAGTTGGCCTTATTATATCTTGCCAATAAAGAGCACTAGGGACATTTTGGAAGCAGAAGCATTTCTGTTTTCTTACCACAAGTGTAACTTTACCAGAGCTTCAGCAATTCCTCACAGTTTCCAGCTCCTTTCTGGAACACTCACAAAGTGTCTCTAGACTAGACACTAAGAATCATGTTTTTATGGTCTGACTCCCCTATATTCTTATTTATTTATTTATTTATTTATTTATGGGTAGGCTTCATAGCCAGTGGGGAGCTCAACGTGAGGTTTGAACTTGTGACCCTAAGCTAAGGTCTTACACAAGCTAAGATCTTACACAAGCTAAGATCAAGACCTGAGCTAAGATCAAGCGTCAGATACTTAACAAACTGGGCCACCGAGGTACCCTTGACCCCCCTCTATTCTTTTTTTAATGTTTATTTATTTATTTTGAGAGAGAGAGAGAGCGAGAGCAAGTGCATAAGTAGGGGAAGGATAGAGAGAGAGAGGGAGAGGGAGAGAATCCCAAGTAGACCCCATGCTCAGTACGGAGTCCAACATGGGGCTCTATCTCACAACAGGGTGATCATGACCAGAGCCAAAATCAAAACCCAGATGCTTAACCTACTGAGCCACCCAGGCCCCTCTCCCCTATATTTTTTATGTTTAATATTCTTTCTTTCTTTCTTTCTTTCTTTCTTTCTTTCTTTCTGTCTGTCTTTCTTTCTTTCTTTCTTTCTCTCCTCTCTCTCTCTCTTTCTTTCTTTCATACAAGATAATCAGAATTGAATTAAAGATAACCATTTGTTCTTTATATAGTATCACCAATGGTCCATTTATACTCTGTTTTCATTTAGTTGATCTTTTAATTTAATTATTTTCAATAATGTGATTAGCACCAAAGAAAAGTTAGTATAGTGCAGTGGGGACATAGCTGGTATTTTCAATGAATGGTAACAGGTCAGTTTCCTCGTGTGAGGAAAAATATATCTTGATTATTATCTCATATACACAATCAGAGATAAGTCTAAAGTGAGAGGAAATATTTCAAAGAAAACATAGTAAATTATTACAAGCTTAGAGGACAAAAATATTTCTTCAACAAGAAAGATCAATAACCATAAAAGAAAATTTGCAAATTGGCCTGTAGTAAAAAAATAAGATATTTGATTGCTAAAAACATCACTAAAAGTATAAACAGGCAACACATGGAGTGTAAGCAAGTATTTACAATATATATGTGACAAAGATTCTACATCTGATATAGGAAGAGAAATGATTGAAAAAAAAAAAAGAAACTCAAAAGAAAAATGGCAGACTTTGCATATGCATTTCATAAGAGTATATCAAATTAACAAATTTATGTAAAGAAAAGTAAAAATGTTGGCACAGATATGGAGTATGACAATGATGATAGTGGAACATGATAGGTCAAGTTGCTATAACAATTTTGGAAACAATTTGAAAGTATCTACTAAAGTTGAAAATATGCAGACCTTCCAACAATTGCTCTTCTAGATATATGCTCACCATATACACATGTACACACGTTCACCAAAAACATAATAGCATTGTTTGTAAAGGAATTATTTGTAAGAGCCTCAAAAAATAAACTTTGATATATTCCAACAAAATATTTAGAAAAAATTAACTCTTGGGGCACCTGGGTGGCTCAGTCAGTTAAGCGGCCAACTTCGGCTCAGGTCATGATCTCGTGGTCCGTGAGTTCGAGCCCCGCGTCAGGCTCTGTGCTGACAGCTCAGAGCCTGGAGCCTGTTTCAGATTCTGTGTCTCCCTCTTTCTCTGACCCTCCCCTGTTCATGCTCTCTGCCTCAAAAATAAATGTTAAAAAAAAATTTAAAAAAATTAACTCTTCATAACTATACTTTGAAAATATGCATTCATCTCACAACCATAATGTTGAACAAAGGAACCAGTTAGTAGACTGTGTGTGTGTGTGTGTGTGTGTGTGTGTGTGTGTGTGTGTAGTCTAATTTCAGTTATATAAATTACAGAAATAAGCAAAAACTAATCTATGATGTTAGCAATTAGGATAAATGGTTACCCTGGATGAGAGTACAAGATAATGACTGAAAGAAAGCAAAAAGGGGATTTCTAGCTTGCTCTTAAGGCCCTTGTTTTTTATCTGAATGTCAGTTAAAACAGTGTGGTTAGTTTATAAAAACTCACTGAGCTATCCATTTGTGAAGATGAATTTTTCTATAAAAATTTTACACTTCAATACAAAGTTGAAGGAAATAAAGAAAGCTAGGACTGGGCAAATCTCTATCTGACCACATGCATTTACCCAACCTACCTTCCTGCCTCTCACCAGCAGAGGCATTGATCATCCAGAATCCCATGTCATTATTCCTTTTCATGGAGTTTTCTTTACATATATGCACTCCAAAAAAGTTTTTTTAGGAACACATAGGATTACTGTTGCTAACTTATAAAAGGATACTGTGCTGTGTATGTAATGGCTGTTGAGATTCACTTTTTCCCCCAAATGATATTATTTAGATTCAACTTTGAGTACCAAAACTGACACTCGACAGTGTCTATGTGTGCATGTTGTGTGTGTGTGCTTGTATAAACAAATGAGTTTGCCTATTTAGATATATAAACGGTTAAGCTCAATCCCTATGTTTTGCTATCTGATTTCTTATGTGTATCGTTCAATAAAACTTAGAAACTGGCTTTTCACTTAGGAAATGTGATATACTTTTGATCTAATTTCTGTTCAAATTTAGCTACATATTAATATCAGTTTAAAAAGTAGTTTTTGAAATAAAAAAGCTTGTTAGTTTCCCATTTTTATTAACATTATTTTTTTTTGGTACTCTCTTTTTATTAACAACAAGAGTTAATTCCAATTATTACCATATCATTGTGATAAAGCTGTTAATTAGCCCTCTGTCTTACTATTATTAACATTAATTTGGCATCATACATACTAATAAACAGAATAAATATTCACTTGCTAGGCCATAATACTCAGGCTTTTATTGATTATAATCACCAGACACATTGAAGGACATTATTTGACTTATGGTTTATATGAATTCAAGCAATACAAATATGTTAAATTGAATTTTAATACATACAAAAATTAAAACTAATTTCTTATTAATTAAGAAATAGTGCAGCATTTTGTTTCTATGAGGGCATACTGGTGATGTGTTCTAAGCATAATTTCTGAGTAATAAATGCGACATTCCTGTCATTACCTTTTTAGTCGCATGAGGATAATAGGCTATAATCATCATTAAAATGAAATATATCTATTTCTTAGAAAAGAAGAGGAAGAATGAAATAAGAAGTGAATATGAAGAATAATAAGGAGTGAAATACAAAATTCACAGATGGGAAAACGATATATTTTAATCTGCTCTTGACATAATGGATCCTGAACAAGGGTCTTAGCATCATAGAAAATTTATTTATTCCTAGGAGTAACATTTTCAAGGCTGGTTGGAGATGGAAATATTTTTATTTGTTGGGAAATAGTGCTCCTTAGAAGATTTTTTTTTACTTCTAAGTGCACCTGCAGAAGATGAAAACATATTTACCCCTGTGGGAGTTTGTCTGGAATATTATAATTCACGAAGAAATGCCTGAATGAAACATAGTTTATTTCACACACCTTCATTTTTATATTAAATTTGAAGTGGAAAAAAAGCTCTTCATAATTAAACACATGTCTGGCTTCATTTTGTCGGTACAACCTTTCTATTTCCAAGTGAACAAAATATTCTAAAATTGCTATAAAAGAAAGTATTTTAATCTTTTCTTGAATTCGTTCAAATCTGCATCAGCAAGTAGGTAAGACTCCTATTTATGTGTGCTCTTTTAAGAAATTCTTATTAAGCTCTTCCTAAAAATTCATATCAAATAGTTTACTTAAGAAGAAAGATAAGAAATTCTACTGGGTTTGGTAAAGCTTTTCCTAAGCAGATTTTTCCTTCCATCATTTTTGTATCTTGTTAATAATTAGTTCTTTTAACCAGCGGGAAAACTATTAAAATATGTTTCTTTGAATCATGGTCCAATTTTCTTCAAACACACAGAGATTATTCCAATATATGTGATTTGAAGTGTAGCCAGAGACCTGGTTTCTAATGTATTTGGGTTGTCTAAGAGTCTAATTTATTTCATTGGAGTCAAGTCTTTAAATTACAGCCCCTTTTTAGAATGAAGATAACATGTGGCATAATAATGCATTAATTACCATTTTGCCATTTTAACCTATGGTCACTTTTTATAACAATCTATTTTAACTCCTGGATGGCAGCTCTGGGTAACTTGACATGAATCATGGAAGGAAGCTCTGTTCAGGATGCTGAAGCAAGACAAAGGATCAGATTGACAAATCAGACTTATAAGAAGATTTAAGTGACCATACAGAATAGAATGAGCAAGGAGAGGTCTGGGACCATGAGCGCAGCCTGGTTCTTCCTTGCCTCATTAGAATGCTCTTTGACTCAGATTTACACAAGAAAATTCTAAGTAATTATGTGGCTACATTATTTACACAGGAGGGAGCCATTTCAGCCTGAAGCATCTTTATTTTATACTCAGATTAATTCCATAGTTGGTGTGACATGTTTAGTAAATCCATTCCCCATAAACTCATAATTTCCAGGTTTGTTTAAAATAAGCAACCCTAGACAGACTAGGTATGCCCTGTTAAACAAATTACGTACCTAAGGACCCCCTGGCTAATAAATACTACTAGTGAGTTTTCAGGGCGGTCTGTCTTTGAAGGCTTACGAGGAGAGTTGAAGGGCCTCCTTCTTTCTTTGGAGCATCTGCCCTTATAAAAGGGAGAATGGATGGAATGTCCATTGCTCATCATTTTCTCCCAAACATTATCAGATGGAGAAGAGAACCAGGTGAAGTAATAGAAGTTGGTGATAAAAAGAAATAGGTTGCCCAGCAGATAAAACACCAAAATGAGAGATAAGGATTTGGGAAAGAAAAGGAAGTCACGAAAGTATCTGCCTATTTCACAAATCTATCTAAATCTACCCCAATATCTGTATAAAAATACTTAAGATACTATCACTTCCCTGTGAAGAACTTTTCCAGTGTTATGTTTTGTTTTCATTATTGAAATAGCCTCATTTTGCTGTGTTGTTTTCTCGGGGAAAATTACTTAGGATTTCATATTCTCTACCAGGGTACTAAAAAATATAATAGAGATGCTGTGCCCATTAATAAATTTTATTACATTTGCCAGGGTAGTAGCCACCAAAACCATTGAGAACATCCTGATATCACTTCCTTAAGGATAATATATATTGATTCTAATTCTTTAAAAAATAATACAAAACAATTAAACACGAAATGATACAGTTATAAAATACAAATTACACCTAACTTAACATACTTGGCGTGGGTGGGTATCCTACATGGTATCAAACTCTTATCACAGTAAAATTAAAGCAAAGTAGAAATAGTATTGTTGAGTATATCATGATTCTTAAATTTCCCCTAAGAACAAAACTATGATGTCTAAAAGAGAAAATACAATTTTCATATGATTGGCCTGTATAAATAGACTATCTAAGTAAATTTTCAGCATGACCCAAATAATTGTCTGAAATAGACGCCAAATAGAAATCATCTCTCTTTCTCAATATTGTATCTGAAATGTATTGTTAAATATCAGGAAATTGGACAAAAGTCTATCGGAGATCCTGAAAGTAGGAACCAGAAGAAATACTTTTTATTAGTAACTGGTCCACAATATGATAATGTATGTTTTATGTATTCAGTAGATGACCTTAAGTAATGAATGTCTTACCATTCCCCATTAAGAGTTAAACAGTCTTGTATTTGTGATAGGAATTATGTTGGATTCAGTTTTGAAGAAATTGAAGAATGTATAAAAATAAAACTACAATTCAGATAGCATCCTTGGACTATTATGTCTCAGGGGTGTACATAATTTTTCACATAGGTCTAATATTTTTATGTAAACTATTTCTAAATCTTTCCTTCTCATGATAGTCTATCAGACTGCAACTGGGCACATATTCTTTCCTAATCTAATTATTTCCCATAAACTGGATAATTGCTGAAAAATCTGATCTTATTATAATCCCGAAAAATAAAATCTATGGTTCAATCTCAAATGCCAAGTGCTGAAATACAAGGTCAGTAAGCAAGAGGAGGGGTCAACATTTTGTGAAAGGATTTAAAAATTATGATAGAAATAAAACATATCTCAGATTTAAAATGCCACCATTCTTTATGGATGAAAGTAAAGTGGGAGTAATACCCTTATAATTACTTTAATCATATTTTATTTGGTAAGACTATTTGATAATAGTTTGAGCAGATAGCCAAACATGCCTCAGTAATTGACATTGATGAATAATAATGGTGAAGAAGGGAATAGTGAAAGCATAATAAGTAATTCACATCAAAAATAGATAGGTAGAATTAATAATAAATTTATAATGGTAATGACAGGAGTTCTTATAAAGTCCTTCTTCTCAGGTTAAAAATAAGTAAGTGCTGAGATTTCTGGGAAGATGGCTGAGTAGGATGACCAGTAATACAGTAACAGTAGGGAACTTTAACATCCCACTTACCTCAATGAATAGATCATTCAGACCAAGAATCAACAAAAAATATGGCTTTGAATGACATACTGGACCAGATAACAAATATATTCAGACCATCCCATCCCAAAACAAGAGAATATACATTCTTTACAAGTGCACATGGAAAATTCTCCAGAATGGATCATATAGTAGGCCATAAAACAAATCATAATACATTCAAAAGGATTGAAATTATATCATACATCTTTATCAACGGCATGAAACTAGAAATCAATCACAAGAAAAAATGTGGAAAGAACACAATACATGGAGGTTAAACAACATGCTACTAAACAATGAATGATCAACCATGAAATCAAAGAGGAAATAAAAAAAGAAAACATATGGAGAGAAATGAAAATGAATTACATCAGTCCAAAATTTGAGGGATGCATAAAAAGCTGTTCTAATGGGAAGATTGTAGCAATACAGGTCTACATCAAAAAGCAAGAACAATCTCAAATAAACAACATAGTCTTCTAACTAAAGAAGCTATAAAAAGAAGACTAAACCAAGCCCAAAGGCAGGAGAAGAAAGGAAATAATAAAAACTAGAGCAGAAATAATTGAAATAGGGATCAAAACAAACAAACAAAAACAGTAGAAACATGAAATTACTGAAGCTGAAACAGAAAGAAATAAGAAAGTTGAACACACCAATAACCAGACATTGAATCAGTAATAAGAACACTCCCAACAAATAAAATTCCAGGACTAGATGGCTTCACAGATGGATTCTGTCAAAAATTTAAAGGATAGTTAATACCTATTCTCCTCAAGCTATTCCAAAAAATAGAAGAGGAAGGAAAACTTCCAAATTCACTCTACAAGGCCAGCATCACCTTGATATAAAACCAGATGAAGACACTACAAAAGAAGAAAACTAATGTCTCTGATGAGCATAGATGCAAAAATCCTCAACAAAATATTAGCAAACCAAATCCAACAGTATATAAAAAAATCATTTACCACAATCAAATGGTGATAAATCACATTAACAAGAAAAAAGATAAAAAAAAAAAAACATATGATTATCTCAATAGACGCAGAAAAAGAATTTGACAAAGTAGAATACCCATCAATGAAAAAAAAATAGTGAATAAAAATTTCAACAGAGTAGATTTAGGGGAAACATACCTGAATGCAGTAAAAGCCATATATGAAAAACCCACAGCTAACATCATACTTAACGATGAAAAACTGGGAACTTTTTCTTTAAGATCTGGAATAAGACAAGGATGTCCAGTCTCCTCACTTTTTTTTTTTTTAACGTTTTTTATTTATTTTTGAGACAGAGAGAGACAGAGCATGAACGGGGGAGGGGCAGAGAGAGAGGGAGACACAGAATTGGAAGCAGGCTCCAGACTCTGAGCCATCAGCCCAGAGCCCGACGCGGGGCTCGAACTCATGGACCGCGAGATCGTGACCTGAGCTGAAGTCGGACGCTTAACCGACTGAGCCACTCAGGCGCCCCTCTCACTTTTATTTAATATAGTACTAGAAGTCCTAGCCACAGCATCAGACAAGAAAAAGAAATAAAAGACATCCAAATTGGTAAAGAAAAAGTAAAACTTACAGTATTTGCAGATGACATGATACTATATATGGAATATCTTAAAGACTCCACCCAAAAATGACTAGAACTGACAGATGAATTCAATAAAGTCACAGAATACAAAATACAGAAATCTGTTGCATTTCTATACACTAATAAAGAAGTAGCAGAAAGATAAGTTAAGAAAACAATCCCATCTACAATTGCACCAAAAATAATAAAATACCTAGTAACAAACTTAGCCACGGAGGCAAAAGACCTACTCTGAAAACTATAAAACACTGATAAAAGAAACTGAAAATGACAGAAACATATGGAAAATAGTCCATGATACTGGATAGGAAGAACAAATATTGTTAAAATATCCATACTACCCAAAGTAATCTACAGATTTAATGCAATCTCTATTAAAATGCCACCAGTATTTTTCACAGAGCTAGAATAAATAATCCTAAAATTTGCATGGAATTACAAAGACCCCAAATAACCAAAACAAACTTGAAAAAGAAGAACAAAGCTGGAGTGAACACAATTCCAGATTTCAAAATATAATACAAAGCTGTAGTAATCAAAACAGGATGGCACTGGCACAAAAACAGACACATAGATCAACAGAACAGAATACAGTCCAGAAATAAACCCACATTTATATTGTCAATCAATATATGACAAAAGAGGCAAGAATATACACTGGGAAATAAACAATCTTTTCAATAAATGGTTTTGGGAAAACTAGACAGCTATAAGCAAAAGAATGAAACTGGACCACTTTCTTAAACCATACACAAAAATAAACTCAAAGTAAATTAGAGACCTAAATGTGACACGTGAAACCATAAGCTTCCTAAAAGAAAACATAAGCAATAATTTTCATGATACTGGTCATAGAAATGGCCAATATTTTTCTAGATATATCTCCTCTAGCAAGAGAAACAAAAGCAAAATGAAACTATTAGGACTACATCGCATTAAAAAACTTTTGCACAGGGAAGGAAACCATCAACAAAGCAAAAAGGCAATCTACTGAATGGGAGAAGATATTTGCAAATGATAAATCTGATAAGGATAAAGACTTTGTACAAGTCAACATACACAAAAACACAAATAATCCAATTAAAAATGGGCAGTTTATGGGATGGAGCCTCATGTCAGATTCTGCACTGACAGCATGGAAACTGCTTGGGATTCTCTCTCTCTGCCCTGCCCTGGTCGGTCTCTCTCTCTCTCTCTCTTTCTCTCTCTCTCAAAATAAACATTTAAAAAATAAGTCAATATCCTAGTCAATATCCTTTATTTTTATTTCAGGTTTTTATCTAAATTCTAGTTGATTAATATCCCAGATATAATTTGATAACTTTTTTTAATTTTTAAGTTTCTTTATTTGAGAGAGAAAGAATGAGTGGGGGAGGGACAGAGAGAGGGGGAGAGAGAAAAGCCCAATTAAGCTCTGCACCATCAGTGGAGAGCCCAATGCATGGCTCAAACTCAGGAACCTCAAGATCATGATCTGAGCTGAAGTTGGGCACTCACCCTCTGACCACCCAGGCACCCATCCCAGGTGTAATTTTAAATGGAAAATAAAAAGCAGATCAAAATCCATTTATAAGTTTATTTTAAAAAATAACAGAATCTTTTAAGTCAAAATGGAAAGGGAGAAATTGGTTGGAAGAATTATTATCTAGATCTTTATGTGACAAATTGTAAAAAGCTACTATATTATTTTAATGTGTTTCCAGTATAAAACTACTATAAATTTCAATATATTTTAAATGA